>NC_132853.1:18787500-19387500 GCF_048164855.1 Canis lupus baileyi
GCACAAACCTCAGTAGGAAAAAGAATCACAAAACCAATCTCTAACTAAAATTTGGTATTTCCTTTGATTATGAATGTAGGCAACAAACTACAGTAGTAGTAGAATAGTATGAGTTTGCCACCAATAGAAGTTACATGTATTTTTAAGTAACATTATAATTGTGAATATATCATGAAATATATTTTATGCTTAAAAATTTGAAATTATAGTAGTTATTAGACCTGCCACTAGATCTTGATATGGAATGTGTTAATAAAGTATTAATACTTTATTAATTAGTTAATACTTTATTGGTTAATAAAGTAAAAGTATTTATGTTTTCATATTTTAATAGTTGTGTGACATTATAATTGTTTGCACATAGTTTATTTGATATGTCTAAAAATATCATTCCCGTGGCACCTGGGTGGCTCAGTGGTTGGGTGTCTCCCTTTGGCTCAGGTTGTGATCCCAGGGTCCTGGGACTGAGTCCTGCATTGGGCTCCCTGCAGGGAGCCTGCTTCTCCCTCTGCCTGTGTCTCTGCCTCTCTGTCTCTCATGAATAAATAAATAAAATCTTTTTTTAATTTAAAAAATACATAAATAAAAATATCATTCTAAGAAGGGGTCCATAGAATTCACCCAACTGCCAAAGAGATCCTGACACCAAATATATATCTGATATGAAGGCAGAAGCAGGGACATCTCGCACCTCTTTTCTGTTTCTTTTTTTTTTTTTTAAAGATTTTTTTTTAATTTTTATTTATTTATGATAGTCACAGAGAGAGAGAGAGAGAGAGAGAGAGAGAGGCAGAGACACAGGCAGAGGGAGAAGCAGGCTCCATGCACCGGGAGCCCGATGTGGGATTCGATCCTGGGTCTCCAGGATCACGCCCTGGGCCAAAGGCAGGCGCCAAACCGCTGCGCCACCCAGGGATCCCTCTCTTTTCTGTTTCTTTCAAGAAATAGCATATTTCATTGGTCAGAACTAGGTCACGTGACATTCTTGAGCCAGTTCTAGTGAAAGGAAGTGCATTTACCCTTGGACCAATCAGATGCGGTCAGCTTTCCCTGAAGCTTGGAGCTTCTTCGGAGAGAGTGAGTACAGCAAAGTGGGGCTCCCTTATGGTAGAGGAAAGGAAGGATGAATGCTATGGGTCAGGCATTACTCAGAGATCTGCCTCACTTTGTGTCGTATACCAGAGGGTTAAGAAACAACAACAACAGCATGATTTTATGTGAACACTTGGGAAGAGTAGGGAGGCAAGATGGTCTTTTTACCTCTCTAGAAAGTTTTCCAGAGGAAGTTCTGCAGGAGATGAGTCTTGGAGAATGGAATGGACTTAGCTGGGAGAAAGATGGAAACTTGCTCCAGAACGTGGAAACAGTATGTGCCAAAGCTAGAAGCATGAAAGGCATGATGTGTTCTGAGAACTACAATAGTTTAATATTTGATAAGAGAAGGGGTACAAGGGCAGCCCTGGTGGCTCAGTGGTTTAGTGCCACCTTCAGCCCAGGGTGTGATCCTGGAGACCTGGGATCAAGTCCCACATCGGGCTTCCTGCGTGGAGCCTGCTTCTTCCTCTGCCTATGTCTCCGCCTCTCTCTCTCTTTTTGTGTCTCTCATGAATAAATAAATAAGATCTTTGGAGAAAAAAAAAAAGAGAGAGAGAGGGTACAAGAAAGGAAGCTGGAGAGGTGGCCCCAGACACCAACAGGAAGGGTATTAGGTACCATGATGCCGACAGGAGGGGTATTAGGTACCAAGGTCAGAATTTGAATTTTGTCCTGGTGAATGCAGGAAGTTCCTGAGGGGTTTTAAGCAGAGCAGTGACCTGATCTATTTTGGGTTTTATGTTAAAGATTATCCTGGCTGTGGTGTGGAGAATAGAGAAAAGGGAGCAAGCCTGGAGGCAGGGAGATTGCGTAGGAGCCTGTTGTTAAACCAGGAAAAGTGGTGGTGGTCAGAACAGAGAAGGTAGAGGTAAACTTGAGAAGAAACAATAGCCCTGACAGGATTCAGGAGATTGGGTGAATCTGGCAAGGGGATAGTGGCAAGGGAAATGGGTAAGTCCCAGATGACCGCCAAGTTGGTGACTTGAGCCAGTGGTGGATGGTGGAGCTGTTCACTGAATAAGAAGCAGGAGAAAATGCAGTGGGGGGCAAGGAGAGGTCAGGGTAGACAATATCACTGGTTCAGAATTGGACAGATTGTGATATAATTTTGGCTCCTTTTGGTCTTAGCATTTCCATTTCTTGTATTTTCCCCAAAAGCTCAGAACCTCCACAACTCGTCCAGGAGAACCATGAGGCTGGGTCTGAGGGCTGCAGGATCTCTGCAGAAATAAGAAGACGTGGTGGAGAAGGGATGACACCCAGTGATATAATCTTTGGCCCACTGCTCCAAAGATGCGCTAAGACAATAAAACCACTAATTCTGTCTCCTAGTATACCAGGAATGGAAGCTCTGCAGGAAAACCAAGTTGTATTGTAATTACAAGCTTTTAAGTAAGTATCACGGGTGATATTTAGCACCAGACAATGAACTGTTGAAGACTTTATTGTTTTTTGTCCTGTTCAGAGAGTGAAATCAGACTCAGCAGAACTCGGGGACTTTTAAATAGATTTGGAAAGTGACTCTGAGCCAAGGTGCCTGCCACTTTACCAAGTAAATTATCAAGGCAGTAAGAGGCTGGAACTTCAGCCTAGGGAAGTGGTTAATTGCCTTGCCCTCTAGCTGCTGTTTCGGTTCTACGCATGCTGTAGACTGTAGCAATCCAAGAGAGGCACTATAAATTTCACAGTGGGGGGACCCATTGGGAGTGGGGGTAAGGCGGAGAAGGTGAGCAGTTTATTGATGCCGAAGTTCATTATCAATCATGGGAAACATGGACCTTTTAAAGGCAGTGCTGTCTAATAGAACCCTTACATTTTGGCTTCTTCCTGTGTTCTGGACTTCCCTCCCCTACCCACACATACACACATGAAGCCATCAGCATTGTTTTATTTTCTTTCTTTATTATTTTTTAAAGATTTTATTTTTTATTCATGAGAGACACAGAGAGAGACATAGGCAGAGGGAGAAGCAGGCTCCCCGTGGGGAGTCCTATGTGGAGCTCGATCCCAGGACCCCAGGATCAGGCCCTGAACTGAAGGCAGACGCTCAACCACTGAGCCACCCAGGCGTCCCTAATCCCAATGCTTTAAAAAGAGGATGCTTGTCTTGGAGAAGCAAATTTCATGAGGAAGTAGACAACTATATTGATTTCACACACCCCACATCCCCAGACCATCCCATCCTGGGATTCTCACTATTCCTTGACCTGTGCCCTCAGCTCTGAGCTGGACAGAATGTACCAGTGATGCTGGCCCCAACTTTAGGAGCCGACCGGCAAAGGCTGGTAGTGTTCGCATGACTTTGGCTGTCGGGGGTGGAGGCGGTGGCAGTGGCTGCTGCCGGTGTCACCTGGTGGGTGGGGTGCTGGAGAGGCAGGTGGGTTCTTTCACACACTGGAAGTTTGTGAAGGCGTTTGGAGCTTGGGAGCTGTTTGTGTCTTCGTCCTGCAAGCTGTCGGATGCCTCTGCTTAAACACAGGCTGATTCCCCAGCACAGGGCTCTGCTCAAGTGCTGCTCAGGGGGTCCCTACCTCGTGGGTCAAGCTTGTCACCCAGGCTTTCTTCCTGGCGGGTCCTCTCAGGCAGGGATCAGGCATGCATGCTGCGGGGGCTGTTGTGACAGGGCTGGCACTGGGAGTCCAGGAGGCTCTCCCTGAAGGCGGGGGATCAAGTCAAGGGAGGTCATCTGTGGGCTGGGCTGGCCGCTGGCTCCGGAGTCCAGGGGTCTGAGAGGCAGTCAGGGGGCCCCTCTGCTAGTAGTGGGAGCGGGAGCTCTGCTTCACGGGCCCAGGCCACGTGCTGCTGGCCTCGTTGGCACTGCCCGAGGAGTGGGTGGTTATAGCTGGCAGGCTGATGATCTGCAGATGAACCTGGTCTGATTCAGGCGAGGGTGGAGATACCAGAACAGCATTTCCCAAAGTCTGTTCCACTGAACACTGATTCCATGGAACCTAAAAAGGATAAAAGGATTCTGGGATTATATAAATTGAAGAGGTGCTGAGTTAAAGAAAGGGAAACAGATCTCTTTACTGAAAAACTTCTCAAACTTACAATTTGCTAAGGAGTGTAGTAAACCCTTAGGAACTAGAGTATATAGAGTCTCTCAAACCTGTTTAATTATGGAACTGAGTTTTTTGGCATTTTTGTCTGTTTGTTTGTTATGGTATAGCATCTCTTGGGGTAGGAGTTCCATAGGACAGACTTTGGGAAGCACTGCTTACGCTTTCCTCAGATACTGAGTCTAGGTGACCATGCTGAGGTGCTCAGATCTGGTACCAGGATGGTGGATTTTGAATACAGCTATTGGTGGGGCTACTTTTTCTAGGTTTTCAACTTTGGTATTTTTCTTTCTTTCTTTCCTTTTTTTTTTTTTTTTTTAAGATTTTTGACTTATTTATTCATGAGAGATACAGAGAGAGAGGCAGAGACACAGGCAGAGGGAGAAGCAGGTCCCTGCAGTGAGCCTGATGTAGAACTTGATCCCAGGACCCTGGGGTCATGATCTGAGCTGAAGGCAGATGCCCATCACTGAGTCACCCAGGGGTCCCTGGTATTTTCTTTCTTTCTTTCTTTCTTTCTTTCTTTCAATTATTAACTTTTTTATTTAAAACATGATGAAAATTTAAAATGTTAACCATAACAGGGATGATTATATCATAATACCCACCTAGGTATCCATTGCAAGATTTCAGCATCTTAAATTATTTTTTCCCATTCATTTGTTTTTGAAGATTTTATTTAGCTATTTGAGAGAGATAGTGAGCAAGAGAGACAGAAAGAAAGAGAGTACAAGCAGGGGGAGGGGCAGAGGGCGAGCAGGCTCCCCACTGAGCAGGGAGCACAATGCAGGACTCGATTCCAAGACCCTGAGGTTATGACCTGAGCTGAAGGCAGACACTCAACTGACTGAGCCACCCAGGCTCCCCTTTGCCTATTCATCTTTAACTTTGGCATTTCTCGCAATGACAGTTAATGAATATGTTGTAGAAAAGTCCAGGAACTCAGACCTCTTGATATTAAAACAAGAGAAAGATGGGATGCCTAGGTGGCTCAGTGGTTGAGTGTCCTTCTTTGGCCCAGGGCATGATCCTGGAGTCCCAGGATCGAATCCCACATTGGGCTCCCTGCATGGAACCTGCTTCTCCCTGGGCCTGTGCCTCTGCCTCTCTGTGTGTGTGTCTCTCATGAATGAATGAATGAATGAATGAGTGAGTGAATGGGTAAATAAATAAATAAATCTATCTTAAAAAAAAACAGAGAACAAAACAAATCCTGGCTCAGCTGTTTGTTCATTGGATGTGAAATCTAGACAAGTTTCTTAACCATGCCGAGCCTCAGTTTCCACCTCAATAAAATGGGTTTAATAATACTACCTACCTCACAGGGTAATTATGAGGAACAAATGAGACAGTACCTGTTTATCACTTAGCACTTGACCTGCTACAAATCAGGAGCTCAGTGAGTATCTTTTTAAAAATTCTGATATAGGAGGTAAATACATGTCAGCTGACAGAAGGAACCAGGGAATGAATGTGTGCTGCTATACACGTGAGGCAGGTGGACAGGGTGCGTGGGGTTACCTTGGCGATTCGGGATGGCTCTGTTGAGAAGCCTAACAGAATTAGTGTTCTGCTTCTACATCTTGGGCCAACCTGGCTTCAACTTGACTTTGCTATTACCGGTCAGGGTACCGATGGGAAAAAGCCACAAACACACTCAATAAACTCTAACCTGTGCCATTTAGAGTTTAGAATCCCTTGATGTGCTGGAATGGCTCTGCACCTGAACTTGGGGGCTGGGGGCACAATCTCTGCCATTGAAGCCTGGCATCAACTCATCAAAGGGAACGAAAAGGTCACTGGCATTTTGGGGATGCCTGGAACTTAGTGAACGGAGCAGTGAGGTCACCACTTCACCCTCGGGCTGTAGAGTCCTCTCTTGTGAAGTGATTCATATCCTAATGGAGGGGAGGAGGCAAAAATAATGAGCAGCTGTTTCTCCTGCTCTCTGCGTGGGGCACTGCCTCCAGGCCAGGCACAGGCAATTGGAGGAAATGATCTGAGGGTTCAAGGTGAGGCCTGAATGTGGTGAAGCAGTTTGTGCCACATGAAGGGAAAGAAGGGTGCAGCTGGCTTGTGAGTTATGAAGGCCACACCTGGCCAATTTCAAAGAGCATCCTTCTTTATGTGGAAAGGCCTCCCAGCCAGTCCCTGGCTGGCTCTCTGATGGGCGATCGGTGGGGTGAGGGGGCCGGCAGGGCTGTTTCATATGGGCTTTGGAATGGCATGCTGCAAGCCCTAGAAAGTGTTCTTTCTGGGTGTGGAGGACGTATGCTCAGGCAGCGTTTAAATCAAACCAGAAATAGCATTGGTAACCAACTTCCTATGTGATAAGCCTTTTCAACGAGCTAACTCACAGTCCTCAGGGGTGAGTTTTCCCTCATTAGCTCCATTGTGCGAATGGAGAAACTGAGCCAAGATCAGGTTGAATAACTTGCTAGAGGTCATATTAGTATTAAGAACCAGGATTTGAACCCACGCTGTTTAGCTTCCTGAGCCTAGGTGTTGAACCTCTATGCCGCCATGGGATTCAGCAGAAATGGAGTTCAGTGGTGGGTTAGGTCAGCTACGTGGGGGAGGCGTCTGGCCTGGTCTGAGCTCTGGGAGGCAGGGTTGTGGCAGGTTGTGGTAGTTGGCTGAGGGATGAGTTCAGGCCAGAACTAAATACCTGAATTTCACTTGTCTTGCAGACAGAAGCAAAGAAGCTCAGGCCAGCTCAGATTCATTTTACTGAGTATCGCCCTTGTGATCTTTGCCAGTGTTTATTGCCCCAGCTCCATATGTGGGTGACAGAGATGGGATTATCACCTGGTCCCATAATGGTCCTATCTGCTTTGGGGGCAAGAGGACTCTCATTCCTGGGAAAAAGGAAAAGAGCTTTAGATACAGACTTGATGGGGCTTGAAATCAAGTTCCAAATCATAGAACTATGTGACTTCAGGAAAATTACTTAACCTCTCTGAGCCTCGCTTTCTTTGTCTGTAAAATAAGGATGATAATATGTAGCTTGTAGCCTTATTATGAAAATCAAATGAGATGATTTGTGTACATTATACAGTGCTTGGACATGGTCAGTGCTTGGTCAGTGTAGCTTCCTCTGCATGCTTGCCTTCTCCCCCTTTCTGGAAAAAATGATTGGGATAAATAAAAAATGAACAAGGGAAAGGCAGTGCAGCTACAGGACCTGCAGCCCTCTCAAAAGCCTGTGGCACTGGAGAAAGTTATTTCTGATTCCAGCTGTGCTTGGAGAGGATAAGGGTGCACAGAGAAGCCCGCTGGCCCTGCATCTAGGAACTGACACCAGATACTGCACACACAGGCAGGACAACCAGGAACCCAGGCAGGTAGCTGAACCTTCAAGAGAGCTGAGACCAGAGGAGGTAGCCCCGAGGCCCTGGCCAGAGAGGGAGGGCGGAATGGTGACCATTGCCCAGCAGGAAGGCCAGCCTGTCTCCATGAGACTAGCCACAGTGCGGTCCTGGGTTCAGCTCACACCCGTGTCCTCCCTTCTCTTCCCCTTCCTAGGAAAAGCAAATCAGGTGGGTTGTCTGATTGTTCAACTTGCCTTCTGAGCCACCAGGAAAGAGAAAGGCCAGAGAGAGAAGGCAAGCAGAATGCATTCATTCATTCACTCATTCATTCATTCATTCATTCAACTGATATGTATTGAGTATCTCTTTCCTCCACATGTGTGTTAGTTAGACCATAGGCTACTTATGCAGACCTCGCTTCACAAAGCGCACGTGTTAGCAGGGTGACCTCACGCAAGTCACTTAACTTCTCTGGACATCAGTTTCTTCATCTGTATAATGGGCAAGAAGTCACTTTCCTCATATATGGCAAGCACTAAATGGATATTGTTTCTCTTTCTTCCCCATCTTGTCCTCCTTTTTTATTTATTCATGATAGACAAGGAGAGAGAGAGGGAGAGGCAGAGACACAGGCAGAGGGAGAAGCAGGCTCCATGCCGAGAGCCCGACGTGGACTTGATCCCGGGACTCCAGGATCACGCCCTGGGCCAAAGGCAGCGCTAAACTGCTGAGCCACCCAGGGATCCCCCCAACCTTGTCCTCCTTTCCAAGCATCTGCTAAGGGAGGACCAGAGGCTGCCAGCACTCGTGTGCATGTGATTTTGCATAAAGATGGGGTATCTTTTTTAGCTGGGGAGGTGGAAAAGCTGCCAGAGGCCCACTTTTGTCTTTACTTGCTCTGCTCACCAGGCCTATTTCAGTTATCTATTGCTTTGAAATGAATCATCTCCGTAAGTAGTAGCAGAAAACAACAACATTTTATTATTATCTCTCATGGTGCTATAGACTACCTGGCCTCAGCTATACGGCTTTGGTTAAGGATCCCTGGGGTCAGACGGTAGCTGGAGCTGGAGACATTTCAAAGGCTTCCTCGCTCACGTGACAGGCCATGATGCTGGCTGTCGGCTAGGATCTCAGCAGGGACTGTCACCCAGCCACCTGCACGGAGCCTCTCCATGTGGTCTGGGCTTCCCCACAACACGGCAGCTGGGTTCCGAGAGAACCAGGTGGAAACAGAACATTACTTCTGCCCCAGTCACATGTCTGCCTGGATTCGAGTGGAGGAAACTTAGCCCACGTCTCCGGATGGGAGAATCATCAGTGTCGCAATGTGAGGACATGTGGGATGGGAGACCTTGTGGCAGCCATCTTGGAGAATACAAGCTGCCACACTGGCCCACCAGGAAGAGTTTCTAGAAGTCTAGAAGGAAGGCTGTGGCTGGACTGCCAGGCATGAGGTTGCTAGGGCACAGAGAAGCACAAGTCCCTTGAGGAGAGGCTTTGGGTCCGAGGTGTGGGGAGGGGTTCTATCACTGCCAAGGTAGTTCTTGGAACCCTGGGACTCCAAAATTGGGTGAGATTCTCACAGTAGCCAACAGGGCAGAAAACTGGAGAAAGGGGAGAACAACAGAGTCTGGCATTGTGAGAATTTGTTAGGCTTAGGAAATAGCACTTAGTCTTTCTCTGGTGATGTTCTGGTCTTCTTCCAGGAGACCTATTTAAGCTACTTGAGGAGGGCCCTGGGAACTTAGGGGGTGGGAGCGAACACCCGCCTCAGAAGTCAGTGGGCTGGGCAGCCCCGTGGCTCAGCGGTTTAGCGCTGCCTTCAGCCCAGGGCGTGATCCTGGAGACCCAGGATCGAGTCCCATGTCGGGCTTCCTGCATGGAGCCTGCTCTCTCTGCCTGTGTCTCTGCCTCTCTGCCTCTCTGTCTCTCTCTCTCTGTCTCTCATGAATAAATAAAATCTTAAAAAAAAAAAAAAAGTCAGTGGGCTCCCTGGTGCCGGGTGAGTGTGGCTTCAGCCTTCTCCCAGCATCCATCTTCCAGCCCCAAAGTAGGTGGTCATTTCTAAGCATCAGGAGGGGACAGGGTGGTCTCCCCTCTGATCTGCCTGCGATGAACCCACCTCTTGCAGAAATTGGAAAAAAACCACATATGTGGCCACCAGTCCACCTAGTCCTAAAAACTTAAGGAAAGCAAGCTTGAGATTAGTCTTACAAAAATGATTCTCCAGGCAGGAGCAGAATGAAATCTATGGAAAAATACATGATCACTCACCATGAAAAATAAAAGAGGGAGCTCTCCTTGCCCCACCCCCTGGTGAATGAGGCAGAGATTAATCTATTGAAATCAAATGTATAAATTATACATGGATGGGAATTGGCTCAGGCGTAAGGTGTCTGATAGGGTGCTGATGGAGATGAAAATGAGGCTTGAAAGATCATTTCTGCTTTTGAATCAGCTGCAGTATTGCCGAGGCTCCTGGGCCTGCCTGATAGAAACACCCTGACTTATCAAATTAGAAAAGCCCCCATCCCCACACTGCTAGAACATGCAACTTCAAGTAATTGCTAATGTTTTGGATGATATTTCTGTGCGTCACCAGGAATAATAAAAAGGCAATAAAAGTTTGAAGGCCCATATTTTTGCTGCGTGATGGCTGATGTAAATCAAACCCACCTCTTCAAAGGGATAGACAAAAAGTTTTATGGGGTGGCTGCTGCCTGCCAAGAGAAGAAGGGTGGGCCTGAGTCTGGGCATGAGTGTCGCCTGCAGTCATGGCTGTGTGACCCTCGGACCCACTCTGGACTTGCTACTCCTCTACCCAACTCACCGATCCATTCAATTAACTTCGTGAGTATCTACCACGTGCCAGGCTCTGCGCTCTGCACATATTTGGCACTGGATAAATAGAATCGACACCACGATGGAATATAGCAAGTCCCTTTCTTCCAGAAGTTCCAGGTCAAAGACACAAAAGCAGATAAACTGCAACACCATCCAGTTAGAGTTAAACCAAGGTGCTTTGATCAGAGGGTTTGAGGAGTAACAGGTTTATGAAGGAGTAGAGGTTGTTTTGCCTGGCAAAGAGGATTACTCCCTACTAATGATCATCTGGCCAGAGCTTCACCATGTGCCCTCAGAGAGTCTTTAAGGTGACCTCTGCTGAGAGGACAGGAGAGGAAGTGAGCTGAGATTGAGCAGGAGCTTTTAGGTGGGGTGGCACAGAACCTGGTCATTCATGTCGGAGGTGGGTGAGGGAGATAGCATTGGTTGATGCAGCTGCATGAGGTTAGGGACCCTCTCAGCATCTCCAGGGACTTATACAGGGCCTGGCTCAAAGAAGGTATGATTTTTCTCTCACAAATAAATAAACAAATGGTCCATTACCTAGCATTATTTCAGGATAGGACAAATCCTGCCCTGTTTGTACAAGCAAGGTATACACTCACCTAACAACCTGACCAGGGGAAAGATGTGGCCCTTCCCTGCCTGTGATGTTGTTATTTTAACCATTTGAACTCATGGCTCACCCCCTTTTTAAAATTATGTTATTTCGGGTATAATAAGCGTACGGCAAAGTGCATAACTTGTAATTGAATAGCTCAGTGAATGTTACATACGTCCACACCCTTGTAACTGCCAGCACATCAAGATATAGGACAGTTCCTGCTGCCCACGAGGCTCCTCTGTGCCCTTTCCAGGCCTGTGAGGAAACCACTATTCTGATTTCTCGGGTCTTTCTTTCTTCCTTCCTTTCTTTCTCTTTCTTTCTTTCTTTTCTCTTTCTTTCTTTCTTTCTTTCTTTCTTTCTTTCTTTCTTTTCTTTCTTTCTTTCTTTCTTTCTTTCTTTCTTTCTTTCTTTCTTTCAGATTCTTTAGTTATTCATTCATGAGAGACATAGAGGCAGAGACATAGGCAGAGAGAGAAGCAGGCTCCTGTGGGGAGCCTGATGTAGAACTCGATCCCAGGACCCTAGGATCATGCCCAGAGCTGAAGGCAGACACTCAACCACTGAGTTACTCAGATGCCCCCTCCCGGGTGTCTTTTGATTAAGAAAATAATAACCAGGGTTGCCTGGGTGGCTCAGTCAGTGAAGCATCCAACTCTTGATTTTGGCTCAGGTCATGGTCTCAGGGTTGTGAGATCGAGCCCTGTGCCGGGCATTATGCTGAGAGTGGAGCTTGCTGGAGATTTTCTTTCTCCCTTTCCCTCTAAACCCCTACCCCCCTAAAAAAAAAAATAAGAAGAAAATAATAGCCAGTGGTTACCAGGGGTTGGGTAGAAGGGGAATAATGGGGAGTTAGTGTTTGATGGGTAGAGTTTAAGTTTGGGAGGATGAAAAAGTTTTGGAGATGGATGGTGGTGGTGGTTGCACAACAGCTCAAATGTATTTCATTAATGCCACTCGACTGTACGCTTCTAAATGGTTGAGATCGTCTTATGTCATGCATATTTTACCACAATAAGAAATTTAAAAGATAAAGTCTCATCAAAAAAGAAAATAATGGAGGGATCCCTGGGTGGCGCAGCGGTTTGGCGCCTGCCTTTGGCCCAGGGCGCGATCCCGGAGACCCGGGATCGAATCCCACATCGGGTTCCCGGTGCATGGAGCCTGCTTCTCCCTCTGCCTGTGTCTCTGCCTCTCTCTCTGTCTCTGTGTGTGACTATCATAAATAAATAAAAATTAAAAAAAAAAAAAAAAAGAAAATAATGGAGACACCTGGGTGGTTCAGTGATTGAGCATCTGCCTTTGGCTCAGGTCGTGGTCCTGGGGTCCTGGGATCGAGTCCCACATCAAGTTCCCTGCAGGGAGCCTGCTTCTTCCTCTGCCTGAGTCTCTGCCTCTTTCTCTGTGTCTCTCAAGAATAAACACATAGGGCAGCCCCGGTGGCGCAGCGGTTTAGCACTGCCTGCAGCCTGGGGTGTGATCCTGGAGAACCCGGATCTAGTCCCACATTGGGCTCCCTGCATGGAGCCTGCTTCTCCCTCTGCCTGTGTCTCTGCCTCATCTCTCTCTCTCTCTCTCTCTCTCTCTCTGTGTGTGTGTCTCTAGAAATAAATAAATAAGTGAAAAGCTTAAAAAAAAACTTAAAAAAAAAGAATAAATACATAAAATCTTAAAAAAAAAGAAAAGAATGACCAAAAACTCCTGTGAATTCAGCGACTGCCTTAAAATGGAATTTTATTTTATTCATAACCATCAATTCGATATTCCTTTGAAAAAACAATAGTACATGTGAGTGTGAGGCTTTCCTTTCCCCACCCACAAACGTGTGTGCAGGACATACACGAAGATTCCTACATCTCAGTAATGGCTGCAAGACCCCTGCCTCCTCTCAGTGTCTGAGACCCCCAGATTCACATCAACTGGTCATTTCAATATCAGAGAAGGGAAGGACTGGTCCAGGGCCACATAGCTCATCAGTAGCAGAGCCAGGATGAGACCTCTGGGCTTGAGTAGCCTCTGGCAGGTGCTCTTGGCTCTACGCCAGCGCTGTTCTGCACCATCTCAAGATCAAGACCATGTGTGTTCTTCTGAGCCTCTGTTTTCTGTTTCCTACAAGCACTTAACTAGATGTGATTACTAACTTGGGGACTCCTCACTTGCCTGTTCCATCAAGGCAGGAAGGAGGATGTTAGGCCAAGAGATGGGGCCTCCCGATTCCTTTGTAATTTGACCCTGAAGCTCACTGGGGAAGTGGGGGGCTGGTACAGCCTCATTCTTGTCATCAAGGCTGTGTTGTGGCTCTTGTGAACAAGGACAGGTGCACCTGGAGGCAGTGTTCAAAGCCGAAGGCTGGGAATCCAGTTTCAGAATAGAGGTGCTGTCAGAGGCAAGAGTGGGTGCCTTGGCTATTTTGGCAAGAGCTGACAGTAAGGAATTCTCTCGCACAAGCTGTGCAGCGCATTTTGTATTGTGGGCTGTCCTGCCTCCGCCTCTCTTTTTCCCAAGCTTGGTGGATGCTGCTTGCTCCCCAGCCCCCTCCCTGACACTGCTAATGACAACCAATTAATTCAGCATAATTTGGTTCATTATAAGCCCTTAGATTGGTAACAGTGTTACCAGATTGCAGCACAGCCTTCCTGAACTTTCTCAAAAGGACATAGATCTGAGCCTGGGAGGGGAAAGAGGGTGAGTCCTGCATTATCTGCCCAGTTGGGTATGAGGAGCTGGTGGGTGCCTGAGACTGGCTGGGCTGTGCACACTCCAGCAAAACACATCTTTCCCGGTGCCCCCACAGCCCTGGTTAAAAATATGTTGGAGATGGAATGTGGTAAGACACCCCAGCAGGAACATCAGGCCACCCTGGGACCTACCAATAGGCACCATCCTTGTTGGGCTAGAGATGTACGTTCTGTGCTAAGTGGGCCTGATTTGATGACGGTGGGAGTCCATGTAGGGACCAGTTGGGATGGAGGCCCTGGCTGTGGCTGAGACCCAGTGAGGCTACATGGGCTACTGGCAGGGTCTGCTTTAATGGGCCTGGTCATCAATAGGGAGGAAATGATTAAGAGAGACCAGACTTGCCCAGAGTGGAGCCAGAGAAGGAATATTGGGCCATGGGAACAGGCTGGGGCAAGGGACCAGGAAGAGTTTCAGAATTGGGCAGGCCAGGATTGGACTCAGAGACTGTTCTGTCCCCTTGGTGTGATTGTGGCCTCCTTGCTTTTTACCACGTCTGATTAAGACAGTATGATAGCTCATTCACTGGGCTGTGGTCCGGCGCCACCCCTGTGTGACCTCAGGCAAGTCACTCCTCCTCTCCAAATCTCCTTGTTTGTGGAATGGGGATACAAGCTATGCATCATGAGAGCAGCAAATGAGCACTTAGAAGAGTCCTGACACACAGCAGGTAACCCATATGGGTGAGCTGTGACTGCTTTTACTAACCATGTGTGTACAGCGCCCAGCACCCTGCCTGGAAGGAGCTCATGAAGGCTCTGAGATCGTTTCTCCCATCTCTCTCCCTAATGACTTCAATTCCTTCTTTTTTGTTTTGTTTTGTTTTAAGTAGCTCCATGCCCAATGTGGGGCTTGAACTCATGACCCCGGAGATCAAGAGCCACATGCTCTACCAACTGACCCGGCCAAGCACCCTTTGATAGGGGGACAGTCCCCCTTTGATAGGAGGACCCCCACCAGGATCCCAATCCCGCCTCTTTCCAAGACACCAGAGTCTCTGAAAGCCCCAGGACACAGTGGAGGACAGGCTTTGGATGGAACAGAGGGGAAAATTATGCCACCATCCTATCCCTGCTCATCCCCCAACCCTCCACCTGACCCCCCACTCTTGGTTAATAATCACCTTGTCTGCAATGTTCAAGTCTCCAGGGGAGCTGTTACAAATCTGGAATGCCCAGGCCTCACCCCAGACCAATTAAATCCGAAATCTCTGGGGGTGGGACCCAGGCACAGGGATTTTTCTTGTCAAATCCTCAGGTGATTCCGGTGTGCTGCCAAGGTTAAAAATATCAGATCATCTAGGGGAAGACTCTATTTCAGATTCTCAGGAACTGCTGGATTGAATGATGTGTCTCAGCAGCCCCATCGATTCAGATTTCCAGCACTGCTGTCTTAGAGGGGAGATAATTACGATACTGGGCAACTGCTCTGTGCAAATCCCCCGGCTGGGTGCGGAAGGGAATACGGCAATAACCCACAGCAGAGATCATAATAACAACGTTTATTGAGTGCCTCTTGTGTACCAGGTACTGAGCAGACATTTGCTAATCCTCTCAAAAAATTCACTTTATTTGAACCCCCATTTTAGAGATGAAGCATGTAGCAATGCAGGCAGGCAACACCCTACCCATATTCACCCTCATGAACCCGGGACTGCTGACTACCAACATCTGTGAGTTTGGGGGTTTGGTTTTAACTAATTAATTTTTTTTTTTTCTGGCCAAGAGAGCATGCTAAGACCACTCACAGAATAAGCTGGGAAATATCTCTTCAATTGACAATGAACAGAGTTGGTAGCTAACATCTCACTTTTTTCACCCCCCAACTCAGCTCTGAGGTGCACCCTACACTAGTGATCTTGAACTTTGCTGTATATTCAATAGCCTGGGGAATATAAAACAAAAAGCCTTTGATGCCCAGACCACACCCAGACCAATTATTTCCAAATCTCTGGGTGGAACTGAGGTATCTGTACTGACTGATCAGCCAAATTGTGCACTTATATTCTCCTTTGTCTCACCAGGTTGCCCAACAGGATTAAATTCCAGGTGCCCAGTTCAGTAAATTGCTTGGTAATGCACCCTATTTGGGGTTCCTTCCTTTCTTTGTCTCACTCCCCCATTTGCCTTCTGGCACTTCCTGGAATCAACTCCCAATAAACTTCTGATATTAAATCTTGGTTTGCAGGAATTAAAGGAAGCAGAGGTCTGGAAAGTCTGTCTTACCTAGAGCTTCACAGCCAGGACATCTGAAGTCCTGCCCTTCACAGATCTTGTGGCGTGATGGAAGAAACAGGCATTCAGAAAGCTATAATATAAAACAAAAGGAAATGAAAGATCAAATAGACCTTCAAACAAATGCCAGCTGAACAGTAAAAACAAAACAAAACAAAACAAACAAAAAACCCCAAAACAAAAGCCAACCCAGCCCAGCAGTTAAATGTGATTTGAGTCAATAAAGGCTACACGGGGACGCCTGGGTGGCTTAGCGGTTGAACGTCTGCCTTTGGCTCAGGTCGTGATCCCGTGGTTCTAGGATCGAGTCCCACATCAGGCTCCCGGCATGGAGCCTGCTTCTCCCTCTGCCTGTGTCTCTGCCTCTCTTTCTCTGTGTCTCTCATGAATAAATAAATAAAATCTTCAAAAAAAAAAAAAAAAAGGAAGGCTACACAGAGTCAGAATCATTTATGTTAGGCAAGTGAGAAGGATTTCCCTAAGTGGAATGAGGGCAGGGTCATTGGCAATGTTAGGCCAGCAGGAACAGAGGCCCAGACAGAACCTAGGGCAGATCTGGATGTGCAAGTGGTGGGGAAGTTCCCCATGGTCCTTTCTGAGCCTCCCATTTTGGATCTTTCTCTAAGGCATGGTGGGGCAAGAGTCATCTTCTTTCTCTAACCCTTTACCCAGATTACAAAGGCAAAGGGCCTATCCAAAATCATATCTGGGAATATGGATGGGAGGAGGAGAAAGGTCCATCAATGTCAAGTCCTGGTGGTGAACTTGGGTTACTTTTGAAGGATAGCCATCCCACAGGGACAAAGCACCCAGGTTGGGAGTGTATCTGCTCCCACCCTCCTTTCCTCACTCACCACCTCCCTCTCTGCCGTTCATAGCACTGATCTTCTCCCAGTCAAAAAAGACTGAGTCTGCTCCTGCCACAGGGCCTTTGCCTCTGCTGTTCCCCTGCCTTGAAAACTCTTCAGATCTCAGAGTAGTCCATTTTCCCCAACACTCAGAATTCAGCTTAAATGTCACTTCCTTGAAGAGACCTTCCTGGGCTGCCTTCTCCTCCCCCTACAGCCCCCAGTCCCTCTCACCTCACCCCATTTTATTTTCTTTATTGCACACAACACATCTGAAACTCATGTTAGATATGTATCCGTTTCCTCCTTATCCTGCCAGTCTTTCCTTCCAGGCTGCAGGAGAGTAGGTGGAGCCATTTCTGTCATGTGTGTCTGTCCCTCCGGCTCATAGAGCAGTGAATGATTGAACTGGGCAGGCCCAGAGGGTCATGCAGGAGGGAGTCTGGGTGGATTCTGGGGGTGGGAGGCAGGGTGAGCTGTCTTTGCTCTTGTGCACAGCATTTGTGATGACGAGCTGTGCTCAGGCAGCCAGGCTGATCTAAGTGAGCAGTTCCTAACAGTGACCAATCAATACAGATAGAGGAGCTAAATCAGGTTAAGACCCAGCTCTCCTGGGTTGGTGTCATGCTATAAATGGCTTCCCAGCAGCCCAAGGTCAAGGGTGCAGCTCTCACCAGTGCCCCCCCTCCACTCTCCTCCCCATCCCCCACTGCCTACAAGGGGCCCGTCCCCATGGTACAGGATGCCTACCAGCCCGCACACATGTGTGCTCCAGGCCATTGCTCTGTTGTTGCCCAGACTCCCTCTCATCCCTGGCATTAGAATGCCCTTTCCTTCTGCATTTTATTTCTGTGCCCAAGGTCTGAGATGGTCACGCACACGCTGACATTTAAAGACTCAGCCGAGAAATCAATCAGCATGGTCTGTCCTTCAGCACCTCGGGAACCTGTGTGGCTGAGCCAGGCCTCATCTGACTCACTCCCTATTGATCTGTCATGGTATCTGTGGGTTGCTGAAACTGCATGTGGGACGTGCTTTGAGAAAAACAAGAGGCAGTGCAGCAGAGTGTCGGGAGCCTCTGGAGTCAGACTGCTTGGACTTGAACCGTAGGCTCCGTCATTTGCTTGGCTGTGTGACCTGGACCACTTGCTCAACCTCTCTGAATCTCAGTCAAGAGAGTCATGTGGAGTATCTACATTATAGGCCTGCAGTGACAATAGAATGAGTTAATAAGCATGCAGCACTGAGAATGACCCCTGCTACCTAGTGCTGTATAAATGTTAGTCATTGCCTTTGGGCTGGGGATAGAAACAGAACCCACCTCCCAAGATTGTTCTGAGGACAAAATGAAATAACTCATGTATAACTCACTTAGCATGTTGTAAATGTTCCATGGATATTAGTTCTGCCCCACATCTTAGGCAGATACAGTCTGGTGAATATAAGCCAAGGCCAAGGATCCCTTGAAATAATGATGATCATTAGGAATACAAGAGGGTTTGATTTATGAATTCAGGTAAGCCTGCCATGAGGCTAACCGGGAATCAGGCAGTGGGAAGCTGATTTGTTGTCCCAAAGAACTTGTCCAGTCTGCAGTGAGATGGGGGACCATCTGGGCCCCGGTGGGGGGGGGTCACGTGTCCCCATGTGACTCCCCAAGCCTTATTAGTGAGCCGTGGGAGGTAGAAATCCACCCCCAAGCAGCTCCAAGCTCCCTGTCTCAGATACAATGTCCTTTTTATATCTACCCTGCGTCTGGGCCAGGACCTGATCATATGCCTGTTTGGATTGAGGGCAAAGGGGAGAGAGGGCCAGGACAGAGAGGATTAAGAATTACCCAAGTCCCATAAACATGACCGGAGACAGCCCTCAGGACTGGAATGTAGCAGAAGAAAAGAGCCTGGAGGAACGCTGTGTCTGCAGGAGGGGAGGGAGCTAACACCAGCCCCCTACCCCCACCCCTCCCGAGAGCTTTATACACAATCTTTATGCAGGAGACATCCTGGACGGTGGAGGGGAAGTGAGACATCTCAAGTCTGAAGTCACGTGACTGATAAATGGAGGAGCTGCGATTTGAACTTAGGTCCATGGATTGGGCTAGTCCGTACGTAGATGGAAGAGAGAACAGGAATCTGCCAGGTTTTACCTAACATTCTGTAAGGGGGGGTGGGTTCTCGGTGATGGGGAAATGCCAACATTAAGTCCAGTAGAGATGAGAGTTCTTTGTGGGTCAAGATTACTGTGTCTGTAACTTTGTGGACAATACTTCTAGATGCTTTGTTCCCTTGACTCTCATTTTCAGATTATAATTTAGTTCCCAGGGACTCACCAGCAGGAAGGGCTCTCCTAGATGCAGACATATTTGTTTCCATTCCTAACTAGACCCATTTTTCCCATATTTCCTGGCATCATGACTGCCAGGCTTTGGACCGTGTGGCAAAGTGGACTAGAAGAAAGAATATGGATTTTAGGGTTGACTGGCTTCCCCACTTCTTAGCCTGCCAGCTCCTTGACTGCAGTTTCCTTCCTTTCCTATAAAATGAAATTTAACAAGATCTACCCTGAGGGAGCTATTGTAAGAAATGCCTAACCCCATACCCGGCACATAGTAGGGGCTCAATGAATGGTAGACATTTTTGAAACACATTAACATTCTGATTTGTCAGTCTCTTGTGAGTCTCTCGTCTTAGCTATTCGGTAGGAACAGAGTCAAGGTGAGAATTCCATCAGGTTCTAGAGATCTAGCCTCCAAGATGCTGACCCTGGATGATGGCCTGTGAAAAGCCAACAGGCAGAGCCAGATTGGATCTTGAGGAATCTGGAGCCTCACAGCCCACAGTGGTTGGGACCCCTGGGAGCCAAATCCTTGGAAGGGTGGCAGGTGGTCTCAGGGAGATGGTGAGCACAGAGGAGTATTTAAGGAGGAGAACTGAGGGCCAGGGATCATATGCATTGCCAGCACTAAGAAGACCCCAGGAGGCCAACCAAGCTGAAGGCAGGAGGCCTGGGAACTCAGGAATGGCAGTGAAGCTACAAGTTGGGCCAGCCCCATCCCCACCAACCGCTTGCACACTCACAGCCCCTGGAAAGCTTTGTAAAAACAGATCCTGTGCCCATCCTTGAAAATTCTGATTGGATCTGGGTTAAGGCCCATGAAATTATATTTTAAAAAATTCTCCACTGCAGGGATGCCTGGGTGGTCCAGTCAGTTAAGTGTTTGACTCTCGTTTTTGGCTTAGGTCATGATATCAGGGTTGTGAGATGAAGCCCCACGTGAACGCAGAGCCTGCTTAGGTTTCTCTCTCCTTCTCCTGCCCCTACCCCACAATACACGTGTGTGCACACACTCGCTCTCTCTCTCTCTCTTGCTCAAATAAATAAATCTTAAAAAAAATTTGCCACTGCAGAACAGTGTGTATAGTGTGCTTCCATTTTATATATATACTTGCAAAAGCTTAAAATATCTCTGAAGTGAACATAAAAATCTCTAGAAATTGTCAGATCTGAAGGTCAGGTATGGAAGGGAGACCTATCTTTCATTTACACCCATCCATGAGATTGGAATTTTCTTTATCATGTGCATATATTAAAATAAGTACATTAATTAATTATAAATAATTCACTGAGGTAAAATTCATATAACATAAAATAACCAGTTTATTTTTTTTATTTTTTTATTTATTTATGATAGTCACAGAGAGAGAGAGAGAGAGAGAGAGAGACAGAGACAGAGACACAGGCAGAGGGAGAAGCAGGTTCCATGCACCAGGAGCCCGATGTGGGATTCGACCCCAGGTCTCCAGGATCACACCCTGAGCCAAAGGTAGGCGCTAAAGCGCTGAGCCACCCAGGGATCTCAAAATAACCAGTCTAAAGTGAATAATTCGGGCAGCCCTGGTGGCGCAGCGGTTTGGCGCCGCCTGCAGCCCAGGGTGTGATCCTGGAGACCCAGGATCAAGACCCATGTCGGGCTCCCTGCATGGAACCTGCTTCTCCCTCTGCCTGTGTGTCTCTGCCCCCCTCTCTCTCTGTCACTCATAAATAAATAAATAAAATCTTTAAAAAATAAAAAATTAAGTGAATAATTCAGTGGTATTTAGTATTTGTGTGATGTTGCACAATCAACAATTCTATCTAGTTCCAAAACATTTCCACTATGCTAAGGTAAAACTGCTTTCCCATTAAGCAGTTTCTCCCCATTACCTCTTTCCCTAACCCCTGGCAACTACCAATCTTCACTCTGTCTCAGTAGATTTGCCTATTCTGGATATTTCATTTCATTTTATATATTTCCCAAAAAAGGAGTTGTGTCTTTTGTGTCTAGCTCCTTTCACTTAGTATAATGCTTTGGAGATTCATCTGCATTGTAGCCTAAGTACTTCATTCCTTTTCATAGCTAAATACTTTTCCGTTATATGGATATACCACAGTGTATTTAACCATTCATCCGATGATGGACATTGGAGCTTTTTCACCTTTTGGTTGTTGTGAATTGTATTGCTATGAATGTGTGTGCATGTACTTGTTTGAGTATCTCTTTTCAATTTTTTTTTAAAGATTGTATTTATTTATTTGAGAGAAAGAGGGAGAGAAAAAGAAAGATCACGAGCAGAGGAGAAGGGCAGAGGGAGAAGCAGACTCCCTGCTGCTGAGCAGAGAGCTCCATGTGAGGCTTGATCCAGGCCCCCAGGTCACAACCTGAGCCAAAGGCAGATGCTCAACCACTGAGCCACCAGGTGCCCTCTCTTTTCAATTCCTTTGAGTTTATTTGCCAGGAGTGGAATTGCCAGGTCATAAACTATTCTGTGTTTAACTTTCTGAGGAACCACCAGACTGTTTTCTACAGCAGCTGAAACATTCTGTATTCCAAATGGCATAACTATAAAGTTTCCAAAGGTATTGAGTGAAATAGAAGAAAGAAGTAAGCTCTTACACTCCCCCACCCTCAAACTGGAAAAATTAAATCATTCGCCTAAAATCTAAACAGGCTCATGGTGCACAGCTTGACTGGACTTTCTATTTCACAGCTGGCACAAAGAGTGGGGGCTGACTCCCCACGATCCTCCTGCCCACCTCTCGCCTGCCCTGCACCCAAGTCGTCCCTGGTAACTTATTGTTACTGTGAATAGAAGCTTTCAGTCAAATCATTATTTTTCTTTGTGTTGAAGGGCTGTCAATGGGATAGGAATTACAGCCTTAACTGCTCTTATCTGTGTTGTCTGACTAGCTGGCATGTTACTGGCTGCACTTCCCCGGGAATGAATTCCCTAAATGTGCATGGTAAATGATGAAAATCTGGCACATAAATAAGGAGGCAGGCAATGCTCCACTGACTTGCCGTAGAAGTGATTGACTTGGCTCTGTGTGCTGTACCCGGTGCACCCCCAAGCTCCAGGGCTATTTATCCACAGGGAAACAACCAGACTTCCTGCCTCCCTCCCTTCCTTCTTTCCTTTCCTCCTTCTCTTCTTCTCCCTGTCTCTTTTCTTCCTTCCCTCCATCTTCCTTCCTTTTTTTTCATTCAACAAACATGCATAGAATGGAGTGTCTAATCTGTGCCAGGCACTGTTCTAGACATTTTAATATGAGATATATTGTGTAAGACTCATAAGAGGAAGGTGTTGTTATCCTCAATTTGGGATAAGGAAATGGAGATCCAGAGAAATTAAGGAATTTTCCTAAAGCCCACTCAGCTAGTAAGTAATGGAACCAGGGCTTGAAACTGGGTCTCCGCATGCTCTAGATTATCTAGAATTCCTTTGCCTCTTCTTTCCTTCCTCCCTTCTTTCCCCTCTGCCTCCCTCCCTTCTGCACTATTTCCAGCAGGTTCTGTGTGCCAGACACCCAAGGTAAACACTGAGGATGTCACAGTAAACAAGACAGGCAAGAGCAAACCCTGTCCCCTTGCTCCTTCAATGAGTCCTATGACCCCTGGGCATCATCTCCAACCTATTTAATTTCTTCTCAAATGTTCTATCTCACACAATGAACAAACATAGCAGATCCAAGAACTTCAAGAATGTTGAAGATGAATTAAATTCAGACCCTGGGGTCATGTCTCCTTTGACAGAGCCCCAATAGCTCATGCCTTCAAAATGGGATTAGCAAATCTGGTCATGCCCCTCCCCTGCTCCCAAACCTCCCGGCAGTCCAGGGCCCTACAGAACATCTCTGTGCCATGAGAAATGGTAAAGACCCAAGTGAGGCTCTCCGTGTGAGCTGAACCATGCGGAAAGGTCAGGGAGAGCATTTTTAAAAGTGCTTTTCTGTGCATAATTTGAAATTCATGGATGGAGTGGCAGCTGGGCAACAGGCCATGGAGGCATTTCTCCAAACTGAAAAGCGAGGCAAGGGCTTCAAGGCTGAAAGGCCACCTCTCCTTAGAAGAAGACACTCCTTAAGACACACACACACACACCCTGTTCCTCTGCGTGTGGCCCCTTTCCCTGCCTTTATCATCATGGCTTCAGGTTTTGCATATTCAGGTAAGCGTGTGCCTATGTTATGCAAGTAAACATATGCTGAGGGTAGCAATGTTTATTTTAGTGGAAGCATTTATTTTAATAGTTGTATAAATCACACCAGCATTGTATTTATAGCATCATTAAAAATCTAAAGAGGTCACTTAAATGTTTCAGTTAGGCTTTGCTGCCACAGTTTATGGAAGATATTAGATGCTCTCAAAGGTCTATTGTAATTCTGCACAAGGCAGAAGGGTGGCAAGCTTGATCCCACCTCCCTGCCTGCCCCCACTCAGTAACTACATTTTCAAGTGAGGGATTGTAAACAGTGAACAGACAGACTGCAGCACTGTCCACTGTACTCCTTCCAGTATCCTCTTGTGGACTAAAGAGGTCAGAATTTGGAATCTAGAGATCCAAATTCCAGCCTCTATGCCATCCAGTTGGGGGACCTTGGACAAATCATGTAAATTTCCTGAGCCTTTTTCCTGAGCTGCTGAAAAAAAGAAAGAAAGGAAGGAAGGAAGGAAGGAAGGAAGAAAGAAAGAGTAATAGCACCATCTTCCTAAGAAACATCACAAGGTCATGGTTAGACCCAAGTGAGATAAACGTGTGCTTGGTAGACCAAGTGGCTTTAGTAATTCCTTGTGCTTGGTATGCCTGGATGGCTCCGTGGTTGAGCGTCTGCCTTCAGCTCAGGACTTGATCCTGGAGTAGTTCGACATCAGGATCCCGGTGAGAAGTCTGCTTCTCCTTCTGCCTGTGTCTCTGCCTCTCTCTATGTCTCTCATGAATAAAAAAATAAAATCTTTAAAACAAAAATAATTCCTTGTGCTCACTCTGTAGCTAAGGTTCAGGCTGAGTTGAACCAGGAGCCCTGAAAGGATGTACGTTTGCTTCCTGTAGCTGCCATGACAAATGGACACAACCCAGGGGGTGGGGGTGCTTAAAACAACAGAAACTTATTCTCATGGTTCTGGAGGCCAGAAGACTGGAATCAAGGGATCCACAGGGCTGATTCCTGGTGTTCTGAGGGAGAATTTGTTCTGTGCTTCTCTCTGAGCTCCTGTGGGTCTGGTAACCCTTGTTTTTTCTTGTCTTACAGATGTTCGACTCCAATCTCTGCCTGCGCTCACAGGCTTTCTCCCTGTGTCCCTTTGTTTCAAGTCTATCCTTTATCTTATAAGGACACCAGTTTTTGGATTTAGGGCCCACCCTAAATCCAGGATGATCTTATCTTGATATCCTTACCGTAATCACATTTGCAAAGACTCTATTTTCAAGTAAGGTCACATTCACAGGTGCCAGGGGTTAAGACTGGGACATATCTTTTTGTGGGGGACACAATTCAGCCCATTACAGGAAGGAAAGTTTAAATCCTTTCCAAAGGAGGAGGCTAAAACTAATGGCAAGGGTAAGAATCAGACTGGTAAGGGCGGAAGAGTGGTGGTGGTAAAAGATGAAGACTGTGGAGATGGGGCAGGCGGCTGGCTTTTATATAGTGTGATCTGTGTGAGTTGTGTAGGCAGGACTAGCATGTCCAAAAACCCAAACTGAACTCGTTTGTCTGGTAGTAGAATAGAGGTCCAGAATTTGATACCTACTGGTATTAGTTGTTCTACCAGAGGTGTTAACAAGAGCATGGACTCAGGGGGCACCTGGATGGCTCGGTGGTTCGACGTCTGCCTTTGACTCAAGTCGTGATCCCCAGGGTCCTGGAATTGAGTCCCGCATCAGTCTCTCCCGGGAGAGCTTGCTTCTCCCTCTGCCTGTGTCTCTGCCTCTCTATCTGTGTCTCTCATGAATAAATAAATAAAATCTAAAAAAAAAAAAAAAAAAAGAGCATGGACTCTGGAGTCAGCCAGTCTAGGTGCAAATCCAGGCTGCCTAACTTTGAGCAAATTACCATTAGTTAATTTGGTAATTTGCCTTAGGTTGGGTTCCCTCAAAGCAGAACCTGGGACAGGATTTCAGTACATTTGATTTATTGAGAGAGTGCTCTTAGGAGAAAAGGGATGAAGGAGGCAGGTGAGGGGTGGCAGACAAATCTAAGCAAGGATGCAATCCCACCTAGAGTTTTTCACCTGACCCCACAGGTAACTCTGGATAATAAATTGTGCCATAGAGTTGGTCCTACATTATAGAGTCCCATCCCACAACAGTTAGTCATTGACTAATGGTTGTCACAGTAGAGAAAAAGGCTAGGTGAGACTATTCCTATTCAGCCAAGTATATTTCTCTGGAGAGGAGAAAAGCTGTGAGTCACTAAAAGCCAACAAAAAAAGATATTTTTTTTTATTATTTTTTTTAGAGAGCAGGGTGGGGGAGGGGCAGAAGGAAAGGGAGAGAGAGTCTCAAGCAAATTCTGTATTGAGGATGGAGCCTCATGCAGGGCTTGATCTCATGACTCTGAAATTACAATCTGAGCCAAAACCAAGAGTTGTACACTTAATCAACTACGCCACCCAGGTGCTCCCTAGAAGCCAACACTTTCAGCTTGGGGAGTGGGGACATCTACCCAGGAAAGGGAACTAACAGTATCCCCTACATTTAACTTTGAAAATCTTGGGATCCCTGGGTGGCGCAGCGGTTTGGCGCCTGCCTTTGGCCCAGGGGGCAATCCTGGAGACCTGGGATCGAATCCTACATCGGGCTCCCGGTGCATGGAGCCTGCTTCTCCCTCTGCCTGTGTCTCTGCCTCTCTCTCTCTCTCTGTGACTATCATAAAAAAAAAAAAAAAAAAAAAAAAAAAAAAAAATCTTGGTCTCCTTATCTTTAAAATGCTAATAATAGTAACTACATCATAGGATTGCTATGAGGTTTAAGTAGGTGAACATATAGAGATGTAAATCCTAGCTATGATTGGTGTATTTTTTTTTTAAGATTTTATTTATTTATTCATGACAGACACACAGAGAAAGAGGCAGAGACACAGGCAGAGGGAGAAACAGGCTCCATGCAGGGAGCCCGACGTGGGACTCAATCTCCGGTCTCCAGGATCAGACCCCAGGCTGAAGGCGACGCTAAACCACTGGGCCACTGGGGCTGCCCTGATTGGTGCATTCTTTATTGCTGAGTAACAAATTACCCCCAAATTTAGCAACTTAAGACAACAAATATTTATTAGATAACTTTGTTCCTGAAGGTATCAGCAGGGGCTCAGCTGGGCTGTTTTGGTTCAGGGTCTCTCATGAGGTTGCAGTCAGATGGCCACTGGGGCAGCATCATCTGAAAGCTTGATTGAGGCTGGAGGGTCTACTTCCAAGATGGCTTCTCCACATAGCTGTGGGTAGAAACTCATAGTTCCTCACCACATGGACATCTTCATAGGCTGCTTGACTGTTCTCATTACATGGCAGCTGGCTTCCCCAAGAGTGAGCAACCCAAAAGGGAGAACAAGGAAGAAGCTACAATGCCCTTTATGACCTGGCTTTGAAAGCTTCACACCGTCACTTCTGCTATATTCTTTCTGTCTATTAGAAGTGAGTCACTAAGGCCAACCCACACTCAAGGAGGGAGAAATTAAGTTCCAGCTCTTGAAAGGAGAAAATGATTTGTGGCATTTTAAGTCCACCACAATTAGCTATTCTTAATTACCATAGCAGGCTTGGAAACTTGGGTTGCCTTCCAAGGGAAACTTATGTTTAACAAATGAACACCTAAGTGGGCAATGAATGAATCTTAACTGATGGATCATTGGACATTTAAGTATAGTAGCTGTCTTTGAAAAGGAAAGACTTCCAGGCCCCATCAGATGACACCATATCTTCCACCTACGCACCAGCAGTCCACCCCTGCCCCCGAAATTCCACTTCTTTTGGTCTACCAGAGGAGCCCAAGAATCTGTATTGAAAGCTCAGCAGGTGAATGTGATGTACAGTTGGGTTTGGGAACCTCTGGTGTAGACAGTTGTTTTACCCTTCCTAAACACACACACATACACACACACACACACACACACACACACACACAGAGCTTCTGATCTGTTTTGCTTGGTCTTCCAACTTCCTGACTTTCCACACCAAATCCAATCCCCTTCAGGCTACATTTCTGATTTGTTGGGCCTTGGTTTTAGCTTTACCTACTTTCTTGCCACCCTCTCCAAAGAACCCTCCAGCTCCTGACTGCCCCAGCCTCTGCCCACCATGCTCTAAGAGGCCAGGGGTGTTCAGGCTTAACCAGCCTCCATTTGTCTCTCTCTGCTACTCACAGCTTCCATTCTTTGCTACTGGGTCCATTGGCCAGGTCTTCAACACTGGATCAAATAAAGGGTGGGAATAATTATTCAGAAAATTCAGACACTTATTTAAGCAAAAATGATTCTTTTTTTTCCCCTCCTGAACAATCCAGATAATTGTTTTAATCCCCAGCTTCACTTTGTCTCTGGAGCCCTGGCCTCTTCATTCTATAACTCTAGTTAAGATTTGATCCCAGTGATAAATATTTCTGATCTAATTGTTTTCTCTACTCATGTTCCACAGGGGGGTATTTTCAGGGAAGAGGATCTGTAGGTAAATGAGAATTAACTTCAATCGTAGGCAACATTAGAATCAAAATGAAGCTGTCATGGTAGAGCCGCCATCTAAATTTCACTTTCTGGAAGGCCCTGCTCTATTTCATCCCTTCTCAACCCCTGACATACGCAGCAGCAAGGAGCAAATTACCATTTATTAAACTCTAATTATCTTTCCCGTTTTCAATACCATTCTCTGTGTATGTGTGCAGCACGCAAGCCTGTACTCCACTGCCATTAAATTAGCAATAAGTCTTGTTAGCATAGCATCCATATTTATAGACAAGGCTGAGTGATGCTGTGGTGACATGGTGCAAAGTCGATGTCCTTAATAGAAGGTTAGGAACATATCCTCATCCTGCAGCAATCAAGGCACATGGCAGATGTAGGGGATTTGAGAGGCCCTAACAAAGACTTGCACTGTTTTGATATCATTTCAAGCCTTTCATGGATCTATAAAAATTCAAGCAGAGGAGTGCCTGTGTGGCTCAGTTTGTTAAGTGTCCTACTCTTGATCTCAGCTCAGGTCTTGATCTTGGGATTGTGAGTTGAAGCCCTGTGTTGGACTCCACAATGGGTGTGGAGCCTACTTAAAAAAAAAAAAAAAAAAAAAAAAAGGGGCAGCCTGGGTGGCTCAGTGGTTTAGTACCTGCCTTTGGCCCAGGGCATGATCCTGGAGTCCCGGGATCGAGTCCCACATCGGGCTCCCTGCATGGAGCCTGCTTCTCCCTCTGCCTCTGTCACTGCCTCTCTCTGTGTCTCTCACGAAAAAAATAAATAAAATCTTAAAAAAAAAAAAAAAAAGTTCAAGCAGAGACTTCTCACCTTTGGAAAAAAAAGCCCATGTTTCTTTATTTGGGTGTCACGGAGATCGGGAGGCTGACAGGAAATGGTGGTGTCCTGTTTTGTTGCTCACTGTTGTTCAACAACAGTTGGAAATGCATTGCAGATCTTGGTTGAGCTGGCTGGGTTTGTACCACTCCTCCTGACCAGGATGTCCAGGCTGAGCATCTACATGAGCAACAGAAGTTTTTCACAAGATTCTTCTGTAATTGCCTCCTATGCTGGGTAATCGTCAAGTGGTTTCAGGACAGTAATATGGGACAGGCCACATATTCTCCATAGGGGAAGGTCAGCTGTGCACCTAGTCAGCCAGGGCCCATGGATAAAACAGATCTAATGGATCAACAAACCCAGGTCTGTTTTATTACAAAGTCCATGCCCTTTTCAATAATGCTGAGCATCTCACCCTAGAAATCCAAAGCAGACTCTTTTTTTTTTCCTGTTTCCCACTGTAAAATTTTGCCCTGACTTCTGAAAAGCAGGTGGATTCCCAATCACCATCTTTTAGCCAAGTGCTGTCCAAAGAGACTCCATGGGGACCGGCTTCTCCTGCCCCAATTCCACCACACCTGGCAGGCGGTTCTTCCTGGCTGAGGAAGCTTCATGTTTCACAGGCTGCCCATCTTCCCTTCTTGTCGCAAGTCAAGTTCAGTAGCTTCTGGGGCAGCTCTCTGATGAGACACCAAGTCTTACCTGGTCTCCCACTTCTCATCTTAACCTATTAGGTTTAGAATCTGGAAGCTAGAAGGAACCACTTTGATTTTGCAGACAGGTCTGTGACATTGAGGCAGGGGCGGGGAAGGTGTTCAGAATAATCCATCCTCCCCTCGCAGACACCTGGTGTCCCTTCACCTATTGTTCAGCAGGGCTGGCAGCTCCCCGCAGTGTAATCACCCTTGGCTCATTAACAAGCTGTGCTCATTTGCATATCTAAATATCCCTGTACATAGAAAACAGAGCCGATTCCATCTTCCCCTAATGTATATACAGGAAAAGGGCAGGGAAGAGCAGACAGGAAAATCAGATAGTACTCTCCTTCCTCTGTCCTCACATTCACCTGTTGGTCAGTGGGGTTTTTTTGTTGTTGTTAAATCAGCTTGTTCTTCCCTTGCAGATGAAGCATTGATAAACTTTATCTTGTGTTTACTCTCTCTCCTTGTCATTTGGAAAAGCTGTGATTCTTCCCTATTTTTGCCTCCCTTGTTTCCACCCCTCCTTCTCTGGCTCTACTTCTGAGAGACTACCCCATCCCCTCTTTAAAAAAGCAATGTGAAACACCATAGCCCTCTACATCCATCAGCTTTATGCAAATGTATAAACACACCCACCCTCATTCAGAGTGCTCAGAAACAGGAGCTGTCTATCTATAGATCACCCTGATTACAGTTCATTTTTATACAGCTTGAGAAGCGTGAAAAGTCACAGGCTGGGGATAAACCAGCCCTAAATCGTCATACAGATGATCGTGACACATGTAGATCATTTATTCCAGAAGTGCTTCGATGGGCCCCCGGGATCCACCCTACAGATTTCTCTTCAGTTTATAGGAAAGGCTGCTGCTCTAATGATGTCTTCTAGGGCAGGGCCATCTTAATCATGAAGGGTGGAGAGCACCCATCTCTGCCCAGCTGCCACTTGCCTGGGAAAACAGCTTCTCAACAACAGACCCCAGGGTAGGAGGGCCAGCCCTAAAAGATGAAGTGGCTGGGAGAGAAAATCGAGATAGTGGGACTTCCTGCCAGCTCTGTCGCTCACTCCATTCGTTCTGTAGGCATTTATTGGACCACCTGCTGGGTGCACACTCCTGCACTAGTTCTGATCACATTTATTTGACGAACGGGTATAAGTGCTTGCTAAATGCCACTCTTCTAACTGCTTTACAAATGCTAACTCCTATCATTCTCATCATGCTCCTATGAGACAAGTAGTAGCATTACCCTCATTTTACAGGTGAGGAAACTGAGGCACAGAGAGGTTAAGTAACTTGCCCAAAGTCACACATTGCATGAGCCTGGGGCCAGGATTCTAACTCAGGTTGTTGGCTCTGGTTTGCACTCTCAGCCATGTAACTGGGACAGGGATAGAATGCAGAGATGACCATTTGTTGCTTCCTTCTCTAGTATTCATTCACCCTTCCTTAGTCAACAGCATCCCTATTTTTTCTTGGGGAATTCACCTCCCGCCTCCAGGTGATTGGGGTGAGTGTGGCCCAGAGGGTGGATCTTTAACAGTTTAGGCTAATTAGCATATCTTAACCCCAGTCACCCTGATCCATCGGAAACAGGTACTTGGCCACAGAGGCTGAGTCCTCTGAATTCTGAAGTAGATATCCAAGGGAGACTCTCTCATCTACAGGACAGAGTAATGTGAGGCTCCTAGTGAGGAGCTCCTGGATGAGAAGTAGGAGTGGAATAACTAACCTGTGGAGCTTAAGAGCCAGCAGATGGAAGGCAGAGCCAAGAGACAGAGACAAACCAAACTCTTGATGAAACATTTTAAGCCACTGGATCAAGCTTTGCCTGAAGCTAATACTACCTCCAAATGTCTCAGTTTCCTGACACTACTGACAGTAGGCTGTCCATAAACATTTTTTGAGTAAACGAACTAATAAAACCCCTTTATTGGTTATGCCAGTTTAAATTGGGTTTTCTGTCATTGGCTACTGAAAGATTCCCAACTGGTACACACACACACACACACACACACACACCGGTGACAAAATGAAAATAAGAAAAATGTGGTATACATGTACATGGCACACTGTGATGGAAGTTAGTTGTGTTAAAACAATATTCTGTAAGATAAGAGATGGGGGGTTTTGCCCTCTTTAACTACCAGCATCTTGACCCTAGAAGGCATGGTTCTGTGGGTCTGGGTGCCCATTTGTAATAGGAGAAGGTTTCTCTAAGCTGAGACTTTTTGAAAGTGACAAAAGGATTTGTTAAGAGTAAGTGAGCCCACACTCTGAAATGAAACTGAGATGTAGAGTGCAATACATATTTATAGGCTGTAAATGATCAAGCCTTGAAGTGGCTCCTGCAGCAGGCACCTCCCCACCTCCCCCTTCTAAAGAATGGTGGTCCCCGTGGCCTGGGAATGGCTATGGAAGCAGTTCCTAGTCAGCCAGAATCTTTCTGAGTTCCCACTGGTTTGCCCTGAGCTGTCTGAGCAGAGTCCCGGCCTCTCCCTTCCTGACCTTTATTATTAAAGCCGAGTACCAAGCATTTGGTTCTTTACTAGCTCAATGCTCAGACTTCAAGAACTGGGCTGCTAACAGTCCCTGTCTCTGGAAGGCTGTTTCCCTCTGTGTACCCCCTCCAGCTGGGGCTGTGGGGTTTGCAGCACTCTGCTCCCAACCAGAAGACTGTGTGGTGTTTGCCATCATCTGCATTATGGCCATGGAGATCGGGTGTGGTGGGGGACGCATCTTACACCCAAATCCCCCTCCAGGAGTTACTCTCTGCTAGGATCCAGGCTGCAAATGGACCCTTGGTTGTGCAGAATTACAGAAGAGGATGAGGAAACCAACTACTCCAAAATCAGTCATGTCACGTATTCAGTTAAAACCAAACCAACAGAAATGATTCTGAGTATTTTGTCCCTCTGACCCACCATCATGACCACGTTATAGATCTTCAGCATCATGCTCCCCTTTCTTCTTCAGAATACTCCAACTCTCCCAGTTTTCAAATGCATATTTGATCTGTTTGCAAATGCAAGTTATCAGTTTTCTTTTTTGGAATCTTTTTTTTTTTTTTTTTTTTTTTTTGCCAGTGTGAGGCCTCTCTCTCCTGTGGACCACAAAGCAATTCCTGGAACTTTGTGTGTGTAAGGGGAGGTCTTAGGTGTACCCAGGTATATAAAGAAGAAAGCCTGCATGTAAAATTAGTGTGTTAAGAAGCTGATCTGATGGTCTTTGAAAGCATTTCCTGGTGGGGAAGCATTTTCTTTCTTTTTCCCTGCATTACAGATCTTAAAAACAGCAAAGTCCTGCTTTAAAATTTAGAGTCTGTGGGATTTTTCCCCCCACTCAGCAGAGGCAGGAGTCAGTGTATTTGAGGTTCAATGGGTGAGTCTTATCCTAAGAAAGTCTGTTCCAGGTCTGGGATATTCCCATACCCATAAGGACATTTCTCATTCAAGGCTATTTGCAAAGATCTAAATGAAGACTGTTATTAGACAAACAAACCCCAAACCTTTCGCTAATGTAAGAAACAAGAAAATAAATGGCCTGGCTATTGTCTACTGTCTGGCTAACATAATGTGTGCATTAGAACTCTTTTCTGATATGCGAACTATAATCAATCGTCCAGCCTCTTTGGTCTAGGGGTGAAAAATACAATCCTCTTATCAAGCAATAAGACTTCTTGGTCTCCTGCCATTTGCCATGGGGAGATCCAAACTGTGGTTGAGTCCTCTCTCATTGTGATGAGAGTCCCTGGCAGTGGTGTTAATATGTGTCCCTAAATCTGGTCCTCTTGTCCTACCCTCCCACCCCAGCTCCATGTTCCTGCTGTAGGACTCCAGCTTGTCACCAGGTGTTTCCTGCTGATACCAGCTGAAGATACATGACAGCTGATGCCCGCCAGCATCTCTACTGAGGCTGCCAGGGCCCAGTGTTGAGAGCTGTTATATCTGTGCCAAGAAAACCATTTCCTGCTGCAGCTGGACCCATTTCTGAGTCATTGTTGGTTGTGGCCTAAGCTTCTAGAACCCAGGCTGGGTTATCTTAGGCAATAGTTTTTGCTGACTTTCTTCAAAAGTCAGTGTAGGCCCCTTGACCCTGGAGCCCGCTTATCTCAGAGACAGATATTTGGTTGTGCTCATATCACCCCTCTGCCCCTTGTCTTTGAACCAGCTAGGTTGCCTTAACTTTCTATAGCGGACTTAACTCTGTTAGCTGTGTGACTTTCAGCAAGTGGCTTAACCATTCTAGGTCCTATTTTCTCATGTGTAAAATGGGAATAATGCTTATCTCATTGGATGGTTGTGAAAATTAAATGAAATCAAGTCTTCCATATAGCAAGCATGGAGTAAATATTCAATAAATATAAGTTACTCTTAGGAAACTCTTCAGCCCCTAACCAGCTTTGTGAACACATCTGACTCTTAGGACTATTAGTAGTAGTAGTATTTTTAAAGATTTATTTGTTTTAGTGAGGGAGGGGCAGAGGGAGAGGGAGAGGGAAACTCAAGCAGATTCTGTGCCAAGCATGGAGCCCAACTCAGGGCTCGATCTTATGACCCTGAGAGCATGACCTGAGCCAAAACCAAGAGTCAGGGACTCAACCAACTGCACGGCCCAGGTGCCCCAGAATTATTATTTTTTTATATTTTTATTTCCACATACTAAACACTTTCTATGTGCCAGCCACAGTACTGAGTGCCTTTCATTCATCCTCTTGTTGATTTCTCAAAACAGCCTAAGAGGTAGATACTATTGAAAACTTTGGCTCAAGGGTGAGTACATTGAGCCCAGCAGAGGTCAAGTGGGCTTTCTTAAGGCCATCTATCTGGTAAATGTTGGAGTCAGCATTTGAACCCAGACCCAACTCTGAGGTGTGTAACTTTAATACTCTGAGATATTGTTACTTCAGAATGGACAGAGCTTAGTCTCAGCTAGTCCTTTCCTGAAGAGATTTTTTTTTACACTATTATTACTGAAAAAAATTTTGTGTGTGTGGTTTTTTTTTTTTTTTTTTTATGATAGTCACAGAGAGAGAGAGAGAGGCAGAGACATAGGCAGAGGGAGAAGCAGGCTCCATGCACCGGGATCCCAACGTGGGATTCGATCCCGGGTCTCCAGGATCGCGCCCTGGGCCAAAGGCAGGCGCCAAACCGCTGCGCCACCCAGGGATCCCTGAAGAAAATTTTGTAATGTATTATTAGGATCACCAGGAAATCCCTGAAGCTGAGGGCCTGGTCCTTCGGCTGTCTAATGTATTCTGTTTGCTTGTCCAAGAGTACCTCTCTCGGGGGATCCCTGGGTGGCTCAGTGGTTTGGTGCCTGCCTTTGGCCCAGGGTATGATCTTGGAGTCCCAGGATCAAGTCCCACATCAGGCTCCCTGCATGGAGCCTGCTTCTCCTTCTGTCTGTATCTCTGCCCCTCTCTCTCCCTCTCTCTCTCGCTGGTTATTTCATGAATAAATAAATAAAATATTAAAAAAAAAAAAAGAGTACCTCTCTCATTTCCTGATTCAAGCCAGGAAAGTCACGTTACCCTGGGTAGAAATGGTGTTCCCTTTCCTAGGTCTTTCACAAAACCAGCCTTGGCCCTCTGCTTTCCATGACAAGTAAAGGAAAGGGACAGATAATTCATGATCCCCTTCTTTAAAAGATGTCTTTACATTTATATAGACAAATGTTGCTTTGTTCATTAAATCGTCATGCTTTGCTTTAGATTTTTTGAATAACTTTGTGGGGTTTTTTGTTTGTTTTAAAGATTCTATTTATTTATTCATGAAAGACACAGAGAGAGAGAAAGAGAGAGAGAGAGGGAGAAGCAGGCTCCTCGCAGGGAGCCCAATGCTGGACTCGACCCTGGACTCAGTATCACAACCAGAGCTGACGGTAGACACTCAACCACTGAGCCACCCAGGCATCCCAATAACTTTGTGTTTTGGTGTCATTTCCACTTTGTGTTTTGGTGACATTTACAGAAATGTAAGCAAGCAAACAAACAAACAAAAATACTTACAGAAATGTTGCAAGACTAGTAGAAGGATTCCCACATGACCTTTACCCAGATTCACCAATTGTCCTCATTCTGCCCCATTAGTTTTCTCTCTGCATTCTTTCCTAAACCATTAGAAAGCAAGTTTCCCTTTCACTCCTGCATATTTCAGTGTATGTTTCCCTAGAACAACTACATAACCACAGTGGTTATCAAAATCAAGAAATTTTACATTGCTGCAAGAGTGTCATCTACTTGGCAATTCATATTTAAGTTTTTCCCAATTATCACCATGATGTCCTTTATAGATGTGTTCCCAGGTCTATGATGCATTTCAGGATCACTCGCTGCATTAAATTATCACATCTCTTTAATCTGGAATAGCTCCTCGGCCTTTCTTTGTATTTTTCACTTTGACATTTTTGAAGATTAAAGGCCAGTTATGTGGTATAATGTACCTAAATTTGTGCTTGTCTGGTGTTTTCTCATGATTAGATTCAGCTTCCACATTTTTTCAGCAGAAACCTCAGTGAAGTGATACTGTGTCTTTCTGGTGCATCATATCAGGGGGCACATGATGTTGGTTCTGTGTTGGTGATACTAGCTTTTGTGGTTGTTGTTTTTTTAAACACTATAAAGTTACCATTTTCCCTGTGCAATTAATAAATACTTGTAAGAGCCTTTTTTCAGCTTCAGCTTTTTCTTCTTTGCCAAAATATCCATAGCAGCTCTGATATTAATTAGGCCTAAAGTGGGAATTCAGCTGGTTTAGAAGAAAATTCTAGTCTTATTCTCAGTCTATTGCCCTCTTTCTCTTCTTTTTTTTTCCCCCTTCTCACTTTTTTATCAAGGCACATATTTTTTTTTTTTAAGATTTTATTTATTTACTCATGAGACACAGAGAGAGAGAGAGAGAGAGGCAGAGACACAGGCAGAGGGAGAAGCAGGCTCCATGCAGGGAGCCTGATGCAGGACTCAATCCGATCCGGGGCCTCCAGGATCACACCCTGGACTGAAGGCGGCGCTAAACCACTGAGCCACCCGGGCTGCCCTATCAAGGCATAATTTACACAAATCTCATATGTATACAAGCGCCACCCAATGCATTTTTACATACATGTATGTCCATGCAGCCATCACCTGGATCAAGGCACAGAATATTTGTAGCTCCTTAGCTGGTCTCCATATTTTCATTATAGATGTAAGGAGAAACTGTTAGGAAGTTTTGAGCAAGGCAGTGATCTGCTCTGATGGAAGTTATCAGGGGCCACTCAGGTTGCTATGTCAACAGTGACAGGGCAGGGAGACAGGCTAGGTGACTTACAATAGGTTCACCCAGAAGCACAGCCTGAGTCCAGCAATTTAGTGCAAGGATTTTCTTCAGGAGGGGTCTCAGAAAGGCCAGGACACATGTGGGGACATGGGACTGGGAAGGGAAGGTCGTCAGTGAAAGATGCATTAATTGAGTTACCACTGTGGAAAAGTCAACTGTAATTCTCTGGAGGAGAATTACTGACTCTGGGAGCCAGTCTACACGTACCTTCAGGATGCCTGGGTGGCTCAGGGGTTGTCTTCCTTTGGCTCAGCTCATGGTCCCAGGGTCCTGGAATTGAGTTCTGCATCTGGCTTCCCTTGGGGAGCCTGCTTCTCCCTCTGCCTGTGTCTTTGCCTCTGTCTGTGTCTCTCATGAATAAATAAAATCTTTAAAAACAAAAAAACAACACACACCATCAAGTTCTCTTGCTCTAGGCCTGAAGAGGTCAGGGTATTTACACCGCTATCTTCAGTCCCTGGCAGAGGGTAGGTGCTGGAGCGGCTGGCAGAGGTGTCAATTCTCCAGCCGTCCTGCTGTGTGCAGAACAGGGTCCCACCAGCAGAGAGGGGCAGGAGTGCAGGTGTGGTCTGCACTGGTCTGGCCCAGGAGAGCTAGTGGGCTCTGCAGAGGTTACCACAGAGGGCCAGGCATATGGCCCGTGCTGGGGGACAGCTTGCTCTGCCTCTGGGGGCTGGTGATGGTGAAGCATGTGCTTGCGTTGTGATGGCAGTGGCGGTCCCACCAGGGAATCTTGCAGAAAGGAGGCTGGAGAGGCAAGCCCAGAGTTTCATGGTCGCCATATCATTATTTGTGAGGCCACCACTTGAGAAACCCCCTGGACCCTTGGATGTGTTTTGGAGGGCGGATAGGACTGTCTTTGCAGGAGCCTTGTGCCTCTGAAGTCGCTGACAGGGAGGAGAACAAGAGAAATGTGTTCCCTTATGATCCACATGCTCCATTTCTTCTCTAACCCAGGCCCGGAAAAAAACACAGTTGCATTGTGATTGTTTCTCTCTGTGACCGGCCTGGAGCTCATGCTTAGATCGCACATTTCCTGTCCAGTTTGGATTTCTGAATGCTGACTCCAGTTTACCTCCACAACCTCCGACCTTAGCTTGGTCCTCTGGACTCAAAGCACCATCTCTCTCCCTGTACACACCTCTTTCTCTGTCATCTGACCCGGTCATGACCTCCTGCCAGCACATTGCCTTATCTTGCCAGCCTGGCATAACTCCCAGAAAGGCTGCCCTTGGCTTGTCCTATTTCATTTTTCTCCCTAATTTGACACTGACATTGACAGATAAAGACAAGAGAAAAGCCAAACCCCAGGGTGTAACCAGGATCATTCAAGCTCTACCAAATTAATTCTCAGGATCCAGGATCATGCCAGCCTGGAATCTGAATCTCCAGTGCTTGGTCTGAAAATGGAGAGTAACTTTGGAATCATCATGTAGAGGAGCTCTTTGCCCAACCAGAAATCCCAATACTGAGATCTGGGGCTCCTGAGTCCAGGTTCTGGGGAGAAGAGAAAAAGCTTGACATCAGGGAGGAACAAGGAAAGATAGAAAATGTGAAGCTGCACAAAGATGAGATGTCTATATTTCACAGTTGCACCCAAGCATGGCCCATGGTCTGTGGGAGATCTTTCTTAATCTGAGAGGAAAGAACACCCAGGAATGTCTTCCTGTGTATTCACTATCCCACAGCTGCCATATGGAATTGTCTTCTGCCCAAATAAAAGCAGTCACAGTTAAGAATTCTTTGGCCCTTGATTTTATTTATTTTCATTTATTCTTTTTCAAGATTTTACTTATTTAACAGAGAGAGAGAGCACAGCAGCGGAGCATCAGAGGAAGAGAGAGAAATAGACTCCCTGCTGAGCAGGGAGCCCAACTTGGGGCTGGATCCCAGGACCCTGAGATCATGACCTGAGCCAAAGGCAGATGTTCAACTGACTGAGCCACCCAAGTGCCCCACCACCTTGGCCCTAGATTTTATTTTATTATTTTTATTTTATTTATTTATTTATTTATTTTTAAATTTTATTTACTTATGATAGTCATACAGAGAGAGAGGTAGAGACATAGGCAGAGGGAGAAGCAGGCTCCATGCACCGGGATCCCGATGTGGGGTTTGATCCTGGGTCTCAAGGATCGCGCCCTGGGCCAAAGGCAGGCGCCAAACCGCTGTGCCACCCAGGGATCCTTGGCCCTAGATTTTAAACATCTTTATCATGGCACTCAATCTGACTGAAGAGTAATACAAATTAATATTAATATAAATTAGTTTATAAATTCCCAGAACATCCTTAAAACACAAAGTAACATCTACTATGAGAGAGGATTTCAGCAAATTGGTAGGGGAGCTGCTTGAAGGCCCTTAATTGCCATAGTGGAAGTAGAATTGGGGGGCCCCTGAAAGAACTTGTGGACACAAGGCAGCATTCCTGAAGTTCTGGAATCCTGAAACCCTAGACTTGACCAAAATTTGGCACCTTGACACCTACTGGCTGTGGAGGCCGAGAAAAATCAAGGCCGTCCCACCTAACGTTTAGCATTAGCACAAGTACAGCCATCTTAGGGCCCTGTGAATAAGAGCTGAACTTTATGGGAAAAACTGCAGAATGTCCTCAATGTCCTCGGCAGGGAATCCCACGTCAGAAAGACAACAGAGCCCATCCCCGTGGTAGAAAGTCCCATATTAGAATGAGAACAGAGCTCAATGCCCCTGAAAGCCTCATATCAGAATGTAAACAGAACTTGAGAAATTCCTCACCCCTTCTGAAAATCCCCTAGACTAGCCTATAAAAAACCCAGCCATAACCCACTTCGAGGTCCAAGTCCCTGCATCACTGGGTCGGGTATACTTGGACCCAAGCTCGAGCTTGCAAATAAACCCTCGTGCACTTGCATCTGCGTCGGCTCCTTGGTGGTTTCTCGGATTCGCTATCTTGGGCACAACACTGGCCGCCTGCCCCTGTCAGTGGTGACTGGCCTTGGGAGAAGTACCCATAATTTCGAGCCTTCTTTTATTGCCATCACTTTTTTTGAAACAAGCCTTTATCTAAATGCAAATGTGATTCCAACTTTTTGATTAGGATATTATATAGTCATCCATTCCAAAAAAACCACAATTAACCAGTGATTTTATTTCTGACTTGACATTTCTTTGTTTGGAAAGTTCATTTGTTATGTGATGCTCCTGACGGGAGTGGGCAGAAGGAGCCATTCGTTGTGTGTGGGGGGACTGCTGCCAAGTTTTCTTAGATGGAAAGGTGTTGACTTTTTGTCATCGTGGGTAGGGGGTGATAGCGAAGCAGGGAGGATGGCAGCAGGGTATGATACTCTACCTTAAAATATTTTTCTAAAACATATTGGCAGCTAAATCTGGCCATGTTTGTGGGATTAGGTGGAGCTTTACTTATATGACAAGACAAGGGACACTTTATCTTGGGATTTTGAGTGTAGTTGGATTATATATCCTGGGGAGACAGCTCAAGGGCAGCCTGATTCAAAGGGATGGTTATCTGCATCCAGGCTTACCACATTCTAGCCGTGTGGCCTTGGGCAGCTTACCTAGCCTCTCTGAACCTCCAGTTTCTCATTTAAAGAACATTACTTAATTCCTAGGGTTGCCTGGCGATGAAATTAAGAGTTAATATTTGTATTGTTTAGAACAGAGCCTGGTGTATAGGACATTGTGTGAATGACGTTATCCTTTCCTGCCTGTAATAGTAGGAAAAGTACCTACTAAATGTTAGGCACTGTGCTATGTAATTTCTATGTATTTCTTATTTAATCCTCAAGGATATAAAGTTGTATTATGATCCCTATGATGGTTTTTATGTATTAACTTGGTTAGGCTCCAGTATCTAGTTATTTACCCAAACACTAATCCAGGTGTTGCTGTGAGAGCATTTTGTTGATGTAGTTAATGGCTACAATCAGTTAAATTAAGGAGATTACTCTCAATAATATGGGTGGGCCTCATCCAATCTGTCAAAGGCTGAAGAGCAAAACCTGAGGTTTTCCAGAGAAGAAATGCTGCCTCAAGATCCAACATTAAGTCCTGCCTAAGTTTCCAGCCTTACCAGCCAGCACAATCATGTGCGCGTGTGTGTGTATAGACATGTAAGGAAACTGATGATCAGGGAAATTAAGTAATTGCATAAGGTCATATCACCAGGAAGTAGCAGCTGAGACCTGAACCCAGGTCCCTCTCACCACACGCTGACTTCCGTGAAGGATGCTTTCGCTCCAGTCATAACACTTCAATTGCAGGTGAGAAGACCTGTGATTTCAGGCTGTCGGCAGAGCATGGAACAAACACTCCCTCACCCTCAAACTCTGACGAAAGAACTGATAGAAGTACAGTTCCTCTGACCATCTGCTCTGCTCTCTATTCTGGCATCAGGAGGAAAGCTTGGGGTGGGGAACAGGGAGAGAGGAAAGGGAAGAAGGGTTTTGTCAATGGGCTTTTGGTGGCAACAGAAACTGATTTTCATCAAGTTACCCAGAAAGGAAAGGACTAGAAGAATATCGTTGAGGCAGGCAGCTGAGAGGAAAAAGTGCCCTGTAGATGGATCATGAGAGCCCTAGCATTAGTCTCCCCACAGGGACAGCCTGGTGAGCCCTCTGTGGCTGCAGAGACTAACCTGGAATCAGCTCTTTCTTTCTTTTTTTTTTTTTTTAAGATTTTTAATTTATTTACGACAGACACAGAGAGAGAGAGAGAGAGAGAGAGAGAGAGGGGGGCAGAGACACAGGCAGAGGGAGAAGCAGGCTCCTTTAGGGAGGCCGATGTGGGACTCGATCCTGGGTCTCCTGGATCACTCCCTGGTGCCGAAAGCAGCGCTAAACCGCTGGGCCACCAGGGCTGCCCGAACCAGCTCTTTCTTTGGGCAAAGTGCTCAAGAGAACATCTGTCCAGCTGAGCAGCTTAGGTCACGTGCTTGCCTCAGTCTGTACTTGGACAGAGAGAGGCACTGCACTTATTCAGGGAGGGGTGCTAGGAATTACCACCTACAGAAAACAAGGGGAACTTTATTCCCCCCCCAAAAATTGGGGTACTATTAAGAAGGGAAATGCATGTGTGACAGCCAAAATGATAAATGACCATTACAGCAGCAAAAGAGTCTGCATTTGTATCCCTTTTTGCAAAATATTTCAGGACAGGGTCATCACCAGTCTCCAGAAATGGCTCTTGGGCTTGTAGGGGTGATAAAGAGCACATTTCTCAGTTTTAGCTTAGGATTTTGGGGTTTAGGAAAGGGTTCTCGGTATATAAGTTTTCTTTCTTTTTTTTTTAAGATTTTGTTTATTTATTTATTTAAGAGAGAGAAAGAGCAGGAGGAGGAGCAGAGGGAGAGGGACAAGCAGACTCTGCACTGAGCACCGAGCCCCAATGCAGGGCTCCATCTCAGGACCCTGAGATCATGACCTGAGCCAAAACCAAGAGTCAGATGCTTAACCGACTAAGCCACCCAGGCGGCTCTGAATAAGTTTTCATATTAAACATAAATAGCAATCCTGATAACAGCAGCTAATCTCTATCAAACACTTAGGGTGTACTGGACACTGTTCTAAGGGTACTGCTTGGTGTACCTCCCGTCTTCACAACTCCATGAGGCTTTATGAGGTAGGTACAATTATTATCACTACTTTACATGAGAGAAAACCGAGGGACACAGCGGTTAACTAACTTGCCTACACGCCTAATGAATAGCAAGCATTTACACAATAATGTTCTTTTACAATTCTAATTCTGGAATATTAAATAGGATGGGAGACTATCACACAATCACAAGCAGTGAAGGTCCTCAAGGCAAGCCCTCCTCTTAGCTGGAGAGCCAACAGGCCTGATGCTTGCTTGATAAAGATTCTGCCTTGATGCCTGATCTGAGATGTTCGATTCCATTTTCTTAATGGCTGTCAATCAGTTCCCCACTGTTTCCCGGGAGGCTGGACCCAGCAGGGGTGTCGTCAGCACTTTGGAGTAGCATTAAGAACAAAGCCTGAGGGGGCTGGTTGTCTCCCCACCCCCACTCCCACCCCCACCCCCGCCTAGTGGCCCATCCCTCAACACAGTCAAGAATGAGCTCAGAGGTCTCAGATGTCGCTCAGTGCCAAAGGAATTGCTTCCCAAACCACCGGGATTTCCAGAGGCATCCAGTATTACTAGAACAAACAGAAATGAGATACGAGTTCAAATGACACCTGCCATCCCCTTGGGTTCCAGGGACTTCATTCACTCTCAGGACAGCAATGTCCAATAGAAAGATATTGTAAGCTACACACATCATTTATAATCCTCTATTTTTAAGAAGGTGGAAATTAATTTAAAAAATATATTTTATTTGACATAATAATCCCAAATAGTGTCATTTCAACATGTAAATATATACAAATTTATTATCGAGGTATTTTGCATTCTTTTTTTCACGTGAAGTCCTTTGAATCCAGTGTGTGTTTTGCATTTGAGCACACAACTCAGTTCCGACTGACCTCATTTTGAGTGTTCAGAAGCTCTGTGTGGTTAGTGGTCACTGTATAGGATAATGCAGCTATAGATCATAACTCCACAACTTCATTTCTCCAATATGAGCACCTGTGAGGTGCTGACCTTAGCTGAGACCTCATGGAATTTACATTCTAGAGAGGACAAGTAAACATGCAAAAATACACAAGGTAATTGTACGTTGTGATGAACAATTACCTCAGAGTGACTTGGAGGACACATGAGCATGAACATGGTGGGCAGTGGGGGTGAACAGCCTTCTCTCAGGAGGGGACATCTGAACTGGAGCCTAATGGACAGAGGGAGCAGCAGTGTGAGGAGGGGGGCAGAACTTTCTAGGCAGAGGTAGTGCAAAGGCCCTGAGGCTGAAAAACCCTGGGCATACAGGATATGGAAAAGATGGCTGTGTGTTTGGGCATAAATGGCAGAAGAGCTGAGTAGGCAGGCAGGGGCCAGACTACCTACTCAGGATTTTGGATTTTTCCTAAACATGAAGAGAAACCACTGATCTTTTTAAACAGGATCTGATCTCAGTTTTTAATAGGTGGCTCTGGGGGCACCTGGGTGGCTCAGCAGTTGAGTGTCTACCTTTCATTTCATTTTACTCAGGTTGTGATGCCAGGGTCCCAGGATCGAGTCCCCACGGGGAGCCTGCTTCTCCCTCTGCCTCTGTCTCTGCCTTTCTCTCTGTGTCTCTCATGAATAAATAAATAAAATCCTAAAAATAAAATAAAAATTGGCTCTGGCTGGTAACAATAAATTGGGCCAATAGAGACCCCTCACTCCTCCTTCCCCCTACAAACACACAGAAATGCCTTCATTTAAAAAAAAAACAAAGTTAAACAAAGCTTAACTGAACTATGTAGCTGAGTTTGATAGAAAGAAAACTAAATAATCTTGGGTCAGAGAATTAAAGGGGGGGGGGGGGTTGAACACACAGTAGGCAGAGCCCGAGTAGATTCTGGCTGGTTGGAGGTGAGATGGAGTTGGAGGAAACCCTAATGGATATGAGTGAGAGTTTTTCTGCTAGTGCTAGGACAAGGGACAAGGCTTGGACCTACTTGTAAAGGAGACTTAAAACTGAAACCCTCAAAGTGGTCCCCTATGCCCTCATGCAAGAGCCTAAAATGCCTTCCCTCAGCAACCAGGCAGGAAACAAGAAACCTTGTCTTTGTCTTGCAGAAAAAAAGAATCTGTAAAACATTAGAATCTCAATCTTGTGCCATGTGGAGGAGTGGAGTAAAATAGTTCTGCCCAGTGGTGTGGGAATTGGCAGATCTGATCCCAGCCCTAAGGATTGGAGGTAGGCAGGAAGAGGGGGAGACCAATTAGGCTCCTGCAGGATTTTGGGTGCTTGTTGAACTTTAATGTGCAAATGAATCACCAGGGGATCTTATTAAAATGCAGATTCCAATTCCCTCGGTTTAAGTCAGGGTCTGAGACTCTACATTTCTTTTTTTTCTTTCTTTTTTTAAAAAAAAAACTTTTTTTTTTTAAAGATTTTATTTATTTATTCTTGAGAGACACAGAGAGAGAGAGAGAGAGAGAGAGAGAGAGCCAGAGACACAGGCAGAGGGAGGAGCAGGCTCCATGCAGGGAGCCGGATGTGGGACTTGATCCTGAGTCTCCAGGATCACGCCCTGGACTGAAGGTGGCGCTAAACCGCTGAGCCACCCGGGCTGCCCTTTTTTTAAAAAAGATTTTATTCACCCATTAGAGAGAGAGAGAGAGAGTACAAGCAGGAAGAGTGATAGGCAGAGGGAGAGGGAGAGGCAGGCTCCGCACTGAGCAGAGAACCTGATGCAGGGCTGGATCCCAGGACCCTGGAATCGTGACCCGAGCTGAAGGCAAATGCTTAACCCACTGAGCCACCCAGGCACCCCTCTTTTCTTTTCTTTTTTGAAGACTTTTTTTATTTATTCACTTGACAGACAGAGAGAGAGTAAGCATAAACGGGTAGCAGCAGGCAGAGGGAAAGGGAGAAGCAGACTTCCTGCTGAGTCGGGAGTCCAATGTGGGCCTCCATCCCAGGACCTGGAGATCATGACCTGAGCTGAAGGCAGATGCTTAACTGACTGAGCCTTCCAGGTATCCTGAGACTCTGTATTTCTAACAAGCTGTGGAATGATGCCCATGCTGCCAGTCTGCAGATCATTCTTTGAGTATCAAGGCTCCAAACAACAGACAACAGTGGCTTGAAGCAGGTTGGCAGTAGGATGGAGAGAAGAGAATGAATTCAAGAGATGGGTTGAAGATAGAATGACAGGACTTCCTGAAGGACATACATGCAATGAGGGAAAGGAGAATTAAAGACAAGTTCTGGGTTCCTGGCTTTGGTAACTGGGTGATGGTGGTGGCCATTTATTGACACAGAGAAGTCCAGGGTAGGGATAGGCTTTTTTTCAGGGAGTGGGGGGAGTGATTGGAGACTATGTCGAAGAAGGGATCAAAAACTCAAGGCCAGGCAATTGCAAATACTATGCCTTATCTCCTTTCTGTGCAAAAGAAGTGCCTCCAGGAGGCACGCAGGACATGGAGGATCTGTTTTCCCAGCTTGGGCTGCTGACAACAATCTTTGCTTTGTAGGTCCAATCCGACAACTGTTAAAGGCTTAATAAATAATCAACTTTGTAAATGAGATCCAGGAATGACCAGCAAACTCCCCTCCTCTGCCTCTCACACGTTCAACACACACCTCCCTGGATTAGCACCAGCAATGATCATAACATTTAAACCAGTTGAATTTAGGCTCTATCTATGGGAATCTTCCAAACTCCCCAGCATGTAGTCATTGTGAACAAGCAGAGTCCTCGTTTATTGCAGTTTCTAATAAATAATATAATGTGCAGAGTTAAGGATTGGTTTTGGAAAAATATTTGTTTGCTTATTTTTTAAGTAATCTCTATGTCCAATATGGGGCTTGAACTCATAGACCCCACGATCGAGAGTCACATGCTCTACTGTCTGAGGCAGCCAGGCACCCCAATAAATATTAACTTTAAAAAGGAAAAGAGATTATCTTTGTGCCAGACATTGGCTAGATACTTCTACAAACATTATCTTATTCAATAGCTACAACAATTCTGCTATTCCAATTTTCATGTATGAGGAAGGTGAGGCACAGAGGGATAAGTAATTTGCTCCAGGTCCCACATAGTCAGTTGGGACTTGAACCTGTGTCAGCTTCAGTCCAAAGTCCAAGTTCTTTTTACATGGCTCTGGGCTCCCAACTCCAGGCTCTGTGCCATGTGCTGAGTGGGATGCTCAGAACTTCAGAAAACATCATTCCAACCCTGGAGGAGTTTCATCTAAATGGGGAGAGAAGTCAAGCATGCAAGTATGCTTGACATGTGGCCTTGCACAGAATTTGGTGCAGAGTCACTGGAGATATTCCTTCTGTATCAGGGTGCAGGAGGCTCAGCAGTCTTCCACGAAACCATACGGGCGAGATTGGTTAGGACCTGGAGAGAGAAAAGAACCTCCCAGGCAGCCATTCCAGGTAAAGAACCAACATAAGCCAGGCAAGGAGGCAGCCTCTTGCTAAGCAGGCTTTCCTCCACTCTTTCCACCACTAAACCCCAACCCAGTTTTTCCAGGCCCAGCTTGAAGAAATGTGTGGCTCTTTTTGGCTGAAATAGGTGTCCACTTCCCACTTCCTTGTGACATCTTGTGATTCTTTCTTTTTTTTTTTTTTAAGGCTTTATATATTTATTCATGAGAGACACAGAGAGAGAGAGGTAGAGACATAGACAGAGGGAGAAGCAGGCACCATGCGAGGAGCCCGAAGTGGGACTGGATCCCAGGACTCCAGGATCATGCCCTGAGTCGAAGGCAGACGCTCAACCACTGAGCCACCCAGGCGTCTATTGCTGCTATTGCCACATTTAATGATTGTTTTGTGTGTTCCCTTCTTGAGGTGGGGGACTTCACTTCATCCATGTGTGAATCCCCGGAGAAAAAACAGGGCCCAGGGGATCCCGGGGTGGCTCAGCGTTTTGGCACCTGCCTTTGGCCCAGGGTGTGATCCTGGAGTCAGTCCCAGGATGGAGTCCCGCATCGGGCTCCCTGCATGGAGCCTGCTTCTCCCTCTGCCTGTGTCTCTGCCTCTCTCTCTGTGTCTATCATGAATAAACAAATAAGTCTTAAAAAAAAAAAAAAAACAAACAAACAAACAAAAAAAAAACCAGGGCCTGGCACATAATGAGTACTTGATAAAAAATATTTTTGGACTAACTGAATATTTTTCATGTTGGTTTCCTCTCCTTGGCATCTCTTTGTTATTTGGTTTGTATCATTCTGTTTTGGTTTGGATACACCTAAAGTGGCAAAAGTTAATATATCAGTGATTTCAATAACATAGTGTATTGTTTCCATGAAAGAATAACACTGGAAGTGACCCAAACTGCTGTGGTGCCTTCAGAGTACTGGCTGTGTAGGATCCTAATAGCTCGTAGCTCTATTGCCCTGAGTATGTGACTTTCATTTGCATGGTTGCAGGTGGCTCACGGCCACATCTGCATTCTAGACAGCAGGAAGGGGTGAAGAGGCAAGGGAAGGCAGGCTGCTTTCTTTTTAAACATGTAACCTGAAAATAGAACACATCACATCCATTTAGGTCCCATTCTCAGGACCTAGTTGTGGGGCCAGATCCAGCTACAAGGTTGTCTGGGAAAGGTAGGGTTTTTTGTTTTGTTTTGTTTTGTTTTATTTTTTTCCTTCAAGATTTATTTATTAGAGACACACAGAGAGGCAGAGACACAGGCAGAGAGAGAAGCAGGCTCCATGCAGGGAGCCCGACGTGGGACTTGATCCTGAGTCTCCAGGATCACGCTCTGGGCTGATGGTGGCGCTAAACCGCTGAGCCACCCAGTTCCGCTGAGCCACCCGGGCTGCCTGGAATCTGAGCCACCATTTAAGACTACCAGAGAAGGAGAGATCAGATATGGGGCATGGGGAGGACAGAGATAGTTAGCAGTGTCTGCCACATTCTTTTCCTCTACTGCCCTATTGTACGTTCCATATGATATGCTCAACCTATTTTTTTCTTTCCAAGGTACATTTACCATTGAATTACTTGCAATTGTCCAATCATGTGTGGTCATCTTATCTGTCCTCTGAGAGCATAAGCTCTTTCGTCTGTATCTTGCACAGCCTTGATCTTAAACATGCCTTGTACCTCCATGCCCAATCAATAGTGCTGAATGAATACATGGGTGAAAAAGAGAAGAGCTTTTTCATTATGCCATTACCCACTCTCTATGGAGTGGGATTTATCAATTGCATCAAGCCAAGGGCACGAATAAATCAACATTGTCCACAGTGAGGACTCACAAAATGTTGGAACTGTGAGAGCCATAAACCTCTTGCTTGCCCTCTCTGGTGATGCACCTAAGCCAGGGGAAAGCTGGATCTGAGACTAGGTGGCTTTACTCCCAGGATGCATGTCACAATGTCAACCATACCACCACAATCTTCTCCCCCTTTCCTCTGGCTCTCCTTTATAAGGAGGACTCACTCTTCCCTTCATTATTTAGAAGCACTTCTTTTGAGTTAGAATGCAAATATTTGGAGGGAAAGGGAACCTAGTCATGGAAATCAGCATTTTCTAAAGAGTCCTGAAACTGTCCTGCCTGTACATTCTGGTTGTCTGGTTTAGGTGTCGAAGTGGAAATTGCTCATTTGCCTTATGAAACTGGGTTACATTTTGATGATGCCAGGGCCAGCTGGCCCCCGTGAGGTCTGTTACCATGGCAAACTGTAAGGTCACCTTGTGATTACCCACTTGACCTGAGCTTGTTATGTCTAGACACTCACACTGAGGGCAACATCACCCAGGAAATCAGAAACGCATAGATCCGTCCTGATTTCTGGTTTGTCACATTTTCTCCAGCCTCCTGGACCAGGACAGGGTTTCCAGCTCTTTTATATTCATATCTGGCATTTCCTTGCTCTGGCTCTCCTGGGGCAGGGTTGCTTTCAGAGGACACTGCCCTTCCCTCCTCCAATCCAGGAAGGGCCCTGGCCTCTATGACAGCAAATCCATTGCACCACTTAGGTTTAATTAGAGCACAATGACGGATGATTAGTTTACACATCAAAGCACTGAAACAACTCAACAAATTGGCTCCATCCCAAAGCCCAGCACAGGAGCTGGCCTTGAACACAGAGGCTCTGCCTGCGGGGGCTGGGGAGCTGGTGATGAAAGCTCAGGAGCCCCATGCAGAGATGCACAGAAGGAGTTCTATTTCTCAAGTGAAGAAATGGATCCCAGCTGTTTCCAACCCTAATTGTGCTGTGTGCCCCTCTCACCTTGGCTTTCCACCTCCAAGCCCTCTCTTGGCTGCCATCATGGCTCTTGGGTAGTCAGCTCAGTTACCTGGGGGCTGACTATCAATCCATGAGTTACCCAAGCCGTTGGCTAATTCTCTTTTCTACCCTCTTACCTTCCAGGTGGGATTTTGACTGTTCATTTGGACACCTACCAAGAAATGAGAGAGAAAGCAAATAAGTTAATCTTCAAACCAGGACACTTGGCTACCAGCTGGTGATTTTTTGTTTGAGGTTTGATGGAGGAAAGAGATGGAAATTGTAAATTGCAATGAGGTAAATGAATTCTCTCTGGGTCTCCTTCATGCACACTCTCCCCATTCCTTTGGATGACCAAGAGCCAGGTGAACATGAGAGCACTTGACATGAAACTGTCTTTGCCTGTATTTTTTTAAAATTTTATTTATTTATGATAGTCACACAGAGAGAGAGAGAGAGAGGCAGAGACACAGGCAGAGGGAGAAGCAGGCTCCATGCAAGGAGCCCGATGTGGGACTCGATCCCTGGTCTCCAGGATCGCACCCTGGGCCAAAGGCAGGCTTTAAACCGCTGCGCCACCCAGGGATCCCCCTGTCTTTGCCTGTATTACATATCTCAGATCCCTTCCCATGCTGGTGTCCTGGAGAAGCTGATGACAAAGTTTAGTTCTTCTGGCTCAAGAGCCCAGTCTATTCATACTAACAACTGCTCAATTCAGTGAAAAACAAAAACAGACAGAAACCCCTGAAAGTCCACCTGATAGTTGAACCAGATTGACCCTCTTGGTCCACACACGCAAGCTCATCAAAAACAGTTGGCATATCCTGTCAAGGTCGTGCCATTAAGTCAATGGTAGAGTGGAGACTTGAATCTAGGTCTTCCTTCCCTCGAAGGAAGTCCTTCTCCCTCAGGGCCATGTGGTCTTTCTAATTGTTGGAAGAGAATGGGGCTGTGACTACATAAAAATCTCATGAAACACAAAGGCTCAGGCAGTCCTCTCCCCTGAACAATTGATGGAGACACAGTGCATGGTAGGATTCTTGTTTTCTCGCTGTGGGCCTTGGGGGTGAGCAGACATCAGCCTCACCGCTGTAATGTGGGCAGACAGATGAATGCTAGCTGCCTGTAGCACAGGACAGTGGGCGGGAGCTGGACTGGGTTCGGAATGCTGTAAGCAGAGCACTTCAGAAGGAGGATGACTCTGCATTATTAGCATAAACCAGGAACCTATTGATCTGGCTGATTAGAGAACCTTCCAAGGCACTGGGGTAATTAGCACAATTTACAGAGTAGCGGTTATCAGCTTCATTGCTTAATTAACAATGTAAATATCTTCCTAAATGACATTTTATAATCATGATCAGATCCTCTAGCATTTGCCCTGTTTGCTGCTAATTCCTCCCCAGATGTACAGATAGCTGCCTTTTTTCCATGCCTAACATAACTTTCCTGAATCACATACGGTAAAGCAATTGTACGCGGCCCACATCTCTTTTGTATCTTACTAGGGGTCTGTTCTGCCTTCCACTTTCCAGTACAAAACATACAGTCTGCCAATTGAATTGCCAATTAAAAGTACTTAATTAGACGTGAAAGGGGAGCTCTGTCATGTTCTGGATTCTGAACTATTTTTTATTTATGTGCTTAGCAGGATAAGTCATCTTAAATTAGCATCACATTTTTCCCTCTGAAGAGCATGTGAGAAATGAGGCTATTAGGAGGAGAGGTTTAACACAATATTTGTGTACACTAGTCATGGGTGCAGAGAATCAGCCCAAACGCATATGTTGCTTTGGCAAGCAGGGCTACTCTTCATATTTATTTTATTGCCTTATCATTTCTTGTTGAATTAATGTTTGCAATAGAATATTTGGCCTGCCTAATCAAGCATATGTGTGGGGAACTTGGTTGTTTTATTTTTTTTTTCTTTTGCTTTAGATTCATCTATTCTTTTGGGCATCCAGGCCATACTAAAAGATTATTGTTCCATGTCTAAGTTCCAAATGGCATATACACAAATTTAAATCTTTATGGAGCCCTGGGGGTGGAAAGTTCAGAGGCTCGTAACCTTCACTGGAAGGATGCCCCGAAAGCTTTCCATTGCCGGACGCCTGATGATTTCAGTTGGTGGATTATTATTCACTTCTGATCTTTTCGCTCCCACTAACTGCATGGTGGCCAATGCAGTTACACATCTACAAAGTATGTGGAAAGGACATTTAATCCAAACCAGTATGTATTACGTTGGTAAAATGGTAAGGCAAAATGAATTTTGGAGGAATTTGCTGTGGGTTTTAATTAACCATCTTGCCCCTGTTCCCTATTATCATTGATTTGTGTGATAAGTGCCAATTATATGTGTCATAGTATACTTCTTTTTGCTGAAGACAAGAGATCTTATGTGTGATGCAAATAAGGGTTCTCAGAATGCTAATTTCATAATGAGCCAATGCATTCTTCAAGGAGTTTATAGTCTAGAGGGGGAATAAAACATGTGCATAAATAATTATAATGCAAAGTAGGAAACTGGTATGTCGTGAGACAGTACAGAAAGAATTATGGCCAAAAGAAGATGGAGAAATAAATCATAGCGGAGAGATTCAAGAAGGCCTGCTTGAAGGTTGGGGAAAATTGGCATAAAAGCAAACTGAGAGTACTAGGTGTGGTTTCCAGACAAGAGGAACAGCGGGAAGAAAACACAGAGGTGGGATAGCATGAAATTTAAATGAAGAACAAGATGCTTGCTACAGCCATTATAGGAAAAATATGAAAGAAAGCCCCACAGATAATGCTGTGAATATAGGACAGGCCTCCACTCCACAGAACCTAGAATCCACACCACTTTCTGTAGACATGACTGACAAACTTTTTTTGGTAAAGGGCCAGAGAGTAAATATTTTAGACTTTGGGGGACATGCGGTCTCTGTCCCAGCTAACTCAGCTTTGCCATTGTGGCACAAAAACAGCCATAGACAACACGTAAACAAATGGGTGATCCAATAAAACTCTACTTGTGGACACTGAAATAGGAATATCATATAATTTCTATGTGTCACAAAATATATATATTTTTTTATTTTACTACTGTACCCTGCTTTTGGGGCAGGGCAGGGATGTGAAGCTATAAATATCTTCTAACCTGTGAGTTTTTCTTTACCGTTGGCCATATCCTCATAAGCAGAGAGCCAAGTGTTGATGAGCCTGGATCCACCTGGGGAGATGGCCATGAAGTCAGAGTGTCAAATGACTCTGATGGTGCACGTGTACAACAGCAATGTGCAATAGCCTCTCTGCCCTAGGCTAAGGCTAAGCTTTAGCATGTAGTTCTTGAGCACCATGAGGGCTGCACGCTCCTAATAGGCTTGATGGTATTTGGTAATAAAAAGTAAATACTTAGGTCAAGAGTTTTGACAATATGTGTGTAGAAAACATTGTACACAGACTGTCCTCTGTTTTTATGAATCCACACTTCGATAAGCTAGACACTAGCAACCCTCAGCTACCTTCCCTGTGCTACATTAGGTCTTTCTGTACATCAGCAGGCTAATAATAACTTCCATCCACCTCCCGCGTGAGGTTATATAGTTTCCAGCAAGTGATTTCTTCCTCCTCCTCAACCTTTGCACCCCCCGCCCCATGCCCCTCGCTGCAGCAATCTGCCCTCCAGAATTAGCCTGGAGTTTAGACTGGTGGTCCTGCAAGAGAGCCCAGAGTCCCTGCCAGCCCTTCCTTCCCACTCAGATTCCCTGAGAGCTAATGTAGGGCTCAGGGAGGCAGGTGTGGAAGGAATGTTGAACCAGCTTTTTCCTTTGTGAGCTGGATCAAAGCAGCTATCTATCTCACTTCCAGATACACCTGACATAACAAAAGGGTTTTAGAAACATAAAATAAAATGGTTTTGTTTTGTTTTTTTCTGATTTGGAATTCTGTGCTTATGCTGGAATAAAAGGGATATCTTTTGTCTCCTTCACCTTCTCTTCTCCGCCCTCTCTTCTTTCTCAAAAAAGGTCTTTCATCCCCCCGCCCCCCCAACAATAGCTACATTGAACAATATATGGTAAGGAAAAGGTTACTTGGGTGACTAACTTAATCTTACAATGCTTCAAGAAGAAGGGTGTGGTCAGTGGAACCAAAGGTTGTTGAGAAGCAGAGGAGACTAAGGGCAGAGAAGGAGCCATTGTTTGTGACAATATGGAAGACATCCAAAATTTTGCGAAAAGCAGTTTCCATGACATGAAGGTGGAAGCCAAAGGTACCTCCGGAAGAGTGAATGGGTGAATGAGTGAGGAGGTGGGATTACCTGTGTAGACAACCCTAATGATGGCTTCTTGTCATTTTGATCTCTAAGTGTTGCCTCTCTGGAATGATCTAAAGTAACCATTTGGTGACTGTCATGTAATCATATTTTATTTCTCTGCAAAGGTCTTCCTTATGACCTGATCATATCTTCTTTCTTCCTTTGTTGTTCTCTGCCCCTAGAGCATCACACATATATGATTCTAATGTGGGAAGTCTGCTTGGTACCTTGAAGATGTTCTATGCACATTTGTTGAATGGATGGATACAAATTTGGCTCTAATGAAGAGTGGAGAAATAGCCCAGTGCTTTTCAAATTTTAATATGCCTAGGAACTATATATCTGGAATCTCATTAAAATCCAGATTCTGATTCTGCTGCTCTGGGGTGGAAGATTCTGCCTTTTTAAAAAAGACTTTTTATTTATTTATTTGAGAGAATGTGTGTGTACACACAAGAGAGAGAATGAGCAAGGAGAGGGGCAAAAGGAGAGAGAGAAGCAGACTCTCCCTGAGCAGGGAGCCTGATAGGGGCTCGGTCCCAGGACCCTGAGATCATGACATGAGCTGAAGGCAGATTTAACCAACTGAGCCACCCAGGCACCCCAGATTCTGCCTTTCTAACAACCTCCCAATGAGGCCAGGGCTCCTGGTCCATGGATATGTCGCTTAGAATGAGCAGGTGAAGAAAAGGAAATTAATGGAACAGGAGAGAGGGGATAACTGTTGAAGCAAAGATTTTAGGAAGGCAGAGAGGATAGAGTCCAAAGAACCAGCAGAGGGATTGGTATTTCAAAGGCAGAAGGCAAATCCCCAGGAAAGAAGAGAGGCTGAGAAGAAGAGGAAGCTCTTGAGTGATGGTGTCATCCACTGAGAGCGAGGGTGGGAGTTCTGAGAGACCTGGGCAGCATCCAGTATGCCTTTGAGTTTAGATCATAAATTGAAAGTAAAACCCATCAACTCTGTGTCATTTTTGCCACCCTCACTGACAGCTTCGAAGTCTTCTTCGGGGGAAATCCAAGATAAGGTATCTACCATTATAAACTGTGATGCAAGCCATGGGGCAAGTACAGGCTACTCTTCTGGGGCAAAAGGATTATTAGTACCAATGGTCAAGTGGGAGTAGGCGCATCAGGGAAGTCGAGAGAGAGAGACCTGTAAGTTGGGATCTAAAAGAGGAGCAGGAAGAAAGAACATGGTGCATTTGAGGGTCAGAAAGGCTGCAGCAGGGGACTGGAACCACGGAGTGAAGCCTAAGAGGTTAGACCCTGCAGGTAAGGAGTTTGGCACATCTATGGAGAGAATACCGAGAAGGCAGAGACAGGCCAGTGTCGAGATGGGATCTGCCCCCAACAAGAAATAGAGAAGGAAAGGAGAAGGGGAGTGGAAGAGAGGGGGTCCGGAGGACTCTGTGGGGACCCAGGGCTTTACACTGATAGAGTCTCAATAAATGTTCGCTAAAGTGGAAGGTAACTATTCACTACATATTTGATTGGCCAGAACACCCTATTTCCTGGCCAACATGAATAATGGTTTTCCTTAATCAACAACGCCCCACTTAACTTTTTTAGGCCTTTCTCTTTGGGACAGCATCGAAATGATAACTGCCTTCTACCTTTTATCATTATCCACTGTTCTGTTTTTCTCTCTTCGTCTCCCACCTTTTCCTCTGCAGCTCTCTGCCTCTCCTCTTCCCAAATAATCCTATTTAATAAAGTGGTTCATATCTTACAGTCTACATTTCTATTAACTGTGGCATTTAACTCTTATCTTTGGCCCTTTAATTCATATTCAGACTCATATTCAGAGATGACACATCCGATCATCAATGTGTTCTCACATGTGGCCACTGTGAATATATTACTGTGAACACAGCAGGAGTTATTGAATGATATATGCCAGTCAGCAAGTTTAGATTTAGGTGCTGCTGAAAGTAACACAGGACAGAGGTCCAGGAAGGCTAAAACCCAGGCTGTAAATTACTCTCCTAGGGTATGTTGTAAATAGTCACTACTGTTCTCTCGTCTCTCTTGTACTCCTTTTTTTTTTTAAGATTCATTTATTTATTCGAGAGACAGTGAGCAGGGGAGGGGCAGAGAGAGAGAGAGACTCCCAAGCAGACTTCCCACTGAGCAAAGAGCCCCATGTTGGGCAGCCTGGGTGGCTCAGTGCCGCCTTCAGCCCAGGGCTGGATCCTGGAGACCCAGGATCAAGTCCCACGTCGGGCTCCCTGCATGGAGCCTGCTTCTCCCTCTGCCTGTGTCTCTCCCTCTCTCTGTGTCTGTCATGAATAAATAAATAAAATCTTTTTTTTTTTTAAAAAAAGAGCCCCATGTTGGCTTGATGTGGGGCTCAATCTCTTGACCCCAAGATCATGACCTGAGCCAAAATCAAGAGTCAGACACTCCACGTATTGAGCCACCCAGGTGCCCCTCTTGTATTCCTTTTTACAAAAATCTTGAAATCCTTGCTCATCCTCTTCTTCAACACAGCAATTAAAGAAAAAAAAGACACTAGGTATCTGCAATTTCACCTAACCTTTTATACCCAATATTTTTGTTATCTTAAAAACAAATCTTCAGTAGTTGGTGAGGGTTATGTTTTGTAATAGCCTGGGGTGGAGAAGATCTATCTGTTCATTGGGTTTCCCATTTTCGCCCTGGTGTCCCCTTTTGGCACATTCACCGGTCACCATGCCCCTCACCCTGTGCTCTGGCAGGATTTGAGACATGCAAATAGCAAACTGGTAAGTAGCAACTTTGCATATTTTGAATAGAAGGGAACAACACGGCACCACTCATTCTGTTCACAGGGAAATCTGAGATAATGGGAGTGAAAGCAAGGGCAGATCTAGGGTCCTAAGTGTTTTCTTCAAAGTGTTTATTATGCTTATTAAATCTATTGTACAGTGATGAATTAATTTGAATTATTTACATGGTCAACCTTTGAGACAATAACCCGATTTAACCAGAGGACGCAAATGTTATCATTTCTCTTTGAAATCTAAAAACAGGTTTAAACTGGAAGAAGCATCAGGACTTGTGTCTTTTTCTACAAATATTGGTTACAAACCAGCAGTTGTTAGGGTTAAATGACATAATGTCAGAAATCAAGAGAATGTGGAGATGTATTTCTCAGGAGAGTCGATGAACTCCCCTGTGAGAACATGTCCCCTGGACAGTCAACTCTCGAGTGACAAATTTCTCAAGTAAGTCTTTCAATTCCATTTATCTGTAAAATATCGTGCACTGTCCGACATGAGGGTGTTCATCTACTAAAATTTCAATGTAAAGAAAATTGACATAGTAAGAATGTTTGGATTTTCATTAGATTATGGGCCTGGTGCCGTTCTTTTAGTGAGTTTGGCCTGGTAAGAAAGAATGCTTTAGTTTTACTACTGAAGCTGTCAAGAATCTAAGGTTGCTGTCAAGTTCAAAGTATTATAATCCAATTATTTTTGAAAAACTAGGTTTTCCATTATTTTTGGAAAAGTTGAAAATTTTTGTCCAAGCCTAGTCAACTCTGGATTAACTTTTGCTTGTTGTTTGGATGTTTATAAGGAATTTTTGTGAACTGTAAAATCGTGTATGTTTGTAGACAGAAGAGGCACAAGTAATTCTGAAGGTAGTGTCTTTCTGAGGTAAAGTGAACAGCTTGCATCTTAAATATTTTATGAGATCTAGGTATTAGAACAATGTTTCTGATGCAGGAACACAGTGATCTAGGAACAAAAAGGGAAATGGGGCCAAAGAACAGACTGAAATTTCTTCAAAATATCAAGTGATCCCAAGGCTGAAAACAGGAATAGATGGTGATACTGCAGATTATTCCTAATAAGGGATTTAAAAGCTTAATGATGTATTGATTGGATCTTCACTAATGATGTGCCCCTGACTCTGTGTGTGTAACTAAGAGGGCTGATTTATGAGGGTACAATCGTATCTTTCAGACATATTTGGTCCAAGTCTACATATTGAAAATAAAGAGAAGGTTGAGGCTATTATCAGGATATTTCAGGAGGAACGCCCCTATGATTTGTATGTTAGGTGAAGGCTAGTATATGAGGTGAAGCGAAAAAACAAAAACAAGGGAGAAAAAGCTATAAAGGGAGTTAGCAAAAAAACAAGAGTGAAAAGCTGAAACTAAAAAAACAAAACAAAACAAAAACCCTCACTTCTGTTAAGAAACATCCCCTGCCTTTTCCTAGTCGAATAGGAGAAAAATAAGTTCTCAGGTGCCACCAGGGAGCAATATTTTCCTTTCAAAAAAAGAAGAAGAAAGAAAGAGAGAGAGAGAAAAAAAGGAATGTCCTGTTAAATCAGCTACCCATAGAGTCAGTCTGTGTAAGGAAATCAGCCTTTTCATTACAAATGGGTTTAAAAAGCCCTAGAGAAGTGAGACGTGAACAGAAGCAATATTATCCACTAAGAACCCAACTCTCTTTCAGACAGCAGAGGATCAGCGGCATCATTGAACAGGGGGTTTGTCTTGAGATAAAGACTCATCTTTATTTCTTTGAGGATATAAAACTTGTATTTAAATCAATTCAGAGAAGCACTTTAGCTTTAAACATTAGAGAGCGGGGAGAGCCTATTTAATAAAACAGCATTATTTCATTTTCAAAGAATGATACTGGCAGTAGCTCTGGGTTTAAATTCTGTATTCTTTTCCTCAATTATAATTATAGACGGGTCTGAAAAGAAGCATGCCTATTACTGTCATATTTATTCTTTTGACAGGTGTTATGGGACTGTAAGTTGATGAAATGACTCAAAACGCAGATTCCTTTACAAATACAATTCCTGTCATCAACCCAAGTGCTTTACGGAAAGTCCTCCAGCAAGCCTTTTCAGGAATCTTGAGCCCCCCTAATGTTCTAGCGGCGGCCCAACAATCGGGTACATGGGGAGAGCCTGCCTTCCGAGCTTACATGCGAGGTAGCAGGAGTCGGAAGGAAGCGCGAGTGTGCAAGGCAGAGAAGGCTGTCCGTGGGACAGGTTTCTTTTTCATCTGGGTGGGGTCGGGTCAGGCAAGGGGCACCCGGCGGGTCGGGCCTCTAGGGTTTCCTGATAAACAGCCCCCAGTGCCCCGTGCGGCCGGCAGGGGGCGCTCGGCGAGCAGTCGCCGGGCGGGGGCGGGGCGGGGGCGGGGCCGGGCCGGGGCGCAGGCGCACTCGTGTCTGCCGCGGCCGCCGCATTCGGGGTTGTGGCTCCCCAGTGGAGGCGGGTGAGCCGCGTGGCGCCGGCGGAGGGCGGGAGGGGAGGCGCGGAGGGGCGGGCGCGCGGGGGCCGGAGCCGCGCGGGCGGCGGGGCGGCGGGGCGGCGGGGCGGCGGGGCGGGCTGGGGCGTGGGGCCTCCGGCTGGGCCCCGCTGTTGGCGCTCGTGGCCCGGCCGGCCGGGTGCCCTGGCGCGCGGCTCCGGGACGCCTCTGGGGAGCGGAGCAGGCCCCGGGCCGCGGGCCGCGGGGAGCCCAGGGGACTCGTCACCCCTGAGAGATGCCCGCTGCCTGGCGCACCCCCCGCGCTCAGCCTGGGCTGGTGCATTCCTGACAGCGGACGGGGCCCGCCGGGGTCCACCTGCCCGAGCGAGCTTGCCCACGGCAACCTTCACGTTTTGATGGATGCGTCTGCATAACGCTTCAGGACCCGCTGAGTCCGAAACCCCTTAGTCCTCAGGACCATTTCGTTTTTGTTTCTGTTTTTTAACATTTTATTTATTTATTCACACAGAGAGAGAGAGAGAGGCAGAGACACAGGCAGAGGGAGAAGCAGGCTCCACGCAGGGAGCCCGATGCGGGACTCGATCCCGGGTCTCCAGGATCAGGCCCTCGGCTGAAGGCGGGCGCGAAACTGCTGAGCCACCCAGGGATCCCCCGCATTTCGTTTTTTACACAGCTTCCGATCCACTCATTCAAAGTGCACAATCAAATGTCTTCCAGTATATTCAGAGTTGTGCATCCATACTCATAATCGATTTTAGAACATATTGTCCCCAAAAGAAACCTCTCCTTTAGCTGTCACTCTCAATCTCCCATGCCCCGGCCCCCTGGGCAACCCCTCATCTACATGCGGTCTTTATGGATTTTGCCCATTCTGCACATTTCCTGGAAATGCAATCATACAATATATGGTCTTTTGTGAACGGCTTCTTACACTTAGAGTAATGTTTTCAAGGTTTGGCCATTTTGTAGCCTGTGTCAGTACTTCATTGCTTTTTATTACGAAATTATATTCCATTGTATGAACGTACCATGTTTTATTTATCCATCATGAGTTGATGGACCTTAGGACTAATCTTAACTCCTCAGCTCTTACCAAGGTTCTTCTGGACCTGACCCCGCCTTCCTGGCCAGCATCCTGTTTGTTCTGCTCCCCCTCGACTCCCCCTCCCTGGGCTCCTGTGGGCTTGGCAGTCCCTTCCTCCCTTAGGCCTTCCTGCAAACTGCTCTCTGCCTTCACCACCCATTCACTAAATCCTGCTCCTCTTTCAGACCTCAGATTTAATGTCCTTTTCTCAAGAAACCTCTGACCCTTGACTGGGTGAGGGACTCCCTGAGCTAGTCTCTGGTGCCTGAATTCTACTTTGTAGTAATTAGTTATAACCAAATAATCAGTTTTAATTTTCTGTTAATGTATAAGTTACATGGGGTCAGGGGCTTCTGTTTGCTTCTGTTACCCCTAGCACCTTGTTGGTCCTTAATGACTATTTTAATACATGTGCACCCATGCCTACCATGTATCAGGCACTGTACTGTACTAGGGACACAGCCATGAACAAAAAAACTCGCAGCTTTATGGAGTTTACATTCCAGTGGGAGAATATAGACAAATCTATGTCGGGTGGTGAAGAGTATCATGAAGAAAGATAGAAGGGACTGCAGAGTGGTCAGAGAAGTCCTCTTAGGTGAGACCTGGATTCCTTTAGGGCAGAGCAATGTGGGGGCCTAGAAGAGTAGTTGGGTAAGGGAGGAGGGGAGGGAGGGAGAGCATGAGAGGATAAATCCAGAGCTTTCAGCTCAAGAGATCAGAGCTGCATGTGTGTAGAAAGAGCATGTTAGGAGGGTACAGACCTAAGTACAGAGCCCAGCTGTGCTCTCACCTAGTTCTGTGTGACCTGGAGCCTCAGTTTTCATCCTCTGTAGGATGGGAGCAATAGGGCAGCCCGCGTGGCTCAGTGGTTTAGCGCTGCCTTCAGCCCAGGGCGTGATCCTGGAGACCTAGGATTGAGTCCCGCATCGGGCTCCCTGCATGGAGCCTGCCTCTCCCTCTGCCTGTGTCTCTGCCTCTCTCTCTCTCTCTCATGAATAAATGAATAAAAAATCTTTTTAAAAAATGGAAGCAATAGGGTTGTAGATTAAATAGCCCCTATGAAGTACACAGCTGAGTGGCTGACATCTGGCAGGTGTATAATGGTTCCCTTCTTTTGCCCCCAAACCAGAGTGGTATGTTGTGGCCTGTGTGTGGAAGGCCATTGGCACAAAGCAGTTTGACTCCACATTGCTGGTTGCTCTGCTCTGAGACCAGCATGTTTGCCTTTTGTCTGATTTTTCCAGGTTGCTTTGCCTCGGATAGCTCACCAGATTCACTCTAAACTGGTGAACTGGCTCAGGGTGGTTGAACTGACAAATGTGATATTCAGGGTGGCTCCTTAGCCTTTGAGGCAGCAGGTGTGGGAAGAGAGCTGAGGATCCAGAGCCAGGGATTCAGAGCCTGAGTTTGAGACCTGGCTCTGCCACCTGCCGGCTTTGTGATATCAGGATAGGCACTGTCTTGGTTTTAGTCTCCTCTGCGGTACATGAAGCTCAATCAACACGCATTTATTGAGCTTCTGTCATGTTCTGGATACAGTTAACCGTGGCGGGGTACCTATAATACAACACAGTCTGTCCTTCCAGGAGCTTATAGTCAGCAAGGAACAGATAGCCAGGTGGAGTAGGCAAGGGTAAGAGATGTTCAAGCACCTAGTATGTGCCAGCCCCAGTGCTAGGCACTTATATTAGCTTGCTTGATCTCTACAACCCCTTCCTCCCCAGGAGGTACGTATTTGGTTCTTCAGTTTACAGAAGAGGCAGAATGTAGAGAAGTCACACAAGTTGCCCAGGATCACATGGCTTATAGATGACAGAGGTAAGCTCCTAAACCAGGGCCGTTTGTTGTCAAAATCCACTCTGTGCTCTTCCATCACACTGGTACAGAAATGATTACAGCACAACGTGAGACCTTATTAGAGCAGTATGGGCAGCATGGGGGGTGAGCCTTGAGGAAGTGACATGGGAGCTAAATCTTTAAGGATCCAGAGGAATTCTTGAGGCAAGGATCTGGAGAAAGAGAGAAAGAGAGACTTCAAAGAGCACAGCAGTTTCAGAGATGCTATTAAACAATAGTTACTAAGCACATTGTCTGTGCCGGACACCGTGTTAAGTTAGATTTGGGAGCATTATTTAATCCTCACAACGATTCTGTGTAGGAAATTGTGTGTGTGTGTGTGTGTGTGTGTAGGAAATATTATTAGTTGCCCCATTGACAGATGTGCAACCGACTCTGGTCAGGTGGAAGTTGAGAAACATCCCCAGGACCCCCAGCTGGCCAGTGATTGAGGCAGGATTTGAACGCCTTATCCCATAGCCCATGAACCTACCTGCTAAGTTCAGGATGTACTTAGAATGCGGGGCATATAGATAGCAGGAGATGAGTTTGACAAGAGAAGTTGGAACCAGATTTCAGAAGGCAGTGAGTCAAGAACACTTCACAGAGGTTTTGGAGAAGGGAAGTGACATGATGTGTTTTTTAGGAAGTATCTTTGGGTTGGGCTGGAGAGAGTGCTGTTTGGATCCTCAGAGCAAGGCAATGTTATAAAGCTGCAAAGCTGGGAGCCCAGGTACTGGCCAGGTGCGTCAAGGTGGGGGGTGGGGGGCATGGGAAGTGTCCGTCTTAAGAGCCTTGACTGTGAAGGGAAGGGACTGGAGGAGTGTGGATTGCTGCCTCGTTTCTAGCTTGGGAGAACGTGCATGTGCAAGCTGGAGCCCCGGAGCTGGGGGAGCAGAACCACTCTGCTTCTATTTTTTTTTTTAATTTTTATTTATTTATGATAGTCACACACAGAGAGAGAGAGAGGCAGAGACACAGGCAGAGGGAGAAGCAGGCTCCATGCACCGGGACCCTGACGTGGGATTTGATCCCGGGTCTCCAGGATGGCGCCCTGGGCCAAAGGCAGGAGCCAAACCGCTGCGCCACCCAGGGATCCCCCACTCTGCTTCTATATTGTGACTTTCCCCATCCAGAGAAATAATTGCATTTTTAAACAATGGCCTGTGCAGGCTTAATTTAGTCTTGTATCAGTGCTCAATAGGACATAATTTCTGGTCATGTTCTATCGTTCAATTCTTTTCTTTCTTTCTTTTTTTAAAAAAGATGACTTTTCCCCAATTATTTTTAGGTGCCCTATGTCAGGGCACAGGGTAGGGAAAGAGACAGTGGGGTTAAATGGGGCCATAGGCCTACCTCTCAGCATCTGTACCAGTGATAACACTTGGCTCCCAGGAAATTCCCTTTGTGGCTTTATTATCACTCTTTTCCTTTATTCTGTTATATTCTCTTTTGGCTTTCCTAAGAGCTTTTTTAGCATTTCCTTAGTTGCCCCCTTTTCTTTGTCTGTGTAATTGACATCAGCCTTTTGACTTTTTTTTTTTCATCTTTATGCAGCAGGAAGCTATAGATGGTGTCCTTGGTATCAGAAAAGGATGGAGCAAAGTTTTATGGAGAAAGTTGAAAAATAAGTACTGGATAATAGCACAGTCAAGTGCTTTCATGAATGCAGTCCTAGTCCTGAATGAGCCCCAGGGGAGTTCTCCGTGGGGTCCTTAGCCCTGATCCACGCAGCATTTTGTGGATGGCTCAAATATGGACATAGCAGGTAGTGTTAAAAGCAGGTAGGGGCAGGGGCTTTGGAATCCAACAACCCGTGGTTTCTTTCTTGGTCTTGCTGTCTAATACCTGTGTGGTCTCTGGCAAGTTACTTAACCTCTCAGAGCTCCAGTCTTATCATCTATAAAAATGGGGCTAATGATACATACCTCATAAGATAGTTGTGAGGATACGTGAGGTAACACATGTAAAAGTTCCCAACACCTACCTGGCACATAGGCTGATCACTCCCTGAGCGGTAGACTGTTAGACATGGCACCAGTGGTGAAGAAAGCTTAAGGTAGGACAACTGGGTAACATGTCAGGCCATTCATCTCTGGTCTTAGGGCCGAGCCCAGAGACACACAGATGCTAGTCGCCCTGAACGGCATTGGATGGGTAAGTGACATGGCTTGCTGGAGTTAACGTCTTTCTCTTTGTACCCCATTTGTGCCTGGGATATGATTGTTTCTGTGCTTTTGTTGTATGGAATTGAGCTGAGCTGGCTAACAGACAGGGTCAGGTACCCTAGATATGGTGGCAGATGGTGACTCTGGACTGAACCAACAAAATACAAGATGGGAAACAGATTTAAAAGAGTTCATGGAAAAAAGATTCCCCTGAGCTGAGTGCCAGGGTCACATGGCGCCCAAGCAGAGAATGCAGCCTGAGCGGCATTCCTTGAATTGCCAGGTAGGGGACGTGACCTTGCCACCTGAGCTCCAGAACCCATGGAGCTGGCCAGGACATGGGAAAACTGTGGCTTTCCCACTGGACAATACATCTGAGAGTGAGATTGATAATGAGGGTGTGTGTATGTCCAGAGGAGCATAAGTGGGACGGGGCAGGCCCTGGGAGAGGCGTTTAGGGTGGGGATCCTGGAAGAGAATCCAGGGCTGAGGTCATTGACTGAACAGTGACAGATTGGATTTGGTTGCAGGGCGGGGGTGGGGGGTAGGGGTGGGGGTTGTCTAGGGAGACTTAAGCCCCAGAGGGCAGAGCTCAGGCCGACAGTAAAGTTTACAGAGCAGATTTTAGCTCAGAGCCAAAGGGACTCTGACAGCTCTGGCTGAATGAAGTGGAGAGCTCAGACTTGGGAGGTCATGAGCTCCCCGCCACAAGGGAGCATGTTAAGGGAGAAAAGCTGGGTGACTCCCTGCCAGAGATGTGGAGAAGAGATTTCTTTTACCCTGGATGGGAAAAGGTCGCCTTCAGCGCTCTGGTCTTAAAAGAGTCCCTACTTTGGATGACTTTTCTGCTCATTCAGTTAACACCTCTTACTGAGCACCTGCCACGAGTCAAGCCATGCCACCTTAGGTATTTTTATAACTTCCTAATTCATTGGAGGCTACAGGATGAATAACCAGAGCTTAGTTCTGATTTGAGAAAAAGCTAAATAAGTTTCACCTGCTTTTTAGTTCGATTTCAAAGAAAAAAAGATGTATTTTTTTTTCTTTGATGTCCACAGAGGTAACTAAATCAGTGAAATCCACAACCTCTCCCAGGGTCAGTTTGCATGAGCAGCTACCCCTCAGCAGGCCATTTTTGCCTTGGATAGAAGCACTGAAAGGCATCATGACGTATTGTTTTCCCTTTTGCTGCTTTTCCAGGGGGTAGAGAAGGGTCCCCTCTTTAGTGAGCTGCTGCTGCTGTGAGCCAGGCATGTGTGCTGTCTTAATCCTCACATCAGTCTTGTTATGACCTGAGGCCCATGTGCTTCCACTGTTCCACTTGGTCTTCAGGGTGCAAGAAAGTTGACTGGAAGGTGTCAGGGAGGAAGGGTTCAGTTTGACACCCTTCTGTTGAGTGACCACTGCATGCTAGACATTATACGTAACAAAGGCGCTGAGGAGGCTGAGCCAGGGAGACGTTGAAAGGAATGGGGAATTTGGAATTTGGTTGCAAATGGGATAGAGCTTGGCAGTTGACTGGGGAAAGCCTTGAACCCCCCCCCCCCCACAAGCATACACACACCACCACCACTATACGCACTACACACACACACTGATGAGCTGAGAGTTTGTTCTGAGTGCACCATTAAAGGATAGCAAGCAAGGGTCTCAAAGATGAGATTTTTGTTTTTAGTTGCTCATGGTGGCTGAGCATAGGAGAGGGACTAGAGAAGAGACATTTCAGAAGGATGTTGGATTAATCCAGGAGAGAGGCTCTGAGAGCCTAACAGAGACAAGGAAAAGGAAGGGCCCCTTTCCTTCAAGAACTCAGGGAGGTTGGAGCACTGGAGTGAGAGCTAGAGTCCACGTCCCAGCCCCACCACTCCCTGGCCATGTGTTCATGATCAGCCTCAGTTTCCACAGCTGCAAAATGGGATAATTCTTTTTGTCAGAGGGTTGATGTAAAAATGTCTAGCACCATGCTTAGCACATCAGTCAGCTCTCAGGCAAGGATAAATTTCATGGAGGAGGGGATTTGAGGATATTCTGGCCTGATGGTCTCTCCAGGCTGTATGAGGCTGGAGGCATCAGTTGCCTGGAGGGAGTTCTAGCAGGTGAGCTGGAGGGAAGCTGAGGTGACCAGAAAGGCTTGGCATAGATGGGTGGTAAAGGGAGGGTGTTGCTGCCAGAGGTGATGAGCAAGACTACTTAGGGCCTAGATTCTGAGGTTCATCAGCCAGCAAGTATTGATGGAAGAATGTGCTTGGTACCAGGCTGTATGGTGCTGGCACTGAGAGGACAGAGATGGAGGAATGTGACACAGGCCCTGCCCTCATGGGAGTTTCATGCGGCCGGTGGGGAGGATGGGGAGGCAAACGCTTGGAGCCCGGGGCGATTCCTGCTGACCTAAGCAGGCCCCACAGGCTGTGGGCCAACAGATGAGGGAGAAAGTCTAGTTCTGTGCAGGGAGTAAGTGGGGATAGAAAGACTTAACCAAAAAGAAATTCTGGAAGAGTATTAGGGACACACAGAATCAAGGGAGAAGGCTGGAAAACTGGGCAGAAATCTAGACGTTTCTGGAAGACCAGAAGGCAGGAGCTACAAGGACAGTTTAGAGCAGGAAGAGGCTGATCAGGACGCTCCATTGCTGGGGTGCATGAACTCATTTTCAAGCTCTCTCTCTCTTTTTTTAAAAAATATTTATTTTATTTATTCATGAGAGAGAGAGAGAGGCAGAGACACAGGCAGAGGGAGAAGCAGGCTCCATGCAGGAAGCCCGATGCAGGATTCGATCCCAGGACTCCAGGATCACTCCCTGGGCTGAAGGCAGACACTCAACTGCTGAGCCACCCAGGTGTCCCATTTCAGGCTCTTTGTAACCCTGCTCAAGAACCCATTTCCAGAGGTGGGAAGTACTCACTTGGTCTCTTATGGCCCAGGAGAGATGGAGCCACGGACAACAGTCTCAGGAGGCTAGACTCAACGGGAAGAAGTCATCCCTTAAAAATAAATTGGGAAAGGGGGTGCAGTTAGGAAGAATAGCACCCACCTGGACCCTGGAGCCAGAGTTCCCAGGTGGAAATCCTGGCTTCTGCACTTACAGCTATGTGACCTTGGACAAACTTCTTGCCTTCTTTTTGCCTCCATTTCTTTATCTATAAAAGGAGAACATAATGGTACCTTCTTGTAGAATTAATTGTGAAGGGTCGCCTGGGTGACTCAGCGGTTGAGCATCTGTTTTTGGCTCAGGACATGATCCTGGAGTTCCAGGATCGAGTCCCACATCAGGCTTCCTGCTTGGAGCCTGCTTCTCCTTCTGCCTATGTCTCTGCCTCTCTGTCTCTCTCTCTGTGTCTCTCATGAATAAATAAATAAAATCTTAAAAAAAAAGAATTAATTGTGAAAATCAAAATAAGTTAATTCATGTGATCATTTAGAATCGTGTCATCTCACATGATACACATTTAGTAAGGCTGCTGGAGTAATAATTGTAAGTGCTTATTATTTGTTATTATTACTAAAGGAACCATAGGTGGTATATCAATGTGCCTGGCAGGTGGAGGAATGATGAGGGATGGATCTGGTGGGTAAGTAAGGCTTTAGGAGTTGGTATAGCCTAGTATGTTTAATATGATCCCCTAGGTAATTGGGAAAGCCATGGAAGGGTTTTTTTCCTAAAATAACTTTGTCACAAAAAATTTCAAAATATATAAAAGTTGAAATAACAGCACAATGTCTACCCTTTTTCCTGCCATCTAAACACAATCTTAACATTTCACTACATTTGCTTTGTCTTTCTCACCCCGTTTCTTCTCTTTGTGGAACCATGGGAAAGTGAGTTGCAGACTTGATGAAACATCACCTCTAAATACTTCCTTCCACTTGCATCTCTGAAGAATCACGTTCTCCCACACAACACATTGTTATTCTACCTCAGAAAATTAATAATTGAAAATAATTCACAATATCCTGTCTTGTCCAGCTGTGGAAAGATTTTTAGTTGGGCATTAGACAAGGCATTGTGGTGGCCATGGAACATGGCTGGAAGGAGGCTGAGGGCAGGTACATACCCTCCCAGTAATGCAGGTAACAGATGATGAAGCCTAAACTAGAGTGATGGGGGGTTCACAAGGGGTGTTTGAGGTACCCATAGGTCTCCCGTTGAACACGGTGGCAAGGATGGTGGATCACTGAAGACTTTCAGGAGGCGGTGCCAGACCTAACAGTTGAGTGTTGAAGGATCAGACCTGCAGGAAACAGGTTGTAGGCAAGAGTGGGAGGATTCATTGGTCACATGAATATTAAACATCTACTGTCATGGTTAGGTTTATGTGTCGACTTGACTGGGCCACAGGGTGCTCAGATGTTGGCTAGACATTATTCTGGGTGTGTATGTGAGTCTGTTTTTGAATGAGGTTAACATTTATATGTTTTAAATTAATTAATTAATTAATTTGAGAGTAAGAGTGGGAGCGAGGGGTGGAGGGAGAGAGAGAGATAATTTTTTTTTTAATTTTATTTATTTATTTATTTATTTATTTATGAGAGACAGAGAGAGGCAGAGACACAGGCAGAGGGAGAAGCAGGCTCCATGCAGGGAGCCTGACTTGGGACTCGATCCTGGGTCTCCAGGATCACACCCTGGGCTGAAGGCAGTGCTAAACCGTTGAGCCACCAGAGCTGCCCTGAGAGAGAATCTTTTAAGCAGACTCCACACTGAGCACTGAGTCCAACCTGGGGCTCCTTCCCACAACCCTGCGATCAGGACCAGAGCCAAAACCAAGACTCAGATGCCTAACTTACTGTGCCACCCAGGAACCCCTGGATGAGATTAACATCTACATCAGGAGACTGAGTAAAGCAGATTGCCCTCCCTAATGTGGGTGGGCCTATCCAAACACTTGAAGTCCCGAATAGAACAACAGTCTGACTGTCCCCCAAGTGAGAGAGGATTCTCCTGGCTGATGGCCTTCAGCCTGGGAATTGGCTTTCCCTGGTTTAACATTGACTCCAACTGGGACATCTGCTCTGCACATTTCAAACTTGCCAGATTTAATAATCATGTGAGCCAATTCCTTATAAATAATATATGTATAAGAATATAACATATATATATTATGTATATATATATATATATATACATATACAGGCTGTCATGGAGTGTGCCACTCAGAGCTCTGGTTGCTTGGACTCTGAGGTGAATGGTGGGAGATGTGATGAGGGGTAGGCATGGGCCTTGGAGGAAGGAGTATGGACTTTGTTCCAAAGGCCAGTGCTGTCCAAACTTTAGTACCACTTTCATGATTTATGTCATATACACATTTCAACTGCATTCTTATTTGCTTGACACATTTAAAAATATCAGTTTTATGCCCATTCCTTTTAAAAACCGTTTAAGCCACAATATGTATGAAATTCTGGGATTTTTTTTTCATTACACATGAAAATAAATATAAAATCATTATAATAAAGAGACATTGGTCCATATACTGCTTAAAATAATTTCATATTTTTCCTATATTTTGGGAAAGTTGTCATGAATTACAAGGGTAGGGGTGGATATCAGATCTGGGGTTTTAGGGAAACATTCCATGCTGAGATTTAGTTTTGGAAGGATTCATTGGCTGTTGAGTGATGAATAGATTGGAAGATAAGGAGACCTGCTAGGAATTCTGGTAGTTGTCTATGGGAGCTCTGATAAGTCTGAAGCAAGGATGTGCAGTGGGAATGGGGGGGGGCAGATTTGAGGGGCATTCAGAGGTAGAATTTGATAGGACTTAGCGAGATAGTGACATGGAAGAGGAGTCTGGGTTGGCTTGGTGATGCTTTTGGTTTGGTTGCCTGGGAAGACAGAGGTGCCTTCACAGAGGAGCCTAGGAGGGGCTAAAGTCAAGTGCAAAGAGCAGGATATGCCAAGCAATCATTAGGGGTGGCAGAGTTTGACTACAATTTTAGCAAGGATGCTGTGAAGTTCATTGCCCCTTAATAGCAAACCCACACTTTAAATTAAATTAAAACATTTTTAGTTTAACTCTTCTGAGTGGACCCACACATGCATTCTCTGCTACTTATTACTGAGAATGACTAAGTATTATAATTGAGCTGAAAATAATCTCCCGCCCATACTTGCTGGGTTGGTTTCTAAGTATTGCTTGGGTTTTTATCTACCGAAACAAAGTTGTGCTCTTTCCAAATGTTAATTTTGAAGACTGCAGATGGTAACCATCTGTTACACGACTAGCATTTTACAATATTTGATTAGCACTTTATATAGTTTGGGGAAGCCTGCCAGTGGAGTCTGCCCATCAGGTAGGGACTTTGGTGTTATGTCCTCTGTGGTGGCCCTGGAAGGTCTTTGCCCCCATTGTATGGGGTTCCCTTCTGGATTTTTTCTTTGGGGGAGCCTTTAGTACAGTCGTCAGACTAGCAGGCTGATATTCATGGCAGGAGAACTGTAGGGGCCTTGCCCTGTTTGCACTCTTCCTTAAAGCTGGAGCCATGTCCATCAGTTAGGACTCTTTGGGTTGCTAATGACAAAAAAACAAACCCAAGTTGCTTTGGCAAAGGGTATTAATTGGCTCAGGTCACTGAAAAGTCTAGAGGTGGGACTGCCTTCAGGTGGATAGTTGTAGGGTTCCAGTGAATTCTTCAGACTTGATTCCGCGCATACTATTAGCACCACCTGCTGCTGTGTGGCTCCAGTCTCAGGCTTCCAGAGGAGGCAAGATGAGAGAGGAGGAAACCGCCTCAGGGGCAAGTCTAGAGGGAAGGAACGAGGACTTCCTGTGACCCCTGCAGAGGTGGAGTGATGTGCCCTGATTGGACCACTTCCATCACATGCCCATCTGTAAACACCCTCCACCCCCCAATCCCTGCAACCCCGTGGATGCAGGGCTCGGATGGGCCGGCTGGGTCTAGGGAAAGGTGGAGCCAGACCTCTGGTGGTTCTCCTCTGCTGCTGGTAGTCAGCTGGTTTCTCTGTCTTGCAGTGCAGGGTCTTCCTGCCAGTCTCCCCTACTCTGCGGGTCCCTGACACCTCCTCACCCACCACCGGAAGTTGGTGCGAGGATGAGACTGTGCATCTTGTCTTTGGTCCTGGCAGGCTAGCTCTGGACTGAGACTTCTGCAGGACTGACTGCCCTACCGAGCCCGGGGTCTGTGCTGTGTGGGGTGTGGCACAAAGGGGACCTGGCCTCCACCTTGTATTTGATGTGCCTTGCAGAGTTGTGGGGGTCAGGGCCAAGGATTGGCTCGCTGCCTTAGAAGTAATGCTTTGTGTTTTCCAGGGACAGAGGGTCTTGCAGATGGCCCCACTCCCAGGAGCAGAGCTGGTCCAGAGGCCACTGCAGCTCTACCGGTACCTGCTGCGCTGTTGCCGGCAGCTGCCAACCAAGGGCATCCAGGAGCATTACAAGCATGCTGTCAGGCAGGTGGGAGCAGGGTATACAGGGCTAGGAGTGGGGGTACCCTATAATAGGGGGCCTGCCTCAGCATTGGGGACCAGGGGTGGGGGCAGAGGGCAGGATAATGTTTTGGGTGGTGGTGGAGGGGAGGGATGGCAGTCTGATAAAAGGCCACCAAAAACCACTCTGATTTCTGCTCAGAAGACAGAAGATATGTGATCTAGCCACCAGCTTGGTGCCAGGACTCAAATAAGGCAGCTAAATGGATAGTTAAAATAGAGTATAGGACAAAACATCATTTTGACAGGCATACCTGCCAATAATGCACAGCCTGAATATACTCATGAAAAAACATCAGGTAAATCCAGATGGAGGGATCATCTCCCACATAGTTGGCCTCTGCTCATCCAACATGTCAGTGTCATGAAGCTCAGAGAAAGGCAGCCCTGCTCTGCTTTCAAGAGGAGTAAAGAAGTGTGACTGCTAAATGTAATGAGTGCATTGGATTCTGGACCAGAAAAAAAAGTTATTAAAAAGTACATTGTTGGAGACATTCATGAAATTGAATATGGGCTGCAGATGAGATGATAGTATTGTATTAATGGGTTATGTCATCTCCTCATTAAAACACTGAAGCATTTGGGGGTCAAGGGCATGATGTCTGCAACTTCTAAATGCTCCCAGATAATTGAGTACAAACTCACATAAGGAGAGAATGATAAAGCAAATATGGTAAGATGTTCACAATTGGTGATTCTGGTAGCCAATTCGTTCATATTCTTGCAACTTTTCTGTAGATGAGAAATTATTTCCAAATAAAAAACTAAAATGAATATAAATATAATGTGGAAAGGAAAAAAAAAGTGTAGCAATAGACAGGCTGTGAAAACATGGAGGAGGGAGCAGCTAGCTGTCTGAGGGCATCAGGGAGGACTTCCGAGAGTGAGCATTTGAGGTGCTCCTAAAGACAACTAGGACCTGTGGGGTTGAGAGTGAGGGGACAGAGGAGGTGCCAGGTACCCTTGTGAAGGGCCCTGGGTGCCACACCAATGAGCCCGAATCTCACGTTCCTTCTCAAGGGTGAACATCTGGTCAAAGGGCACCAAATTGCTCAGCACCGGGCCTGGCTAGAGTTTCCAGTCACTACCTCCACTGCCCACCATCTACTTGGCCTTCCAGCATGGGCCTGGAGAAGCCCTGTTCCTTCCTATTGTGCAGCCTGGTGCAAGCAGCTCCCTCAGAGGAGCAAATGAAACTGAGATATGAAAGTTTCCTTGGACTCCTGCTGCCTGATAATCTTTGGGCCCAGCTTGATTTGGGGTAACTTGGGGACCAGTCTTCCATTTTGTAGCTGCTCTGCTGGCATGAGGACAGCCTGTGTAGTTGAATGGACCAGGATTTGAATGCTGGCGCTATGCACAGTGGCCAGTTAGGGCATCCAAGCCTCTGTATCCTCATCTGTAGGTGGTAGTGTTCTGTCTCTCGAGGGGTAAGAACCGTGCTGAGTGGAAAGTAGCCACAGTGTATCTGGCCTATGACTGGGGCTCTGAAGATGCTGGTCCTGTGAATTTTGCCTTGTATCTTTTTTTATGCTTAAACTTCTAGAGTTTCCGGGTTCATTCAGATGAAGACAATCCTGAGAGAATCCAGCAGATTATTAAAAGAGCCATAGAAGATGCAGACTGGATCATGAACAAAGTAAGTGCTTGGCTCCCAGCTCCACCTGCCAGCTAGGGGATTGACAGCTGTAATCTCCGTGGCCACCAGGGGTCACCCCTGCCCCACGCTTGAGCCCAACCAGTGCTGCAGAGGCACCCAGTGCCACCAGCCCCCTGCTCCTCTCCTCCAGAAGCCCAGACATGGTGGCAGATGCCCTTCTGGTTGTGTCTGTTTTCTGCAGGGGTGGGGAGTTCTCAGTCCCTAAAAGCAAACAGTGCTGAAGAAGCTGAGATGGGGTAGCAGAAAGAAGGAAGAGAAAGGGCTTTCTGGAAGCAATAGTGCCAGAACTAGCAGCAGCCTTGTGGTACCTCATACAGGGAAGCTGTCTTGGAGTGTAGTGAGCTCCTCATTTCCAGGGTTCTTCATACTGAAGCAGGGTTCTTGAGGAAACATTCAAGTATCTATTTTGGTAGAGGAAGGGAAGGATCAGAAATACAGACTAATTTGCTGGTCCTTATCCATTGGTGTTAGAACAACCTAGACAGCTGGGTGGAGCATGCCCCACCCTCCATCCTTCTAAATCAGAATCTCCAGATGTGAGGTCCGGGGTTCATTTTTAAAAGTCAGTGATTGGATTGAATGGCTTCTGAGGGTCTTCCTCTATCTGAGATTTTTTTTTTTCCTTTGAACTAAGACTCGGCTTAAAGAATAGGATGACATGCCTGTGTTCCCTTCTGATGCTTCCGTGTCTGTCTTATGTGCACCCTCTTACCCCGTCAGATTCCTTTTACATTAAAGAAGAAAGGGGGTCCCAGTGCCAGCTAGAGATCTGACTGTCTGGTGCCTGCCCTGCTACCTCTGAGAAGCCCCTGCAGGAAGCAGCTAACACCTGCAAGAACATGGTTCCTGGGACTTTCTGGGTCCTCCCTCCCCCACTGGCTTCCCTCACCCACTTCTAATGATCTCTGTCTTACAGTATAAAAAACAAAACTGAGGCTCTAGGGCCTAGAGAACGAGTTGCCCTGAAGACATTGACGTTGAGAGACCTCGCTTATAGAACTACTCAGCAGCGGCACTTATGGAATATGCATTGGCCTGTTGGCCTAGAGCAGGAAATCAGGAGTAGGAGAAGCTGACTATTGCTCACCTGGCTCTTCTTGCCATGTTTGTTTTCCCCAGCATCCCTTACATTTGCTTTTCTGGCCAGTTGCCATGTGGACTTGGGGATACTGTGTTTTGTCACTTTGCTCTGAAGGTGATGCATTTATTCTGGATGTTGTCCTTTGAGACCCAGAGTGGGCATCCCCTCAGGCTGTGCTGAGAGGACACGGTGTGGGTTTTCGAACCAGTCGGGTCTGGATTTGAATGTCAGTTCTGCAACTTTTCAAGGGTCTTGCCTTTGAGCTCAGATTCCTCCTTTGTGAAGATTAAATATGATGATGTTGAAGAGCTTCATGCAGGATGTGATACATGGTAATGCAAGTAAATGTCCCCCCTGGGAGCGCCATCCTCCACCACTCCTTCCTCTGGACTATGGTGCTCCATGCATCTCTCTGGCATGTTCCTCATCGGGCCCAGGTTGTTTGTGATCTTGTCCTGCCCTGCTTGGTGTCCCTGAACTTCAGGGTCCCACCATGCCCAGCAGTCCATCAAGCAGCCACTCCTCTAGGCTTGGTGGGAAGTCCTTCCTTGAAGTCCAGTCCTTGCCTTTATGGAGTTTCTTGTGACCATGAATTGGTGAAATGCAGGCTGCATGGAACAAGGAAGAAAGGCAGAGCAGCTACAGCAGACGCTAAAGCACACAGACCTCTTGTGAACCTGCAGTCTGTTCTGCTGGCCCTTCCCTTCTTTGCCACCATCTTGGGAGGAAAAATGGAGGTCGGGAGCAAGCAAGGAGGGAGGTGGGGAGCAAGCGTTCCTGTGAGTTATGGTGAGCCTGAAACCCTGTGGAGAGACAGACTGGATCGTGTCCCAATTCCATAGGAGTTGCTTTTGGGAACTTACCTGGCCTACTTCAGCCTTGGTTTCCCCATCTCCTGTGGAGTGGTGCCCACACCTACCTGCCAGGGTGGGAGTGAGGACTATGGAGCTCTCATGCGTGCGAGGGGCTTCATACAGAAGCTGGCTCAGGGAGCTGCCTGCATGGCTGTGGCCAGTTACCACAGCGAGGAAGCCCTGCTTTGCAGATGGGGAGATGGAAGCACAGGCAGTTTGAGCCCCTTTTCAGCAAAGGAGCAGCCAAAAGCAGAAAAGTCGCACTAGGACTTGAATATCTCCAAGGACTCTCAGCCAGAGGGATGAGCCAGCATGTTTGTGACCTGCCATGAATTATATGACTTAAAGTTACTCAGAGACATCTGTATGCACTTCACTGATCAGCAAGTAATGAAGTAAATATATCAGTTTTTGAAAGCTCTGGTGTCTTGAACGTTATGCTCATTCATTTTCGCAAACACATGTTGCCACCTACTGTGTGCCGTCATACTAGATATTGAAGATTTAGAGACAAGCCTATAGAAAGCTGCCCAGGAAGGGACTGTTCTTCAGAGGGGATGACCAGACACTGGTCCCACCACCAGACAACAGTTGTTGAGTGCAGATTTGCCCGTCCAGGGTGGGGGAAGCAAAGGGCTTTCTGGCCAGTGGCACAGCTGAGCCAGCCCCACTCTGCCTGTGGTTTAACCCTTTTGAAATCGGGGCGAGAGGCATCCCTTGGTAGACAGGAATGTGTCTTGATCCCTGCATGGATCCTGTGTTCTGGTAGGCTCTCAGTTACCCAGGGCCCCAGCTCTTAAATGCATATAGATGAAGGGTTACAAAGTAGCCTCCAAGCCAAAGAGGAGAAGGCTTATTGAGCTAGAGGCTCATTTAGTGTGAGCTCTAGAGCCAGACAGATCTGAGTTTAGGTCCCAGCTCTGTCACTTGATAGTGCTGGGACTGGGTGAGTTCCTTCTCTGTCATCCTCATTTTCCTTACCTGGACCAGCCTGCACATCCAGCAGTTGCTCCGGGGTACAGTTGCCTTGTTCTGTCATCTAGTTTCATTTCCCTCCCCTGTGCCTATGCCCATCTTAACCGATCATTGGCTTTCTGCACAGCCCTGTGCTAAACACGAAGGCACTCCCAATCTAAGGTATGGATAGGTATGGGTAGCTGGAAGGTTGAATAAATATGGCTTCTAAAATGTTATCATTAGAGTTTTTTCCCCCTCTCATTATTTCTTTATATTTTTTCTGGAGATTTCCATACTTCCCCTCTTCCTAGATTAAAACTGGCTCAGCCCTCAAAATTTGGGGGCCAGTCTTAGGTTAAAAAAGCCCAAAGATATGGTTGCCTTGAGTCACAAAACAGTCTCAAGTCAGTAATGAAAGGTCCAGTTGAAGGTAAAAATAGAATTCCAGAACCTGATTTAAGGTTGTGGCTTCTCCCCTCTTCCGGTTGGAATCTAGGACAGGTGAGAAACCTGCTGGCAGGGATCCCTGGGTGGTGCAGCGGTTTGGCGCCTGCCTTTGGCCCAGGGCGCGATCCTGGAGACCCGGGATCGAGTCCCACGTCGGGCTCCCGGTGCATGGAGCCTGCTTCTCCCTCTGCCTGTGTCTCTGCCTCTCTCTCTCTGTGTGTGTGTGACTATCGTGAATTAAAAAAAAAAAAAAAAAAAATTAAAAAAAAAAAAAAAAAGAAACCTGCTGGCAGAGAAGAGGAACATGGGTGTGTGGTTTTCAATAGCTTGGGGGTGGGGCTGGGGGTGGAGGGGCCTTACAGGCAGAGACAGTTTAAGCAAAGTACGAAACCACACCACTTGCTTAGGAACGCCCATGCTATTTGATGTGGTTGAGAAATCACGGATCAAAGAGATAGTTCTGTCATCATGTCTTCACAGAAGTAACTCCCCTACCAGAGAGTGAGCCCCTTTAGGGCAGGGAGCATGCACCCAGAATCCTCTGGGCCAGCTGTATGCCTGCTCTCCAAGTAGTGAATTCTACATATTTTGTTGAATGGAAGAATGATAATACTAGGCAAATGGATGTCTCTCTTTCATTTAGATTTTTATTGTTATCTAATAATGGTGGAGGCTGGGAGATGGTTGATTATTTCTTGGCCAAGTACTGGTTGTGCGTGGGGGCGTGGGGGAGCTCTCCTTATCACTGATGCTCAGGTGTTGACTTGGAGGTGGGAACATTTACCCTCATTGTACGGTGGGCAGGCCTGGGTACCTCTCACAGACATCCTCCAGGAAGTTTGTTTTGAGGCAGAGAAAAGATTTCTCTCAAAGCAAAGGTTGTCAAGAATTAAGACCCAAACTTCCTCCCAATTTCCTGAAATGAACCTGTCCGCCTGTCCATCTTGCTTCCCTAGCAGATGGGGATTAATATGAATACTCAGGGCAAAACAAAACAAACTACCTTTGTTGAATGACGGGATGAAATTTGGCAGATTCAGTGTGAGGGAATGACCTTGTTAACAACGGGATGGGTGATTGTAGTTCAAGGGAAACACCAAAAGTTCAAGAATTGTGCCTTAGCAGGTTAAGAGCTACCTCTACCTCCATCTCTTAGCTGCTGCTGGGTGCTGCCAATACCATGAAGTCATAGCATGTCTGGAGACAGCGACTCTCTTCCCACCAACGTCTGGGAGCTACCTCATTCTCTTTGGGCTTTGAACAATGGTTGCACAAGACGAGCTTCATTAGACCTCTGAAACTGATGACTGTTCATAACTTTGAGATTGGTTGAGCCCACTAGCCCCTATGCCTGCCAATTTTAGCCACAAACCCAAAGCAGGCACCTCTAATTAGCAGTCTTACATATCCCATTGCCAAATTGATGTGGGTTTCCTACCCCCAATGCTGACCTCACTCCCACCCTGTCCTTGATGTCGTCTGACAACCTTGCACCTTGCACATAGATTTCCTCACTCTCCCAGCATTCCCAACCTGTTCATTCCATGTGTATTTGCCCATGCTCTCCTCCTGTCTGCAGTGCCCTTCTTAGCTTACCTTATTAACCTAAAAAACATCTTTTCTCTGTCAAGACTGAGCTTGGGCATTATGGCTATGAAGATATTCTTTGCTCCCCCTAGCATCGCATCTTCCAAGATTTTTTTCATGTTAACTACTGAATGCAAACCAATCAGATGACACTGGTTTCTTGAAAAAGGAATGCAGTCTTAGACCAAATTAAGAAAGACATGGTATCAAGAAGAAGGTAGGTGAAAATCCTCCTTGTATCTTCTTTACTCAGATTATATCTAGAGCAGTGATTTTCTTTTTTTTTTTTTTTTTAAGATTTTATTTATTTATTCATGAGAGACAGAGAGAGAGAGAGAGAGAGAGACGGAGACAGGCAGAGGAAGAAGCAGGCTCCATGCAGGGAGCCCAATGTGGGACTTGGTCCCAGGATTCCAGGATCACACCCTGGGCCGAAGGCAGGGGCCAAACCGTTGAGCCACTCAGGGATCCCCAAGAGCAGTGATTTTCAAGTGTGGTCCATGGCTTCTTGGGAATCCCCCCAAGCACCCTCATAGGATCCTCAAAGTCAAAACTACTTTCATAATAATACTAAGACTTCGTCGTTCCCACTCTGCAAACATTTACACTGATGGTGCAAAAGCAATGATGAGTAAAACTGCTAGTACCTAAGCATGAATCAAGATAGGGCTTATCACCACCAGCTTACTCATGAATGTCCCTGATGGAATGGCAAAATTACTAATTTTGTTAAATCAAACCTTGAGTATAAAACTATTCTGTACGATGAGCTGAAAAGCACACATAAATCACCTGTATTGCACATACAAGCAGGACAGTTGTCTGGAGGAAAGCACACAATTATTTGAGATGTGAGCTAAACGAACTGCTTTTTATTCATGGAACACCTTTTTTCTGCCGAAATAGTGACTGAGAAACTGGTTAGATCTGTCCTCTGTCATGTTAATCATCCTTCATAGTTTCATTTCCTCTGCAATGTTGCCGTTCATTCATTCATTCATTCATTCCTCAGATACTGAGCACCTCTTATGTATCAAAAATTCCATCTATATCTCCATCTAGGTGAGATTAAGGTGGTTTAATATGCTCCCCCTATTGATCTGAAAAGTTTCTGGAAATGTGTGGAGAGATTTCATTTTAGGCACTCATGAAGACCCGTGGGAATCCAGAAGTCTCTTTTATACCTTTTTTTAGGGAAAAAGTTTTTTTCCCTAAAATTTTCCTATTTATAGACATTAGCCCACATTTACACACAAATACATAACATTTGTTGCTAATAAGTCTGGCTGGAAAATGGCGAATCACTTCGAAAACACTTTTTTTTTTTCTGACATTGTTACCTTTCTATTACCATAAATCTTTATAATCAAACTGGAGAGAGAAGAGGTCCAAGAGAAGAGGTCCAAGGGGCCAACTTGCCATGTCCGCCTCAGCCTCTAGCCCCCAGGCATGAAGGTAAATGAACATTCTCATCCTGTTCTTCGCTTTGGCTGCAGTGTTGATTTCTCTTTGGCTTCGATGCTAGGTCTTTCCCTTGTATACTTGGCTATGTCAGAAACCACTGCTTGAGGAAGCTCACAACCCTTATGCACTGCTGGTGGGAATGCAAAATGGTGCAGCTGCTTTGGAAAACTGTTTTGAAGTTTCTCAAAATGTTAAACATAGAGTTACCATAGACCCAGCAATTCCATGTATATATCCCAGGGGAATGACATATGTTCACAGAAAAAAACTTGTACACAAATGTTCATAGCTTTATTTATAATAGCCACACACACCAAAAGGCAGACAACCCAATGTCCATCCACTGATGAATGAATGAATGAAATATAACATAGTCATACAGTAGAATATTATTTGGTAATAAAAAACATGAAGTACTGATACACCTTGCAAGACAGATGAACCTTTAAAACGCTGTACTAAGTGTAAGAAGCCGGTCACAAAAAGACAAGGATATATTGTACGATTCCATTTACATGAAATATCCGCGGTAGGAGGATCTATGGAGACAAGAAGTAAATTAGCCCAGGGCTGAGAGGGGCAGGTGTCGGCAGGAATGGGAATGACTGCCAATTGATACAGGGTTTCTTCTTGGAATAATGAAAACAGTTTAAAATTAGATTGGGGTGATGGCTGTACAACTCTATGAATACCTTAAAAATGACTGAATTGGGGGCGCCGAGGTGGCTCAGTTGGTTAAGTGTCTGATTCATGATCTTAGCTCATGTCTTAATCTCAGGATCCAAGTTCAAGCCCCGTGTTGGGCTCCACACTGGGTGTGGAGTCTACTTTAAAAAAAAATAAAATAGGGCAGCTCTGGTGGCGGAGTGGTTTAGCACCGCTTGCGGCCAGGGGTGTGATCCTGGGGACCCGGATCGAGTCCCACGCTGGGCTCCCTGCATCGAGCCTGCTTCTCCTTCTGCTTGTATCTCTGCTTCTCTCTCTCTCTCTCTCTGTGTCTCTATGAATAAATAAATAAATAATTTTTAAAAAATAATAAAGTGTATACTGAATTGTACACTTTAAATGTGTGAGTTGTATGGTAAGTGAATTTTAGCTTAATAAAACTACCAAGAAGAGTGGGCAGCCCCGGTGGCTCAGCGGTTTAGCACCGCCTTCAGCCCAAGACGTGATCCTGGAGAGCCAGAATCGAGTCCCACGTCGGGCTCCCTGTATGGAGCCTGCTTCTCCCTCTGCCTGTGTCTCTGCCTCTCTCTGTGTCTCTCATGAATAAACAAATAAAGTCTTTAAAAAAAGAAGTACCAAGAAGAAATCAAATGCCAGGAGAAAACCAAATAAATCTCAGTGTATCTGGAAGGTACCACTTAAACTATCACCAATTTCTAGAAAACTCACCTTCTTGATTAGTTTCGGTTGAAAGGAACAATTATCTTCTCCCTTCAGTGGTGTCTGAAATTGAATTTTTCTACTGGGCTTCTCTTTCTTTACCCCCCTGCCCTCAGCTTGTAATCCTGTGGGGTGGTTCTCACCTTTCTTCAGAGAATCAACCCAAGAGAGGCTAAGACAGTCCAAGGTCACATCTCAAGAACATATACGTCCCAAGTTAAGTCCTTTCTATTGGTTGAAGGCTGCTCTCCCAAAGGTGCAAAGAGATGATAACCAGTTGCCATTAAGTTATACTTGAAAAATATTTTATTCTCACCCCCTCTTAGAAGTCTCAGAGGCACAAAAGGACCTGGGAAAATGAAGTGACTTTAAATTACAAATAGTTTAACTACGTTTTTAACTGGAATGCCCTCAGCTTGTCACCTCTGCCTGATGCAACCTCAACCCGTCATTCCAGTGTGCCTACTGACATTGCCACTCTCTATGTATGCCAGGGAATGAAAAGGGTTGGAGAGCACTAGAGTCTTCTTGGTGTTTTCTGTGACCAAAAGCACTGAACTGAGGTGTCTCTCTGACTCATATATGGCCACCACAATCCAGAAAAAGAGGCTTGATGCTGTAGAGAATGGGCTAATAGCTAAGTGACTTTGGGAGAAGTTACTTAACCTCAGTAAGCCTCAATTTTGTCATTTGTGTAAGAGAGATGAAAATCATAGCTGTCTCCCTGTGTGGTTGTGAGGATCCAATGAGCTATTGCATGGAACATACTTAGCTAGAGCCTGGTACACAGCTAGCACTCAATAAATGTAGTTGCTGTGCTTGTTAATTGCATGTAGTCTCTTGGCACTGGTGGTTGGGGTGAACTTGGGCTTGCAGACTGACTTCTCTCCATATTCTTACACTGATCAGAGGGAACAAACTCATTTTAATATTTCCCGAAAACCTTCCATCGTAACTGAGAAGAGAAAACTGAGAGAAACCAGTCCAAGTGGTCTCTGACATAGCCATGTGATCAATGGCATAGGCTCTTAAAGGGATGACCATTAAATATATATATATATATATATATTTTTTTTTTAAATAGTAAACTTTACACCCAACATGAGACTTGAACTCATGACCCTGAGATCAAGAGTCACATGCTCTACCGACTGAGCCAGCCAGGCTCCCCAAAGAATTTTTTTTTAAAGATTTATTTATTTATTTATTTATTTATTCATGATAGACATAGAGAGAGAGAGAGGCAGAGACACAGGCAGAGGGAGAAGCAGGCTCCATGCCGGGAGCCTGATGCAGGACTCGATCCGGGACTCCAGGACTGCGCCCTGGGCCAAAGGCAGGCGCTAAACTGCTGAGCCACCCAGGATAAAAATTCCCCAAAGAATTTTTAATGAAAAGAAAAATGCCTATGATGTGATGCTCCCAAGAAAAAGTAGTACACAAATTGCATGTACTGTGTGTTCATTTAACAAAGAAACAATCAGACAAACTTGCCTATGTAGAGAAAATCAACCTGGAGAGTCCCTGAAGTATGAATAGTGGTAGTGAAGTTGTGGGTAATTTTTTCTTCCTTCTATTTTTCTGAATTTGTCAAATATGTCTTCGTGAAAAAAAAAACCTCCATGTTTATTTAAAAGACAGCCACCTCAGAATGGATAAGATGAAGCATGGGCCTAATACCAGAGGAAAACCCTTTAGGCATCAGGATAGTGAAGAAGACCCTCTGGGGGCCCATGCTCCTCTGTTTCTCCAAGAGTATAGTTAACCACCTTAGGGTTTTCTGGGGCCCTGTCCAGCCTCAGTCAACCTGTGCTCATCTTTGAGCACTGCCTGTGGGTACCAGTTTGGGCTGGGCCCTGAAATTACATTTCTGGGGACAGAGACTGTGTCTTGATCATCTTGGAGCCCCCGAGGTCAAAAGCAATGCCCTGTGTGTAGTAAGAACACAGTAAGGGTTGAATAGAGAGCATCTCCAGGTTGTTATTTATGACTTGTGACTTGACTTGCCAGCCAAGCCTCTGGGACCAGATGGTACTTACAAAATTCACAGAGTCATTAGTGCACCAGTATGGAAAGAGGCAACTGGGGGATTCAGTTCTCCTAAACCAGCCTCATCATTATCCCCCATATTCTCATTGTTCTGCCGTCCTCTCTGATTAGGAATTACTTTTCAGATGGTGCAAAGATCTCCATTAGCTCAAAGACCCTTATGTTGTGGGGTCTGAATATATGATATTCAATATTACATTTTCCAATCACTATTGTACTTCATTTATCCTGACAGGGCTCTTACTGACAAGAATCTGGCTATGCTGTGGGCCAGCTACATCCCCTACAACTTGACAATTCAACCCTGCAAAGCCCTTCTGATCTAGCTCTTTCCTGGTCCTGGGCTCCTACCCCAGGGCTCCCTCCCTCCTCTTACTTTGCTCCAGCTGCATCATGTTATCTGCCCACATGGGCCCAGTGTTTTGGGCTCCAAGTCCCCTGCTGGTGTGCCCTCCCCTTGGCCCATCTGCCAAACACCTCACCTCTCTTTCAAGGCTCCTTTAAGTCTCCTTTACAAAGCCTTTCTTGACTTCTATCCATGGGTAACGCTGATCTCTCCCTAAGAATACCGCCCTCTCTAGAACCTTTTTTGCACTTGTTCAATATTTACCCTTTCTACATATATTTAGTGGGCACTTGATATGGAACTAGGTACTTGGTATACATTATCTCAAATTCTGGCAGCAACTGTGGGAGGAGACATTGTTCCCATTTGCTGATGAGGACACTGCGGCTCAGAGAAGTGAAGGATTGGTCTAGGCTCTCACAGACATTAATGATAGAGCCAGAATGGACACTGGGTCTGTGTGATTCCAACACTCAGTCAAGTTTTGCCAACTTGAACTGGGTTACTCAGCCATGTGGTGGCTGCTACAGGTCGTAGTGGTGGTTGTGCATTCTCTCTCTCTTTTTTTTAAAGATTGATTGATTGATTGATTGATGATAGACATAGAGAGAGAGAGAGAGGCAGAGACACAGAAGGAGGGAGAAGCAGGCTCCATGCAGGGAGCCCGACACAGGACTCAATCCCGGGTCTCCAGGATGGTGCCCTGGGCCAAAGGCAGGCACTAAACCGCTGAGCCACCCAGGGATCCCCTGCATTCTCAATAGTTCCCTGATAGGCACGGAAGAGCAGTCTGGTTGGAAAGGGAGCAGCTAAGGGGTGGTCTGAAGCTGCATTTGGAAAGCCATCGTACTGCTTTTTATAAACTGTATGTTTACATAAGGCAGTTTTAGAGCAGGTTGATAGAGATTATGGAGTGCTGAAACCCCTTTCCTGACACTGCGGATGAACTCAGGAAAAATTTGGGGGGAGAGGGCTAGATCAGGGAAGCAGAAGGCAGAAATGCAGGTGTAGAAAGTTATGTGTCCATGTCAGAATGATCAGTCACTCAACTTCATCATCCACACTGAGTCAGACCAAAAAGGCCATTCCATCAGCCAATCCTCTGAGGAATTTCTAATCCAAAAGGGATGTGCAAAAGAAGAAATTTGGGGGGCATTCATAATAAACAGCCATTTATTTTTATTTTGTTTTTTTTTTTTTAAAGATTTTATTTATTTATTCATAGACACACAGAGAGAGAGGCAGAGGGAGAAGCAAGTTCCATGCAGGGAGCCTGATGCTGGACCCGATCCCGGGTCTCCAGGATCACACCCCAGGCTGCAGGTGGCACCAAACCGCTGCGCCACCGGGGCTGCCCTAAACAGCCATTTAAAAGCTCATTAGGGATCCCTGGGTGGCGCAGCGGTTTGGCGCCTGCCTTTGGCCCAGGGCACGATCCTGGAGACCCAGGATTGAGTCCCACGTCGGGCTCCCGGGCATGGAGCCTGCTTCTCCCTCTGCCGGTGTCTCTGCCTCTCTCTCTCTCTCTGTGACTATCATAGATAAATAAAAATTAAAAATAAAATAAAATAAAAGCTCATTAAATAGCATTCTCATGCTCCTGAGAAGGAAGCAGCAATTTTTATTTTCTAAAAATAGGAAAGAAAAAATTAATTGGAAAGAGCAAGAAACAATCACTATTATTAACAAAATTAAATTGTGACCTTTGAATGTAATTTTTGTTTTGTTTTGTTTTTTTCAAAGAGCCATCATAGATCATTATCTCATTTGGTTCTCACTTTCCATTAAGTGAAGTGTCAGGAGACCCTTTGCCCCTAATCCACGGGGGGTAAAAAGCTCTTGTTTTTTTTTTTTTTTTTTTAAAGACTTTACCCATTCATGAGAGACACACAGAGAGAGGCAGAGACATAGGCAGAGGGAGGAGCAGGCTCCATGCAAGGAGCCAGACGTGGGACTCAATCCTGGATCCCGGGATCACTCCCTGAGCCAAAGGCAGACACCCAATCGCTGAGCCACCCAGGCGACCCAAAAGCTCTTGGTATTAAAAATTGAGAGGAATGGATAAGCCCTAATGGATCCTGTGAGGCAAGCCCTCCAGTGCTCATAATGGAAACTGAAGTTACTTGGTGAGCTGTTGTGGGCAGAGAGAGGGATTGGGTAGGTCCTTATTGACTGGAAGTGAGTTGAACCTTGGGTCTTGGTAGACAGAAATGGTCACTGTGACAAGGCAGATAAGCTCTTATTACCTTTACTTCCCTTGGTGGTCATTTCAGATTTGTTTGGATTGGCAAGAACATTCTCAAAAGTCCTCAAATGACATCACCAGAAGTACCAGGCAATATCCTTGCACACAGGGCAAAGTTAAATACCCTCTGGATTGACCAATCAGGAATGAGTAACTTACTTGTTGAGGTAGATCCCTGATGCCTGGACCCCCATCTCTTCCTTTCAGCTTTATTTATTGTCTTCTTTCCAGATAGCAATAGTAGTAGATGCTATCGCATAAAGAAGCATTAATTCTATTATCTGTTTCCTCTGTTCTTCATCCTTTTATTATTATTATTATTTCATCCTTATTATTGATTGGATTCTAGGTCCTACTTTTTAATAGGTCATGGCATATATAGTTAATAATAGTATATTAAGCTTCAAGGTCATTGTTTTCACTGTCATCAATGTCATCATCATTTTCAATCCATCTTGATTCAGTTTAATGCAATTCGGTAGTTTTTTGAGCTCCTACTCATTCAAAGCATTTTGTTGGGCCCCAAGGATACCACAGCGTCTTTAAATAGGGCTCCTATTCTCAGGAGGCTTACCGTCTAGTGAGAAGACAGACATTAGAGAAGTAATTATATGCCATTAGGATAATTAGCAAAGGATGCTAGAGGAGAGTGTGGTAGGAAGACTCAAACTAATATTGTTGGGGAGAGTAAGGAATGGATACAAGGAAGGAAGAAGAGGAAGTAAGATTCCAGCTGTGAATGGAAGGATGAATTTCAGTGGTTAATACAACAGGACCAAGGTCTAGAGAACTTGGCATATTTGTAAGCTTAAAGGAAGTCCAGGTGTTTCAGATCACAAGAGTGAGTCATAGGAGATGAACTAGGAGAGCCTAGCCAGAGCTACGCTATGGATTTGGGACTTTATCTCAAGGGATTGAGAAAGCTGGATTAGGTGGCTAGAATGTGTTATTCTAAGCAGGTAGTAGATGATCACTATGAAGATGAGGATGATAGTAATAGCAAACACTTATATTGTGCTTACTCTGCCAGTTATTGTTCTAAGCACCTTACAAACATTAATTTACATAAAGACCCATTCTAATCCACCCCTATGGATTGTGACAAGGCAGATAAACTGTTATTACCTTTATTTCCCTTGGGATGCTGGCATCATATCAGGGCAAGGAGGACTGGAAAGAGTAGGAGGAGGTAGGATTGTTCCCCTTCAGGAGGAAGAGCAAAGAATGGAGTAGGTGGTATCTTTCCTTGTTGAAATGCTGCAGTTGTTTTGCTGAGCAGGCTCTAAGCCTGCTCTCCCATCCATTTCTGGTAGTAGTCTTTCACATTTTCTTTGTGTCCTACCACTGCAATGTATCTTCCTCACAGATAGAGAGTCAAGGTATGGGTCGCAGTAGTCACAACAAAACTTAGCCATGTTGTTCTGCAGGCCATTGGCCTCTTCTCTGTCTCTTTGACTAACAGAAGGACTTGAGATTCCCCTAATCAGCTCATGATGAGAAGGAAATTTTGGGAATAGAAATAATATACAAATGCCAAATATCATTTTGAGATGCAACATTGAAAAGAAAAATGGCACAGGTTTTTTGTTTTTAAGATTTTTTAAAAAGATTTTATTTATTTATTCATAAGAGACACACAGAGAGAGGCAGAGACACAGGCAGAGGGAGAAGCAGGCTCCATGCAGGGAGCCTCCGTGCAAGTCCTCGATGTGGGACTTGATCTCGGGACTGGGGATCACGCCCTGAGCGAATGGCAGACGCTCAACTGCTGAGCCACCCAGGTGTCCCTATTTATTTATTTTAGAGAGAGTGCAAGCAAGGTGGGAGGGACACAGGGAGAGGGAGAGAAAATCACAAGCAGACTGTCCGCTGAGCACAGAGCCCAACACAGGGCTCGATCCCACAACCCTGAGATCATGACCTGAGCCAAAATCAAGAGTTGGACACTCAACCAAGTTACCCTGGCACCCTCAAATGGCACAGATCTTTAAAGGTAGTTCATTTCTGATTTTAAAAGAGGGTACTTCTGATATATTAAAATCGCCCCAAAAGCAAGAGAATGGCATCAGAGAGGCCTAGGCTCATATCCTGACCTGGGCACTTGCTAGTTGTGAGACCTTATGCAAGTTACAGTACCTTTCTGAGCCTCAGCTTCCTCACCTGTAGAATGGGATAGAGCAGAGGACAGTAATCCTCTCTCAGTAGGGTTGTTAGAGAAATTACCATATTACATCACAAATGGAGACTGGGAGTTCAAGATCCCCATTCCACCTTGTCCTCATTCTCTTGTTGCTCCTCCCATGATTCTTCCCCTCCCTGATCCTCTTGTCTCCTCCAAATCTTAACCTGCCAGAGGGGACTCCAGGGCAGAGCTCACAGCTGCTTTCCTTCATTAGCACCTGGAGCCCCCCTCCCCTGCCTAGAGAAACAGGGAACTCCTGGAGGTGAACCCATTGGTCTCCCTTTCATCTTCCTTATCAAGCTGGGGCGTTGAAATTGAGTGGTCAGTGACATGTACCTGCGCTGTCAACTGCTGGAATTTAATCAGAACTCACAGACCAACTCTTTGGGTTGTGCCAGTTGGGGAGCTCAAGACCTTCTGGCCTTACTCACTTTGTGCTGCTTATCTTATGCAGGAAAGCACTGAATATCAGGCTTTTGAATAAAAGTTCCTGTGGAGAGGAGATTGCATCTCTGGAGGCCAGTTGCCACTTTAGAGATTAATGGTGCAGCTTTTCAGCAAAGAACCTAATTATACAAGCTTGAGAAAACCCCAAATTAATGTGACTCTGTGGGGCCACAAGACCCTGGTTTCAGGGGTACAGAGGGGGGCCCCTGATGGCAAATGAATGAAATAAACATTTTTATCCCACTACCCACTCCCAAGGCCCAAGGACTCCTCTGTTGGTGTATTCCCCTTGTGGACCATGCTGGAATCAGGGAGTGGGCTGCGGGCCAGGACTCCCTCAATCCTTTCCCTCTAATAGTATAGGGGAGTACTGACCAGAAGGCATTTATTTAACAAATTAGTTTCCTAATTCATGTAATCAATGAATAATTGTCATGTAATTTTTTTTAGTTCTAGAATAGGTAAGATATTTGCATGGTTGAAAATTCAGGAAGTACACTATAAAAGTCCCCCTCCAACCCACTAGCCTACCCAAGGCCTGGAAGCAAGCACCAGTGCCAATTTCTTATATCTCCTGCCAGAGAAATACCATGCACAGAAAACTGTACATATTTTTTTCCTGTGCCTGTTTTTTTTTAATTCACATAAATGTTAGTCATTTATAAACTCTCTCTTGAACCTTGATTTTTAAAAACTTAATAATAAATCTTGGAATTTTTTAAAAAATTGCATAAAAGCCTTCATTATTCTTTTTTATGGTTGGTTTTAGTCCACCATGTGGAGGCATCACGACTTTTCTGTGATTTCCTGTTGAGAGACATCTGGTGTGCTTCCATTTTTCTGCTATTATAGACAACACTGCAGTGAATAACCCCAGACAAATGCCATTTCATGCATGGGCAAGTCGATTTGTGGGATAAGTTCCTGGAAGGGAATTGATGAGTGAAAAGGCAAATACCTGTAATTTTGAACCAATATGGCAAAATTTGCCCTATGTAAAAGTTGGATCAATTTACACTCTCATTGGCAAAGTGTATGGTTTTTTTTTTTTTTTTTAACACACAAGTGTGTTTAATAGCGTGTTTATGTTCGCCATGCATCAGGTGGTTAAAAAGGTGGAACCAGGGGCACCTGGGTGGCTCAGTGGTTGAGCATCTGCCTTTGGCTAGAATCCTGGGATTGAGTCCCCACATCAGGCTCCTCATTGGGTGTGGAGCCTACTTAAAAAATAAAATAAATAAGAATTAAAAAAATATGGATAATACAACTGCTGACTAAGATGCAGGGTAATTGGAACTCTTATACCTTGCCTATGACAATGCAGAAATGCTACAGCCACTTTAGAAATCACTTCAGCACTTCCTTATAAAGTTAACATACATCTACCATATAATGCAGAAGTCTCAGTCCTACAGAAATGACCACACAAAACCTGTCCATGAATGATTGCAGCTGTGTTATTGTAATTGCCCCAAACTGGAAACAACCTAAATAGTCCTCAACTGAGGACTATATAAACAAACTGTGGTACATCCATACAATGAAATACTACTTCACAATAAAAAGAAGAGAACTGCAACAACATGAATGGACATCAAATGCCTTATGCTAAGTGAAAGAAGCTAGACTCAAGTCTGCATGCTGAATGATTCCATTTATTTGACATTTTGGAAATGGTGAGACTATGGAGACAGAAAATTGATTAATGCTTGCCAAATATCTGAGAACAAAACCTGAGTCACATGATCTCTCTGAGCTTCTGTTTCTTCATCTGTAAAATAGGGGTGATTATACCCACCTCCAAAAGTGTTGTAAGCACTCAATGCCAAAATATATGAAATATTTTAAAAATTGTCAGTCCTCAAGAAATGTTCATTTTCTCCCCTTCCTTTCTCCTACTTTGGGATGGTAATCTCTTCTATTAAGTGTCGATTTGACTGGTTTGCCTCTTGGAGGGGCTTCTTTAGATTCTGGAGGCACCTTGCTTGCCCCCTAGGTATCAACAGCTGCTACTGGCATTTATTGACTGTGACTTGAATGGTGATACCATCTGGAATCCAAATGCATCCAAAGACCCAATAAGATGACTTTCCCGAACCCTATTTGCGTGAAGGATGGAGCCTCCCCAAGAACTTATTCTAAGTGAAGAAGGTGATATAGCCATGGATGACGAATGGGTAGAAAGGAGCCCATAAGAATGACTGAGGCAGGGAAAGAGGGGAGGATCTCTCAAATTTGCACACCTGTCCAACCTCTCTTGGACTGCTTAGGCACCCCTTCTCAAAGGAGTTTAATGCAAAGAGGGTTTAATGCAAAGAGAAGTTCCCTTCCTCTGCACCAGAAAACCCTGCAATTTTAGTACTTAGGGCCCCTAGGTCTTGGCTATGACAGGAGATGGTGGTGTCTGGTGCCATGGTAGTGCTCTATGACAGCTCTGTGAAGAAGCCTGGGCTCAGCAGGAGAGGATTCAACCATGGGCTCACAGGAAAAGCCTCCAGGGAACTTCCAAAAGTACATGAGCATATGGAACAAGGGGCAGGGAATTTTGAGTTGTTACTCTCTTTGGACCCTTTGTGACCATAGCCTGGCATCATCTTCTCCCTACTTTTCCCCACCCTTCCTTTTGATGATTGTCATGTAATGTCTCCAGATGATTGTGATCCAATAAATAGCAACATTAGAATAAATAAAAACCTCCTGATGATTTTAAATGATGTCGATTTTTTTTAAATACAATTTTAAGATTTTATTTATTTATTCATGAGAGACACAGAGAGAGAGAGAGAGAGCGCGGCAGAGACACAGGCAGAGGGAGAAGCAGGCTCCATGCAAGGAACCCGATGTGGGGCTCGATCCCGGATCTCCAGGATCACGCCCTGGGCTGAAGGCTGCGCTACACCGCTGAGCCACCTGGGCTGCCCATGATGTCGATTTTTAAAAAAGATTTTATTTATTCATAAGAGATACACAGAGAGAGGCAGAGACATAGGCAGAGGGAGAAGCAGACTCCATGCAGGGAGCTTGACGTGGTCTTGATCCTGGGACCCTGAGATCATGCCCTGAGCCGAAGGCAGATGCTCAACCACTCAGCCACCCAGGTGCCCCAATGTCAATTTTTAAAACTTATTTAATATTTATATAACTTTTAAATATAATATAAATATATATAATTATTTATTTTTTTCTGAAGAGATTATCAATGAAAGACTTTATTGCTACTTATAATCTTTTTAATATTATTATTAACTTTCTATTCAATTCAATGTCATAACTCAATATAATACTGGTGATTCTATTTTCACAAGTACTAGTCAAAAAAAAGGTGCCATTGTATGAGATTCTAGTTCTAAGAATTGTTTTTACTGAAAGAAGTCAAATTTGTGCAAATTTGGTCTTCTGAGAACAAGGCAGGGTTCATAAAACCACATTGAGTGTAATTGAATCTTCATAAGATTTATCATAAATATTCTGAAGGTACTTACAAGCACTATAAATAAAATACTATGACACCTGCCATGTCAAAATTCAGCCCACCCACAGCAGACGTCACAGTCACAGTGGTGTACGAGGCTGACACACCCCGGGCTCTAGGGCTGAAGGTCAAATATTTAGACACTTTGTAAAGCAAGCTGTTCAACTATTAGTAACTTGAAATCTTCCATAGTAAGAGTAATTTCATTGCAGAAATCAGCAAATGCTATATACACATCAGAGCACCCCCCACATCGAACTATGTATGATTCAATGGCCACAATACTGAGCCTACTGCAAGCCCATGGAACAAAGACCCAAGTGTCCCTCTTCTTCCACAGTTGTGTTATGCTAAGTCCCCCTACTCCTGGAATTACACTGTGGGTGCATTAGGAGGATTTCCTTGATAGTGTGTGTCCCATTTACTTTGAGCCTGGTTATTTAACACATATGTATACATGTTAACATATTTGTCCTCCCTGTGGGTGAATGGAAGATATATAAAGTACTTGCCTTCAGGCGTGGATTTGGGTAGAGAAACGTGAACAGGGATACTCCCTTATAAGAGTCTCTAAATCTCATCAGTATGACTCATAGATGCAGACTCCCCTATTTCCCCCTACAAAATGACAAAAGTCTGTGTTTTATTGGTAATTATTATTCCCAGTAAGAGCACTCTTCCTCCCAAGACTCACCTTCGAAAGGTATCTCCAGTGAATAACTTTGTGATCTCACCAAGTTACCTGGCTACTCAGATTTTCTCCACTGCTCTCTTGCAGCCTGAGAGGATGAGATAGAACAGTGGTTCTATTGAGGGCACAGGGCATGGCCTGGAGGACTCCTGGAAACAGATTGCTGGGCCCCACGCCCAGAGGTTCTGATACAGGGCTAGAGAACTTGCATTCCTAACGAGTTCCCAAGAGATGCTGAGCAGGAATAACACTCTGAAAACTACCCAAGCAAAGCATAGAAACAATAATTCTAGTATTAGAATATAGTATAAAATAAATCATTTTATTGCATATCTATAATCATGTAAATCATCTCATTTTATTTAATACAACACCCTCCAAGTAACTATTACCTCTTCATTTTATAGATGAGACGTTGAAACTCAAAAAAGGTAAAAATGCCCAGAGCTTAACAATGAGGAAATGGTGAATTTGGGTCAAATACAAATTTATCCACCTCCAAAATCTATATTCTATTTGTTGCACACTGATGCCCACTCGCAGTCTTCAGCCACAGTAATTGCATAAGCAGAAGGGGTTAATTTTATTCTACTTCTTCCTGCATGATAGTTTGTCTTCTACTTTAATGGTCTTTTTTTTTTTTTTTTTTTAAGATTTTATTTATTCATGAAAGACACAGGCAGAGGGAGAAGCAGGCTCCCTGAGGGGAGCCTGATGCAGAACTCAATCTCAGGACGGGATCACGGGATCACACCCTGAGCCAAAGGCAGATGCTCAACCACTGAGCCACCCAGGCATCCCTACTTTCAAGGTCTTACTATATTTTTTCCAGATACTCTGAGGTATAGCCAGAATTCAGCACTGGTCTAGAATATGCTACTTCAGCTCATTTAGCCTCATTTTCCTTATCTGTAGAATGGGGAATCATATTACCCACCTTGGAGCATTGTCATGGAGTTACAGATACATGTAAACCACCTGGTAATGCACCTAGCTGACTTTAGACACAGCTTGATAGGTGTGGTCGTTACTCGATAGCCTCTTGCCCCTGTTCCGTACCATCACAACTTCAGAATGAATTAGATGGTGTGCGCTTCTCTGTGTTGGCCACATTCATCAGAACTCACTCTGCCCAATGTTTGTCTTTCTCGTATGTCTCTTATTGGCACCTGTTATATTGCAGGGTGCTGAGATTATTAGATGGGATAACATGCAAGTTGTATGGCAGCTAGTCAATAAGCAAATATTTACTGTGTGTCTGCTTGGTGACAGGCACCGGGTACAGCTGTGAAGCAGAGCAGTCCCTCCCCTAAGGGAACTTACATAATGATTCTTATTGCTTCTTTCTGGATATAACAGAGATTAGGTCTCTGGCACTTTCATGAAGTCACTGCTGAGGTCTCTCCACTACTATTTTGCTTTGCTTCTGAGCTATTTTGGTTGGTTGGTTGGTTGGTTGGTTGGTATTCAGTATGTGTTCTAGGAGCCAGTGAATTGGCTGGGAACTTGGAATCCCGCTTTTGAACTCCCAGCAGCTACCTATCTGCTTTCACACGAATGGACTAGTTGGTATCAGCAATGGGACACTCAGAATCTACAGTGTTGCAGGTCTGGGTGAGGCTCCCTGCTGTGACTCTTCAGCCAGCAGGAGAAGCTGGAGTGAAGAGCCTGCTTTTCCTTCCAGCATCTTCCACATCCCAGGTACTTGGTGCAGTGCCTGTGACCTTCACTAATTAGTGGTGCACTTGTCAAGGTCACCAATGATTTTTGTGTTGCTAAGTTTAATTCTTACTCCCCATCTTAGCTGACCCATGGCAGCATTTGGCAGAGTGAGTCCCTCCTCACCTTCTTCACTTACCTTCCAGCACACCATACTTGCCTGGATGGCATTTCCTCCTCACCACTCAGGAGGTTCTCAAATCTGACCTCCTTGTTTCTCCACTCCTGACCTACCTACCATGTTCTCCTTCTCACTAAAAGCACCTTCACCCTTCTGGGTGCTCAGGCCCAAATCCTTGGGGTCATTTGTTCCTCCTCTTTCTCTAATCAGTCCATTAGCAAATCTTGTTAGCTTGACTTTCAAAATCTACCTAGAATCTGACCACTTCTCATCACCTCCACTACTGCCCTCTTGACCCGAGCCACCACCGTCTGTCACCTGCATGATTTTAGTGTCCTCCTACCTCATTTCCTCACTTTGGTCCTTGTCACCCTCCCCAATAATTTATTTTTGACTGCAGTGGCCAGTTTGGTTCTTTAAAAATGTAAGTCAGATCATCAGCGCAAGGCCCTCCAGTGACTTCTTGCATTTCTCAGAGAAAAGCCAGTGTTTATAAAATGGCCCATGGGCACCATGTGATTTGGCCCCCATGACCTCTCACACCTTGTTCTAGAGAGTACTCTCCCTCTCCCTCTGCTCCAACTGCACTGGCCTCCCTGCTCCTTCCTGACATAGCCAGGCTCATCCCACGTAACACCTTTGCACTGGCCATCCCTGCTGTGGGCCTGGTTGCTCCCCCTCCCCTCCCAGCATGATTTGCTCCCTTGCCTCCCAGTTTCTTGTTCAGTTGTCACCAGCTCAGTGAAAACCTGCCTGCTCTCCCAATTTAAAACTGCAGCCCTCCCTGGTGGCGCAGCGGTTCGGCGCCACCTGCAGCCTGGGGTGTGATCCTGGAGACCCGGGATCAAGTCCCACGTCGGGCTCCCTGCATGGAGCCTGCTTCTCCCTCTCCCTGTGTCTCTGCCTCTCTCTCTCTGTGTGTCTATGAATAAATAAATAAAATCTTAAAAAATAAAAATAAAAAAATAAAACTGCAGTCCTCCACATTTCCAACCCTTTGCCCTGCTTTGTGTTCCTTCACGGACTTACCACCTCCTAACAAACTATGCGCTTCCTGATTTGTTTTCTTTTCATCTGAGTCCTCACACCAACATAGTCAGGAAAGCAGGGATTTCTCCGTGTTTTGCATGCTATTCTAACCCAAGCACCTATTGCAGTGCCTGGCACACAGTGAGCCCTTAGTAAATACTTGTCAAGTGCATGACTGACGTTTACAAGTTCTCACTATGTGCAGAGCCTTTGTGGATTCTATAAATTTCATCCTCTAGCAATGCTGTGCAGTGGGTGCTACTATTTTTTTCTGGATGAGGAAATGAGAGCTTAGGCTACACAACATGCCCAAGGTCACATGGTTAGGAAATGGTAGAGGTAGGGTTTGAACCTACCTTGCCTGCCTCTGGAGCCCGTGCGCCTCAGATATTTGCTGTGGTGTGTTTAAGCCTGAATCTGGCGTCTGCCTCCAAGAGGCTTTCCTGACCCTCAGCACAGGCTGGGCAGGACTGTTGCACACTGTTGGTGCTCACACCACACCACCACCCATCTTGGTCATGGCACATTCCTGCTATAATAGAAGTCTGTATGTCTGCATGTTCCTTTAAACTGTGAGTTCTGCTAGAACGGCACCTTACTCAGTTTGTTTTTCCAGCCTGGCACATAGTAGGTACACAGTGAGCATTGGTGTAGGAGATTAGAGCTGCTTGTGTCTTCTGGGCACCGTGGATTGCTAGTGGCTGCTGGGTGCTGCACAGGAGCCTCGGGACCATCAGCCCCCCTGTGTCTTCTGGGGGGATGAAGAGCAGTGCTACATGAATATCTCTGCCTTCATCCAAACACAGAATAGATACTCAGTAACTTTTGTTGACCAGAAGGACACAATTACTTCCTTAAGGAATTGAACCCTTCAGGCCACATAGGAGGTTTCTGGGTTTTGTTTTTGTTTTATTGTTTTTAAAAAGATTTTATTTCTTTATTCATGAGAGACACAGAAAGAGAAGCAGAGATACAGGCAGGGGGAGGAGAAGCAGGTTCTATGTAAGGAGCCAGATGTGGGACTTGATCCCAGGACCCCAGGATCACGCCCTGAGCCAAAGGCAGACGCTCAACTACTGAGCCACCCAAGTGTCCCTTGTTTTTGTTTTAGTTGTTGTTTTCATAAAGATTTTATTTATTTATTCATGAGACACACACACACACACAGAGAGAGAGAGAGAGAGAGAGAGAGAGAGAGGCAGAGACACAGGCAGAGGGAGAAGCAGGCCCCATGCAGGGAGCCCGATGCGAGACTCAATCCCGGGACTCCAGAATCACTGAGCCACCCAGGCATCCCTAGTTGTTTTTTTAATGCCTCAAGGAGAGGCATTTGGAAAAGAAGCATTTTAGCAAAGCTTGCTTGGCCAAAGTGCTCTTGGAGGAGATTGCTATGACATCTTGCCCTTGCCCTTTCTGGTTTAATTGAACAGAAACCTACTCTATTTTGGTCAACACACTTTTGAACCCTTGTTAAAATTAAATTGAAAGAAGATACTTTTTCTTACAGGGACTGAGGATGCTATAGCACCTATGGGCTCCGTACAGCAACGCCATCTGCAGTATGGGTACAGACAGCTATTTCAGAACTTGAGTTAAATCGAGGACATTCCCTGAACATTGGTACTTTAGTTACCCCTCAGACATGAATGTAACTTCTTGTAATTTAGCTTTTTATATTAAAAAGTAAGAGCACCTACATTTAGGAATGAGGTGGATAAGAGTCCAATTAACTGAGGATTCTAATTGATTGAATTGAAGTTGCTTGGTTTTGTAAATAATGGGGCCCTAAGACAATTCTGCGAATATACTTCATGTTTACTCATTCCATGAACCAGAAACGATCGCACCTCCCTGTAGCCAAACCTGAGCTCAGTCCAAATATTTCAGCTGTTCTGCTACTTTGTTAGTTGACAATTGTTTTAATAAGTGGACCTCTTTTAATCCCCAGGGCTTGGAGACCTTTTGTTCTATTGAGATTTTTGCCAAGCTGCTACTTGTTGTAGCAAGGTTTGGCTGAGAGATAAGAACATGGATGTGTGTAGCTGTGGGAAGTGCTTTGCCAAGAGCAGAAAAGATTGTTTTGAGTCACTGCACCTGCCTGCCTCCCTGGGCTGTGATGCAAAACACAATCCTTTCAAACAAAAGAGTATAGGAAGTGACTGTCCCTCAGCCTCACCAATCAATTCAAATCAGCTCCAAGAAAATAGATTCAAATTGGTAACACAGACCCCACCCAGAGCCAATTATTTCTGAACAATAGCAGTCACCAAGCCTCACTGAACATTAGGTGTTCAATTCTATTTTAAGTGGCCTGGGAGCTTACTCCCAAAGTCAGTTTTTTTTTTTTTTAATATTTTGTTTATTTATTCATGAGAGACAGACAGAGAGAGAGAGAGAGAGAGAGGGAGAGAGGCAGAGACACAGGCAGAGGGAGAAGCAGGCTCCATGCAGGGAGCCCGACGTGGAACTCGATCCCGGGACTCCAGGATCGTGCCCTGGGCCAAAGGCAGGCGCTAAACTGCTGAGCCACCAGGGCTGCCCCAAAGTCAGGTTTAATTAATTTTTTTCTACCTCTGTATTAAAAAAAAAAAAAAAAGGACGTGAGAGGCTTTATAATTTTAAATACTGTGGAAATGAAGAATTTCAAGAGAGAGACTAGAAGCTGGTTATGGCAAAGTAGGAAATATTCAATCAGAGTGTAGATAAAATAGGTTGAGCATGAAATTTAACTCTGAGCTTCCTACCACTCAAGGCAAAAATAAAAAACGGCAGGTAGGCCATGTGAGTTTGTTTTTTTTTTTTAAGATTTAATTTATATATTCATGAGAGACACAGGGAGAGAGAGGCAGAGACACAGGCAGAGGGAGAAGCCGGCTCCATCCGGAGACCCGGGATCACTCCCTGAGCCAAAGGCAGAGCCACCCAGGTATCCCAGGCCATTTGAGTGTTACCATCATTTGAAGGAGAAGAAAAGGAGCAGCAGCTACAAATGATTTTTTTTTTTAAGACTTTACTTATTTATTCATGAGAGACACAGAGGCAGAGACACAGGCAGAGGGAGAAGCAGGGTCCATTCCATGCAGGGAGCTTGACATGGGACTCAAACCCGGGTTTCCAGGACCACACCCTGGGCTGAAGGGGGCGCTAAACCGCTGAGCCCCCTGCCCCAGGGCTGCCCAATACAAATGATTTTGTTTGGAGAAGACATTCACCTGGCATTACATGGTTGGAAAATCAGATTTTGTAGAGCCTCATGCAAGGGACTCTAGATCACTTGCTCAGAGACATCTTTATCTGTGATTTTGCGGGAGTGAAAATGGTCTAGGTTTTGCTGATATGGGAGAGCTTGGTTCTTGTCTCATGGAGTCAAAAATGAATCTTGTGGACAAAGAATGAATAAAGGGATAGAAGTTCATCAAGTGAGGATACAGAGAATGCTCTCAAAAGTGAGAGGTGTCCCAACGGGGTTGCCACTGAGGGCTTGTAGGGTCTGTCTTTTATTGGAAGCTAACCAGGGAACCTAAATCTTTTAACATATTTATTGATATCACCATTGAGTAAGGACTAGTGATAACATCTTTAATGGCTTACTTCCTTTTTAGGGTCAGGTAATTCTTTGTTGGTCACAAGTAACTGTTATAACAAGACCCCACCTCTGGCATCTGGGACAGGATGGTCTGGTTTATTTATCTCTGGTTTCCTTTCATCTTCACATTTTTGGGACTTTTGTGAGCAGGATTCCATGGCCCCCTAGATAGCCCTGCCTAGCCCAATTTGCCCCTAACTCATTGCCATGAAATCATGAAAGCACAGATCAATGATGACTCTTTTGAGGAGAGCAGTTAACTCATATTCAAGCTCCCGCATCAATGCCTGATCCCATGTCACATTTATGTTTAACTTTGGTTCAGGGATGCCAGAATGGCTGCTCATAATGGTTGTTCATAATGAGTTGACTTCCAGAAAGATGGATTTTAGAAACACAGCTGATACAAGTAATACAAATAAGCGAGCTCCAGCAAACCACCAGGAAACTCCCATGCCTTTTTTTCCCCCACTGGTGGCCCAATACTGTATTTGCCCCCATGTGATGTGTCAAAAGAGAAAGTGAAATAACCAGGAGAGTCTTGACCAAAGGAGATACAAAGAATAGCACTGACTTTGTGGACTGAGCAGGAGCTTCAGCTATTGGAAATTCCCAAAATCTGTGCCCATTTTGGCATTTCCACCTAGAGTGTGGACTTCCTGGGATGGTGGCAGAAAGCCAGACCTGGCATCTGTAGTAAGAGTGGTTCCTGCTCAAGGGCAAATATCCTTGCCCTGAGCTCTCCCTTCTGAACCAGAAGACTAACTGGCCTGGTTCCAATGTTTGACTTTGTACACAAAAGGCAGCTTTTCTGAAGCACTTGCAAGAGATTCAATTAGCTAGTTTTCTTGTCTTCTCTCAGCTAGTTCTTTTACAACCAACTGCATACATCTGCATTGCAAGTATTAGTGTTTAGCACAGTAATGACCACTATCACTCTTGTAGGCCATTCCCAGGGGAGCTTCCCTGGGATTAATAACCAACATGGCTCACAGGAGATAGGTACAGGGTTAAATGCAGACATTCCATCTCCTGCTTCCATCCCTTTTAATGAGGACGTTTCTACTTGGGGGACAGCTCAGTGAGGTCAGCTCAGATTCCAACTGTGTACCCCTTGGGAGGCATAGGTTCCTTCCAGGGTGCCAAGTGAGTGGCAGGGTTGAGGAGTAAGTCTTCTTTCGAGGATGTATGCTGGTTTACGACCAGCAGAGGGCATGAGTTGGCATTGTGAAATGGGGCTGGGCTGTCCCCTTACTGGAGGGACAGACAGTAAGCCACTGTCAAGTCAAAGGACAGGAACAGAGCTCCCCAACTTCCCCAGTTTAGTAAATGGGTGCATTCTGAGGCACCTGGATCAGTTCTGAGCATGGCGGCATGGGGTTTCCCCTGTCTGGGTGAGACAAGTGATTCAGCTATTTGGCTAATTTTTTTTCTTGGTTTTGGGCTCTAAGTTTTCGCTTTGCTAAAAACAAAACAAAACAAAACAGAACAACAACAAAAAAACCACTTCTCAGAAACGGGTATTGCTTACTTGAGCCACTCATGAGGGAGCCAAATATCCATGCAGAAATTCTCTAGGTTCCCCCCAAGAGGTCCAGCACATACATTCGTAAAAATGTTAGTAATAACAGCCATCTCTTATGGAGCAATGACAATGTACCAGCTTCCTGCACATTTACTTATTTCACTTTCACAAGAGCCTTGTGAGGTGGGTGGGGGTGGTTATCCTTATTTACAAATCAGGGACTTTAGGAACAGAGAAGTTTAGGGACTCGCCCAAGGTCACACAGTGGTAGGAAGATGTCTGCTGAACACAGGCTACTAAGAAAATGTCATCGGAAAGAGTGGTTTTAGGTGATGGTCTGGGTGGTCGGTAGCCAGCCTAGTGAGTCCCTTATGCTCTTGAATCTTCTTTGGGTCAGGAACCCTTTGAGAATATGCTGAAAGCCTATAACCTCTCTCCAGAAAAGTGTGTATATGCTTTAGCACAGAAGAAATTCCAATGGGACTGCTTTAGTTGAGGAATTGCCAACTCACTTTTTAACAAGGAATGGCATTCTTTTTCTGTCTGCTCACCAACCGTCTTTTCTGTAGGTATGCCTCTGTCGACGAGCAGGCCAAAGGATGTCTCAATCTGTTTCCATAACACCTTAGTCATTTGTATTCATCGAAACAGTCTCGTTTTGTGCACTTTAAATCATATAGTTATATTTGTCAAGTGTACCTCAGTAAAGCCAGAGTAAAAATCGGTCTTGTTTAAGTTATTAAATCTTAATATTAACGATGTAAGTTCTGTCCATTTAAAGCTTTCAGTCTTGTGTTCAGATCCAAGCTTCCCTCCTCCTCCAAGGCTACCAGGAGGCTCCTTTTCTTCTGAGGGGTGCGTGTTTGCAGTGTGTGGGAGATGTCTGCTCTTGCTCGACCCCTCCATCCCCCTTGGTTACTCCCTCACCGATCTTTGGATTGGTTTGAGTCAGAGGAGGTGCCTGCTAAGGGCTCTGCTACAAGGGACCATTGTCAGCATCCATGTCCAGTGGCACATGGGGAGGGCGAGGAGTATGGTGAGGACACCACAGAGAATTTAAAAGCAATCACTAGACTGATAAAAGTCAGTTTGCATCATTTATCATCATTATGCACAGATAATACTAAACAACGTCAGTGATGAAGTACTTTTTCCTGCCTGAGCAGACGACACACCCTTGGTGTGCCATGAGGTCAAGGGACTTTGGCAGACCTTGACAGTTCCTTGAGATCTGGAATCTTCAGGCCAACTTCCGGCCGGAAGCACCCATTGCTCATGTCTCTGTGCCCAGCAACACTTGCCTCCTCGCCTCCAGCTCATCTTACCCTCCATAGCCCCAGCTCTGCCTGCGGAGAGAACCTGGCAGGAAGCTGGGATTGGAGGGAGTGATCTTTGTACTTTCTTGACCAGTAGCCTCAGGGCTGCATGGTGGCTCTGCAGACATCCGAATAAACAAGGAGGTGCCAGTCTCCCCATCATGCAGATATCCACAGATTTTTATTGGCCCTTGTCCCTGTGAAAACTAGTCAGAAGTCCCACTCTCCCCCTCTACCCCCAGGGAGAGAAAAGATGGGATAACTTCTTTTCCCAAACATTCTCCTCCCCCAGAAGACATATCCCGACTCCCACAATCCTCTAGCTTTATAGAGACCAGGGTGGGGAGAAGGGGGTGCGGCTTTGGTGCTTCCAATGGTCACTTCTCAGCTGGCCTGGTAGGAAGGTGGCTTTCTTCTAAGCCAGTGGTTTCCTTCTAAGCTGGTGGCTCATGGACCTTGCTATATGGTATATCTAGTCCCTGTGGTTCTCAGCTCTGGTCTCAGTTTTGGGGAAACAGAAACAAACCTTCTCAGCATCTCAGACCACCATGCAATAGCTGTATAAATCCCAGGCCCACTGAAGCCTGGGCCCCAGGTCAGGAACCTCTGTGACAGTGTCATCACCTAGAGTCTGGCTCTCACTAGGGGTTAGTGCTGGCTGGGGTCAGCACAACCAATGTCTTAGTCACCAAGGCCCTTTCCTCAGCTTTGTTTCACTTGCCAAACCTTGGTGCAGCTGCATGCGCCCCAAGGGAGGAATGGCCTCTCCCTGATTGGCACACTGGAGCTCCTTAGGTCAGTTACTGCCTAGGCACAAAGGCCCTTTTTTTTTTTTTTAAAGATTTTTTATTTTTTATTTATTCATAGAGACAGAGAGAGAGAGAGAGAGAGAGGCAGAGACACAGGCAGAGGGAGAAGCAGGCTCCACGCAGGGTCCTGGGTCTCCAGGATCACGCCCTGGGCTGAAGGAGGCACTAAACTGCTGCGCCACCAAGGCTGCCCACAAAGGCCCTTTAAACCCCATCTCCCCAGGTCATCTCTGGCTCCCCAAATTCCCCAGGTCCCCTACTTTGAGGGGACTTGGGCTTCTTGCCTTTCATCTTCTGGGCTTCTCTCCCTGCAGCTCTGACCTCTTTCTGTATTTGGGCCCATTTTTTTTTACCCTGGCTCCTTGGTGGGACCCGTTCCTTGAGCTGCTATCCCTTGTTCTAGTCCAACTCTCCATCTAGAGTGTGGTCAGCATCCTCCTGAGACTTCCCTGGTCTGCTTCATGATAAGGGAACTTTGAAAGCCATATTTGTTATAAAAGGTTCTCAGGCTCCTTGTAAAATACTCCTCTTGAAGTTACTTAGTTAAGAAGGAACGCATTAAGAAAAAGACTGCCCATCCAGACCTTGGTGAAACCAGGCACCCAGGTGAAACCTGGGTGGCTCACAAAGAAAAAGCTTAAATGAGTCCAAATGGCTTTTGACAAAGGGACAAAAGCAATTCATAGATGAAGGATAGCCTTTTTCACCAAATGGTGCCAGGAAAATTGGGCATCTTTAGGAAAAATAAATAAATAAACCTCCCTCCAAACTTTGTATTCTATGCAAAACTTAACTCAAAATGGGATGTCTGGGTGGCTCAGTGGTTGGGCAGTTGCCTTTGGTTCAGGTTGTGATCCTGGGATCCGGGATCAGAATCCTGTCCCTCATTGGACTCCTGCGAAGAGCCTGCTTCTCCCTCTGCCTATGTCTCTACCTCTGTGTGTGTGTCTCTCATGAATAAATAAATAAATCTTTTAAAAAAAACTTAAAATGGATCATGGGCTTAAATGTAAAATGTAAAACTAAACCTCTTAGGAAAAAAAAAGGAGGGGGAACATCTTTGGGATCTAGCACCACTAAGAGCTAGACAGCAAGAGCACAGTCTATAAAAGGAAAAATTGAATCTCATCAAATTAAAAACCTGTACTCTGTGATAGAAACTGTTATAATGACAAAAAGACAAGCTACATACTGGGAGAGAATATTTGCAAATGACATATCTGATAACGGAATATCTAGAATATAGAAAGAACTCTCAAACTCAATCTGTAAAACAGGAAAAAAATCCAGTTAGAACATGGACAAAAAAACGTGAGGGACATGTTCCTGAAGATTTACAGATGGCAAATGAGCACATGGAAAAGAGTGTTCAACATCACCAGCCATTAGGGAAATGCAAATTTTAAGCCACAGTGCGATATCACTAAACACCTATTGGAATAGCTAGATTAAAAATTGTTTACAACTTCAAATGCTGGAAAAGATGCTGAGAAATTAGATCATCCACACATTGATGTAGGGTACAGCCATGCTGAAAAACAGTCTGTCCATTTCCTAAAAAATGAAACATACAACTAGGAAACAACCCAGCAATTGCACGCTTCAGTGAGTTAAGAGCCAAACAAACTGGTACATCCACACAGAGGAACACTACTTAGCAATAAAAAGAAATGAACCAGAATGCCTGGGTGGCTCAGTGGTTAAAGCGTCTGCCTTTGGCTCAGGGTGTGATCCTGGGGTCCCAGGATCAATTCCTGCATTGGGCTCCCTGCATGGAGCCTGCTTCTCCCTCTGCCTCTCTATCTCTCTGTGTCTCTCATGAATTTATTTAAATAAAATATTTAAAAAATTTTTAAAAATTGGGGATTTCCAGGTGGCTCAGCAGTTTAGCACCTGCCTTTGGCCCAGGCGTGATCCTGGAGTCCTGGGATCGAGTCCCACGTCGGGCTCCCTGCATAGAGCCTGTTTCTCCCTCTGCCTCTCTCTCTCTCTCTCTCTCTCTCTCATAAATAATCAAATAAAATCTTTAAAATTTTTTTTAAATTAAAAAAAGTAAAAAGAACTATTGATATGCCCAACAACTGGAACATAGCTCCAGAGAATAATTCTGAGTGAAAAAAGGCCAATCCTAAAGGGTTAAATACAGTGTGATTCCATTTATATAGTCTCTTGACATAACAAAATTATAGAAATGGAGAACAGATTAATGGTTGCCAGGGCCAAGGACAGGGGAATGGGGGTAGGAGGGAATATGAACATGGTTAATAAAAGAGCAACATGAGGGATTGCTCTGGTGGTTTAAATGTTCTATATGACATTGACTGTGTCAATGTCACTGTCCTGGTTGAGATTTTGTACTAGTTTTGCAATATGTTACCATGGGGTGAAACCAGTAGAGGGTACGTGGGATCTTTCTGTATTGTTGTTCCTTACAACTGCACGTGAATCCACAATGATCTCAAAATTAAAAGTTCAATTGAAAATTTAAATGATGGGACGCCTGGGTGGCTCAGTGGTTGAGCAACTGCCTTCGGTTCAGGACCTGATCCTGGGGTCCTGGGATTGAGTCCCGCGTCGGGCTTCCTGCATGGAGCCTGCTTCTCTCTCTGCCTGTGTCTTTGCTCTCTTTCTGTGTGTCTCTCATGAATAAATAAATAAATTAAATCTTTAAAAAAAAATTGAATGATGTTATAGTGTTCCCTGCACCTCCTAATATTTCCTGACCAACAAAATGTCCTTAAAAGTAGATACCTTCAAAGGAAGATATTTTATTTAATACAACATTCTTGGTAACCATAAAACCCTTTCTTACTTACTTCAGTGGTAATATCATCTGTGGAGCAAAATCTATTTTCTTGTCACTTTTGAAATACACAGATTTATACAATTTTAAAATGATGTTGCATTTCTACTTCTTGGCAAGATGAAGTAGACATACTTTTCCCAATTCCTCCCACTTTAAGTACACCTAAATATCCTAGACATGATATATAAAACAAATATAACAAGACTCAAAGAGGTAGAGAGAAGAAGGCAGACCAATCAGCTAGGGACCTGGGCACTAGAATTTTTTTTTTTTTAAGATTTTATTTATTCATGAGAGACACACAGAGAGAGGCAGAGACACAGGCAGAGAGAGAAGCAGGCTCCATGCAGGGAGCCCAATGTGGGACTCCATCCCAGGGCCATGGGATCATGCCCTGAGCCAAAGGCAGATGCTCAACCACTGAGCCATCCAGGCATCCCATCTTTTTGCATCCTATATTCCAGACCATGTCCTGGGTGCAGACAGCCTAGAAACACTCAATGAGCACAGAAAAAGAAAAAAAAAAAAAAAAAAAACCCTAAGAAAAGTCTACTATTTCCAGCCAAAGTACAGGGAAAGGGACAACCTAGCAAAACAGAAAACTTTTAGAGAAAAACTGCTCTACTCCAGGCAATACCACAGAAAGAACTGTGCCCCCATTTCTACTTCCATTGTCAAAGGCTGAATGGGGAGTCTAGATCCCCACACTTGGTGTCTGTCGTAAGGATCACTTCCCTCTCCCCACTGAGGTAGTGTCAGAGAAAGCCCAGTGGAGAGTCAAGACTCTCTCTATCACCCAGTGATAACAACACTTCCCCACCCTGATATCAGTGGAAACCACACAATGAGTGGTAAAAGGCACTCTTATCTCTACCTCCCAGAGTGTCAGTGGAAGCTAAGTGAGGAAGCTGGATTTTTACCCTCACCTGGAAGCGATGAGGCAATGTGCCTCTTTTCCCTGCTTGATGCTGCCTCAGGGAAGACCTCCTAAAACAGATTTAAACAAAATTCAGAATTTCATAATATAATATCCAAAATGTCTGAAATTCAACTGTAACTCACTTATCACACCATGAACCAGGAATATCTCAACTTGAATGAGACAAGATGGTTAACAGAGGGGCACCTGGATGGCTCAGTCAGTTAAACATCCAACTCTTGATTTCAGCTCAGGTCATGAGCTCCAGGTTTGGGGCAGCACGCTCAGTGAGCAGTCTGCTTAAGGTTCTCTTTTTCTCCCTCTCCCTATGCCCCTCCCTACCAGCTTACACACTGCATGCTCTCTATCTTAAAAAAATTAACAGACACCAATGCAAGGTGATACAGATCACCTTGAGAGGTGACAAGGGCTTTGAGGCAGTCATCATGAAAGTGCTTAAACAAGCAATGACAAACATGCTTTAAACAAATGAAAAAATATAAAATCTCAGCAAAGAAACAGAAGATCAAAGAAGAATCAAACACATTTTAGAACAGAAAAATACAATAACCAAAAATTTAAAACTCAGCTGATGGTCTTAACAGAAGATTAGAGGTTACTAGGCATCCCCAGTGGCTCAGCGGTTTAGCACCGCCTTCAGCCCAGGGCATGATCCTGGAGACCCGGAACTGAGTCCCACATTGGGCTCCCTGCATGGAGCCTGCTTCTCCCTTTGCCTGTGTCTCTGCCTCTCTCTCTCTGTGTCTCTCATGAATAAATAAATAAAATCTTAAAAAAAAAAAAAAAGATTAGAGATTATGGAAGAAAGAATCAGTGAACTGGAAGTTAGAACAATTGCAATTCCCAAATCTGAACAATAAAGAGAAATCGATTGAAGGAAAAAAAAAAAGAGCCATCGGGACCTATGAAACTATATAACAAAAGATACGTTTGTGTCTTTGGAGTCCCAGAAGAGGAGAAAGAGAGTGAAGCTTAAAGTGAATTTGAAGAAATGATGGACAAAAATGTCTTAAATTTGGCAAAAGACATAGATTCAAGAAGCTGAAAAAATAGCAAACAAGATAATCCTAAAGAAATTCGCCAAGATATGTTATACTCACACTTCTAAAAAATTAAGCAAAAGATAAAAATCTTGAAAGTAGCAAGAAAGAAATGACACCTTAAGGCAGTCTGGGTGGCTCAGCGGTTTAGCGCCGCCTTCAGCCCGGGTTATGATCCTGGAGACCTGGGATCGAGTCCCACGTTGGGCTCCCTGCATGGGGTCTGCTTCTCCCTCTGCCCCTCTCTCTCTCTCTCTGTGTCTCTCATTAATGAATAAATAAAATCTTAAAAAAAAAAAAAAGGAATGACACCTTACCTATAGGAAGAAAACAGTTTGAATGACAGTATATTTCTCAGCAGAAACTATGGAGGCCAGAAGAAAGTGGTGTAAAAATTTTCAAGTGCCAAAAGAAAAGAACTGTCAATCTGGAATTCTATACCAGTGACATAGAAAATATCCCTCAGGGGACGCCTGGGTGGCTCAGTGGTTAAGTGTCTTTCTTTGGCTCAGATCATGATCCTGGGGTTCTGGGATGGAGTCCCACATCGGGTTCTCTCTGAGGAACCTGCTTCTTCCTCTGCCTGTGTCTCTGCCTCTCTCTCTCTCTGTCTGTCATGAATAAATAAATAAAATCTTAAAAAAAAAATATCCCTCAGGATTGAACAATAAGTCAAGACATTTGCAGAGGAAGGAAAACTAAGAGACTTTGCCTCCAGACTCTGTCTACCCTAAAAACTGGCTAAAGGAAGTTCTAGGATAAAAAAAGGAAATGGTAAACAAAGAACATCAGAAAGGAAGAAAGAGCAAAGGGAGGAGTAAAGCTCTGGGTACATACAATAGTTTACTTCTTTTGAGTTTTCCAAATTATGTTTTACAGTTGAATAAAAAATTACAACACTATAATGTGGTTCTCAATGTATGTAGAGAAAATATTTAAGACAGTTATAAATGGGAGAAAGTAAGAGACGCTGAGAACACAACAGCATGTTTGTGTTATTCTTGCCCAAAATGCATGACTTCAATCTAATCATGAGAAAACATCAGACAAACTAAAATTGGATAATTGATCAGTACTCTTCCAAAGTATCAAGGGTCTTAAAAGACAGAAAAACTATTTTGGATTGGAAAAGTCTCAGAGATATCACAACCGAATGCAATATGGGATCCTAAATTGGATTTTTTAAAAAAATTAATAGGAGAGTGCATAAAGTACACCAATTTTAAGTGTATGGCATGAGGATTTTTTACATAGAGACACAACTATGTAGCCAACACCCAAATTAAGACTGAATATTTCTCTAAGGAATGACAGGACCTATCCATAGATTCTTTTTATGCCCTTTCCCTGTCTGTTCCCTCCTCTAGAGGTAATCACTATTCTGAGTTCTATTGTCACCAGTGAGTTTTGCCTGTTCTGGAACTTCATATAAGTGGAATCATGTAGTATGTACTCTCTTGTGCCTGATTTCTTTCATTCAATATATCTGTGAGATTCATTTATGTTGTGTTGCAAACCTGCAGTTCATTCTTTTTATGCTGTGTTGTATTCCATTTGTACACATTTATTTTCCAATTGATAGGCATTTGGTTTGTTTCCAGCATTTAACTATGAATAAAATCTTCCATAAACGTTTTTTTGTATGCATGTTTTGGTTTTCGCATGATTTCATTTCTTTGGGTAAGTGTATAGGAATTGCTAGATCATATTTTTAGCCTTAAAGATACTGCCAGGCAGTTTCCCAAAGTTGTACCAATTTATATTCCCACCAGCAACATAATGAGAATCTGTTGTTCCATGTCTTGCTCATACTTGGTATTCCCAGTCCTTTTTGGTTTTAGCTATTCTGGTAGGTTTGATGTCCCTTTATTTTTATGCCATTTATTTGTTAAAGAATCTGGGTCAATTCTCCTGTAAACCTTTCCACAATCTGGATTTAGCTAATTGTTCTTTGTGGTAGCATTTAATGTTTCCTTTATCCCCAGTATTTCCCTTAAACTAATAATTATCTCTAGAGATTTGATTTGATTATATTGAAAGTTTTTTTTATACTTCATAGGCAGCTCTTCCTATTACCTGTTGCATCAAATCCGAAAGAACATAATGTCTATGATCTCACTTTAATTTATGTTAAGAGAGATCATTGAATTCAGGTGATGTCAGAATGTTTCATTTGCTATCGAGTTTCTCATCAATCCTCCACTTGATGATTTTAATGGAGATTGATGATTATTGCTTAGATCCATCATTTCACCGGAGTTACAAAATGATGATTTTCTAATTATAACATTCCTTTTACATTTGTTATCACTGATTATTTGTATTCATCCTTATCATTTATTTGGTTGCCTGTAAACGTTTCTTACCAGAAAAGCAAGATAACTGCTTGATAATCTTTATCAATTAGCAGAATAATGAGTTGTTGCTCGTTATTTTTGTTGCTTCCACCTCCAAGATAATGAATTTTTTTAAGTATCATTATCCACTTAAGGATTTATAAAAAATATTGAAAGACTTTCGATTCATTGTAACAGTTCTTTTTGATGCTCAAATTGTCCCATCTTTGGCTGGTGAGAATACTTTCAAGTTAGCTCTAATGTATGGACATTTTTTGTTTTTTAGAGACAGCGAGAAACAGCGTGCACACACATGAACCAAGTAGTTGGGGGGGAGGAGCAGAGAGAGAGGGAGAGAAAGAATCCTAAGCAGACTCCTCCCTGAGTGCGGAGCCTGATGCAGGGCTCGATCCCACAACACAGAGATCATGGCCTGGCCAAAATCAAGAGTCAAAACACTTAACTGACTGAGCCACCCAGGCGCTCAGTGTATGGGCATTTTTAAGGCATTTGATACGTACTACCAAAATGCTGTCCAGGAAAATTGTATGATTTTACATACCCACAACTGGCATGTGAGAATGTTTCTTTTCTGCTGTTACTCAACATTGGCTTCTGTAATATATTTTAAATAAATACCTGCCAATATGATAGATTAAAAATAGTATCACATTGGGATGCCTGGGTGGATCTGATAATTCTGTTTATCTTTTTGAGACACTGACATACTCTTTCCTACAGTGGCTGCACCATTTTACATTCCTTCCAGCAATATGCAAGGGTTCTCATTTCTCTACATCCTCGTCAACACTTACTATTTTCTGTTTGTTTGAAATATGCATCATCCTAATGGGTGTGAAGTGGTATTTCTTTGTGGTTTTGATTTGCATTTCTCTAATGATTAGTGATATTTTCATGTGCTTATTGGCCATTGCATATCTTCTCTGGAGAAATGTAAATTCTAGTCCTTTGCCCTTTTTAAAAATGGGTTGTGGGGGAGGGGTGCCTGGGTGGCTCAGTCCGTTGAGCTTCTGACTCTTGATTTTGGCTCAGGTCATGATCTCAGGGCCATGAGATCAAGCCTGGCATCAGGCTGCATGTTGGGCTCCAGGCTTAATAGGGGATCTGCTTGAGGATTCTCTCCATCTCCCCCTGCTTATGCTCTCTCTTTTTCTCTCTAAAATAAAATAAGTAAATACAATCTTTAAAATTAGGTTAGATGGGGGCAAGCTGGGTGGCTCAGTCAGTTAAGTGTCTGCCATTGGCTCAGGTTATGATCCCAGAGTCCCTTGTCAGGCTTCCTGCTCAGTGAGGAGTCTGTTTCTCTCTCTCCCTCTGCCTCTCTGCCCACTTGTGCTCACATGCTCTTTCTCTTGCAAATAAATAAATAAAATTAAAAAAAAAAATAAAATAAGAGGGATCCCTGGGTGGCGCAGCGGTTTGGCGCCTGCCTTTGGCCCAGGGCGCGATCCTGGAGACCCGGGATCGAATCCCACGTCGGGCTCCCGGTGCATGGAGCCTGCTTTTCCCTCTGCCTGTGTCTCTGCCTCTCTCTCTCCCTCTGTGTGACTATCATAAATAAATAAAAAAAAATTAAAAAAATAAAAAATAAAAAATAAATAAAATAAGATAAAATGAAATGAAATAAAATAGGTTGTTTTTGGTTGTTTTTTTGGTTTGTTTTTGTTGAATTATTGGAGTTATATATATTTTTGATATTAATCTTTTAAAATTGTCCAGGAAAGATTAGGAGGTACAGGTACCCATATAATCTATCTATCTATCTATCTATCTATCTATCTCCATAAAATCAGATATAGGATTTGCAAATATTTTCTCCCATTCCATAGGTTGCCTTTTACTCTGGTTGATAGAGTCCTTTGGGGGACAAAATTTTAAAATTTTGATCAATTCCAATTTATCTCTTTGTTCTTTTGTTGCTTGTGCTTTTGCTGTCATTTCCAAAAAAGTTTTGTCAAAGGCAATGTTACAAAGATTTCCCCCCATCTTTTCTTCTAAGAATTTTAAAGTTTTAGTTCTTTGGTCCATTTTTAGTCAATTAAAAAATATGATGTAAAGAAAAGGCCCAACTTCAATTTTTTTGCATGAGGATATCCAGTTTTACCAACACCATGTGTTGAAAAGACTGTCCTTTCCCTGTTGAATGGTCTTGGCGCCCTTATAGAAAATTATTTGACTGGTTATGCTTTCCTGGGATGTCTTGAACCTTTATTTTTTTGTTTAAAAAAATTTTTTTAAAGATTTTATTTATTTATTTATGGGAGACAGAGAGAGAGAGAGAGAGAGAGAGAGAATGAGAGAGGTAGAGGGAGAAGCAGGCTCCATGCAGGGAACCCAACGTGGGACTCAATCCCAGGTCCCCAGGATCAGGTCTTGGGCTGAAGGCGGCACTAAACCGCTGAGCCACCTGGGTTGCCCTGTCTTGAACCTTTATATCTCTGGGTCTCTTTTCTACACCACAGGTCTTTAAATATTGTACGCTGTCATCATAGCCCCTGTAAGGATCTGTAGATATATCAACCGTATTTTGATACAATTCTTCCATTTCACCCACAGTGCCTATGAGGTTGAACTATGAACTCATAAGTGAATAAATATACATGGTATAAATCTTCTTCATGACCTTGGTCGTTATTCTTTGGACTTGCCCCAGTGTCCCAATGTTCTTTAAAAAGGTGGTTTCCTGACCTGGACACAAGGCTCCATATGAGAATGAGCCATCTTCAGACCAAAAGTTGTCACCTCCTATTTACAGGACATTCTGCTCCCTTCACGTAGCTGAGAGTTGTATTAGTTTTTTGGCAGACGTGTCTGTCTCACTGTTGACTCATCCTGGGCTTATGATCAGCAAAAACACCCAAGGATATGTTAAAACAGTGTTTATTGCTATTTCCCCAACTTGATTATAAAAGAGGGAGAGATTTTGGGAAATGAAGAAAAGTAAAAAGAAAAATCAATCATTAACATGTTTAGTGTTCAGTCTACCTTCTTGTCTATTTATATGTTTTAATTTTTTTAAAAGATTTTATTTATTTATTCATGAGAAACACAGAGAGAGAGAGGCAGAGACACAGGTAGAGGGAGAAGCAGGCTCCATGCAGGGAGCCCGATGTGGGACTCGGTCCCAGCACCCCAGGATCACGCCCTGGGCTGAAGGCGGCGCTAAACCGCTGAGCCACCTGGGCTGCCCCTTATATGTTTTAATTTTTTAAAACAAAATTCAGATCATATATATACACATATGTACTTGTGTATATGTATGTATATGTATAAAATATGTGTGTGTGTATATATATATTTTTAAAGTGGGCTCCATGCCCCGTATGGAGCCCAATGTGGGGCTTAAACTCAGGGCTCTAAGATCAAGACTTGTACTGAGATCAAGAGTCAGACACTTAACCGACTGAGCCACCCAAGCAAACCTCAGATCATATATTTTATGACATTACATATTTTTCAAACCCTCACTTCATAATGAGACGATATAAGATAATAATAATGGCTATATAAAATTCCTTCATTTAGAGTGTATTGTACCTTAATATTCTATTTTATAATTTGTTGAACCATTTTGCTATTGGACATTTCAGTTGTTTTCACTGTTATAAATAAGACTATTATGAACACTTTGGTATATAACTCTTTTAATCTCTCTGAATTGAAGCTGGACTTCACAATTTATCCACCAGATTGTACTTTTTCCAACATTCAACTTTTATTTTTTTATGATTTTATTTATTTATTTCATAGAGCATAAGCAGGGGGAGCAGCAGGCAGAGGGAGAGAGGGAAAAGCAGACTCCCCACTGAGCAGGGACCCCGATGCAGAGTTCAAACCCACGACTCTGGGATCAGGACTTGAGCAGAAGACAAATGTGTTAACCGACTGATCCACCTAGACACCCCTTTTTGGTTGGTTTTACCTGATTCTTTCATTCTTATCAAAGTCTCTATGAACCTCAATTTTCTTTCCTAATATATTAGACATTGTTCTCAGGTTTGGGTCAATATAAGCAGGTGTTATGTCTTTACTAGAGAGTTTACTAAAAATATTGAAGGGGGCAAGGTCACACATAGAGCTGTGCAGTTTCCCATTAAAGAGTACTTTCTCTCTGTTGATATTAACCACTTAGAGGGAAGAGAGGTTACATTTTATTACTATTATATTCTTGACATTTTAGAAACTAACATTAAGAGAGGTTATATCACACAAACTGAGTCTGACTGGAGCCAAAGTCTACTTTAGTCATATGCCACATTTAGCTTTATAGTTAGTAAATTTGATATCCGGTAAATTCAGTTTCCAACTTTCTTTTCTTCTTCTTCATGATTGTCTTGGCCACAGGTCAGCAAACTATGACTCACAGGGCAAATTTGGCCTACTGCTTATTTTTGTGAATAAATCTATATTGGAACACAGCCATACTGATTTATCTATGTATTGTCAATGGTCGCTTTTGTGTTACAAACAGAAATGAGTTGTGACAGAGATTGAATGGTCTGAAATATTTACTATCTGGCCCTTTACAGTTTCCCAACCTCCAGGCTTAGCTATTCTAAGTTCTCCGTGTATCTGTAAAAATACAGATACAGAGTTCTCTGTATATCTGTATTTTTAAAATCCTGCCAGGAGGGGCACCTGGGTGGCTCAGTGATTGAGCGTCTGCCTTTGGCTCAGGTCATAATCCTGGGGTCCTGGGATTGAGTTCCGCATCAGGCTTCTCCCTCTGCCTCTGTCTTTGCCTCTGTCTCTGTGTCTCTAATGAATAAATAATAAAACCTTTTAAAAATAAAATCCTGCTGGATTTTGAGACTGCATTGAATTTTTAAGTCAATGCTATCTTGCAGTATTGAGTTTCCCAGTGCATGAGTATAGTATCTCTCCAGTTATTTATGTCTTCTTTAATTTCTCAGCAATGTTTTTATGGTGTTAGTGTGCCTCTTGCGCATCTTTTAATAGGTTTATTCCTAGATATCTGGTGTTTTTTGATACTATTATAACTGTATTTTTAGACTTTTTTTTAAGATTTTATTTATTTATTCATGAGAGACACACAGAGAGAAAGGCAGGGACACAGGTAGAGAGAGAGAAGCAGGCTCCATGCAGGGAGCTGAATGCGGGACTCCATCCCAGGACCCCAGGATCTTGCCCTGGGCCAAAGGCAGATGCTCAACTGCTGAGCCACCCAGGCATCCCAAGATTTTATTTATTTATTCATGAAAGACACACAGAGAGAGGCAGAGATGTAGTCAGAGGGAGAAGCAGGCTCCATGCAGGGAGCCCAATGTGGGACTCGATCTCGGGACCATGGGATCGTGCCCTGAGCCAAAGGCAGGTCCTCAACTGCTGAGCCACCCAGGTGTCCCTAGATATTTTATTTTATTTTATTTTATTTTATTTTATTTTATTTTATTTTATTTATTTTTAAAGATTTTAATTATTTATTCATGAGAGACACAGACTGAGAGAGGTAGAGACACAGGCAGAGGGAGAAGCAGGCTCCACGGAGGGAGCCCGATGTGAGACTGGATCCTGGGTCTCCAGGATCATGCCCTGGGCCGAAGGCAGGTGCTAAATCACTGAGCCACCCAGGGATCCCCCTAGACTTTTTATTTTATTTTATTTATTTACTTTTTTAGACTTTTTATTTTAAAATCATTTCAGACCTAAAGAAATTTTGCAAAGTTAGTATAAAGAGTTCTATGTACTCTTCTTCCAGATTCCCTAAATAGTGATATTTTGTTATTTGCTTTATCATTCCCTTCTTCTCTCTCTCTCTCTCTCTCACACACACACACACACAGATATGTATATAGACACACACAGACACACACATTGTTGGTAAATGGTATTTTTAAGATCTTATTTTTCAATGTTGCTAATATATAGAAATTGATGTTTGATATTGACCTTCTAGCTAGTGACTTTGCTAAATTCACTTGTTGGTTCCAGTAATGGATTTTTTGGCTTGTCTATATATGTAATCATGCAATCTGGAAAAAAAAATGACAGCTTTACAGCTTCCTTTCCAATCTTCTTTTGTTTCTTTTTCTTGACTTGTTGCATTGGCTAGCACTTCTGGTAAAGTGTTGAATATAAGTGGTGATAGTGAACATTTTTTCGTGTTCCCAAACTCAGAAGAAAAGTGTTCAATGTTTCACCATTAAATTGGATACTAACAAAAAAATTGGATACTAACAGTAAGTATTTTTATTGATATTATAATAAAGAGTATCAACAAAATGCCAACAAAACCCAAAATTCCATCAAATAAATTCACATAACAATGAAAAAGAATGAATTACTGCTACTTTCAACAATACAGCGAATATCATAGATATAACAACGAACTAAGAAAGTCAGAAATAAAGTAATTCATCTCCTATCATTCCACTTACGTGAATTTCAAGAACAAGCAAAACTAATCAGAATAGCAGTTCCTGAAGCAGGAGATTGACAAGAAAGGGGCATGAAGAAGCCTTCCAGAGCTGGAAGCATTATATCCTGATCTAAATGTTAGGTGCATAGGCTTAGTATCAGCGACTCCACTATCTAACCCTTTTGAAGTCTATTTATTTAATCTTTTGTGTATCAAAGTAAAATAGTCCAATAATCCCTTCCTGCCTTATAGAGTACTATTAGAATTCAAATAAGACACAAGAGCCATAATAGCTAATATCTGCCTGGCGTTTGTTCTGTGCCAAGCACCATTTAAATACTATATACATCAATTCATTTAATCTCACTATACGCTAGATGGGATATTCTGTTGTTGTACATGTGAGAAATTATGCTTTGGAGGGTCTCACAGTCTCTAAGAGGAAGAGCCAAGATTTGATTCTAGATAGCTTGGCCTACAGCTATAAGCACTGCTCCATCCTGCCTCTGAGCTCTTCCTCTCTGACAGTTGACTGGGGGGCCCTTTTACAGATCTTAGTATGTTTGCCAAGCTTCTGCTTCTTCTGGTCTTTATCCTTCCTGCTTCTGCCTTCAAGTCCTCTGAGTTGCTACACTGTGCTGGAAGAACTGTTGTTGGAAATTCCATGTTGGCACAGCACAGTGTTTCCACCCAGGGTGTGGGCACAACCTTAAGACAACACATTCTTACCACAGCCTGTGAGTGAAGCAGTGGAGGAGGCAGCCCTAGGCATGGTGAACAGACTTGGCTTGTTGCTTGTGGGCATCACAGTGTAGTCAGCAGGAAACTTCTAGAGTCTGTGCTTGCTTCTTGCTCTGAGATAGCTCTGAACTCTGAACTGGCTTTTTGAGAACCAATGTCTGCCTTGGTTCTCTCTGTTTCTTACTCCCTTTCCTCTCTTCCTTTATTCCTCCTTTCCTTTCTTAATTAAAAAAATTTTTAAAAATAAAATTTATGCCAGGTTAAAAAAAAATCAAACTGTACTAAAGAGTATAGAATAAAAATGGTCTCCCTCTCAACCTTGATTGTCTCCCACACCCAGTTGTCCCTGCTAGAGGCAACTATTGTGCTAGTTTCCTGTATTTCTTCCTGAGATATTTAATACATAAAAGCATATACAGATGTATCACTCCCTCATTGGCTTTTCACAAGTCATGTGATACTATTACATCTTGCTTTTTTACACTTAAAAATTTACCTTGGAGGTAAAAATTGGAGGTTATTACATATCAGTATTTGAAGAACTTGTTGTGTTCCTGCTAATAGCCAAAGAGGACTTTCATCAGTTCACTTCATGTCATCTGTGTAATGCTGACTCTTCTTATCCATATGGCGTAATGTTGCCCATGACAGTCAGGTAGGGGTCCACACATCTGTCTACATACACATCTATGCAGACACCTACCTGAATGTGGGGAGAAGTAGCTTTAATTCTGAACCTTATGAAGGAAACCAGAGAGTCTAATGGGAATGACTGACCCAAGTGCTGGAAGGAGGGTGATAAACATTTTCCTGTATGGTTATCAAATCTGATTGTGACCGAGTCTCTGTCGATAGCCTCTTTTCTTATCCTGGAAAGCTGGACTCAGCACTTTAACACATGTTGCAAGTGGCCATGTTATAGCATGTTAGTAAGAAAAGGGTAGGTTACAACACACTGATGGAGAGATAGGAAAGAGGTTTTCCACTATACACCACCACAGCCAAGCTTCATTAAGACCCTCAAATCCCCTTGCCCATGATCATCACCTCATCTCCCTGCTCCCTCAACCTCATTCATCACCTCTTTGGCTCAGGCTCTCCTTCCCTGTCTCGGCCAGAGCCATTTAGCTCTCTTGCCTTCCCCTCTGCATCCTCTCATCCATCTCTTAGAGTATGGTCTCTGGATCTTCTTTGTCAGATTCACCAGCAGGGCTTATTGACAATGCTATCCAAGACCTAAATGAACTGGAAATTGGGGGAGGAAGGGTCAGGAATCAGTATCTCTAACAAGCTCTCAGGTGATTGGTAGGTGTACTGAAGTTTGAGGCCAGGTGTAGAGGCTGCCTTTGGGACCATCAGTTGGACCCAGGTATTTGGAGCCAGGTTGATGGGAGCAAGTTATACTAAGCATGGTGGCCTGTGGGTAAAAATGTCCTCTTCTTGGCATACCCCATTCAGAAAGGGGCCATTGTGTGGCTGCTCCATGGTCAACTCTAATCTCTGGGATAAAGGAAGAAATACCCTCCACTGTGCTTTGCCTGTGGTAAATATATGGAGGCCAGTATTTTTTTTTCCCTTTTAAAAATTGAGGTAGAGGTGCTCCTCGGTAGCTCAGTTGGTTGAGTCTCTGACTCTTGATTTCTGCTCAGGTCATGATCTCAGGGTCATGAGATGGAGCCCCATGGTGGGCTCTGTGCTCAACAGGGAGCCTGCTTAAAATTCCCTCTCTCCTGGGGTGCTGGGTGGCTCAGTTGGTGAAGCATCTACCTTTGGCTCAGGTCATGATCCTGGGATCCTGGGGTGGAGCCCTGCATAGGGCTCCATGCTCAGCAAGGAGTCTGCTTCTCTCTCTCTCCCTCTGCATTCCCCTTCCTGCTGCTCATGCTCTCTTATGTACTCTCTTCAAATAAATTTTTTAAATCTTTAAAAAATTTTTCTTTCTCTCTCTGTCCCTCTGCCCCTCCTCCCCTGCTCACACACTCTGGCCCTCTCTAAAAAAAAAATAAGTAAATAAAATATTTTAGTAAATGTGCTGCCGAAGCAAGCACAAAAATAAGAAAATAAAAATAAAAACCGAGGTGGAAAGTATATGTGGTCAAGTGCATAAAATCTAAATGAGAAGCTTGATGGGTTTTTGCATAATTACACACTTGTGGAACACAACCATCTTCAAGAGATAGAGCATGGAGTCCCTTGTGCCCCCTTCCTCTTAACTCCCTGACCAGAAGTAACTACTATATTGACCTCCATCACCATAAATTAATTTTGCCTGTTTTTTTTAAGATTTATTTATTTATTTATCTATCTATCTATTTATTTATTCATGATAGACACACACAAAGAGAGGCAGAGACACAGGCAGAGGGAGAAGCAGGCTCCATGCCGGGAGCCCGACGTGGGACTCGATCTTGGGACTCCAGGATAGCGCCCTGGGTCAAAGGCAGGCGTCAAACCGCTGAGCCACCCAGGGACCCCCAATTTTGCCTGTTTTTGAACTTTATACAAAATCGAATTGTACAGGGTGCACTCTTTGTTTGGCTTCTTTTGCTCAGCATTTTGTTTGTGAGATTTCTCCATGTTTGTGTGTATAGTAGAGATTAGTCTTTATCATTGCTGTGTGCAAGGAGTCAGCAAACTGTTTCTATAAAGGGCCAGATAAGGGCAGCCCCAGTGGCTTAGTGGTTTAGCGCCACCTTCGGCCCAGGGCGTGATCTTGGAGACCCGGGATCAAGTCCCACATCAAGTCCCACATCAAGTCCCACATCAAGTCCCACATCAAGTCCCACATCGGGCTCTCTGCATGGAGCCTGCTTCTCCCTCTCCCTCTGCCTGTGTCTCTGCCTCTCTCTCTCTCTCTCTCTCTCTCCTTCTCCATCTCTAATAAATAAATAAAATCTTTAAAAAAAAGGGGGGGCCAGATAAAATATTTTCAGCTATGCAGACCATACATTCTCTACTGTAACTACTCAGATCTGCCATTGTAGCTCAAATGCAGCCATGAGGGATACAAATATGCAAAATTGGCTACAGGCTGGCCTGTGAGGCATAGTGTGTTGATCCTTGCTGTATAAAATTTCATTATGTGAATATATCTCAACATATTTAGTGATCCATTCCCGTTTTAGGCACCTGGGTGACCCACTTTTGGATACAATGATTCTGTTGCCATGTGTTTTGGTGAACATATGCACTCATTCTGTGGCTTGGAAGCAGTGGAATTGTTAGATCATAAGACTGGCATACCTGTAGTTTTAGTAGATACCATCAAACAATATTCCAATGTAGTTGTACCAATTTGTACTCACCAGTAAAGTTTTTTCACATCCTCAGTAACACTTGGTGTTGACAGTTTTTTTATTTATTTTATTTTTTTAAAGATTTTATTCATTTATTCATGAGAGACAGGGAGAGAGAGAGGCAGAGACACAGGCAGAGGGAGAAGCAGGCTCCATGCAGGGAGCACAACATGGGACTCGATCCGGGTCTCTAGGACCACGACCTGGGCTGAAGGCTGCGCGCTAAACCGCTGGGCCACCCAGGGATCCCCTACAGTTTTTTTAGTTACATCTATTTGCATAGGTGTGTTATGGATTTTAATTTGCATTTTCCTGTGACTAATAATGTTGAGCACTTTCTCAAATTCTTGTTGGCCACTTGGGCATTTTGTGAAGTAAAACTTGTCTACTATTTCTAAAAATTGAATTGTTTGTCTTTTTCTTGTTGTTTGTGGAAGTTCATTATATATTTTGGAGACAAGTCCTTCGTTAGATATCAATATAGCAGATATCTTCTTTTAGTTTACGGCTTGCTCTTTTACTTTCTTAATAATGTCTTTTGATGAACAGAAAGTTCAAATTTTTTTAGAAGGTTTTAATTTTAATGAGGTCCAATTTATCAATTTTTTTTCTTTTCTGGTTAGTACTTTTTGTGTTCTGTTTAAGCAATCTCTGTCTATCCCAAGATCATGAAGATATTCTCCTACCTTTTCTTCCAGGTTTTGTTGTTTTACCTTTCTCAGCTAGGTCTGTGATCCATTTTGAATCAATTTTTGTGTTTGATGTGAGGTAGGAGTCAAAGTTCATAATACTGCATAAGGAAATCCATTTTTCCGGTACCAGGTAGTGAAAGGACCACCATTTCCATCCATGATAGGAGCCCTGCTTTTAAGGTTGGGCTCTAGTCTAAAAAAGGGTTCTGAATGCGTGTAGTGTGGGTCTCCAGACTATGCTCCAGGAGGAAGAGATGAAAGAGGTGGGGGGTTTAGATACTCTGGGCAACACTAAGGTGGATAAGGCAGGTTCTCTCTGTCTGTGAAATTCCTTGTCTCCATAATGCTTAGAAGGATGTCACACCCGGCCAAGAGTTTTCAGCTGTTGCAGGAAAAATGAGATTTCCAAGAAACCACGCTTGGAAAAAAAAAGAACCTGGTTTCACATTTTAAAATGTTTTCACTACTGTTCATGTTGCCTGGGCCAAGTTATTGCTTCTGGAAGAAAACAGGCTTCAAACTATGAACGACTAAGTAAGTAAATTAGTACTGGCAATAGCAGTAACTAGGGAAACTCCTGAATATTGTGAGATCCAAAACTATTTATTTCTGTAAGTGAAAGAGAAAGAGTGTCCCAGGCTCAGGTTCTGCAGATGTTAAACTTCGGACTAATATGTTCCAGACAGATGACGGCTGTCCAGAGCTTTCCCGACCACTCCCCAGGGCTTTCTCTTGGGTTACATGAACCTGGGCAGCCCTTCTACCATTTACGAGAGACAAGAAAGCCACTTTTTATACCTTGCTTTGATACCTGGAAGATGGGGCTGAAGGGTGCTTGTTATTTCTCACTGTTTATGGAGTATGTGGGGTTCAGACTTGGCTGGTAGGCACAGCACCAGGGAGTGGATATGGGGATGAGGCCTTGGCTCCCAAATTGATGCTAGAAGAATATTTCATTCCCTGACTTGTGGTTTATTTCTGAGTACCTGGAATCTGCAGGGGCAGCTGTGCCTGAGGATAAAGCACCTTCAGATCCGTGGGCTCCACTAGCCCAGGACCATCCTTGAGGTCCACTCTCCTTGGAAAGTAATAGCATTTGTAGTTAACAAATAATTTATTCTCTGATATATTAATCAATACATTCACCCAACAAATTTTTATGGAGATAGACACTGTGTTAGGGTCTGGGCGTACATCAATGAACAGCACAGACAAAATTTCCTACTCTCATGGGGCCTTCTTTCCAGTGGGGGAAAACACGGAACAAACAATAAATAAATATAGGATGTGAAGTTAAGGTCCAGGGCAGGAGGGTCGGGGGAGGAACTATAATTTTAAGTAAGGGTGATAGGGTTGGCCTCAATGAGGAGATGACATATGAACAAAGTCTTCAAGGAGGAGAAGAAATGAGTCATGGGGTTATCTGGAGGAAAAGCTGTCCATGCAAGGCTTTGGCTCACCTCTAAGTTAGGCATATTCTAAATCCAAAGATCTCTCCCTCCGTCCCTCTCTTCTTTCCTACCTTCGCTCTTTCCTCCCTTCCTTCCCTCTTCCTATAGTTCTCCTCTCACTGAGAGACAAGGGACAAATGTGTTCACCCCCTGGGAGCTCTCCGGGCCTCTCAAAACAGGACTTGGACATCTTCAGAAATGCCCCCAATATTACAGGACAGATGGGAATTTAGTGATGGATTGATTGTCTCTCTAATATTAGAACCCCATTAATGCCCCCAGAATGAAATTAAACTTTAATATGTTCACTCCAACTAATTTTATTTCATCCCAACTAATCCCTATCTTCTGAGGCCTTTGATGGGCACTTTAATTAAATCATGAAGAGAGCCCTTTGTCTCCTGAGGAGGGTGGAAACCTCCCCGTTCTTCCCCATCCCTCCATCTTCCTCTACCTGCCCCCTGCACTGACTGGTGAGGAATGCCTCCTGTTCCCAGGGTGCTGGGATGGCAAGACCCTGTTCTGGACGTGGTCTCCACCCCAAACCCTACTCCTAGATTCAGAGGAGTCTTTCCAGTAGAGATAGCAGCAGCCCCTCATGGATGAAACCATTGCTGGATTCCAGGCACTTGATAAATATTATTGAAAACAACCTGCCCCAAATGCTGTGTGTCTCTGTGACTCTCTGCTCTGGCCTGTTATAAGCCTCTGTGAATCTTTTCTACGGCACACTTCAGCTTTACAGCTTCCCTGCCACATGTGGCCAGAGCTGTGTTTCCTATACTGTGAATGCCCTTGCCTGGCTGGGGCTGACCATTCATGCATGTATACATGTTTTCATTCGGCATTCATTCCTTCATCTCCACTTTCATGTCCCACAGGCATTTCAACCTTAATGAGGCCAACTTTGAGCTTCTGATCTAATCCCACCCCTAAATCAGCTCCTCCTCCTGTCTTCAGTGCCTCAGTAAGTGGCATCTGTGCCTCTCAGTCACAGCATCTAGAAACCTGGGAGTCATCCCTGAGAAAGACAATTATTATACGATCTTACCCATGTGTGGAATTTAAGAAACAAAACAGGATCATAGGGGAAGGGAAGAAAAAATAAAACAAGATGAAATCAGAAAGGGAGATAAACCATAAAAGATTCTTTTTTTTTTTTTTAAGATTTTATTTATTTATTCATGACAGACACAGAGAGAGAGGCAGAGACACAGGCAGAGAGAGAAGCAAACTCCATGCAGGGAGACTGATGTGGGACTCAATCCTGGGACTCCAGGATCACGCCCTGGGCTGAAGGCAGACACTTCAACCACTGAGCCAGCCAGGTGTCCCCATAAGAGAGTTTTAATCATAGGAAACAAACTGAGGTTGCTGGGTTGGGGGGATAGGGTAACTGAGTGAGTAAGGCAATTAATCTCTTTGCACCTTTTCCCATAGTGACATGGAAATAACATTATCACTATACTTTAGAGGATTGTTAGAGGGAGTAGGATTTACTACATCAAAAGAACCATGTCTAGCACATAGTAAGGACCAAATATATGTTAGCTGACAGAAAATGGTGTTGGCTGTGTCTCCATCCTTTAGCCAAGTAGCAGCTCATTTTGTTAGTTTTAAGATTTTATTTATTTATTTATTTATTTATTTATTTATTTATTTATTTATTTATTACAGAGATAGGGACAGACAGAGAGAGAGCATGATCAGGGAGAGGGAGAAGCAGACTCCCCACTCAGCAGGGAGCCCAATGAGGGGCTGGATCCCAGACCCTGGGATCATGACCTGAGCCAAAAGCAGACACTTAACCGATTGAGCCATCCAGGCGCCCCTAAATTACTTATTTTCACGTTAACGTAGATGTTTCTATAAACCAAGAAAAACTGAATAGTATTATACATTTTAAAAATTAATTTATTTCTTTATCTTTTAAATTTTTATTTAAATTCAAGGTATTTGAGGAGCCTGCCTGGGTGGCTCAGTGGTTGAGTGTCTGCCTTTGGCTCAGGTGGTGATTCCGGGGTGGTGATCCCGAGGGATTGAGTCCTGCATTGGGCTCCCTCACAGGGAGCCTGCTTCTCCCTCTGCCTATGTCTCTGCCTCTCTCTGTGTGTCCCTCTCTGTCATCAGAACTGTTTTGGCTCTGGCCTGGGGCTTTTTTTTTTTTTTTAATTTTTTATTTATTCATGATAGGCACACAGTGAGAGAGAGAGAGGCAGAGACACAGGCAGAGGGAGAAGCAGGCTCCATGCACCGGGAGCCTGACATGGGATTCGATCCCGGATCTCCAGGATCGCGCCCTGGGCCAAAGGCAGGCGCCAAACCGCTGCGCCACCCAGGGATCCCTGGCCTGGGGCTTTATAACATGTCTGAGACCCTGAATCCTGAAGCTTCCCTGCTTTGGCTGCTGATTATGAAGGTCCAGGCTGTGGGTAGGGGGTGTTCCAACACCCACAGGGTTTGGGGCTGCAGGAAAGCAGCTACCAGAATGTATTTTTTAAGAAATTCCACCTTGGTGGAATGAAGTAAACTTTATTCTCTGCAAAAAAAAAAAAAAAAAAAAAAAAAGGGACACTCTCTGTGTGTCCCTTATAAATAAATAAATAAATAAATAAATAAATAAATAAATAAATAAAATCTTAATAAAAATAAATAAATAATAAATTCTAGGTAGTTAGCATCCAGTGCAGTATTGGTTTCAAGAGTACAGTTCAGTGATTCATCACTTACATACAACACCCAGTGCTCATGGCGACAAGTGCCCTCCTTAATCCCCATCCTTCCACAGGAATTTCGGCCAAGCTCTGCTTCCTCAGAGCCTGGGAAAATGCAGTATCAGGGTACTTTCCAGTGTGACACCTTATCGTAGTCTAGCTCCCCTTCTTCCTCAATCGCAGGTGAAACAGTTGCTCTCATTTTTATCCCGGAACAAGAGACTCCCTCAATAAAGCAGCAGCAGTGTCCTCATTAAGGAGGACTGGGCTCTGTTAAAGAGCCAGAGCAAGGCAAGTCCTTCCCACAGGTTCAGGGAATGAGTTTATTGTAGAATTCTCTAGGCAATAAGGAAGCTGGGCTGGACGGCATGGTCTGGCGTCGTGCAGCCTGGCGGGGAGTCCCACGCCCCAAATGCCATCTGCCTCGGGGCTTGGGGTTTGTCCACAGGGCCTGGCTGGGGTCATGTCCCCTCCATTCCCTCACCTCAGAGCGCTGCTCACCGTGACTTCTCTGTCTTCTCTCTGAGGGTCTTTTGGACATCTACCCTGCTATCAACTGCTGCTCCTCTTGGAAACTCCAATTCAAACCCTCTGAGGCAGGGGCCCACCAGGTTGCCTCCAGGGCCACTGGCTGCCCCAGGGAGAGGGGCCCACCTGTCCAGTCAACTGGGAGGGGTCACGTACCCAGCAGGGAGACTGAGGCCCAGAAAACCTCTCAGAAGTGGCTGCACCAGGGCAGATGTCCTGATGCTTCTAGAAGGAGTCTCTCCAGATAGAAGTATTTTTTCTTTAAAGATTTCATTTGTTTATTCATGAGAGACACAGAGAGAGAGGCAGAGACAGAGGGAGAGGGAGAAGCAGACTCCCTGCGGGGAGCCCACTGTGGGACTCGATCCCAGGACTTCGGGATCATACACTGACCCGAAGGCAGACATTCAACCACTGAGTCACCCAGGAGCCCCAGGAGTTAAGTATTAACGACAAAACAATTAATATGGAATTATAGACAAAACAAGGGCCTGGAACAAAATTGCAATCACAAAGTTGGCTGTGTTTCTCTGCATTTTCTCCACCTCTCGCAAGCCACCCCATGCTTCGGTTTCCCTTCTGGTAAAACAGAGAGCATTATTCTCCCTCCTCCCCAATACATGCAACTTTCTCTTCTTGACGAGGGTCCTGGAAGTCATCTGGCGACTTACACAGTGGCCTTGTGAGGTGTGTCACCACTGTCACCATGTTACCTGGATCAGGGAACTCGCTCACCTGGAGTCTCTCAGATGAGCCAAGAATCTCCCCGAAGTGGGCCTGGCTCTAAAAGCCCTCCCTCATGGGGACTCTCAGGGTTGTGGTGGCAGCCTCTGCGGGCCCCCATAATTCTAGTGCTCCCCCCAGGGTGGGGGGCAGGCAGAGCAATGGCTGCCACCACCCAGTCATTTCAGCGATTTATTTTATCCTTCTCTTCTTTCTCTCCTGACCTTTTGACTACCCCAACCAACAAATTACTTAGGGGACCCAGACAGCTCATCTTACAGTGATCTACAACAGTAAACACAGGTCATTGCTCTTACAATGACCTATCCCATTATAATGTCTCAGCCAGAGACAGACACAGCCTCTTTTTCCTACTGGACCTGAAAATCCTCCATGCTATGAGGCTCTGAGTAGCTTGAGGTGCTGAGAAGCCGTTATTTGTCTATTAAGGTTGGTCCTGGAATCTATGAAGATTGGTCCCCCCTTGCTGAGTTGGATTTAGCACTTCTCAGGTGCCCCCTCCCATCTCCCCACCCCCTTGGAGGCCCTAAATAGAAGGACCCCAGCTCAGGGATCCGGAAAACAGGAGTGCTTGAGGATACAAATGGCTGGGAAGAAATCCCCTCCTAAGGCCAGTGCTAATCCTCTCGGGAATGTCTTCCACTCCCACCCACTCGGTGACCTGACCACTGCTCCTCCCCCCCTGCAATTTCCTGCTGTGTATGAACCTCTCAGCTGTCTCTCTCCCTCCCCCGCTTCCATTGCCCCCTCTTTTCAAGTTCCTTTCCAGTAGTTAATGAATGAAGCAACATTTATGCACATACTGGACAAACCTCTGTGAAAACCAACTGGAAAAAAGGAACACCCACCATGTACTGCGTCCTCTGTAGGCAGTTTGTGAACATTCCCTTATTCTACTGTCATCCCACAGGGCAGGCTTATTATTTCTACTTCACAGAAGAGGAAACTGAGGCCTAAGGGGGTGCCAGAGATTGCCCCATCCAGAAAAGGGTCCTTCAGAGCCTCTCCAGGGGCCTAGGGGAGTCCAAGCCCCCTGGATGTCTTGAACTACCTAGGACTGAGGCAGAGTGGGTATCTGGAACCACAGTGTAGGGCTGGCTGCAGATTGGTCTGTCTCTACTTGGTGTGGGCTCCAGTGACTGGGGAGCACTCTCCTACGAAAACCAGAGCTCATAGCTCAGATACTGGCATTCACTTTTACATATCCAACCATCCATCCATCCATCCATCCATCCATCCATCCAAAGGCCATTGGCCACAGCACACCCACTTGGAAGCTATAATAAAAAAAAATGACAGGCAATGGGCAGCCCGGGTGGCTCAGAGGTTTAGCACCTCCTTCTGCCCAGGGCGTGATCCTCGAGACCCGGGATGGAGTCTGATGTCTGGCTCCCTGCATGGAGCCTGCTTCTCCCTCTGCCTGTGTCTCTCATGAATAAATAAATAAAATCTTAAAAAAAAAAAAAGGCAATAACAAATGTTGGTGAGGATGTGGAGAAATCAGAACACATTGTTGGTGGGAGTATAAAATGGAGCAACCACTTTGGAAAACAGTCTGGCAGGTCCTCAAAAAGTTAAACATAAAAAAAAAAAGAAAAGCGAAACATGAAGTTACCCTGTGACCCAGCAATTCCACTCTTAAGTAATACCCAAGAGAATTGAAAACATCTGTTCACACAAAAACCTGTACATAAATGTTCATAGCAACTTTATTCACAATATCCAAACAGTAAAAGCAACCCAAATGGCCATCAATTAACGAATGGATAAAAAAATTGGTATGTCCGTACAATAGAATATACAACCTACAACATGAATAAACTTTGACAAGGTGATGCTAAGTGAAATAAGCCGGGCCCAAAAGACTGCATATTGCATAATTCCATTTATATACAATATTAAGAATAAGTAAATCCGTTGAGACAAAAGGCAGATTAGTGGTTGCCTATGGCTGGGGACAGGAGAAAATGGGCAGTGACTGCTAATGGGTATGGGGCTTCTTTTGGGGTGATGGAAATGTTCTGGAATTGAATAGTGGTGATGGTTGCATAACCTTGTGAATATACTAAAAACCATTGCACTGTACAATTTTAAAAGGTGAATTTTTTAGAAAGATGTTATTTATTTATTTATGAGAGACAAAGAAGAGGCAGAGACATAGGCAGAGAGAGAAGCCAGCTCCCCGTGGGGAGACTGATGTGGGACTCGATCCCAGGACCCCGGGATCACCCACTGAGCTAAAGGCAGACTCTCAACCACTCTCAGAGCCACCCAGGTGTCCCTTAATAAATGACTTTTACTGAGTACCTAGTATATGCCAGGCACAGTGCTACTGCCACAAAGATGTGTGTGTGAGACATGGCTTTGGGGAGCTTGTGTCTAGTAAAGGAGACAGATGATTGAGCCACAATTAAAATAGTAGGATCTGTGTTGGGCTAGATGGGAACCCCAGGGAGCATGGGAATCAAAGGTCGGGGAACCTTCTAGAAGTGACAATACAATGAAGTAAAAGGGGTTCTGAAGGGCCCCGAGGGACCAGGATGAGGTAGCAGAAGTATAGGTATTGAATGCTGAAGGCCCAGTTTCCCTCTGGTGTCTCCCTAGTAAGTTCAGCAGCCAGCCAGGCAGGAGGAAGCAAAGCATTCCTTCCAGTGGGGGAATGTCAGTCTCCTCTGTGGGCTCTCCTCCCCATACACACAGCAAACAAACTACCTGTTCCCCTGGCCTTCCCCACCCCCTGCCCACATGGAAAGTACAGAGAAACATAAAGAAGAAAATAACTATTGCTCATACTTCCAGTGCTGTTAATATTTTAGTATTTTTGTCTCACAGATTTTTACCCCCCGGTGCCTTTATTTTATGTGGTGGGAATCATTGAGCACTATATATAATCTGATGTTTTTCTATGGATACCACACGCATTATTCCTTGTCATAAAAAATTCTTGATATACTTCCTTTCTTTGACTATATTGTGGCCCACCATAAAGCTGGACCCTAAAGCTTGGCCAGCATGCCTTTCTTCAGTGATGACCATCTTGTATGCATTGGTGCTCTGAACATCTTTGTGCACCAAGTGGCCAGAGTCTGGAGTTGGGGGTGCCAGTTATTGTTCTGCTTTTTGGTGGGCACTCTGGTCAGGAAGGGGACTCTCCTAAGAGCACCAGAGACAGGACATCCATGAAGTGGGGAGACTCTGAAAGCCCAAATTATCAGAGCTGTAAAGGTTCCAGAGAATCACAATTGAAAAAACAGAGGCCCAGAGGGCTCACATGGCCCAACCAAAAATGGACAGCTTTTCAGGGAAGGATCCAAGAGGCTGCAGTTAGCTGATTGGAAGGCATTTAGAACTCCTTCTTGGATCAGCATCCAACATCCTCAGAGGCTGAGGTTGGGGAGAAAGTGACCAAACACTTCTCTTCCTCCTCTATTCGGGTTAGCCCTTACCCACCTGTAGCATGCAGCCCGTGTTCTGCCCACATTTGTCATTCCAGCCCATCCTGTGAATTCAGGCTGCCAGCATCTGCATCTCTGGGTCTGAGAGCTTTTCCAGAACCAAGGAAGGCCACTTACTTGCAACAGGCCTTGGGGAGTTAAATCTCCCTGGGAGCAGCCCCAACCAGTGATGCTCTGGAATTGCTAGGCCAACAGCTAGCAGCCTTGCCCCTCAGGTGGGACCACTCTGGGGCCTGGGCTCTACATTACATCTTATGTTTCCCTGTGAGGTTAAGCTCCAGTTGCCTGTTGTGGTAACTGGCTTAATAGTGTACCCCTGGGATGCCTGGGTGGCTCAGTGGTTGAGTGTCTGCCTTTGGCTCAGGGCATGATCCTAGGGTCCCGGAATCGAGTCCCACATTGGGCTTCCTGGATGGAGCCGGCTTCTCCCTCTGCCTGGGTCTCTGCCTCTCTCTCTGTGTCTCTCATGAATAAATTAATAAAATGTTAAAAAAAAATAGTGTACCCCTGATGACTGCCTGTCCTTCTCCATTTGCTTACCAATGTCCCCTGCACTTTCCAAATATACTACTTGCAAGTGAATCCTTGCCTCTTAAAGTACCATACCTCTGGGGCTGCCTGGATGCCACTTTACATATTAATCCTCAACCCAGGAAGCAGCATGGAAAGGCAGAAAAGAAAGAAATGTTCTGGGAAGTGTCAACAAGGAATCCAACCCTTAAAGAAAATTCCTGGCTAGACCACCCCCCCACAAGCTAGTCAGGTCCTGACCCACAGTGCCAGCCAGTATGAGTCACATTCCAGGGACTCAGCAAGCAAAGTCATCCAAATTTGGGCCACCTTAGGTCCATCCACCCCAGGTGACCACCTGGGCATTTCCAGGAAAAATCCCTCTGCTTCTGTCATCTCCCAGTCATTCAAGGCGGTACACAGCCAGGGAGACCTTGGCTACCCAGTGGCTGGAATTTGTGTGACTCACGCCCTCCAGTGGTCAGTTGACAAATGACGTGGGGCTCTGGGGCTAGGGGCCCGTTTGAGGCTGGATGCCTTAGGGTATCAGAGCTGAGAGGATCCTTACACAGCTTCTTCCCCAGTGCTGTCCTCTGACGGGTGAGGGGAGGGGACGCTCTGCTAGGACATGTGATTCACCAAGAGTCTCTGGTGGGCGCGTGCACACACACATACAACTGCTGAGAAGTCAAACTTGCCTGCCCTCTCGTATATTTTCCTTGCGGTTATTTGTGTTCTACCCTCATAATTCTTATCACACCTGCATACCACCTACACTATAATTTGCTGAAATATTTTTTCCTTAAAACAATTCTTTTTTTTTTTTAACTTAAGTTATTCCAGGTACCACCCCAAACACCTTCTGGATTGCCTTAAGGGCATTGACCACACTTTGGGAGACCAGTCATTTAACCCAGGTTTACCCAGATATAGGCTTGCCTTTAGCATCATCAGTAAGGATATCTATCAAGCACCTACTGTGTGCAGAATGCTGAGATTATAAGACACTCAAGGGAGAGACCAGATATATAAGCAGCCACGTCACCATCTGAAAGGGGGATGGTACCAGAGGACCTGGGGAGAAACGGGGTGGGGGTGCGGCAGATGAGCTCAAGGGAGGTCAGGAGCTTTCTGGACTGGAAGAAGGGGTAAGCCAAGACAAATTGCTGTGAGACTTAGGAGTGAGATACTCTTGGCTTCAGCTTCCCCATCTGCTAGGAAGGGAACTATTAAGTATCTCTTTGGTTCCTGACACGGTAGACAGGATCTCATTTTATCCTCAGGAAAATTGTACAAAAAAAGCTCTCACTACAGGTAAAGAACCTGAGGTTGGGGACTTGGCCAGGTTCATATAGTCCAGTCTGGCCTCACTGCCACATGTATACCGCATGGGGACGGGAAGCCCGATGGTCTCAGGGCCTTGCAGAAGCGCCATCACCGGGCAGTCAGCAATGACAGCACTTGCCTGAAGCTGCCTGGCCACCTGGCCCAGCTAAAGCTGAGAGTTGTTTCCAATCCTCCTGGCCACTCGGACAGCAAGTGACACAATCTCCCTGAAAGAACTCTGTCTCACCATAATGACTACATGCTGACACCTTGCTACTTTCTTTATTCCTACTGGGACACTGGGTGCCAGGGGTATTGAGCTGGAGCTTCCTGGACAATGGTGGGAATCCCCTGGGTCCAGAGAGATACAGCATCTCCATTGGGGGAACGGACATCATCACTCTCACTTAGAAGTCATGGAGGTTAAAAAAAAAAAAGTGATGGAAGTTGAGGCTTCTTCTCTGGCCTGAGAGCCCATCTAAATCCCTCTGTCCTTCAAGCGCCCTCTTGCCTGAAGGATTGCAACCTTATCAAGTCCCCACCGCCCCTGGAGGCCCTGTGCCCTCCACATCTGAGTAGCACAGCTCAGCACTTTGTGCAGTATAGGGATCAGGAAAGTGTCCCCCAGGGGACAGCTCCCTGGCTTCAGTGCAGGGAGGACGCAGGACTGCATTTCTGGCTCTCCAGTTTTGGGTGTTTTTTGGAGGGAAGGGAGGTAATGGTAGAAGGAAAGGGAGAGTGAGAATCTTAAGCAGGCTCCAAACCCAGTGCAGAGTCCGGCTATCCAGTTTTGATCCATGGTTCTTGAGACAGTGGGCCACCCCTTTGACCCTCGATACCCCACCTGTAAAATGGGAACAATGACACTTGGATTGCAGAGTTGTCACCAGGTCAGGTAAAGCACTGTGCACATAGCACACAGATCCTCCATGCAAGCAATGTTCAACCACCTACTGTATACCACAGAAATTCAGAGATAAGCGTGACAGAGTCTTCCTGTCCTTGTGGAACTTGCGGTACAGAGAAGGGCGGCCTTCCTTCCCTTATTATTATGCATATTCTGGAAGTAAGGAGGACTAGGGCTGTGTTTTTGGGATCATGGGTTCACCCACCATCATGCTGAGCCCTACCTAAAGGCAGCCCATAAACACATGGCATAGGAGGAACCTGCCTTTGGAGTCTGACCGTTCTGGGTTCACATCCTAGCTCTGCCTCGTACTTCATGGCTAACTCAGGCAGGTCATTTTCCCTATTTAAGCTGTAGATTCCTCCTCTTTGAGTAGCTCCCTCAAAGATCTGTTGACAGGACTCCGTGGGGGCTTCTATGAAGCAGGGGCATGGGGCAGGGACTCCTCTGTCTCTTCCTGGGAGCCCCTGCACCTGCCTCATATTGTACAGAGCCAGCCTCAGTTTCCCACTCCCTGCTATTTGCTCCCCTTGCCCCTGGGGTGTGCTTACATGCAGCCAAATGGGCAGGTACATGCACATGGGCACACAAGGTGAGGAGTCATCTGGACTCAGCAAGACCTTGATCTCAGATCTACGACAAGCCTCAGCTCTGCCTTTTATGAGCTGAGTGACGTTGGGCTGGTTGCTCAACATTTCTGGACTTTAGTTTCTTTACTTGTCAAATTGGCAAAATAATAGTACCTTCTTCCCAGAGGGCTGCTGGAGCTCTTGACTAAAATAATGAGTGGAAGGGACTCCTGGATGACTGAGTGGTTGAGTGTCTCCCTTCCTCTCAGGTCGTGATCCCTGGGTTCAAAGATCAAATCCTGCATCAGGCTCCCTGGAGGAGCTTGCTTCTCCCTCTGCCTGTGTCTCTGCCTCTCTCTCTCTCTCTCTGTGTGTGTCTCTCAGGAATAAATAAAATCTTTAAAAAACAAAAAACAGGCTGTGGGGTGTGGAGCAGGAGCCTTGCTTCCCTGGAGCTCTGTCTGTCCTGGATCTGCCCTTTGCAGGGGCTGACAGTTGCAGGAAGTGCAGAGGGGGACTCCAGCCTGTGAGCTGGGCCTGCCAGGTTTTAGCCTCAGCACTGCCTATGTGATCCTGGACAAGTCATTTGACTTCACTGAGCCTCAATTTCCCCATCTATAAAGTGGGGCTAATAGCTTTTTTAAAAAAAAGATTTTATTAAGGTGGGAGGAATCGAAGGCAGCAAAGAGCATACAGGCGGCTGGGCAGGTATAAGCACCACACCCTTCAGGGGGTCGCGAAAAGGGGGGCCTTTGCACAGGTCAGTTGACAATAAGACAATGAGGACACAGAGACACTCTCAGGAACTGCATTTAGGAGGGGTCCTCCTTGTCAGGGATGAGAGCATCTGAGATGGAGTCAGGGCTCCACCCTCAAGGGAAAGGCAAGGCACATATGTACTGGGGCTTCCTGGCCCATCCATCCAATGCCCAACTGTCACATGTTTGACAGGCCAAATAACTGAATAACTGCATCTTCTGAAGCAAAACCAATCAGCTGCTCTGACACCAGCTAGATGCAATTCTAGAGGATTCCATCAATGGCAAATAATAGTACCCATCTCATAAGATCGCTGGAGGAGTTAAAGGAATTAATACATGTGTTTGCCGCAAAAATAGCCAGAATATGTTGAAAGCAGTTAGAAGGAACAGGGGTTAGAGTGAGGCAAACTCCTAACCATCCCTCAAAACCCTGTCCTGGTGTCCTCTCCCCTGTGAACCTTATCTGAACAATGTAGATTCGGCTACTTCAACCATACCATCCCTCTATCATTGCAAGCATCACTCTGTACCAGAATTATCCAACATTCTTTTCTGGAAGCTTTGCACTCCCTGAGCCCAAGGACTCACGGTCTTTCCTCAAGCAGATTGGTTTCCCTGAACTGAACTGGCTAAAGGCCAAAAGAGGATAGCCTTGCTATGCTGAAACTCATTGCAGCCTACTCCTATTATTCATTCATTCATTCATTCATTCATTCAACAAAGATCTTTGAGCTTCTCTTCATGTTCTTTTTGTGGCTCAGTTTACCTTACACAAATTCGATCCATCTTAACAATGCGTTTAATTTGAGGTGGCCAGGAAGGAGATGGATGGATGGCGACAGTGATGTGATAGGATGGTGAGGTCACAGTGGAATAATTCGCACCATACAGGAATACTGTATATGAAGTACTATAATACATTCCATAATAAATGGAATTATAAGGAATGATAATTTTCCATAAAATAAGTTATAAAAGAATTTCTGTCATAAAACAGGAATATTTCTCCTGTAGAAAATAATTCTACCTGCCATCCTACCATAGCTTACTTAGAGCTGAAGGGTGAGACATCGGTGACACCAACATCTGAGAGGTCTCTCTGTGCCAGTGGCTTTCCTTCCCTTGCTCAAACCACAAGCTGAATATTTCAGTGACCTGTTTGGAATACTGGCGTCACCCAGCATCACTGGACTTCTGTAGCCTGGGCATTTTCCAGTATGTTCCATGCTGTCAATACTCCCCAGCTTCCTGGATTCCTGCCACAAACTGGAAAACTAAGAGGTTGGACAGGAATTAGCCAGAGAGCTCCCTGCTGAGGGAAAAAGTACCTAGATCCTAGAGCCAAGGCAATCAGGCTCTGCAATGACTTTTTGATACCACTGCCCCCCTCTGATGAGCCGCCACCACAGACTTGGGATCAGGAAGCAGTGGGTCTACTGAGGATGCACCACACAGAGTGATGTAACAACAAGGTCAGGTCACCCTTGGCCAGGAGCCCCAGGCCAGAAGTCCCAGTCATAAATTAGCAAACTGTACACCCAGCCCGGGACACTCCCTTTGGAAAAATAAAAAGAGACCTTTATGCAAAAACGGCTCCCTGGAATGATGTGGGGTGGGTATAAATACCTCTTTAGCAGCCTGTGTGTTCATGACTTTGCAATAGATTGAGTCTGAGACTCTCTGACCCCAGAGAACTCAGCGTTGCTGGTCTGAGACCTCTCAGCCACCCCTGGTGAGAGGACAGGAAAGTTAGAGGTGGTTCTGAAGGCCTAGAGATACAGGTATCCTCCTGTGTGCTTGTCCATCCTCTTCAACAGGCAGTGCGGCCAGTTGCGAGGTAAGTTTTTCTTTGATTTACGGGTAAGCTACTGCTTTTTCCTATTTGGGGAGGCCCAGGCAATTCTGGGAGGTCCAGATTCCCTATTTGGAATTGGACAATTGGAAGGCCCAATTCCCTATTTGGGAGTTTTTGGCCTACAGAGAAGTTTATCTCTGGTGGCAAATCTAAGAAATGCCCCACGTGAAGTTCGGCCACTTAAAAAGAGCATCTTGCTCAGATTTTTTTTCCTTCAGGATTTGCTACATTTCAAGGAAAACTCTGTTGGAAAATTCAGATTGGAGAGCGGGGAGGAGCCCACTAAGAATTTTTTACCCAGATTATCTTGTCCAGTCCTTATAATGGACACCTCTACCCTGGCAAACAAATTCTGTTAAGATGAATATTATTAAGCCCATTTCACAGATGAAGAAATGAGTCTCAGATAAATAAGTTGGTCCAGGTCATATAACTAGTAGAGCCAGGACTTGAACCTTAGAGGTTTGGCGGCTTCTTCCAAGGGCCACATCACACACTGCCTCCCAGTGCAGAGTTTTGCCATTGAGAAGGCATGGTGGGTGCAAGCCCAGACCAGACCTGGCCTCTACTTTGGTCAGTGTCCCTTTTCCGTTTTTTTGTTTTTTTTTTTTTTTCTTAAAGAGGTGATCTCAAATGTTGAGAGTTGAGTGTATTCTTTTCACAAACAATTCCACAAACAATTTCACAATTATCCATCCCTCCCACTCCACGCTCTGTAATAAAAAGGGAGCAGGCGGGAGAGTTGACAACAGTTGTAGTCTTAAAAGAAAGGCAGCTACAACCTGAGTGCTCTCTCCAATGACAGGCATAACATGACAGTTGCTAATTAGCCTACTGGGAAGACCTTGCAGAACCAGGCAAAGGCGCCCCGTGTTTAACACAAGTGGGCTCCTCCCCACCTTGCCTGGGTCAGAGGGCCAGCAGCTCCCATTAAGGAGGCTCACAGGTTATTTGCTTTGTCCTCGTTGAGCAACGGGTTTGGTGTTTTTCCTTTAGATCGTTATGTCAAATTAGAATCTTTGACAAAAGATTTTTTGTCAAATTAGAATCTACGTTCATGGAACCCCAAATCCAACCTCAAAATAAGAACAGAAATTGCAAGCACAGATGAAGTGGGTGTTTAAGACTGTTTATGTCAAAAAAAAAAAAAAAAAGACTGTTTATGTCAGCTTTTGTACTGATTCTATAGTAACCTAGCCATATTGAGAAGGGCCAGTTCTGCAAACTCTTCCTAAGCTTTTTATTTAAAAAGCCTGATGAGGAACTCGATCCCAGGACCCTGGGATCATGACTTGAGCCAAAGGCAGACTCAACCACCGAGCCACCCAGGTGCCCCTCTTCCTAACATTCTGACCTTCTCTTTTGTCAGCCCATAGTGAAGAATCTCTGAGTTTAAATCCAAAAAAGCCAACTGCTTTGCAAAACCATAGAGATGGCCTGTCCCTGGCAGTTTCTGTTCAAGGCCAAATCCTACAAGTACGACTTGACCGAGGAAACAGACATTAACAACAACGTGGGGAAAGCCAGCCAGGCCCCCTCCAGGTAAGCTTTTGCCTGCTGCCACTTGCTGCTTGTGTCCCCTGGGCTCCCACGTTCTGCTTCGTGCTGCCAACTCAGAATTCCTCTCCGTGCATCTGGCTTCTTACTGGAGATCTGTTCTCACCAGTTGTTTCTTGGATATCTCTGTTGGAATTTAGTACAGCTATTCTTTTTTAGTGGACACCTCGTTGCACCTGACCCCATGTGAAAAAGGAAGGGACATGGCACAGTCCTGTCCCTCAAGGATTCTGGAATCCCTGGGGGAAGAATATAGGAGAGGAATATGGAATACCTGACTTGAGAGTGGGAGGCAGTGGAGCCCAATGGTTAGAACCAGGGCGGCATCCTGGCTGATGTTTGTTCTAATTCACTGTTGCATACGCCTCACAAATTGCTGGATATTTTGAATATTGATCTGGTACAGAGTTCCAGGATGTTAGACAGATGGTATCCAAGCCTTGTGCTGGGCTGCACTTGCTGGTCCTGTGCTGTCTCTCACCAGCTGTGTGACCTAGGGCAACTTAAGCTCTCTGATACTCATAGTATGAGGACACCAATAGTATGAGGACACCCATAGTATGAGGACGCTTCATAGCTTGTTGAGGATGAAACAAGAGTGTGCATAGAAAGCACTCAGTGGAGTGCTCGCACAGAGCATAGCTCCATTAATGTTAGGGCCTCTTATCATTTACCGGGCACCCTGAGTTACTGAGTAACTCTGTGCCAGGGTTATACAGGGCATTTCACATGCATTGCACCTCAACTGATTCCCACAGCGGCTCTGTGAAGTGTGAGTTATTCTCTCATTTTACAGATGAGGAAATGGAAGCTCTAAGAGGAGAGTGACTTCCCCGGAGTCACATGACTGATGGTCATTGATCCCCATCCACACTCCCACTCCACTCCCAGTCAGTGTGCAATAACACGATCCTATAAATCAGAACAAAGCCCTAGTCTGCACAGCGCTGCCCCCTAGTCTCACAGCCCAGAGCCACTTTCCCATGGACTCCGGTGGGCAGCACGGCAACCCGGAGCGCACCCACCAGAGGCCGCAGAAAAGCATCAAGGTTAAAAGCACGGACTTGGAGATAAGCAGGTGGCTTTGCCACTTACTAGCCCTGTGACCTTTGGCAAGTCCCCTAGCACCGGAGCCTCGGTTTCCTCATCTGCAAAAAGGGGTTAGGAAGGCCTATTTCCTGAGGTCATGGTAAGAATGAAATGAGTTCTTTTTTTTTTTTTTTAAGATTTCATTTATTTATTCATGAGAGACAGAGAGAGAGAGAGGCAGAGACACAGGCAGAGGGAGAAGCAGGCTCCATGCAGGGAGCCTGATGTGGGACCCGATCCCGGGTCTCCAGGATCACACCCTGAGCCAAAGGCAGGCACCAAACCGCTGAGCCACCCAAGGGTCCCGTGAAATGAGTTTTTGCAAGCAACAAATAGCCCCGTGCCTGGCAGAGAGAAAATGCTCGGTAAATGGCATCTCATCTAAGATGAGGCAGAGCAATGTTAGGCGAGGTCCCCTTGAAGGGCTTCTGAGGAGTGAGGTGGGCTCGGTGGACTTGAAGAGAGGGTAGAATGTGGGGAGGGGGTGAAGACAAGTAGCAAAGGCATTCCAGGAAGGGGGCGAGGAGGGGGGCAAAGATTCACAGACAGAAGCAAGCATGACTGTGCTTGCGGGCTGCCACAGAGGAGGTGAGGCAGGGAGCCACCGCAGATTCTGGAACGAGACAGGTGTGGCTGGAAATAGAGGTGAGCGCACTGGAAACCAGGCAGGCTGAGCTGTGGTGGGTCTCATCCTAGAGACCGGGAGATGAGAACGCAGGCTTGGATAGCCTCTAGGTATCTTCCTGGCATTTCAGACTCAAAAATGCGGACTGATAGCTTTATTACTCCTCTCAGGATCTCAGAAAGTTCACCCTTCTCTCCGCCGCTTGGCGGCAGCCCCTCACACTGCTCTGACCTCTTACTCCAACTTCTAGTAAGCCACGCTCCTGCTCTAGAGTCTGCAGTGGCTCCCCATGGCCTGTCACCACACGGAGGCTTGGCTATGGCATTCTGTGTGAGCAGCTCTCCCAGACGGGGTGCCTCTCCTACCGGCCCAGTTCCCCGGTCCCCACACTCAGCACAGTCCTCCGTCTACTCCTCCAGACCCACTCTATTCCCCAACCCCCATCTTTCAAGATCATCCTGAATCCTTCTCCTCTCCTAGCCCCCCGCGGTGTGGCCTAAAGCCTTTAGCCCTGAATCCCACACTTCATATAGCACTGACAGTTAGTTATTCCCGACTTGGGGCTTTGGACCATTCAGAAACTCGAGCTGTAAGTTGACTTGGGGCAAACCAGCTGACTCCGTGCCTCCTGCGAGGACGAGCCCCCTGGAGGGGACCCGAGGGGACCTCACCACCAGCAGCCGGCCCGGTCTCCCACGAGACGTCACCCCCAGCCCTGTGCTTCCTTTGGCTTCTTTGCTAGACTCACAGACAGGTCTTGGGGCCGCCTATGGGATGAGAGGGCTGGAGCTGTGGCCTGGGGCAAGATCCTTAGCCTCTCAGGGGAGCCCGCAGCTTCCTTCTCAAGAGAGAGAGAAAACAATACAAAACTGCCTTTTTGCCTGGATTTAGTAAGGGACAGATGAAGTAACAGGAAAGTTTGCTTTCTCAACGAGAAGCGCCCTGCCCTGCCCTGGGAGTCATCACGAAAACCTTTGGGGTTCTTTCGCGAGGGACGAACGAGCCCCGCCGGCCGTGCAGGCCCCTGCTCGGGCGGGGAGCGCGGGGCCGCCGCAGAGGCTGACTTGGCCGCGGCCGCGGGGGCAGAGGGCCGGGGGCGGGCCGCGGGCCGCGGCGGGGCCGGGCTGGGCGGCGGGCGCGGGGCGGAGCCGGGCTGGGCTGCTCCGGGCTCGCTCCGCCCCGGGGCGGGGCTGCGGGGTCGCGCGGCGCTAAAAGGCCGGGCCGGGCGGCGGCGGGGGGCGCCCTGGGAGCTGCGCCCGCGGCCGGGCCATGCGCGAGGGGCTGGGCGCTGCGTGCGAGGCCGCCCGGCCCCGGCTCTGCCGCCTCCTCCGCGGGATCCTGCGGCCGCAGCCCGCCTGCAGGCCCCCGCGAGCCAGGTACTCCCGCCGGCCGGGTCCGCCCTGGGAGGGGGCGGGCGGCTCCGCACCCGGGCCTTGGCTCCGACCCAGGCGCGGCGCTGACCCGCCGCGGGCCTCGGTTTCGCGTGAAAGTAGGAGGCCGTTAGGGGGCTCGCTCCGTCGGATTGCGATGAGGGTTTGCTTCCACGCCACGTTTCCCTCCTTTAGGACGCAGAAGAGGTTGCAGGGCAGTAGCCACAGACGATCCACGGAAGTCCCGCGTGCACCCTTGAGAGGCGTCTATGCGGGCAGGACCAGGAATGGTGGATGTTTCAACATGGGGGCTGTGCACACTTTAGGACCGATAGGATTAAGAGAGCAAAGAGGGCCTTGCTTTACGAATTAGACCCATTTCCCAGAGCGCTCCACCCACCCACCCCGTGTTTGCAGCGGCGGGCGGTGGTGGGGAGTGGGAGCTGCCAGGGAAGTCAGGACCCCCGTTACCCCAAACAAGCCACGGACCGCAGCTCCCTCCTCAGTAACTCCGGGGCTATGGATAGTTACGGGGTCTAAGCACTACACTCCAGCGCTCCTTCTGATGGCAGCTTCCTAAGGGTCTGCTGCTCCCTTGAAGGACCAGACAGGACTGGGCATAGCTGTGGGTTAGCCAAATGGCAGGAGAGTCTGGACAGACTGTGCAATAATTGGGCAACAAGTACCCAGAACCTTAGTATGCTCACCTGGCTTCTGGCCACCCAGTCTCCCATCAGCCAGCCCAGAGAAATTAGCTACCTGGGGGAGGCCGGGGACCATGCATAGCTTTGTTTATTGGTTTTTTCAAATGAAAAAAAAAAAATCCTAATTATGAAGAGCGCATGGTCATAGTGAAAGTTGAAAAATGCAGAAACCTATAAAGGAAAATTCACATCTCCTATGCTGTCATCACATCACGCTAGCCACTGTTAATATTTACTGGCATTTTCAGTGCTTCACACACACACACACACACACACACACACACACAGCATCAGACCGTATACAGTAACAGTTTGAGGCATTATTGATGATAGTGGAGAAACTGATACAACATAAATGTGCAGCCATAGGCAGTGGGGTCAGGCTGACTATGGACCCCCTAGATAGTGGATTTTCAGGTAGCTTTTTAATATTTGGGGGCAGTAGTTATGTAAAGTATACAAAAACGGTGTTTCTCCATCTAAATGTTACTGTGGACCAGTAGGCTTCTCCATTTCTCCAGTCCTGTGGCCACAGGCAAGTGAAAGGAAGCAAGAACCAGCAGGGTGGAGGTGGGGGTAAGGTAAGGAATGATGGCAAAAGATCCAGAAGAGCGGTAAGGCATTGCCTCACTGAGGACTTCAGCCTCAAAACAACTTCCATTTTAAGAAGCCCCGTGATGAATTGCTCAGGTGGCTTACCTGCTCCGACTCAACAGATTTTGAGCTTTTTTCTGGTGGGGCCTCCAGTCTGACCCAGAGAGGTGATGGTAGGGTTTGAGTCACTTCATTCAGATAGAAGTTGTGTTCTGATACATACTTAGGTTCTCTTAAAGAGACACTATCTCTTTGTAGTTATTATCATGTAATGCTACTATATAATGTGTGTAGTTAATTATATAATGTTAATTTAAATATACAGTCATACTTTTTCCACTAATTAAAGTAATACTCATTCTTCACATTCCAAATATCTATAAAGTAGAAAATGAGAGACCTTTATGATATTTTCTGACTTCTTTCCCCTTGGATGTGTACGCACATGCGTGTCCACCCCAGAAATACCCAGAAGAGCACGGACCATGGACCACAACAAGGTTTCATACCGAAGTGCTCCTATAGTGTGATTCACCCTAGGAGGAGGCATGTGTAGGGGTTGCTATTAAGGGGGTGCACATGTGTAAGGAGCCTAGAAAGGTCACATGCTTGCTGTTCTCTGTAGCATCTGCTGGGAGAACAAATCTGGAATCCCAAATCAGAGGGAGTGGTTCCTAAGTGATTTCAGACTACTGGGCTTTTTCACCTTCAAAGGACAGGCAAAGTTTTTTACATCTGTCATTTTGAAATAAATATAAGCAACATATCTTTTAAAAGAGTTCTTGACTTCCAGATATCCTTACTGAGATATTTCGGGGATGACCTGACAGCTCAGATTTGCTTTGAAATGATGGCAGATGCTGGGAGAGTAGAGTTGAAATAAAACTGGCCATGGGTTGATACTTGTTGAGTGGAGTTAAATCTGGGTGAAGGGCCTGTGGAGATTTATTATACCATTTTTTCTACTGTGTACACTTAACATTTACCATAAATAATAAAAAAATTAGAATAAGTAAATAAACCAATATAAGTCAAGGACTTTAAATAAAAAAGCCTAAGTCCCCCCCAAACAAGTGGATAGTGGGCCCTGCTGCTGTCCTGGAGTGGGGGGATTAAAGGAGCCATTTTCTCTGTATTTAGTCTCATCTCACATTTGTAGTTGCCTTGGGGGGGGGGCATCTTCCCAGAGCTTCCATGGGTCACCATTTGGGCAGCTAACTTTGTCTTAGCTCTCCGTTTTGTAGGGGGAAGGCAAGAGAAGAGGAGGAGGAGGAGGGAGGGTGATGATGGTGGGGAGATTGGGTCTGGTGGGCTGCCTCCCCCACCACATACACACATACTCCTGGTGTGGCAACTGTGAAATTCACTCCCACCCTCTGAACCTCGGTTCCCTCATCCATCAAATGAGGGTTGGCAAGGGGGACTCCAAGATCCCTCTCTGCCCTTAGATACTCTATCTCATGATGGCTGTTTCCTTTCACAGTCTAGTGACACAGGATGACCCCAAGTGTCACAGCCTCAGCAAGCACCGGGATGAGTCCCCCCAGTCCCTCACAGGGACAGTAAAGGTCAGTGAGTCACAAGGGTGTGGGAAGCCCCTTCCTTCCTTGCCCAGGCAGATGCAGGCTGAGCAGCCTAGTGGAGGCTGAGGCCTGGGCAATGAGTGGGGATCCTCAGGGGTACAGGTAGTGAGGAAGGGCCTTGGGAGAGTGGGATGATCCCTGGTGAGCAGGAGTGGTGGATTCTATGGTGCTATGGGCCCTGGATGGCTTGCCTGTGCAGGCTACAGGCACAGATGCAAGGCGGACATTCATGGAGCCGGGGGGGGGGGGGGGCGGGGGGGCGGGGGACAGACACCCTAACACAATCCCAGACTCAGCAGCTGAACCCCAGTTCCAGCTCCCAGCTTCTAGCCCAAAGGTCCCATCTTTCCTAAGAGCTTTGGATCATTCTGGAGAGGTGGGCAGAGAAATGGGTGGGAGGTGGGAGAGAAGATGGATTCCATGTTCTTAAATAACTCCAGGGAAGTCCTGATTTCTGCTCTCTGCAGTACTGGCTGTGACAAGAGCCTCTCTTGCATCTAACCTCAGTCCCTCCTGTTGCAATTTCACTGAGGGAACATTTGGCAGGGTCTTAGGTGAGGAGAGAAGCCTGGCCCGTGGCCCAGGCACCTGGGGCTCTTAGCAGGCACTGGCCCAGGTGGCCAGGCTGCCGGGAAAGGAGGAGGGGGACACAGACTGACATCCTGACCTGGGTCCCCTCATAGTCCCCCACCCCAAGCCAAAGTGGGGTCCTGGGGTAGAGTCATTTGTAAATCCTTGATGTTTCCCCCTCTTAGACGTCTCCAGAATCCACAATCAAGCCAGCTGCGCCCCCACTGGCCTGCCCACGGCATGTGAGGATCAAAAACTGGGGCAACGGGATGACCTTCCAAGACACACTTCACCACAAGGCCAAAGGGGTGAGAAGGCTGGAGCTCAGGGAGAACCACCTTCGTCCCAAGCTGGTGGAGCCACTAGGGCCCTTAGTAGATCAAATGGATACACCCCTGGGCAAGCCAGACAGTTATCTGCTTGGACACAGGGTGGTGGGAACAGGAGCCAGTGGTCCACACAAATGACAGAGGATGGAGACAATGCCAGCTCCCTGTTAGTTCCCATAATGGGTGTTGGATAATCCAGGAGACAGGATGAATGATTACAGGAAGAAATGCAGTCTTTTTTACAGAGACAGCATAGTAATGGGGAGAATTTTTTTTCCTTTTTCCTTTTCTTTTTAAATTTTTTCTTTTAAATTTACTTATTCATGAGAGACACAGGGAGAGAGGCAGAGACACAGGCAGAGGGAGATGCAGGCTCCATGCAGGGAGCCTGACGTGGGACTCGATCCCAGGACTCTAGAATCCCACCCTGAGCTGAAGGCAGACGCTTAACCTCTGAGCCACCCAGGCATCCCTCCTTTTCTTTTAATCAGGGAAAGTTTTCTTTTTTTACAATTTTATTTTATTTTTGTTTGAGAGAGAGAGATAGAACAAGCAGGGTGGGGAGGGGCATGGGGAGAGGGGGAAGCAGACTCGCCACTGAGCAGGAAGCTTGATGCAGGGCTGGATCCCAGGACTTTGAGATCATGACCTGAGCAGAAGGCAGACGCTTAACAGACGCTGAACCATCCAGGTGCCCCTAATCAGGGAGAATTTTCTAAAAGAACTGCCCAAAGCTGGGCTGAGCAACATCGGTAGATAGTGAGCTCCCTGTCACTAGAAGAATTCAAATTTGATAGGGAGATGGAAGAGGGGTTCAAGCAGCCGGTGAGTAGTTGGAATAAGAGTCCTTCAAGTTTCCTTCTTCTAAGTGTCTTAATCTAACTATAGAATGCATTCTGATTATAAAGTAGAAAGGAAATGAAAATTTCAAGACCATGAAAACAGAAGGATTTCCCATACCTTCCAGAAATTACCACAATTAACATTTGGATGTACATTCTTCCAGCATTTTTTCTGTGCCATCTTCTAACTTTAGGATTTGTATCCTCTCCATTCGGTTCATTTTGGCTAAGTACAAAACTGTGTTCCCACGAGTCACATCAGCCTCTTTAAATGAGAAGGTAGTTGAGATATTCCCCGGGATTGAGCTGTTGACTTTGCCCTGGGTCTGAGTCTGGCCAGGGAGCAGAGCCAGAGACTGAGCCCAAGGTGGTGGGAATAACCCCAGCTCACACCCCCTTGGCTCAGCCAATAGAGGAAAGGAGATGTGGGTGGTGAGAAAGGCTGGTGGGCCCCAAGGAGGAGGTAACACAGGGGTGGAGAGGGGCAGCAGGAAGCTGGAGCAGCTGGAGGAGAAAGAGATGGCTAGGAGAGGAGCTGGCCGGGAAGGAAGACGCCCATCAACACCTTCCTGAGGGTTCCAGGCAGCCCCCTCACCACTTGCCTCTCCCTTCCCAGGATCTCGCTTGCAAGTCCAAGTCTTGTCTGGGAGCCATCATGAACCCCAAAAGTTTGACCAGAGAACCCAGGGACAAGCCAACCCCCCCAGACGAGCTTCTACCTCAAGCCATTGAATTTGTCAACCAGTATTACAGCTCCTTCAAAGAGTAAGTCTCACTTGGACTGGGTCGCTGCCTCCCCGTTTCCCTGAGCTCTCCTGTCTCCAGTCATTTCCCTCTGACCCCAGGCTCTCTCCCTTCCCAGATCCACAGTGGAGCCAGGGCTCAAGCATAGTTTTCCAAGGGGGGAGACCCCAGCCCAGCATAGGTTCTCATAATTATAAGAAAAAGAGGCAGAGCAATAGTGGTGAAAAGCGCGGATCAGGAGTATAGCTGTTTGACTGAATCCTGGCTGTGCCAGTAACTAACCCTGTATCCTTGGGAAATCTGTTCATCTTCTCTGCATGTCAACTTCCTCCTCTGTAAAAGTAGGGTGAGAAAAGAATCCAGCTCGTAAGATTGTTGTGAGGATTATGTAAGTTCAGAACAAAGTGACCTTGACTGTGAACTGGTGTGCACCCTTTTATTAGGAAATGTTTGAGGCAGGAAGGACTTTCGGGACCACCTGGTCAGACACTCCTCCACATGAACAGGGAAGCCCAGTCCCAGCTAGAATCCATGCCACGTGTCTTGGAGAGAGCAGGGCATGCTCTTTGCATTGAACTCTGTGCAGTTCTGTGTTCCTGGATTTCATAAAATACGTGATTATTAATTTAAGCCCATTTATAACTTTAAAATAAAAATACACAAAGGGATTGTGAGACAGAATGGCTGACAGAATGGATTTGCTGTTTGATGGGCTGGGAGGGGAGTGTGGCTTTTATGGTGTAGGCCACTCAGCACTCTGCGGCATGAAACGAATCATAGAAGCACACCTGGGACCCCCATGGTGGAAAGAGTGGTTCCTGGTGATACCACATCCTCTCTACCATGACCCTACAAATATCTGAGCTGGAAGGAGCCTGGCATCTATGAAAAAGGCCCTTATCTTCCACGGCCACTGATTTCAATCCTGGCTGTCATAGAATCACCTGAGGACTTTGTAAAATGCTGATGCTGGGGTGCCTTGGCCAAGGGCCTCAGGATCTCAGGAAGTGTGGAGTGGGAAGACCTCTGTGTTCTCTCCAAAAAGCTCCTCCGGCGATTCTCAGAGAGAACCAGGCTGAGTAACCTGCTGGGGCTTGGCTGCCACATGTGCTGTGTAACTGCAGCCTCTATGGGAGTGCTTCGCCACTAGGAGGTTCAAGGTCTTGGGCTGTGAGCCCTGCCAGTGGCCAATGAGCCTTTCAGGGTCTAGGAATTCTCTTGATGGGCCTCGTTGGGCCACCGTATCAACACTGACATTTACTGAGCACTAAGTACATCCCGGGCCGTGCGTAAGTGCTTTATAAGTAATGCTCACCACAACTCTAGGAAATGAGTATTATTGTGATTTTACAGACATTTTACAGATAACTGTAGGAACCCCCCAGTTTATGGGAACTGAAGGCCACAGATGAAATCATTTGCTTGAAGTCAGACGTTTGGGAGTCCTGCAGTGGGATTTGAACCCAGGCAGTTTGGCACCAGAGCCCCTGCTTTTAACCTGTGTTCTAGAAGATTCCAACTTCATTCTGGACCTGGGAGGTCCTGGTGGTATTTAGAAGGCACTGGGTGGGTGTTAGCCCAGGGAAGCAACTCAGTTGTTCTTGGTAGCTGTTCAAACACAGTTGTTTCTCACAAAGGGAAAGTCCCAACCCCATACCTTGAACCCGTCAAGAGATCCTGGAGGGTACAAAGGATGAATGGCGGTCCATCCACAACTACGCTAGCAGCCAGAGTCACAGACGGCTGGCAGTTTTGATTGTTAGCGAATGAAGGATTGTTATAGTTAGAAATTGTAACTTGCTGAATGTTCTGTTCAAATTCATTCACTGAGTCCAAAAGCAATACTCTCTCTCTTTTTTTTTTTTTTTTTTTGGAACCATAAGCATCATAACGTCTGTAGTGCCTCAGAAATGTGACTGTATGGGAACAGTGGTAAAATATAAAACTCTAAAGGAATTGGGAGAAATGTGAAAAATAATGCTTTCTTTACATAGCCACACATTAACACTACTACTGTGCTTAGGGCTTCTGTTCTGGTGACTGGTACTGTTTCTATGCATAGACATAGAGCAAGGAGTCTTGCTAGAAGCTTTAGAAGCTTTGTGTGGGAAGGGAGGGGGCTTCCAGTGTGGCAACGTCAATCTCACCCAGCAGGTCCTTATGCCAGGAGTGTCCTTGAAGATAAAGAGCCCCCAATGTTTTGTCTCCAAGCTTTTTTCTTTAATAAAGGAAGAGTTGTCAAGACACTCTTCATACACAGAAAGGCCACTTTGTTCAGAGTCGGCCATTCTCCCTAATCAGGAGTTCATTCCTTAAATAGTTTTGATTGTTGCCATTTCAAATTGTCTTTGGTGTTGATTAGAAATTTCAAGGTTGGCGTGTGTGTGTGTGTGTGTGTGTGTGTATGTGTGTGTGTGTGTGTCTCAAAGCCTTTCTGAATCCCCACCCTGGGAGATATTTTTGTAGCCTGGGAGGGGTGAGGAGAAACACTTTAGAAATCTCCCCTGGGATTGATTGGTGGCTGAGCGATGCCGAGGTTGAGAAAAAGCATATTCTAGGGGGCCTGCGATATTGGATCGTGCTGTGGAGGGCTCCTTCCTGGGTAGGCCCTGCGGCCCTACAGGCTGAGTCCTGAAAACCCATCCCAGCTCAGGAAAGCGTGGGTGGGCCCTCAACATCTCTACGCTTGCAATCCCCTAGGGTGGAGGGTGGAAGGTTAAGAGCCTGGCCTTGGCATTAGGGCAACCTGAATGTAAATCCTGATTGCTCTTTATCACACTTACGTTCTCAGGCTAGTACTTAACCTGCTAGAGCCTTCATACTCCAGATTATAAAATGAGCAGAAAAATGCCACCCTCACAGACTCGGCAAGACCTGGACTGTGAGTGGCTTTGCCCAGTTCCTGGCTCATAATGATTCCTCGGTACACGGGAGCACTCCTGGGAGGGACTGCTCATCTCTGGATCATAGGATGGTGGCCGGGAAGCAGGATGCGGCTGTGGCTTGATGGGTACTCCTCCAGGTGGTGCAGGTATCTGAGAAAGGTTGCACTCCTTGTTGATGCTTACCAAGCTGAGATGACTATGACTGGAGTAAAAGTATCTGGAAACAAGGATGCCAGTGAGAACAGGACCAGTGTAACTGGACCCAGTGGCAAAGTGAAAATGTGGGCTCCCTGTTCAAAAATGATTAAGAATTTCAAGACAGGGACAGCAGAGCGCGAAGCCAGGCCTGGGGCCCTTCTGAATTCTGGGCCACGGTCTTACACCTATGAAGCTGACCCTGGAGGGGACAGTCTCGGTGAGGGACATCTTGCCCTCCTGGTATCCTAGCTCAGTTCCTGCTTCTGTGGATCGAATTAATCCCCATCTAAGGCCATCTCATTGTTGATCTTCCTGCTGTCTTCCTGTCCCCCAGGGCAAAAATAGAGGAACATCTGGCCAGGGTGGAAGCAGTAACAAAGGAGATAGAAACAACAGGAACCTATCAGCTGACGGGGGATGAGCTCATCTTCGCCACCAAGCAGGCCTGGCGCAACGCTCCCCGCTGCATCGGGAGGATCCAGTGGTCCAACCTCCAGGTGGCCTTCCTTAGACCTGGGCAGGAGAGGAAATTGGGGGTGGGGCGGGGAGCAGGCGCTGAGTATGTGGCTCTGAGTCGCCCGGTGGGACTCCCCAAGTTCTCTCTTCACATTTGTGAACTTGACATAGGGGCTCATAGGGCTCCCCCTGGAAGTCTAGAATCTGATTTCAAGATTTTTTTTTTAATTCATTTATTCACGAGAGACACAGAGAAAGAGGCAGAGACATAGGCAGAGGGAGAAGCAGGCTCCCTATGGGGGGCCTGATGTGGGACTCCATCCCAGGACCCTGGGATCACCACCTGAGCCGAAGGTAGATGCTCAACCACTGAGCCACCCAGGTGCCCCTAGAATCTGATTTCAGCACAGGATTTCTATCCGGTCTTTTCTCTTAAGTTAAACAGACATAAAACCAAATGACCTGTTGAAACCACAGGAGAGAGAGTTTACCTCGTCTGTTTGAATCCTTGGCTCCTAGGAAACATTTTCTTTATCCTAGCCTCCTAGTTGTCTTTATCTTGGGGGATCATTCACTGCTGGGCAATATGGAAATTGCTGGGGTGGGAAAATTGATAAGAAATGCCAGTGAAACCAACACTGGCTGAAGAAAGAATGTGCTAGGAGCCCCGTGGAAAAGGTGCTGACATTGTGGAGGCACTAGGCTAGGGCAGTGGGAATCATGATTCTTGTGTTCAAAAGTCAGATTTTCTTGGGATTTGGGTTTTGATGGGGTCTTCCAAGAGGAGTTGCCTGGGATCCCCCAGGAGAGCAGAAGAAAGGCTAGATGAGGCAACCCTGAGGTGGGAGGTGGCGATGCAAAGAGGAGAAAACTTGGTGTTTGGGGTGGGATAGGGGGTTCAGGTCACTCCCCCGGTCCCTTGTAACTTAGCTTCTGATCAACCCCAAGGCCTCTGTCCTCACAATCCTTGATGGCCTGGGCTGGGTGGGCTGTGTGCAGGTCTTTGATGCCCGGAGCTGTTCCACTGCCAAGGAAATGTTTGAGCACATCTGCAGGCACCTGCGTTATGCCAGCAACAATGGCAACATCAGGTGAGTGTGCCTTTCCCAGGGCTGGGGCTGGGGCCCACCCTGACCCTGAGTCTGAGCCAAAGGATGCAGATGGGTTTAGGGGAGGCTTCTCCAGGAGAAGCCAGGGAGAAAGAGAGAAGAGAAAGATGCAGGCCTTTTCGGCGAGAAGAAGCTGCCCTAGTACTGAGGCTAGCCTCCATGAGCCTAGCCCCCCTTACTAGCCCATGTCCTTGGTTTCCTTCTGACTTGGAACCATTTGGAGGGGGTGGGGGATCTTTAAGAAGCAACATCTTCACTGCTCGAGGTCAGCTGGCTCCCCACTTTTTAGAAGGAACAAGAGGTTGGTTTTGCTGCTCAAGCCTCCATTTTTCTTAGAACCAAGAGAGTCACTGCTCATCAGTACCCACCCCCCACCTCCCTCCTCTTACCCCTAACCAAAGAGGTCAGAGCTGATAGGACTGAAATGCCCATTTGGTCATTCATTCATTTTTTTGTTTAGCAAACATGTAGCAAGCACCTACATAAGGGGAACCCAAGTCATGACTAGGCATAGCAGTGGGGCGGGAGCAATGCAGAAGTGACTAAGACTTAGGACACTGCTCCAGCCCACTGGGAACCTAGGCCTGGCACTAGACAAGCGTCCGGCTAACTGAATTTCATGAGAGCAATGTGCAGCAAGGGCAAAGGCTGAGGCAGTTAACCCTGCCTGAGGGATGGGGAATGATCAAGGGATGGTAGGGTGGGGGGGTGTCCTTGAATTGGTCTTCAAGGAAGGGGAGGAGCCGGAAGGAGAAGAAGGAGAGTGAGGGTGTGTCAGGAAGGCGGGCAGGTTACACAGAAGCCCATGAGAACCTAGCATGTTGTGTTGTTACAGGAGTTTGGTTAAGCTAGCACGGGGGCAGAGGAATGGGGAGCAGGAAGATGGGAAGCAGAGGGGCCCTATGGGGACTGGGAGCCCCCTTCCCCCTGAACCGAGGAGTAAATGGCACTATTCTTGTCTTGGTGAAGGTCGGCCATCACCGTGTTCCCCCAACGAACTGATGGGAAGCATGACTTCCGAGTCTGGAACGCCCAGCTCATCCGCTATGCTGGCTACCAGATGCCCGATGGCACCATCCTGGGGGACCCTGCCAGTGTGGAGTTCACCCAGGTGCGAGATCCAGCCTTGGTGGCTGACAGAGTGAAGCCAGAGGGGTCAAGGGGCCTGGGTCAGGCCCAGACTCACTGTACTTATCTTTTCCTCAGCTGTGCATCGACCTGGGCTGGAAGCCCAAGTACGGCCGCTTTGATGTGGTGCCTCTGGTGCTGCAGGCTGATGGCCAAGACCCTGAGTTCTTCGAAATCCCACCTGACCTTGTGCTCGAGGTACCCATGGAACATCCCAAGTAAGCAGGCTAGGGGTGAGGTAACATGCATGCTCTAGTACTCTCTTAAGGAGCAGATGGTGTCCAGAAGGGCTGGCTTTCAAGCCTTGTTGATGCTTGTACAGGAATCCTGGGCTTGAGTCTTGGGCCTCAGACTTAAAACGATATGTTGATGATGAAGGGGAAGCAGAGGCTTAGACATATGGGGCCCTAGGAACTAGGAAAGCAGTGGCCTTGGGAGAGGAGCCCTCAAAAGGCTCTAATATTCTCACACTGAGCAGCCCAGGCCTCTTGTCTTCCTGCCAACTCTCTTAGCTGCCCCTCTCCTGACTGTGGTGAAAGTATATGGCTGAAGTGACTTCTGGAGCTCATCTGGTTCAGCCCCTGCTCTGGGGCAGCAGTCACAATCACAAAAATACTTCCATCTGTTGAGACTCACTGTGTAGCAGGCATTGAGTTGGACTTGACTTTTCATCCTCTGCATACATTGAACTCAGTCCTAACCTAAGGGCTTTTGCACTTGCTGTTCCCGCCACCTGACATACCTTTTCCTCAGAAATGTAAAGGATTCATTTCTTGACAATGAGGTATTTCCTTAATGTAACCCCCTCAGGTGGTTAAGCATCTGCCTTTGGCTCAGGTCATGATCCCAGGGGCCTGGGATCAAGCCCCGCATCAGCTCCCTGCTCAGAGGGGAGTCTGCTTCTCCCTCTCCCTTTGCCCATCCCCCCCCACCACTTTGTTCATGCTTGCTCTGTCACTCTCTCAAATAAATAAATGAAATCTTTAAAAAAAAAATGTAACCCCCTCTATAGGCCTCTATTCTGAACACTCAGTCTAGAGAAGACACTCTCATCCTCTGTCTACCACCTCATCTTGTTTTGATTTTTCTATTCATCTGTCTACTTGCTTATAGTCTAGAATCTAGACTCTAGTCTGTAAGCTCCTTGAGAATAGGGATCTTGCCTTTTTTTTTTTTTAAGATTTTATTTATTTACTCATGAGAGACACAGAGAGAGAGGCAGAGACACAGGCAGAGGGAGAAGCAGGCTCCCTGCAAGGAGCCCTATGCAGGACCAATCTCAGATCCCGGGATCATGCGGAGCTGAAGGCGGACACTCAACAGCTGAGCCATGCGTCCCGGATCTTGCTTTTCTTATTCAGCTATACATCCTAACACCTAAAAGGGTACCTGGCACATAGTAGGCGCTCAATTATAAATATTTCTGGAATAAATGAATTTATAAATAAATGATACCGTTATCTTTATAGTAAGCTCATGGGTTTGATGGTAGTATCTCTGTTTTACTGCTGGGGTTTCTGAGGTTCAGAGAGGCTAACTCACATCCCAAGGCCACACAGCAGGCAAGCAGTAAGGCAGACCAGAACCTGGGTTTTCTGACACTAGAGTCCTTAACCGCTATGTTCTATTGGGTTCTCCGCATTTAGCACAGTGTCTGTCGTGTACTTGGTGCTTAACATATGTTTGCAGGAATGAGTGAATAAATGAATGTGTAGTGAATGAATGATACCTACTGTGCCCAGTTCATCTCTCCGGGTTGGATGAATGTAGAGAACAACACTTGGAAAGGAGTTTTCTTGGTTGACTCTCTTTCTGAAGCCTTTTTTGTTGGGGGTTGGGGTGAGTATGGGCAAAAAGTACAGGCCACAATCATTGCTGGTTCCGCCTCCCTGCCAGGTATGAGTGGTTCCGGGAGCTGGAGCTGAAGTGGTACGCCCTGCCTGCAGTGGCCAACATGCTGCTTGAGGTGGGTGGCCTTGAGTTCCCAGGGTGCCCCTTCAACGGCTGGTACATGGGCACGGAGATTGGGGTCCGGGACTTCTGTGATGTTCAGCGCTACAACATCCTGGAGGTAAGGAGACCCATCCAGGAGGGCTGGCTGCAGATGTGGGCCTGTCAGGAGTGGGGGTGGGGGAATGCACCCTGAGGACCAACTCACCCCATCACTCTGCCTCTGCAGGAAGTGGGCAGAAGGATGGGCCTGGAAACACACAAGCTGGCCTCACTCTGGAAGGACCGGGCTGTCATTGAGATCAATGTCGCTGTACTCCACAGTTTCCAGGTACGTTGTGTTCTGTGGGTCTGGAGACTTGCTGGTCAGAAGGTTATCTGGTCCAACCACTCATCTCAGGCTTGGTTCTCCCCTGACAGCACTGTCCATTTTTTTTCAAGCATCACACAAGTATTGAGTACCTAGTTTGTGCCAGGTGCTGGGGATGCAAACAAATAAGCCATCCTACTCACGCTGGGTCTTCTAGCATAAATTTGGATGCTTCTAGCAACAGGTGACTCCTTACTTTCAAAACTCATCAGGTCCTTGAGCTTGAGCACTGAGTCCTGATCCCTCTCACTTTCTCAAGGACTGTACTCCTGAAAATTCCACCTCCTTTCTGTCTCATCAATGTCTTCCTCTCTGTTGGGTCATTTTTATCAGTGACCAATAGCTATAATGGTCCCCACCTCAAAGAAATAAACGAGCAGCTAATTGAATAAGTCTCCCAGCAGCTACTACCTTGTTTTCCTGCTCCCCTTTACAGGTAAACCACTGAAAGGTCTCACTACACCTCCTTATCCTCCAGCCACTCCAGTCAGTGGTCTATCCTCTACTACTCTGGAATTCTTCGTGTTTGCCAAACTCACCATGATGGGTCCCACCTTAGGACCTTTGCACTTGCTTTTTCCTCTGCCTAGAACACCCTTCCTACAAATCATCCCCTGACCCCCTCCTTCCCTTCATCCAGGTCTCTACTGTCACCTCCGTAGAGTAGCTCTTCCTGACCACACCATGGAAGATGGCACCCTTACCTCCACCTCCAATCCATCCCTCTCTCTTCTTCCTTTAACTCTGTATTTTTCTTCATAATTCTTTTTTTTTTCATAATTCTTTTTTTAAAGATTTTATTTATTCATTCATGAGAGACACAGAGAGAGAACGAGGCAGAGGCAGAGGCACAGGCAGAGGGAGAAGCAGGTTCCACGCAGGGAGCCCAATGTGGGACTCGATCCTGGGTCTCTAGGATCAGGCCCTGGGCTGAAGGCAGGCGCTAAACCACTGAGCCACCTAGGCATCCCCATAATTCTTATTAGCTTCTGACAGTACATAGTACATCTACTTCTTGCCTGTTAGGGCCAGGCCTTGTCTCTTTTGTTCACTACTCTGTCTCTAGAGTGTAGTGGAATGTCTGGCCATTGTAGATACTGAAAAAAAAATATGTACTGAATGAATGAATGAGAGTGCATGTCCACATGAGCAGAGGCTGCTCTTCCATCTGCTGAGCAAATGGACCCTCTCCATTGGCCTACACACAGGTCAGCTCTTGTGTGGGGCTGAGCCTTTTGGTCTGTCCGCTGCTTTTATTCATAGAAATGTTCCCCTTCCTTTTGGGAAGGAGGCAGGGGATATGTGAAGATGTTACTTTTTTTTTTTTTTAAAAGATTTTACTTATTTATTCATGAGAGACACAGAGAGAGAGAGAGAGAGAGAGAGAGGCAGAGATACAGCCAGAGGGAGAAGCAGGCTCCATGCAGGGAGCCCGACATGGGACTCCATCCTGAGTCTCCAGGATCAGGCCCTGGGCTGAAGGCGGCGCTAAACCCCTGAGCCACCGGGGCTGCCCAAGATGTTACCTTAAAGACTGAAACCGTCTCCACAAAGCTTGCAGATGCCCTGGAGGCCAAACCGCTAGGAAGACAGTCCTTTATTCATTCAGCAAAGTATATTGAACATTTTGCATGTGCCAGGCATAAGGCTTGGCCATGTGAGTGGTGAGCAAAATAGACAAAAACCCTTCTCCTGTGGAGTGGGGCAGGGACTTGACATTGAACAAACATCCAGTAAATATTTACAATCACAGTTTCCCTGGGCTGGTCACCCTACAGGCAGGTCAAGCTTGTGTTTGTTGTTCTGAAGCGGGATGGGGGGGTCTGGGGCGGAAAAGGAAGACCCCCCTTAGGGCTGGGGCTGGGGCTGGGGCTGGCCTGGCTCAGAAGGACCCTGCTGCCTATGGACTGCACATCCTGGCTCCTGGGGCTCTGTGCACCAGCCCCGTCACTGCAGGATGCAGATATGTCCCAGAAAATCTGCGGATCCTCGGCTGTCTCCTGGCCATTGCTGACCACACACCCCCCTCCACTGCTTGAGAGTCTCCAGGACTTCCTCATCATCTTCCTTCAGGATAAACTTCCTCGTCTGTAAAATGGGAATAAATAGTAGGATCTCCCTCACTAGGTTATTGTAAGAATTCAGTGAAACTGCGTGCAAAACACTTAGCTGGGCTGCCTGGCCCATAGCGAATATTCTGTAGGTATTCATTTTGCTGTTCTTCTTATTTATTATTACCATCATCAGCTTCTGAGCATCAAACTGGTCTGGTACCCAGGAGCTGCTTGCATATGTGTAAGATTTCAGAAGGCCGCCTGAGCCCTCCATTGGTGGGCTCCCCCTGTGCCTCCAGCCTGACTCAGGCAGTGTCCTCCTCCAGAAATGCCCATCCCCCACTCAACTTGTGCCCATCCCCCAAGACTTGCCTCCGCTTAGAAGCAGCCTCTCCTCCAGGCCTCTGCCTGAGCTCAGCCCCCTCTGGCTCCCAACAGCACCCGCACTCTCCTCCTTTACATCTTGTAGCAGACCACATGGAAGGCCAACTTCCTCTGCCTCCTCTCCTTAGAATATAATCTTTTTTTAAGATTTTATTTATTTATTCATGAGAGACACAGAGGGAGAGAGGCAGAGACATAGGCAGAGAGAGAAGCAGGCCCCATGCAGGGAGCCCGATGTGGAACTTGATCCCAGGACTCCAGGACCACACCTGAGTCAAAGGCAGATACTCAACCACTGAGCCACCCAGGCGTCCCTCCTTAGAATATAATCTAATGCAGAAAGGGGGCCACATTTTCACCTCTATAATGCCTGTGCTTTATGCAGTGCCTAGCAGATAGAAGAATGGCAGCTAATGCTTATTGCGCATGTTCTGTGCTCTGCTTGTGCCCTTGAGCAGCCTCATATCTTCCAAATGAGGAAACTGAGGCTTAGTGAAGTTCAGGAGCTAAGAGCTCATGCTCAAAGGGCCAGTAAGAGGCCAAGGTTTGAATCATGACACTGAACACTTGACTAGATGAGTTGCTCTGGGCAGTGAGGGGTGTGGCTGCTTCTTTTGGATCATTCCAGGAAGGCTCAGACCCCTTGGCTTCTAAATTTAGGATGTGGGACATTATGGTGACTTGTCTTCCATACTCTGTGGTTATCCCGATGCTCAGTCCTCTTCAGAGATGTCTAGTTCCTTCTTGGCTGCGAGAGCCACATTCTTGGGGATGTGACTCCTGAAAATCTCTACTAACAAGTGACAAGAAGCCTCTGTGGCTAGATTTATCAGCATCAAGAGGGAGCCATTTGTGGGGAGTTGGGGGAGACTTGTAGGTGTAGCCTGAAAAGCTGACACGGCCTCTAGAGAGCCAAGGGGTCCACCATGTGATCTGTGGGTCGAGCATGGCTGTAGTGATTTCTGGGGCTCCTTTGGAGGTCCAGAAAGTGCCTTCCACTTGGGTATTTATTTTTAGCAGCAAGGCGGTGGCCAGGGGCAATTGCTGTTACATTTTACTGATGCCAGGCTTTTCCGTAGTCCCATCTTGGGAGCCCTGCAGCTGACAGACCATGTTCCTGACTCCCCCATCCCTTACATCAAACCCTCCTTCTTTGCCTCCTTCTAATTCAGAAGCAAAATGTGACCATCATGGATCACCACTCAGCTGCAGAGTCCTTCATGAAGTACATGCAGAGCGAGTACCGCTCCCGAGGGGGCTGCCCTGCCGACTGGATTTGGCTGGTCCCCCCAATTTCTGGGAGCATCACTCCTGTGTTCCACCAGGAGATGTTAAATTATGTCCTGTCCCCTTTCTACTACTACCAGGTAAGGGAGGGCTTTCCTCTCCTCTCTGTCTTGGGAGCTCAGGGATGGAGAGAGTGTGACTGGATGTGTGCGTGGGTGTGTGTGCGTGAGCAGATGTGTGCACGTATGCATGCTAACTCATGCAAGACACACAGGGGAGGGTCAGGGACACAGAGGCCTATGCTTTGCAGGCTGCACTCCTAGAGGCTGAACAGTGTTTGTCCATTTTCACAGAGAATGGAACTTAAGGAAATAGGTTTTTTTTTCCTAATATATTTATTTGTTCATGAGAGAAACCCAGAGAGAGGCAGAGACATAGAGGGAGAAGCAGGGTCCCTGCAGGGAGCTTGATGCAGGACTGGATCCCAGGACTCTGGGATCACACCTTGGGCCAAAGGCAGACACTCAACCACTGAGCCACCCAGGTGCCCCAAGGAAATACCTTTTATTCTACCTTTAGTGGCCCATTGCTGTCATGGGGCTTCTGCTTCTGAGGTTGATCACTGTGACCGTCACCTATCATATCCCATAATGGTGAAGAGCTTGGCTCCTGGGTCAGACATGCCTGCAGGCGACTCTCCCACTTCCTAGCCATATGATCTTGGGTGGGTCTTTTCACCCGTGTAGGCCCCGCTCTTCTTACTCTAAAAACACTGGGCATTAACTCCACTATAGGAGGTGGTATGGATCCTATGAATTGGTGTATGCCCAACCCTGAATGCCTTCTATCACTGCTACCTGTTGAAACCAGTTCATTTTTTTGTTAAAAGGGACTTTGGTTAGATTTGGGCAAGAGGTTCCTTACTTTGACACTAAGTAGGGTGACTGATTGCTGGGACAATTTGTGTCTGTTGTCATAGAGACAGACACTCCTTCTACTCTCAAAGGTACCCGGTTTGGACTCTACGTCATATGGCCTGCCTAGTGATTAGACACTAAAAATGAAAGTGAAGTGGGGCTTCTTCCTTCTGGGGAGACACTAGTGGAAAATAAGCCAACTGACTCCATCCCGGTGTGTGCAGGCTCTAAACTGGTTACTGGAGCTGGAGCTGTGACTCTGAGGGACACAGAGCCCCTGTCCTCCCCCATGGGGCATCCAGAGACCCCCACCTCACAAACGGCATGAAGGATCCTCTAGCTCCCTCATATCCCCAAGCCCGAGCTGAACCAGGGCCCACCTGCCTCACATTTGTCTTCTTTTCTGGAGGTGGAGGCCTGGAAAACCCACGTGTGGCAGGATGAGAAGCGGAGACCCCAGAGGAGAAAGATTCAACTTAAAGTCTTGGTTAAGTAAGTGAGAATGGCCAGAGCTGACACACCTGAGCAGCAGCCCTTCCTTCCAGGCAGCCTGCCCTTCTAGGCCTTGACGGGCAGGGAACAAAGCGAAATGATGATCTTTACGGAGTTTGGCTGGCAGAGGTCCAGACGCCAAGGGGGACCACCTGCCACCATCAGCCCAACCTTGCCTGTCCTCTATTTCCCTGGGGCTGAGTAGTGGGTCGGGCAGGGGAGGGAAAGAGAAGGGCCACAGGTCAGCATCAGTGGCTGGTAAGATATGTGCATTCCTTTCCCTTGTCCTGCCACACTTTGAACTCTGTCCCTCTCCCATTCTCCTGGGCTCCCCCTACTCCCTGTGTTCCTCTGGAGGGTGGAGTCAGCACAGTGTGTGTCTGTCTGTCCACACAGAGCTGTGCTTTTTGCCTCCATGCTGATGCGCAAGACCATGGCATCCCGAGTCAGAGTCACAATCCTCTTTGCGACAGAGACGGGAAAGTCAGAAACGCTAGCCCGGGACCTAGGGGCCTTGTTCAGCTGCGCCTTCCACCCCAAGGTAGTGAACTCAGCTGGATGTGGGCCTTTCTCTCTGCCTGTGCACAGACAAGTTGGCAAAAGTTAAAGTGGTTGCTCTGCCCCTGAATGTCCCAGAGCCTTGGATGTTCTGAAGTACATTGTAAATCTGGGATAGAAGGATAGATTTGGGTCCAGGGATTCCCAGATTTACATAGTAAATACATTTTCCAGGGTGTTGCATGGGAACACAGTTTGAGAAACACTTTCCTAATCCGAGTCTCTCTCTCTCTCTCTCTCTCTCTCTCTCTCTCTATATATATATATATATATATATATATATATATATATATATATATATATATTGTGTGGAAAATACGTCCACACACTCCGAATTCAGAGTAGCAGTGGAAGTGTTTTCATTTGGGACTTAGCAGGATTTTGAAGGCAAGCCCTCCAGGGCTTGTGGAAGTGTTGGTGTTGGGGCTTGAGTGGGGTAGGAGGATGAGGAGCGAGGTATTCATATAGGTTTATTTGACTGGGATTCACAGAACCCTCACCCCTGTACCACACTGGTGCTGGGCGTGGGCAGGGTGGGGGGAAACAGGTGATAAGGGGTCTCCTGGGTTGGGGAGGAAGCACAGGGCATCTGGAGATGGCATAGAGGGCCTCGGCCTGGGAACGCAGGGCTGATGTCCACCCCCGGGGCCTTGCAGGTTCTCTGCATGGACGAGTACAAGCTGAGCCACCTGGAGGAGGAGCAGCTACTGTTGGTGGTGACCAGCACGTTTGGGAACGGAGACTCCCCTGGCAATGGAGAGGTGGGTGGCCTGGGGCCCAGTGGTCTGGGTGCAGGGTTGTGGGGGATGCCAGGCCCCAAGGGAGCCAAGGAAAGGATCTGGGGATTTAGCATGTCCTAAGGAGGACATTTGGAAATGAGTGCTCAGATCACTCTGGGCTGCCAGCGTTTACCTGCCTTCTTTGTAATTCTCACCATATGTACGTGATGCCTTTCCAATGGCATATTTTATATTTTCAAGTAAATTGACTCACCTTTTTAAACTCAAAAATTTATGTCTAAAGGAAACTTTATATCACTCACAAAGGGAAAGCTGACAAAATAAATCTTATGAGAGCCAAAGTTCTTGAATTTGAGCTAACTACTATTGTCTGGCCATAGTGGGCTTTGTTTTTTAAAATGAGTAATAGGCAAGTATTAGAGGTCTTTGGGCTCCAAGAGCCCCAAGCTGAGGATCTCCCTAGTTTTCATAAAGATGATAAAAATAGTAGAAACAGGAATAAATTAAAAAATTACAGAAAAGAGAATACTTTTTTTTTAAAGATTTTTAATTTATTTATTCATGAGAGACAGAGAGAGAGAGAGAGAGAGAGGCAGAAACACAGGCAGAGGGAGGAGCAGGCTCCATGCAGGGAGCCCGACGTGGGACTCGATCCCGGGTCTCCAGGATCACGCCCTGGGCCAAAGGCAAGCGCCAAACCGCTGAGCCACCCAGGCTGCCCGAGAATACTTTCTTTTTTTTTTTTTTTTTTTAAAAAAGATTTTATTTATTTATTAATGAGAGACAGAGAGCGCGAGCGCGAGAGCATGCGTGTGCAGCAGAGATACAAGCAGAGGGAAAAGCAGGCTCCATGCAGGGAGCCCGATGTGGGACTCGATCCTGGGTCTCCAGAATCACTTCCTGGGCTGAAGGCAGCGCCAAACCACTGAGCCACCCAGGCTGCCCCCGAGAATACTTTCTTACCATGTGATTTGACATTCTTTCTGTTGGGTCACATTCCACATTCCATTCCTCAGAAATCAGGGTTATCTTAGGGAGTGCGGGATCAATTATCATTCTTAGCAGGTTCCAAACAGGAAGAGGGGCTCATGCCCCATCAGGAGATCCTCTAAAGATGCCCTGCCGCAAGGCAGCCCTGCCCTCTGCCAGAGCTGGATGGGGCTGGGCTGTTCTGAGTCCCCCACCAAGGGACAGGCCTGCATGAGTTGCTAAGGCTGAACTTCTCCCTCAGCCCCAGGAAACTGTCCCTACACAGAAACTGACTTCCATTTGTGGGTCTTGAACCTTCTTCTGCCAGATGTGGCCAGTTTTTAAATGGGCTACCAGAAGAAGAAGAGTAAAGCAGTGCTTTTCTTAATCTTTTCCTAAGAACTCCGTGGTTCTCTCTCTTTCTAGAAACTAAAAAAATCTCTCTTCATGCTGAAAGAGCTTACCAACAAGTTCAGGTAAGGCTTCTCCCCACTCCCACTTGTCCAAGCCTTGCCTGATGGACCTAAGGGTTCCGGGGAGGGTACTGGTTGTGTATAAGGGTGGGGGGTCTTATCCAAGATGTCCAGGCACAGAGAGATCCTGTCGTCAGAGTGTACTAAGAGTCAGGCCAGGGAAACCAAGTCCCTCTCACAGATCTGCAGACCAACTCATGGGAGTTGGCGATAAGGTTTGGGAGCTGGAGAGGACCAGAAGATGGCGTGCACTGGCCGGTGCTGTGCCCAGCTGGAGTGGAAGTGTCTGAGGCTGGCTCATGGGTGGGTGGTGCTACATAGTGCTTGCATGGGTGGGCTCACTCCTGTCTCTGTGTATGTGTGTCCTCCTCGGGCAGGTATGCCGTGTTTGGCCTCGGCTCCAGCATGTACCCTCAGTTCTGTGCCTTTGCTCATGACATCGACCAGAAGCTATCGCATCTGGGGGCCTCTCAGCTCGCCCCAATAGGGGAAGGGGATGAGCTCAGTGGACAGGAGGAAGCCTTCCGCTGCTGGGCCGTGCAAACCTTCAAGGTCAGTTTGTAGCTGGAGCTGCCTCACCACAGGGACAAGGATGCCACAGCCCATTCATGCCCAGGACATCTGTGCATCCTGGGTGGCACGACCCCTGCAGGGTCCTGTAGGCATCAGCCTGAAGGCTCAGATCACCGCTGTTCTCCCTCAGCCCCCCAGAACCCTACTTTAGACATGTGTCCCTGGATGGGAGAAGAGCCCTGAGATGCCTCCCACCCTCAGGGAGCTTTTTCAGTTTAAGATATTCGCCCTCTAATTGTCCAGGTCACCTCTTGATGACTTTGCCCTGTTTCAGCCTCCCAACCACAGAGAGCCTGGGGACAGGGACCATGCAGTGGGGTCCTTTGGATCCATGTCAGAATCTCAGTAGACTTTTGCTTCCTATGGCCTGACACCCCTAATTTAACTGTCATTGGAGTTCCCCAGGTGGCTCAGTTAAGTGCCCGGCTCTTGATTTCAGCTCAGGTCATGATCTCAGGGTCATGGGATTGAGCCTCTTGTCAGGCTCTGTGCTCAGCAGGGAGTCTGCTTGGGATTCTCTCTCTCCCTCTCCCTCTGCCCCTCCCTGTACTCATTCTTCTCAAATAAATCAATAAAATCTTAAAATAATAATAATAATAATAATAATAATAATAGGGATCCCTGAGTGGCGCAGCGGTTTGGCGCCTGCCTTTGGCCCAGGGCGCGATCCTGGAGACCCGGGATCGAATCCCACGTCGGGCTCCCGGTGCATGGAGCCTGCTTCTCCCTCTGCCTGTGTCTCTGCCTCTCTCTCTCTCTCTCACTCTCTGTGTGACTATCATAAATAAAATAAAAAAAATTTAAAAAAAATAATAATAATAAAAGCCTCCTCATGTAAGCAGACCATTTCAGCCAGCAGTGGTACTTAGAACACCAGCTTGAGTCAAGGCAGACCTGGTTCCCAGGCCCACACCACCTCCACATGACTCCACACCTGGAGAATGGGAGTAATCAAATCTCAGAGCTCAGGCATGCGGGTAAAATGAGATACTGTATTAATATCCATACTAATAGCAGTAACAACTGTGTGCTAAGTCCAGCCACTTCTTTGAGTCCTTGCAGCAGCTCTATCAGATCCATGTGCTCAGTAATTTTACAGGAAGCACTTTACTGATTTGTAAGGACCTACAAAATGGTGGCCGATGATGACATCGACCTTGTTAACCACAATGACAGTGGTTAACACCGGCCTGCTCCATCCTCTTCCAGGCAGCCTGTGAGACGTTTGATGTGCGAGGCAAACACTGCATTCAGATCCCCAGGCTCTACACTTCCAATGTGACCTGGGACCCACACCAATACAGGCTCGTGCAGGACTCGCAGCCTCTGGACCTCAACAAAGGTACCTGCTTTGCCGCACCACACGAGACTGGTTGCCCTTCCTGCTGGGGTGGAGGTCTCTGACCCTGGGGTCTATGGTCCAGGAGACCACTAGGACCCTCTGAACAGAGACAGCTGGCTTAGGGCTGCTAGGCCTCTCTCTATCTCGTATCCAAGAGCCTGCTGGCATGCAAGACTGGAGAGCTTGCTTCATCTCTGAGGGAGGCTGTTTCAGGAGGAAGCCCTGGGAGGGTGGTGGAGAGACAAAGGGAACCAGCACCAACTGAGAGCCTCCTATGTGCCAGGCACTGTGCTGGGCTCCTCGCCTGCCCACTCTCAGTGAGCCCTGACACTCATCTTGCAAGAAGGGCACAAAGACCAGGGCCCCCAGCTGGCTCAGTTGGTAGGAGCAGCTCTGGGTCATGAGTTCAAGCCCCAGACTGGGTACAGGGATTACTTTAAAAAAAAAAAAAAAAAAAAAAGAAGGAGAAGGAGAAGGAGAATATAAAGAAACTGAAGCTCACAGAAGTGAAGCAAGTTCCTAGCATATGGCTGAGCTGGGATTTGAGCCCCAGCTGTCCAGCTCTGACAGCAGCCAAGAATTGTAAACTATCGCAAAGAACATCATGCAGAGGCAACCCTAGGCTGCCGTTGGTAAACTCTCCTTCTGGACACTGTGATTCCTCTTTTCTTGTACCATGAGTACAGCAGTATTGTGGTTTTCCTGCATGGTTAGCCTAGGCCCGACTTCAGCTAAGCTCTCCTGCGGATGCCAGGCCATGGGAATGGCTCAGAAATGCCCATATTTGGGCACCTAGTGTATTTCCTCCGCACCTAGCAGCGTCACAAACACCCCTGTCAGTCCAAGGGTCTTTATTTGTGATTCAGAAACACAGCAGGGAAAAAGAAAACCCCACTACTGTCACAGAGGGACACCCCCAGGGTAGTGTCCAGGTAAAACTGACTCAGACACATGGAAGCTACCCCCACCAGCACTTAAGAGCCACTTTTTCACTTCATCATCTCTGTCTCCCACAGCCCTCAGCAGAATGCATGCCAAGAACGTGTTCACCCTGAGGCTCAAATCACAACGGAATCTACAGAGTCCAAAATCCAGGTAGGGGAGACTACCGGGCTGCTTGGGTGATGTTCTGCCGGTTTAATTTAAGACAAAACAAAACAAAAAAAGACCAGAGCCAGTCAGTGTTTGAAAGGAGAGAGGTGTACACAGCATTAGCGATGATGCCATCTGTAGGACCAGCTTGGCTGGTAACCCCTGTGACCTCCAGTGCCTTTAAGTTTGGTCTCCATTAACCATACACTGGTTTTCCAGCTTGAGAACTAGGCACCTGCTTTACCACCTGCCCTTTGTCACTAAACCCTTTCACCAAAGGTGGAGAGCAAGAGAAACTCAAACCATTTGGCTCTTAAGAACTTTTAGGAAAAATTTTGGCAGGTAAGGACATTTCCCCACCAGGAGAAATGGGTGTTATGCATTCCTTGTGGGTTTTGTTCATTTGTGCTGTCCCCCTGCCCCAATCATTAGGAAAACCAGCTTTGGGGATGCCTGAGTGGCTCAGTGGTTGGGCGTCTGCCTTCAGCTCGGGGCATGATCCGGAGGCCTGGGATTGAGTCCCACTTCGGGCTCCCTGCATGGAGCCTGCTTCTCCCTCTGCCTATGTCTCTGCCTCTCTCTCTGTGTGTCTCTCATGAATAAATAAATAAAATCTTAAAAGAAAGAAAGAAAGAAAGAAAGAAAGAAAGAAAGAAAGAAAGAAAGAAAGAAGGAAGGAAGGAAGGAAGGAAGGAAGGAAGGAAGGAAGGAAGGAAGGAAGGAAGAAAGAAAGAAAGAAAGAAAGAAAGAAAGAAAGAAAGAAAGAAAGAAAGAAAGAAAGAAAGAGAAAATCGGCTTTGTTCTAATGAGAGCCAGATTTGTGCTGGGGACAAGGAAGGGTTTGTCCTAATGGCCACTGATCTCCCAGGGGGGATGCTCTCTTTAGATGGAGGGTGTAGTCAAGCCTGGCTGGGCTCGGGAGTGCTGCACCGGGAGGCTGCGGCCCACCCTTTTTCCACAGAGAAGCCCCAGGCCTGGTTGGCCACAGGCCCTCTTGAGCACCCCAGCTTCAGTGGGGGCTGGTCACCTGACCTGTGTTCACGGAACTAAGCAGGAAGATGAAAGAGGGCACATTTCCTGGGGAAGCCAGCCCGCCCCTCAGGGAGCTCTGGAGGAAATCCTGGTGGCGTCACCAGAGGCTTCTTTTTCCCTTCTCCAGCCGCACCACTCTCCTGGTCGAGCTCTCCTGTGAGGACAGCCAGGAGCTGAGCTACCTGCCAGGAGAACATCTCGGAGTTTTCCCAGGCAACCAGCTGGCCCTGGTGCAAGGCATCTTGGAGCGAGTAGTAGACAGCCCTGCACCCCACCAGCCTGTGCACCTGGAGACCCTCAGCGAGAGGGGTGAGACCTTAGCACGGTGGCCCCAGCATCCGCCCTGCCTCCTTAGCAGCCTCCCAACCCCGCTGTTTGGGCTGGTCCCATGCCTGCACCGTGGGCGCCTAACCCTGTCCTTCCTGCTGAGTGGGTGGACCACCCAAGCCCAGGCTAATACAGCTTTGCGAACAGAAGGGATGCTCCTCTAGGGCTCTCTGCCCAGCCCAACAGGCTGGGGAGTCTCTTTCCTTTCATCCTTTTGCTCACCTGGCCACTTTTTTGTTAATTGATAGATTCATTTATTTTTCCATTGAAATTTTAACTAGTCAGTTGCATCTATGTACAAGGCACGCCCTGGGCTACAAAAATGAATGAGACTCAGTTTCTGCACTTAGAAAGCTCACTACCTAGTACAGGAGGCAGATAGGCAAGAGTATTTGTCACCATCATCATCATCAACAGTAGCAGCTAGTATTTCCTGCGTAATTATTAGATGCCAGCATTTTACATGTCTTGTCTCTTCAGTCCTCGCAATAGACGTGTTGATGGTTTGCCTGATGACATGATGGAGAAATGTGGGAACGGTGTAATAATATTGGGCTTTGAAGGTTCAAGTCCCTGATCCATTACTTCCTAGCTGCATTACCATTGGCATATGAGTCAACCTCTCAAGGCTTTATTTCTTTGTCCACACCGTGACCCCCTGCATACTGCCTCTTGGGACTCCTTGGGACTTGACGCTTTGGGCTGCTTTGCTGCTTGCCCAGTACCTATTGGCATAGCCCCAGTGTACTGCAGTCATGGGCTTTTTTCTAAATGAATTACTGGCCTGGGGGGCGGGGGGAATACATCAGTCTTTTGTGAATTTAGTCACTGTGAGTCTGTAGTTCACCTGTAGGTGTTTTGCTCTAGTTCAGGTCTGAACTAGAGAGGGACCGAACTCTGGTGCGTAATTTTTAGGATCATGTCAACTTGGGGGCCTTTCAGAGGGCTGTTGATCAGCCTTCCCTAGCAACCGTACCTCTGAGCACTGCTTTCTTGCACATGAATTGGGTAGAGGAGCACTTTTGCTATTCCTGGAGACAGAAATTCAGTGTCTTCTCTCCCCTGCAGCTGAAAGGCAGAGGGTATCTTCCCCAGAGGCTTATCCCCCTGCAGGAAAGACTTGTTTTGCTGTTTCACCATCTCCTGACTCCTTCTTTCCCTGTCCAGGAAGCTACTGGGTCAGAGACAAGCGGCTGCCTCCGTGCTCACTCAGCCAGGCCCTCACCTACTTCCTGGACATCACCACTCCCCCGACCCAGCTGCTGCTCCGAAAGCTGGCACAGCTGGCCACAGAAGAGGCCGAGAGGCAGAGGTTGGAGATCCTGTGCCAGGTAAAAGTTGGGCTGGTGGAGCCCCAGAGTCAGGGGGCACCAGAACCCAGAGCTGGTCTTTAACCTCCAAGGGGGAATCCGACTCAGCTTCCCAAAGTGAAACTTGTCAAAAGCTGGTGGGAAGTCAGTATCCTCTCCCATTCTATATCCAGGACACAGTTGTGTTAAGTGAACTGAAATTTTCTGAGTGTCTGCGGGATGCCACCAATGTGCACTTCATTAAAAATTAGCTAGAAAAGGAGAGCCATGTAGGCTCTGCCCAGCCTTACCAGGAAATGCAGTGCATGTAGCTTCTGCCCTCACGGACCTTCCCATCTAGACGGGCAGTGAAGAGAGACTTGTAGAAATAGACATTTGTCATTATGCAGGTGCTAAGAAGCATAGGGTGCTCTGAGGGCAGAGGATAGGGGATGGGCTAACATAGCCTGGGAGGTCCAGAACCTTGTCTCCTTGGACTTGTCTCCTGCCCCAGATGAACTTTCCTTGCCCTGCACGGTGTCTTGTCTTTGTATATTCCCCAAGCCTGGAATAACCTTGGAACTTAGGAAGTGTTGGAGGATGGAAGGTGAGGATGGGTGGAAAAGTGGCCCTTAAGAAGGCATCGGGGTCCCACATAGGACATAGAGACAGACGGGTAATAGAGTTAATAAGTTAATGAGAGGATGCATGAACTCACCTGCAAATTTCTAGGCCTATGCCTCTGCAAAAGGCACTGGATGGTATTATTACCATCATCTTCACGAATTAACTTGATTCTAGCCACCTCCACTGCCGTTATCCTGTGGCCACACTGTACTAACTCAGCACACATTTTCTTATTTCATTCTCACAACGTCCCCATGAGGGAGACGACACTATCCTCATGTGACAAAGGTTAACTGATTGGGACAAGATCCCACAGCCATAAAGGCACCCAGTCAGGATTTGAACCCAGGTCTGTAGGATTCCAAAGCCCTGTCCAAAATTAGATTATAATAAAGGTGTGACTCTTGCCCACCGGTGGCTGACGGTGGAGTTCTAAGCACACGAATTAGGTAAATACTACTCATTGGCCTGAGTTCTTCCAGGACGGACACCATTTTCTCTCCAGCTTGGTCGTGTCAGCACCCTGGACAGTGCCTGGCACTTGGCAGTGTTTGTTGAGGAAGTGAATGAGCGAATGAATGAATGCTGGATTGTGACAGCCTCCTGCCTCCGTGTGGGGCACATGCCACGAGTTGCTCACACTGCCTTTGGCTTTCAGCCCTCAGAATACAACAAGTGGAAGTTAACCAACAGTCCCACCTTCCTGGAGGTGCTGGAGGAGTTCCCATCCCTGCGGGTGTCTGCTGGCTTCCTGCTCTCCCAGCTCCCTATTCTGAAACCGCGGTACTACTCCATCAGCTCCTCCAGGGACTGCACACCCATGGAGGTCCACCTCACGGTGGCTGTGCTCGTGTACCCCACCCGAGGTAAGGCTGGGCAGAGGCTTTGGAGCAGTCCAATCCTGCTACTTCCTGGGCAGCTGCTCAACATCTCTGAGCTATGATTTCCTCATCAGTTAAAAACCTACCTCCCAGAGGGTTAATAGCAGTAGCAGGCATGTTATAGTAATCATAGAGATATTACTATGTAATAATAGAGAGATTACTATGAGCCAGGCGCCAAGCAGACCCTCTGTAGATGTATTATCCGTAACCACACGAGATGGGTACTGTTTGCATTTTACAGGTGAGGAAACTGAGACATAAAGAGGATAAGCCCCAGGGGCAGCCTGAGTGGCTCAGTGGCTTAGCGCCGCCTTCAGCCCAGGGCCTGATCCTGGGGACCCGGGATTGAGTCCCACGTCGGGCTCCCTGCATGGAGCCTGCTTCTCCCTCTGCCTGTGTCTCTGCCTCTCTCTCCCTCTCTGTGTGTCTCTCATGAATAAATAAATAAAATCTTAAAAAAAAAAGAGGGTAAACCCCAGAGTCACACTGTTAGCAAGTAGAGAAATGGAATTCACACCCACACAGTCTGATTGCTGGACCACCCTGCTTCACTCTGCTGTCCTGCTACTGCCGGGATGATTTAATGAGATCAAATGGAGAAAGCACCCAATACTTGGTGGGAGCCCAGTGGGTCTTAGTATTCCTTATAGTCTACGCTGGGTATGGAGGTGATTATGCCTTGCTTGCTCACTCACTCACTCAGCAGTGGTTTATTTCATACCTCTCTACGCTTGTCATGATGTTGGGTGTGGAAACGTGGTACATGTAGCTTCTGCCCTCATGGAGCTTCTCGTCTAGATGGGGCAGTGAAGAGAGACTTGTAGAAATAGACAATTGTCATTATGCAGGTGCTAAAGCATAGGATGCTCTGAGGGCAGAGGTTAGGGGATGGGCTAACATAGCCTGGATGGTCCAAAACCCTTCTCCTTGCACTTGTCTCCCGTCCGAATGGACTGTCCCCTTGCCCTGCCCTCTGTAATGCAGCGTTGTCCATGTTGGCAAAGTTGGGTGAAAAGCACAATCACACAGTTTCTAAACCCTGGGCAGAGACTTTGTCTGCTCTGCTGGAGGACATCTTCCCAGGCCAACTCTCAGTCCTCAGACAGGACTGGGGTGGGTACATCTTATGAGAGCCAGATCCCATTCTGAGGGAAAAAGGGACTTCTCAGGTTGGTTGGGATAGCTTTAAATGCCAGGCCTTTGGAAAGGGAATGTAACCCAGAGGAAGCTGGGGTTTCCACAGGCCCAGGAGGAGCCACTAGGGAGAGAGGTGTCAGAGCAGACCAGGATGCTCAAGAGGCTGGCTACCACTCAGGGTTCATACCAGCAAGGGCTTTACCTCATGAAGACACTGTGGGGCAGTGACTATGGCCACCCTGCAGGGCCACTCTTTGCTACAGCCACCAGAGCTGAGTGGTGGGCTGGGAGGGTCCCTGGAGCAACTCTTGGAAGGAACGTTGGAGTAGGAGTCAGGGAAGCTAAGCTGTGATCTGATTTGACTACTGCCTGAGTGGCCTGGTGCGAATCACTTTGCTTCTCTGAGATTTTCTGCAATGGCAAGAGAAGAGGCTGGCACACTTCTTAAGGTGCCTTTCAGCTTTCCCCAACTCTGGCTGCATAGAGGGAGAACCACAAAACCAGGAGAAGAATTGCCCCCTCACTAAAACCCACAGAGTGCCTGAATGGGCACTTGCAGGAGGCTCACTGGCATGGGAGGAGCCTCTGGGACAATTCATTCCCCCAAGGGTTGGGAGGGTGGGGGATGATGTTGGTCAAGTCTGTGTTGTCCTTGCAGATGGCCAAGGTCCTTTGCACCATGGTGTCTGTAGCACATGGCTCAGCAACCTGAAGCCCCAAGACCCAGTACCCTGCTTTGTACGAAGGTAAGCACCCTCTCCACTCCAGCCATTGTAGGACCACTGGCCCTGGGAGCAGTGGTTTGAAAAGGAGAGATCTAGGCCCTTAAGAAGGCATCGGGGTCCCACGGGGCCTCTCCATTCTATCCCCTGGCAATAGAGCATGGCAAGGTCTCCAGTAGGGACAGAGAGGACAGCGGTGGGGGCCCAGAGTACAATGAGGTTCAGCCTTTTTTCAAAAGGAGCCCAGGACAAGGTGAGGGTGTGCCTGGACAGGGGAAATGAAACAGCCTACAGGACTTGGGAAGTCAAATTTGAGCTCATTGTCTTCTCCACCCCCACCACGCTACCACTGCCCCTTCCCCCTGCACCTTCGGCTCCCCAGTCCCCGTCTAACTGTGCATCCATCCCAGGGTGTCTGAGAACTGAGCCTCTCCATCTGTCCCCCTCAGTGCCGGCAACTTCAAGCTCCCCGAGGATCCCTCCCGTCCTTGCATCCTCATTGGACCTGGCACAGGCATCGCCCCCTTCCGCAGTTTCTGGCAGCAGCGGCTCCATGACATCAAGCACAAAGGTACAGTTAGGGGCTTCCCTAAAGGCGGGGAGGGAGCACCAGGTGGCCTGGCATCTCCCTGGGAGTAGAACTACAGCGACTGGAGAGTTGTGCCTCCGCCCGCTCTCCCATTTGCCTCAGCCTGTATGGACCAGTGATCAGAACACTCTGGGCCTGGGTTTCCACATTTGTAAAGTGGGGACAATACTAGGTAGGACACTTGGGGGTATCTGGCTGGACAGGTCTGGAGCAGTGGCCCGCCCTCTGGTGGCCTCCCTGGTAACTGCAGCCTGCTGGGTCTTGCAGGGCTCCGGGGCAGCCGCATGACCCTGGTGTTTGGGTGCCGCCGCCCAGATGAGGACCACCTGTATCGGGAGGAGATGTTGGAGATGGCCCAGAGTGGGGTGCTGCATGAGGTGCACACAGCCTATTCTCGCCTGCCTGGCCAGCCCAAGGTAAGTATGGCAGCTGCCCGAGCAGCAGGTGGAGCTTTAAAAGCACAGATTGGGGGCACCTGGGTGGCTCAGTGGTTGAGCGTCTGCCTTCGGCTCAGGTCTTGATCCCAGGGTCCTGGGATCCAGTCCCACCTCGGGCTCCCTGCAGGGAGCCTGCTTCTCCCTCTGCCTATGTCTCTGCCTCTCTCTGTGTCTCTGATGAATAAATAAATAAAATATTTGGGGAAAAAAAAGAGCACAGACTGGTGCACTCCGGCTCCCCAAAAGCCCTTGTTCTCTGAGCCTTCATCTTAGCTCTAAAACAGAGGCAGTTACACAACCATCAGAGCAGTGCTGTGAGGCTATTGTGTTTGCTCTGCCAGGAGAAGAGACGAGCCCTGAGCCATTCAGGAATAAACAGGGTCACGTGGTGGGCTAGTCCCAGTGCCCAGCTTTGCTACGAGTTAGGGGCTGGGATGCACACCTGGGATGCACACCTGCCTGGGAAGAGGTGGCCCAGGCTGGCTTCATGCTTAAACACCATGCCCCGCTCATGGTCCCTGCTGCCCTCGGGAGCACTTAGCTCCGTGAAACACGAGGAGTCAGAACAGACCGTTACCTCAGCCCTTGAGAATTTGTTCTCTCCAGACTCCTCCCAGACCCAGTGTTTTGTGTCCAGTGCTGGGGTCACTGGGTGTCTTGTGTGGAACAAGAGCAGAGGCTCCTAGACTTCTGTGTGACTGGGGAGCCCAGCGCACTGTGCCCTGCTCTGAGTTACAGTGGAGCTTCCATGAACAGTCTGCACTAAGAGGCTCCCTTTCTGGGATGCACACAGGTGGGCCTCAGAGCTCTGGGCGGGGGAGTGGCTTGATTGATGCCTCTCTCAAGCATGGTAAAATTCAAAGTAAATGCAGGAGCTTCACTGAATGGTCAGCTTCTTGAGGCCAGGGTGGTGGCCAACGTTCATCTCTAGCTGGGCTGGGCAGGATGCCGGCGCACTCCTCATCCTGAGCCTGATCCCTGGGCAAGGTTCTGGCTGGGACGGCACTCACCCTGCAGCCCATCGTGCCCCCCACAGCCCCCTCCTGGCCATCAGGCCTGACTGCAAGCTTCACCCCAGCAGCGGGGACCTGGACCCACCATTTCCTCTGCTTTCAGGTCTATGTTCAAGACATCCTGCGGCAGCAGCTGGCCAGCCAGGTGCTCCGCATGCTCCATGAGGAGCAGGGCCACCTTTATGTCTGTGGGGATGTGCGTATGGCCCGGGATGTGGCCCATACCCTGAAGCACCTGGTGGCTGCCAAGCTGAGCCTGAGTGAAGAGCAAGTTGAGGACTATTTTTTCCAGCTTAAGGTATGGCAGCTGGTGTTTGGGCTGCAGCTCAAGGACACAGACAGGGGAGTCAGGACTGGGAGAGTCAGATCTAGGGGAATCAGGCTCATTCTAGTCCTGAAACTCAAAGGAATCCTAGAGGTGACTGGATGTCTGAGCTAGATGGGCTGTTAGAAGGCCTGCCCGTCCCATCCTGGTCTGCTTGCTCAATTAAACAAAGGCAACACGTTGCTTTATGACAAGACTCCTCAGAGCCTCTACCGTGCTACCGTGCATCGTGACTCCTCAAGATTGGGAGAAAGTATGCAGCATTTTCCAAATGTATTTATCTCAGAGCCTATGTTTCCTGGAGCATCTTGTGGGACAGGCATGAGGCAGGCTTGGCAAGCTGTTCAGGTGGTTCACCTCAGCTCAGGTGCTGATGGGAGTTAGTCTAGTGGGATTCAAGTACACTCTAAGCGTGACAGTTGTGAAGGCAGATGGTATGTGGGTATACGTGTGATAAGGAAGCTGGGGGAGCCCCAGGGGCTCATCCTAGCCTGGACCCAATGAACAAGAAGTGGCTGGACCAGCAGAGCTGACACCCTGATTCTGTTTTCCCTTAAAGAGCCAGAAGCGCTATCATGAAGATATCTTTGGTGCTGTGTTTCCCTATGAGGTGAAAAAAGATGGTGCAGCAAAACAGCCCAGCGATCCCAGAGTTCCAGCAGCCCACGGAAGAAGTTAAAGTTGCTGCCATAGAATTGAATGATGAAACCAACTCTCGATTATCCGAGGGCACAGGGCCTGGGGAGATGGAAGGAAATTGCATCCCCGAGCCTCATATCTATCTCCCCAGCTGCTTCCCCACCACACCCGATACTTGACCTGGACTGTATAGCACCCCAGACTGAGTGGAACCTCTTGTCTCCCTTGAGCCCACCCTTTCCAGGTAATGGAGAGTTGGGCCTTCCAGGTCTCTTGAAGACTAAATCTGCAGTGCCAGGCCCAGCTGATGGGTGAGAAGGATGGCACTTTCATCTGATTGCACCACTTTGAGTGACCAGCAGGAGACGATGTCGTCCTGCCCTGTATTTATTTGCCCTGTGTACAGTTATTTATAACTCTGTATTTAAAACAAAACAAAACAAAACAAAAACCCAGTCTTCTCTTAAGGGCCACTTGGGCCCTCCCTGTATGACTCCTTGATGGAGATATTTATATGAAATGCATTTTATTTTAACCACATTGTATGTGTGTGTGGGTGTTTTGTAGGGAAAGCAGCTCCTTTCGACAGAGTTAGGGATTGGTGGATGGCACCACCTGGACCCAAACCCCCCCAAGAGGGACATACTAGCTTGGCCAGGCTGCTTCTCAGAAATGGCCACCAGGTATGGGGCAGCATGTGGAACTTTGTGCATATCCGCAGGCCCGAAAGCGGGGTGAGGAAGCCAGGCTTGCCCGCCAGGCCTGCACTGTGCCTCACCCGGGGGACACCCTACTTCGGGGGGGTACTAGAGGTGCAGTCCTGCCTGTGATGCCGACTCCCCAGTGAAGGCCTTGACCACAATCCCATCGTAGAAAGTCACAGTGTTTGGCTCTGGGGCTGCCTGTTTCATGAGTTGGGCCAATACTAATTGGGCACCTGGGTGACAAAGTGGGTGAGATCGGACCACGTGTCAAAGACTTGACAGTGAGTGAAGGACACATATGTTCCCTGGGGAAGGCTTATGGGGCCAAGCCATGTTTCCTTCTCTTAGAATAAGGAAGGAGCTCAGCCAGGGGCTAAGTGAGCAGTCTGGGAAAATCAGGCTCCACAGCTTGGGTTGGGCCTCTGTTTCGTCGGCTCCCTGGCCCACTTCTCCCCTCCCCCTACTCAGAGGTGGGAGGCGAGGGGAGAGAGAGGCAGGCCAGAGTCCCAGCAATACATCTGAACCGTATGGTCAAGAACACGGTCACCCAGACCCGGGCTTTTCCCCTCCAAGATGCACACAGACCGCCTGGGATCTCGTTACAAAGGCAGACTGATTCTGGAAACCCAGTGGCAGCGCCTGGGATCCGGCCCTTCTGACAGGCTTCAGGTGCTGCTGGTCCAAGGCCAATGCCCTGAGCCCCCGGCCTGGTTCCTGAGGCACTGGATTCTTGATGGAGTTAGCAGGGTGGGTTGACATCACATGGACCCAGAACCAGCCCCTCCTGCTCTGGCCCAGGGGCTGGTAGAAACCCACACACTGAGTCACTCTCCCCACCACACCCTGACCCTGAACGCCAGGACCCGCAGTGGAACAACACAAACAGGTGTCAGCCTGAGTCAGCTTCTCCTGACACCACACCTGCCACCTCCTCCCACTGGGACACAGGCTTCTCTGATAAGCCAGCCCCGCTATTTGGCCTTCTGGCCCAGCCTTTGGTCCCTTTCAGAAGTGTGAGGCTATTTGCTGGGTTTACCTGTTACCAAGCTTTCTTGCATCACAGATTCCAGCCCAGGAAGTCTGAGCCCAGCCTGCTTTCTCCCACCTGTGTGGGGTTTGTGGGGAACCACTGGGAGCAGGTGTGGAGGTCAGGACCACACCATCAAAGCAAGCTCATGCTCTTTCCTCCCAATGCCCTCGCCCAGAACCTCCCCAATTCCAGAGACTCCAAAATGTCTTAAACATATTTAATAGCTGCAAAGATCCATGTGGATGTGCCAACAAGCATTTGTCTTTCTTTGAAAGACTGGGAAAGAGAAGCGCCCCCTGCTGAGAAAGGTCCTGGTGGTGGAGACCAGTGGAGAATCGGGGTATCTTTCCTGGAGCAGGTAGGGTTGGACCTGGGTGGAAGGAAAGGTTGAAGGTAGGAGACCGCCTCCCCTGTGGAATGAACAGCTGGTGGCTTGAGGCCAAGATGGAGTTAACTGGGGGGAGATGTGACTGAGCAGCAGATGGGGTGGAGGCCTGGGCTGGGAGCTTGGGAAGGCCCAGGACTCTCCCTTTCTGCCAAGGGGACCGAACGTAGGGCTTAGCCTGCAGAGACCACCCTCCTCTCCCCAGATGGTAGGATTTAGGCAGCTGGAGCCCCAGGTGCTGCCCTGCCCGAGGAAGCCTGGAAGCCCAGGTGCAGCCCCGCCAGGTGCCTCCTCCCCTCCAGCCTGGCTACAGCGGGAAGCAGAGCCAGACAAGGACACCATCTCTCCAGAAAAGCCCCAAGTCCTTCAGCAGGCTGGGAAGGACTGAGGCAGGGACAGGGACAGGGGGACGGGGAACATGAAGGTGATGAGCAGATCCAGACAGCAGCATGCCCCAGCCGTGTCATCCCCAGGGCCGCGGAGCCCCACCTATGTCTGCACGTGGGTCAGTTGGACGTCGCCCGCCACTTCCATGTTGTTGATGGCCAGCAGGTTCTTCAGGCGGTGGTAGTACTCAAACAGGTGCTCACCATCCACAGCTACCTTGAAGCAGTGGCCCTCACACATGATCCACACCTGGGCAGAGGCCACATCATTCGCACTCCCCTCGGAAAGTTCTCAGACCTAGACGCAGGCTCGCACCTCCCTCCGCCTTCCTGCCTTCCTCAAACATTCAAGCAGGTCTCACGCCTGCCGTCAGGCCCACTGGGGGAGACACACTTCCCTCCACACGTCACCTGTGCTGTTATATACCCCATCCAGCCCGCCTCGCCCACGTGGGTAACTCTGCTCGCCCTTCAGCCTCGCCCTCCCAGCGAGTCTCCCCTGCCTTCCCCGCACCTCGAGCCCTCCTGGTCGGGTGTCCCCCACCCCACCCCCATTCTGCCACTGACTCCGAGCCTCTAGGGGCAAGAACACCGGCCTGGGCCACCCCTGTCCTCAGTGGCCGGCACACGGCAATGCCTCACACCTGCACAGCTGCAGTGCAGCCTCCTGACTTGTCCTTCCCGCCCCCCTCATTCTCCAGGAGGCAACAGCCACATGTTAAAACATCACGACAGCTGACACTTGTGGCACACTGTGCCCCGGCCACTGTCCCAAGCCTGTCACAGACATTATTTCATTTCATCCTTCTACCTCTATGAGATTGATACTCTCATTAGCCCCATTTTTCCTTTAGATGAGGAAACTGAGGCACAGAGCAGTTAAGTCACTCGCCCCAAGTCACACAGCTATCTGTGGATCAAAGTGTGCTCCTCTCTGGCTTGAAACACACTGACTTATTGCACTGAAATTCAGACTTCTTTCCATGGCTCTCCAGGCCCTACGTTAATCACTGTCAACGCTGGGTGAGGAGCATTAGGGCATATCTAGAAATACGGACGTTCAGGCAGGGGTGCAGCCAAACATTGCTTTTTCTTTCTGAAGCTCCTCAGGTGATTTGCATGTGTAGTCGAGGTCAAGAACACCTGCTCTGTGTGATCAGGCCTCTAGCCACACCACCCACACCTGTCCTACGTACAAGCCCCTCACCTCCCTGTCCCTAGACAGGCCCGGCCATGACTGCTTTTGCAATGATAGCTGCCCATCAGGAATGCCCCCCACCTTGGGCCTTTGCAAGGTGGGATGCTTCTGTCCATGAGGTCTTGGCTTACACTGTGGCCTCCTCTGAGAGCTGTCCATCTAAGGCGGGGTGTCCCCTGCCCCAGAGCTCACTTGATCCCATTATTTATTCTGTTTTGCTTTCTGCACAGACCTATTATTTCCAGTGATCTGTTCATGATTGTTGAATGAATGAGTGAATAAATGAATGACAGCTCATGGTTGGGTCCCACCTGGTACTTATGGACTAAAGGGCCTCAGGCCAGTAACCTGCACTGGTGAATCTGTCCCATTTGCAAGCAGGAGGTACCACCAGCCACCTTATGTGGGACAGTACGGGCACAACAAGAATAGTTGCTGAATAGAATATTCCTGAATATGTGGGGCACTTTCTCTCCGGGGCCCAGCCCTCACCCCAGAGGTGTCAGCTCTCATGTGATTCGAGGGGCCCCCAGACGCCCTCCGCTCCCTCATTCTGTTGGCCCCTGGAGCCCATCTGAGCTCTAGGCTGCAGCCCCTTACCGAGAAGCTCTGGCCTTGGACAAAAGGCATTTTTCGGGGCAGGCTTCGCTCCTCAGACCCCCAAGAGTTGTTGATCTGCGTGTTGCGGACCACGGTGTTCTCATTGAAGCGGGGGTTCAGGTGGAAGGCAATGTCATTCCCAGAGCGCAGGTTGATGTGGAACCTGGGGGTGGACAGCTCAAGTGGACCTCCTCTGCCCCCTGAGCCCTGAGCCCCTACCTGCCCCCACAACCTGCCCAGAGCCAGGGGGATGACCAGGGGGACCTTGGGTTCCTGAGAGCCCTGGCTTACCTCTTGGCACCGGGCAGGACGGTGCCTGACACGATGATGCTCTTGGAGGGGTACAACCCACCCGGGATGGAGGTGAAGAAAGGCATCGGCTGTTGTGGGGAAAGGGGCAGGTCAGCTGCGGGGGGAGGGAGCTTTGTGCCAATTACTGTGAATTTGGACTGTCAACTAAGTTTGACAGCCATACCTGTGAATAATATGTTTTCAAGAAAGAATTCCATGATGTCATTACTTGGTTCAGGAAATGCCAAAGGAAAACTTTCCAGCATTCCTCAAAGTAACGGGCTTCAACTGTCATGAAAAGAACTTCAGTCGGACACAAAAGGATACTTGGGTCAAGAAGGGAAGGCCCTCTAAGATGCTTATGTCGAAGGGACAGTTTTAAAGGTGACAACTCCTTTCAACAGCCTTTTAATTCATTTGGATGTTTCCAGAACTTCAGCTTACAGAAGGACTGCCCTCATGTTGTAAGCCACCCATCACCTCCCACTCTGCCTGACACAGACAAGGCCTCCGCCCTCTCCAAGAAACCACTTACATAGGTTGGGGTGGGGTACGCCATGGGCGGGATGATAGGATTCTGTTGAAAGAGACCAGAAGTTCAGTTTGGGAATGCACACTCACACAGCCCCCCACCTGCTAGCAGGGGCGCCCTAGCGTGTGGCCCTTGGCTTCTCCCTTTCACCTTCCTTCCCAAGTCAGTCTTGGTGGGACTTCTTACCATGTTCCCTGACCTCATCATGGCACCTGCCTGCCCCTCAACCCTTCTACTGGCAGTTTGGCCTCCCATCTGATTCATGCTGGCAGCAGGAGAAGCAGCAGCAGAAGCCTGTGACCAGCAGTGACATCCCAGGGCTTTGTCCCCAGGATGCAGGGCTTCACTCACATTCAGATGCTAGGACCACTGCGCTCCCCTTTCGGTGACGGAAGGACCGGTTTTCTTGCTGGTCCCTAGGGGACCTGCTTCTTAGGCCACTGGGTAAATCCACCCTGATCCAGAATCTCCATTGTCCCAAGGGGAATTTTACTCACATGGCTCTTGAGCAGAAGGCCCAACCCCAAATACCCCCATCCTCCTTGCTACTCTGCTTTCTTCCTGCCTCTGGGACTAGAGTTCAGTCCTTGGTGAAGAGGAAGCGTGGTCAGGCTGTGATTTGACCAGAGCTTTCAGACTTACAGGGAACGGCTGTCCGGGGGTGGTCTGCACAGTGTGGATGACTGTTTGAGTCTAGAAGAAAGAACCAGATTTGAATGGGCTCTCACCAGCATGAAGACCACCACCTGCCACCAGAGGGCACCACTTAACAGACAGCCTATGAGGTGAATTCACCTGGAGCCCCTAACCAGCCCAACCGACCCCCCCAGGCCCCCAGAATTGGCAAGTACAAGTTTCTTCCTCAAGGGGATGAGGTGGGGGCAAAGGTGTCTTCTACTTGGAGAAGAAATAGGCTGCACTTGTGGCCTGTGGCCCACCTTTCTTCTCAGGGGACTTTCTCTAGCGCAGCCCCACTTTCCGGGAGGAATAAGTAAATGTGGGGCCTCGGGCTCCTGTGGCTGCTCATGGAAAGGCGGGGCCTTGAGCAGAAAGGTGGCGATTCAGGTTGTTCCCCACTTCATGAGGGCCAACCACTCCCCCCACCCCCCACCCCCACACACAGTGGGAGAGGCCCGGGGCCTGCCCTGCCTCCTCCTTCTAACACGTGGGAGAAGCAAAATGAGAGGGATCCCAGGAGAACTCGAGAAACTCACGATGGGAGCCGAGCTGCTCTGCCAGACGCCTGGAGACTGACCGGGATGAGAAAAGCAAAACGGCAGTTAATGTTGCTGTTATATTCTGGGGGCGATGCTGGCAGGAACCGTGGTAAAAAAGGCCTCCCCAGACTCAGCTCGCCTACTTCCTGCTCCCCATCAAGCTTTCCAGAGCCAGTAGCTGCAGACTCTCCCCCCCAGTCCATCCCAGGTACGCTCTGGTTGGGAGCGAGGACATGCTCATTGGCTCCTCCAGAGGGAGAGACCACAGCCTCCCTCAGCTCCCAGAGGCAAAACCACGAAATCCAATGCCGAGTCTTATAGTCAGGTGAGGCCCTCGTGAAGGCCCCACTGCCCCAGGCTCTGGCCCCAGCGCTCTCACAGGGGAGGCACCCTCAGCTCCTGTTTCACTAGTGAGGCCAATCCACTTGCCCGAGCCCCTCCAGGTACAAGTGATAGGATCCCAAATGCTACCCAGTTCTGGTTCATCATATCTGCCACACCCTGTCCTCTCCAGGCCAGAACCAAAGTCGGACTGCCCTGCAAAGACTCCCCGAAGCTTGCCCAGCCCTGAAGTCATCTCGGCAGAAAGCACATGCCCCCTTGGGACCTCGATGGACCATGGAAAGCTGGGTAGAGAGGCACCCCTTCCTATAGCCACCCCCCCCCTCCAGTAGCCACAGGAAGGGCTGGGCCCTGCTTCCCTTCTTGTTCTGACCCTCTCCCCACCAGACTATCCTTGCCCTGGCCAGTCTCCCATTCTGCTGGCTGTGCACGCCACACCCCACGTTCCTGGAGTCCCTGCTGCTTGCTCAGGCACTGTGCAAAGTGGGGGGATACAGATGAACAAGCCACAGTCCCAGCCCACAAGGGGCTTGTGGGTGTGGGGGAGGAGGGGCCGAGTGACAGGGACAGACATGTAAGCACAGTTACAACAGGATGTGGTAGCTGGCATAGCACGGATATGGACGAAGTCCACGGGGTCACGGGGGAGCACCCGATGATGTTCCAAGCACCAAAGATGCTCCAAAAGAGTGACATTTAAGCAGAACATTGAAGGGCTGGTTAAGGTCAGCTGGGGGGTTGGGGAGGGGTGGCGCAGAATGCTGTCAGCACTGGGACTGCAGGTGCCAAAAGTATGGTAGCCCAAGAAAGCCTCAAGTGAGGGAGTGTGGCCAGGAGGTGGGCTGGGGCAGGACTGGGGGGGCTGGGTGGGGTTCTGCACATCCTGCTGGGGAATCCAGGCTTTACTAGAAGACCTTGGATGGAGCCTTTAAGATGTTTAAGCAGGGAGAGGATGCAATCAGATTTGGATGTACAAGGGTCAGGGTCTCAGTGGGTGGGGTGGGTGGGGAACTAGACCAATGGTCTTTGTAGTCAGGGGTCAGATGGCCTAGCCTGAGGAAGGCAGTGGTGTGAGGATGGAGAGGCATGGGAGCACCACAGGGGTAAGGAGGGGAAGAGAGAGCCAGGGCCAACCCCCAGGTCCTCAGCTCAGCCCAGGTGGTGTGGTGCAGACAGGACAGCTATGGGTGGGCATGATGGGGCCTGCCTGCTGGAACCAGCCTCTTGGACCCTCTGTCCTTCCTGCTGAGTGCTCAGCCTCCAAGGCCTCCACATCAAACTCACTTTTGGCTTTCGCCCCTTGGGCCTGGGTGGGAAACAGGCAGTCTGGGGGAACTGCATCGTGGAGAAGGCAGGCTGGGTAATGGTAACTCGGGTGTTCTGTTAAAACAAAAGGCACCACAGCGTGAAGAGAAACATTAGTGGAGTTAGAGGGCAGGCGCCTGGGCCAGAGGGAGGAAGCCTGGCAGGAAGGGGAGGGGAGGGCACTCAGGATCACACGGAGGGCCAGAGGCAGGGATTAGGTTCCAGCGAGGGACAGCAGGCCACGAGCTCTCTCCTCACACCCCTACTCCCCTCCATCTCTCTCTCCTTCCCTGCTCTCTCCCCCCAGTAAGGAGGGAATATGAGAGATTAGGACAAAACAGAAAGGAGCTTGCATCTGTTGCAGGCCTACTGTGTGCTTTTCTCATCTCAGTGAGCACAGACTGAAAGTGGTGACAGCAGCTCCACCCAGCCTCCTACAGCCCTGTGGGAACATAGGTCCTGTGTCTCCCATCCTCCTGGTTTTCAAAATGGCCAGAAATCCAGATTTCCATGTGATACCACCTGACTTTTTCTTTTTAAATTGTGGTAAATAAGATTTCCCATCTCGGGGGATCCCTGGGTGGCTCAGCAGTTGAGCGGCTGCCTTCAGCCCGGGGTGTGATCCTGGAGACCCGGGATGGAGTCCCACATCGGGCTCCCTGCATGGAGCCTGCTTCTCCCTCTGCCTGTGTCTCTGCCTCTCTCTCTCTCTCCCTCTGTCTCTCATGAATAAATAAATAAAATCTTTTTAAAAATTTCCAATCTCAACCAATTTTAAGTGTACGGCTCCGTGGCATTAAGTACATTCCTACGATGGTGTGGCTGGTACCACCAGCCATCTCCAGAATGCAGAAACTTCTTCTCCTGATCTTTTAGATGCTGGCAACACATTCAAAAACGTTAAAACACAGAGAAGGTCAAATAGAGCCTGGCGTGGGCCCATACAGGCTGTTTTGTGACCTCTGACATATATTGCCACTGGGGCAGCAGTGACTATGCCCCTTCCACAGATGGGGGAACTGAGGCTGGGGGAGGCAAAGTCGCTTGTCTCAGATCCTGCAGTGGATGACAATGTGCAGACTTGAGCTAGATTCCGTTAGATTCCCAAATTCTTTCTGGATCCACATGGCCTCCTGACCGTGGTAGAAGTAGAGAATGAGAGAGGAGTGGCCTGGGAGTCTGAGAGACTGAGGCGACTGTTCTGGACAAAGACAGGAACACAGAAGGACAAGACAGGGGAGCTGGACGGGTATCCCCAGAATCACCTGGGTAGGAGATTGGCTGTTACCATCAGGCCCACCCAACAGGAAGTATAGCTAGATGGGGCCCCACACTCGGCCTCTGAGACAAGTGCCAAGTGGACAATCTGACCTGGAAGCTAATGTAGGACAGCTGCACAGCCCCAGTGATGGAGAGGGTGTCCACATAGTGGAAGGGCACGCGATGTGAATACTGCGTAAAATGGCTCCCGTTCACCGTCACCTGCCAAGACAAATGCATATTCCAGAAGAGGGGTCTCAGGCCAAGGCAGAAGATCTGTGCCCCTGCTCCCAGGAATTAAGACCTATGTCTGGTTTTCACATCTGTCCCCTGGGAGGTCAGGGGCACCAGCCTTCAGAGCTGTGCCAGTTGTAAGAACATGGCCTTACAACAACAAGATCCAAAGTGTATCTGAACCTAGTCTCTAATTGGCTCTTCTTGACTTTTTGGGTTCTTATGGTTGTTTATTGCAGTTTCTCTTTCTAATCTGAGCTTCCCTGAGGTTTTATTTAAATATGCATAAACATGTTCATGGGGAGCAGAGGAGAGGCAACCCTGGCTTGTACATTGAGTGGGAGGCACATCCACCCCCACATGGAGGACAGACACGGGGATACTCCCCACCCCCCACCTGTCTCCCAAGCCCAGATACACTACTCTGTTTACCAGTGCAATGCACAACAAAACTAAGCCATCCCTAGAACCTGGATAAAGCCTGAACAATATAGGGGCATCTGGGTGGTTCAGTCAGTTTAGCGGCTCAGGTCATGATCTCAGGGTCCTAGGATCAAGCCCCACATCGGGCTCCCTGCTCAACGGGGAGTCTGCCTCTCTCTCTCCCCAGCTTGTGTTCTCTCTCTCTCAATCAATTGAATAAATGAATGGATGAATGAATGAATGAATGAATGAATAAATAAATAAATAAATAAATAAATAAATAAATAAATAAATCTATCCAAGAGAAAGAAGAAAAGGCTACAACAATATTACTGAAAAACAAGTGTTATCCCGGACCTGCAGTGGAGGAATGGCTACAGCAAAGGAATAGGATTAACTAGAACTTTAAAGATCTGCAGGGCCAAAAAGCACCATGGTGATGTATCTAGTTCTTATTTCCTGAGTAAAAGAAGCGATATGTGTACCTGTAGATGCAAGGGAAGGTGTGTGAGGAGACCGTAACCCCAGAAGCACCCCTACAAGGGGAAGGTGCTGCTGGGTAATGGCACTGCACGTGTGATTACTTAAAAGCTCAGGTGCTTTATAGGAGGCACCTGGGTGGCTCAGTTGGTTGAGAGTCCAACTCTTGATTTTGGCCCAGGTCACGGTCTCAGGGTCATAGGATCAAGCCCTGCATCAGGCTCTTTCGCTCAGCAGAGTCGGCTTGAGATTCTCTCTCCCCCTCTCCCTCTGCTTGCACTCTCTCAATACATACATACGTATAATCTTTTTTAAAAAGTGAAGGCTCACATGCTTTATAAAAGGCTATTCACCACATGCGATGGGGCTGGGAGGTAGGCAGCAGGAAAGGGGGGGGGGTCACTGCTCACCTTGAAATCGCAGCTGTTCACCATGAAGCAGAGCTCAAATGGATTCCCCATCTGGAAGGGCATCTGCATCTTCCTCTCCTCTGACCCCCAGGATCCTTTCTGCTTCGTGTTACAGACCACATATCCACCCTCCTCAAAGCGAGGGTTGAAGTGGAAGGCGATGTCACTGTCGCTGTGGCCACTATGAAAGTTCACAGCAAACCTAGCAGAGGGAAAGCGGGCAGCCTTCTGTAGCCTGGTTTATCGCCCGCAGAGGGGGCAGCCTTGTGCCTTTGAGCTTTTGACTTGGGATTGTGTCAGTCTGTAGACCTGGACCTGCGTGCAACTTGTATGGCAGGTTTGGGACTGTCCTTGGTTGGTTGCTATCCTTCCTAGTCACCTAATTTGCACTTCCTGTGTTTTTGTGCAGTGATTGCAATTTGCCCTTACAGTGTGATTTTCCAAAAATACATAGGAAATGGGTAGAGAAAAATGTTGACACTAGCAACAAGAGGCATAGGGCTTGAACATGGATTCAGATTTATATCAGAGACGGAAGTCAAGAAATGTGCCCAGAAGCAAGTGACTTTCATGCCAACTTGATACTTGGAGGCCAGTCTCCATCAGCTCAATTGCAAAAGAAGAAAACAAATTTAAAGAATGTGTGAAATTGGGCACCAGGGTGGCTCTGTTGGTTAAGCGTCCGCCTTCGGCTCAGGTCATGGTCCCAGGGTCCTGGGATGGAGCCCCACATCGGGCTCCCTGCTCAGTAGGGAGTCTGCTTCTCCCTCTACCTCTCCCCCATTTGTCATCTCTCTCTCAAATAAATAAATAATATCTTTTTTAAAAAATGGGGGAAGAAGAAGGAGAACATGTGAAATTGATGAAATATACCTACAAAGGGAGTTACTAATAGAGAAACATCGATTAAACAGTAGCTCCAGGCATAAGAGCTTTCCATATGTCTGTCTGTCTCTCAATGGAGGTTGGCTTGTGTCTCACGCATGATGTGTGGGGAGGTGGCCCTGAAGTCAGCAGGCAGGCCTGGTCCCAGATCAGACCCCAGCTCTGCACTGTTTGTCATTTGTGATCATCCTGAACCACACTACTCTCAGGTCACCATACCCTGGGAGCTGAGTGACTTCTTTTCTCTGGGGATGCTTAGTGAGGCGGTGTTCAGGAGGCCCCCAACCAAGTAAAAGCCTGTTCCTATCTCTCCTCAGAGGAAGCCCCCTCACCATCAAAACCACCTTTGGGTACAGCCATGGCTCTAAGGTGAGGAATTAAAACAAAGAACTTTGCAAAGAGCCTGGCTCACAAAAGGGGCACAATAAACGTTTGCTGGTCCTAAAACAAGTTCCAGTCTGAGGTTCTCCTCCCAGGCACCTCTGTCTTACCCCAGCCTTCCCTGAACTCAGCACCAGCCTCATTTGCCACCTGCTTCTCGGGGTCACTCTGGTCTCCCCAGCTACCGCCCAGTGCTCTCCTGTCATCCACAGCCCCCACAGCATCAAGCCCAGGGGTGGGCCTTAGGAGACATTCTATTAAATTCTTGCAGAGCCTGCTTGATTTCTTGCTAGAGGAACGTGAGTTCTGGATATTGTCCTCAACACCAGGTAGCTCCGAGCCAGCAGGCCCCACAGGAAACTGCCATGGCCCTGAACCCAGCCAGCCCTCCTTCTGGGAAAGGAGGCTGCCAGGGACTCTGGAAGCAGCAAGTCTAAGCCTGTATTCTTCTGGAAATGGAGAATATTGTTTCTGAAGTGTCTCTGGGTGGGCAGCCCGGGTGGCTCAGTGGTTTAGCGCCTCCTTCAGCCCAGGGCCTCATCCTGGAGACCTGGGATCGAGTCCCATGTCAGGCTCCCTGCATGGAGCCTGCTTCTCCCTCTGCCTGTGTCTCTGCCTCTCTGTGTGTGTGTGTCTCTCATGAATAAATAAATCTTAAAAAAAAAGAAAGAAAGAAATGTCTCTGGGTGTATTTTTCCCTCCAGCTTAGAAAAATCCTGTCTTAGGGGCACCTGGGTGGCTCAGCAGTTGAGCATCTGCCTTCAGCTCAGGTCGTGATCCCAGGGTCCTGGGATCGAGTCTTGCATCGGGCTCCCCATGGGGAGTCTGCTTCTCTCCCTGCCTGTGTCTCCACCTCTCTCTCTGTGTCTCTCATGAACAAATAAATAAAATCATAAAAAAAAACACAAAAACAGGGGGGATCCCTGGGTGGTGCAGCGGTTTGGCACCTGCCTTTGGCCCAGGGCGGGATCCTGGAGACCCGGGATCGAATCCCACATCGGGCTCCCGGTGCATGGAGCCTGCTTATGTCTCTGCCTCTCTCTCTCTCTCTGTGACTATCATAAATAAATAAAAATTTTAAAAATTTTAAAAAAATTAAAAAAAACAAAAACAAAAACAAAAACAAATCCCCACCTTAGAAAATCCCTGCCCCCAGGGAAGGATGAGGGCAGGAACTTTTCGGGGGTGGGGGGGAGAGGTGGGGCCGGTCTCTGTTGGACAGGATGGGAGTAGAAAGCCATCCTGGTGCTGGAGGAGAGGGAGGCAGGGGGAGAAAGGGACATTCAGAGGCCGAGGTCCCCAAGTCCCCTGCTGGTAGGGAGTAGGGAACTCTTGGCCTCGCTCCCCTCAGAGTCTCCTGGGGGCCCTGAGGTCTCTCAGAGAAGACCCACGATCTGCATGGCCATATCCACCCAGCAGGGAAAGCCACAGTGGAGGAAGTTGTCTAGAATCGAGGTGCCCAGCTGGGCCTGGGAGTGGTGTGAAGGGATCCAGGAGGTCCCAGACCCCTGGGAGGTGATCAAAGAGAGGACCAAGAGAAGGGCTTCCAAGAGAGAGGACCACGTGTCCTCTGTGTATCCCCCAGGTACACAGACCCCATGCAAACTGGGCAAGAGCCCCACTGCCTCACGCCACCTGGACGCTGCAGTCGTTACAGCGACTGCATGAGCTTCAGAGGGGCCTCCAGCCTCTGCAGAGATGGCAAGCTCCTCCCTGTTCCTGGAGATGCTCCCTTGAAAAGGGGGAGGGGGAAAGAGCACGAGAGGGGTGTTTGTATTTTGAACCAACTTAGCATTTCCCTGAAAAGACCTTGAAACTGAAAGAGACCAAAATGCACTTGATGACAAGTTTAAAATAAATCTAGATCAGCCAAATGAGGGTTCCGGGCAGTTATGGGAAATGAAAGAAGCGATACCGGGCCGGGCACAGGCAGCTCAGGGGGTGTTGGGTGAAACAACCTGAGCTGATGGCCGCCACGGTTTGCTAAGAGCAGAGTCTGGAGGAAAGAAACAGTTCCAGGTACCTGGTTCCATTGCAGTAAAGAATGGTCCCATTGATTGTGATTTTAAGTCCGTCCTGGAGACCCCCCTGGATTTTCCCGGAGAAGGGGACACCCTGCAAGGAGAAAATGCAGGTCAGTCAGTGGGCCTGCCTCCTCCTGCTTGTTCGTCAGCACTTGTAGCGAGGCCTGGGTGTGTCAGGCCCGTGCAAGGGCGTCTCAGCCTCACAGATCTTCCAGGCCTATGAGGAAGCAGACTTGAGTCCAGGTAGTTCCACAGACATTCTGCAATTGTTCCGGGGACACTTTGGGGCTCCGAGAGTTGTGATGGGGCACTGGCCTCCCTTGAGCATCTGAGAGGAAATGACAGTTTCTAAGAGGAGGAAGTAGCATGTCCACAGCCCAGAGATGGGAAGAAGCCAGGGTAGTGATGGGGGCTGTGGGAGACCCCAGGCCAAGCTCCTAGCAAAAGCTCCAGGGCCCTGGCTAGAGACTCGAAATGCCCAAGGGACCACAGAGACCACCAATGTGTTCTAGAGGATAAACCTTCTGCTCGTGACAAGGCCAGGAAGAAGGCATCCTCCCCTGCTCCTGCCCACCCCACCCCCGGGACTATGGTGACCACGACTTTGCCCTCCCAGCCACCTCAGGTAGCACCTCAGTCCCAGGATCGAGTCCCGCGTCGGGCTCCCTGCATGGAGCCTGCTTCTCCCTCTGCCTGCGTCTCTGCCTGCCTCTCTCTGTGTGTCTCTCATGAATAAATAAATAAATTCTTTAAAAAAAACTTTTAAAAAAATGGATTTGATGTAGCCTCCACAAAAAAAAGAAGAGGAAGAAGGAAATTCTTTGAGAACTGATATGAAATGATTCCATTTGTATGTAAAAAATGGGTGGGGGAGGCTATAAACATGCATTTAACTTATTATAGATGAAATATGTGTGGATGGATTCAAAGACACTGACAACCCTGGTTGACTCCAAGGAGGAATGGGGGGCTGACTCCACTGCCCCCCACATCCACATTCCAATCCCCAGACTTTGTGGATGCTGTATGTCACCTTACAAGGCGAAGGGGACTTACAGGTGTGATTAAGTAAAGGATCCTGAGAGGGGGAGGTTATCCTGGATTATCTGGGTGGGCCTCCAGGTCCTCGGAGAGGGAAGCAGGAGAACAGTCAGTAAGTAGTAGGACATGTGACAACAGAGGCAGGAAGCTGCTGGCTGTAAAGATGGCAGAAGGGACCCCCAGCCAAGGTAAGCCAGCTGCCTCTGGAAGCTAGAAAAAGCAAGCAAGGCAAGATCTTCCTTTGAAGCTTTATTGATACTTCTAAATTTCTGACCCCCAGAAGTGTAAGAAAGCAATTTTGTGTTGTTCTAACTCTGGCAGGACAAGGCTGTGGTGCAATTTGGGCACGTGAGGGGGGGGGGGGGGCACGCACATGCACAACCGCACACTTCTATGAGAAAGAGAGAGAACTTTTGGATTTACGGTCCCACAGACATGGGTTCGCCACCCCCCACCACCACCAGTTCCTTGTGCTAACAGCTCTCCTACTGGGCAAGTCACTTGACCTGTCTGCACCCCAGGTCCCTTCTCAGAACAATAGCACTGCCTGACAGTGTTCTTGAGAGGATTAGATGAGAGCCCCAGTGGTGTCCAGGCCTTTGACAATGGCAACTGCTTGCATCAGGATGAATTAATCCCTCTACTCCTGGCTGTGCCTGGAGCCTGAGGACTTCTTCCTCCTCTTCCGGCCAGGCTCTACAGGTGTGAGGGTGGGCAGCCTCCATCTGGAAGCCCCGTGTCACCAGAGGACCCAGCTGGCAGAGGGGGCTCACCAGCAGGAGGCAGCAGGAGACTTTTAGCCAAAGGATGCTGCCCTCCCCACCAAGAGGTTCTGCTGCCCTTTTGGTGACTTAACCTGCCCCTATTACCTCATTACCCAGTATTAGTGCACTTTTACAGAGGAAACTGAGGCACAGAAGATTTGGTAGTTTGCCCAAAGCCACTTACCTGGTCAGCAAAAGCATGGGGTTGAAACTCTAGCACTCGTGCCCCACAGGCTGCTTCTCAGGATGAAGCACAGAAATCCTCTCCTGGCTCACCAAACGCTTCCCAGACCAAACATTGAGTCTTGTTCTAATTGTGGTTCCAGATTCTGTCCTGGACCTCTAATAAGGCTGACCAGGTGAGGCGGGTGGCAGGTGACACCATGGGCAAGGAATGGGGGCCAGACTCCCCAGGCAGCCTGGCCGTGTGACCTTCCCACCCCACTTTGGAGGAAGCAAGGTTCCCACAGCTGGATGTCAGTGGGCTGTTTGGGAGAGGGTGCCCATGAGGGTGGGCAGGTGTTCCCGAGCCTGGGGCGGGGTGGTGGTGGCTGCAACCATCTTATTTCTTGTCTGGACTCCAAGGCCCTGTTTTAGCTCACTGTTGCCCATAGGAGGATTTTCCTTCTGATTTGAACATCTCGGATGCAAGGATCGGAAAGTAAAAACTAGTCAGCAGAATAATTAAATGTCAGGGCCTGGGAGGATCTTGGGGATTCTCTGTCTGATGGAGAAGGAACCCAAGGTGACATGTTTTTGTTTTTGGTTTTTTTAATTGGCATTTTATTTTATTTTATTTTATTATTTTAATTTTTTTTAAAGATTTTATTTATTCATGAGAGACACACAGAGAGAGAGAGAGAGAGGCAGAGACACAGGCAGAGGGAGAAGCAGGCTCCATGCAGGGAGCCCGATGTGGGACTTGATCCCAACAACAACAAAAACCGAAAGGCAGCCCTTTGAGCCACACGCTGCAGGAACAGCCCACTTCCTTCTCACTCCTGAGATGGCCCCTCTACAGACTCCCTTGGCCTGCCTCTGCCTTAGCTTACCTCTCAGGGAGCAGAAACCTCAGGTCTTCCCTGCTGCCTCCAGACTCCTAATACTACAAAACACTTCCCAAGGACCCCCAGTGTGCCAGGCACTGTTCAAACACTCGAGACATGCTGCCTCTCAAATCCTTACTTAACCCTAGGAGGTGAGCTTGAGGATGATCCCCATCTTACAGATGTGGAAATTGAGGCCCAGAGAGGTCAAAGTAACTTGCCGGAGGCCACCCAGCTATTCAATGGCTGGACCCAGTCTCCAAAGTAAGCTCACTGAACTGCCCCGCTGGGCTGTTAGCCTCCCTCAGGAACCCGGTTTATTTCCCTGTTCGTACAAACTGTCACTCTCCTAGTTATCGTTCATGCCTGTCTCCCACTCCCCATTTCCCCTCACCAAGGACAGGCTCCCAGGGGAGCTTGGTAAGCATTAGTCAAAGGCACAACCCCCGGTGATCACCAGCCCACCAGCCCTGGGAAGCAGGGGACACCGGCTTGGGGTTGTGTCAGGATTGCCTCACTTAACTTTGCCCACTTGTGCCCTCTTTGGGACGTCTGCCCTCTTCACCTGCTGCCACCCCAGAGTTACCTCTCTGGGGACCCAGTGCATCCTGGGGCCCGCACCACCCCTGCCGGCAGCCCCGGAACTCACCGGGCTCAGGTAGGGAGGCTGGGAGCTGCTGAAGGCCATCTTCACACCACCTCTGTGGCCACCAATGCTCTTCACACCAGCCAGCCGGTCCTCTGCTCTGGGAGGAGTTATTACCAGGGAAATAGAAACCAAAGCAAATTGGCAGTGACCCAAGGAGGAGGAGCCAGGGGCAGGAGGAAGTGGGTCTAGAAAAAGAAAGCAAGTAGCGTGTTGAGGGGGGGCTGGAGGTATGACCCAGGCAAGGATAGGGACACTCCCCACCCCAGTGAAATTTTCCCCTCCTCTCTCCTTTGCTCCACCCCTTTCAGAAAGCCTTAGGGAGCCTAGATAAACATCCTATGAGTGAGCCTGCATTTCTCTTCCTGCACCCTCATTCCCTCCTAGCCACCCCCAGAGGGCCCTGATAAAGGCAGAACTTCAGGTCTGTGCTGGTGTGCTCTCTCTCTCTCTCTCTCTCTCTCTTTCCCTACAGCCTCCCTGTGTAGCCCCTGTGTGCCCTGCAGCCCCTATGACTTGTGAGTAAGAAACCTCGAATTTTCACAGGTCCCCGATGGTTGCTGCTGAGTTGTGCCTTGTAGGCATAAGAAGAACCAAAGGGCTGGTCCAGCCACAACACTGGCTCCAATGCAGGAAATATCTGAGGGGGTCTCACCACAAGTGGTATGAGGTCAGTGAGCACCCCAGGTATTTCTAGCCTGTAGCATCACTGAATCGGCTGAGACAAAAGCAACAACAGTTTGGTGGTTCCTTAAAAAACTAAACATAGAGGGCACTTAGGTGGCTCAGTGGTTAAGCATCTGCCTTTGGCTCAGGGTGTGATCCTGGGGTCCTGCGATCAAGTCCTGCATGGGGCTCCCCACGGGGAGCCTGCTTCTTCCTCTGCCTATGTCTCTGCCTCTCTCTGTGTCTCTCATGAATAAATAAATAAAACCTTAAAAAAAAAAAACCTAAACATAGAATTCTTTCATGATCCAGCATTACCACTTCACATGTGCCATAAAGGATTGAAAGCAGGGACTCGAAGAGATATTTAAAACCCATATTTATAGCAGCATTATTTATAATAGCCAAGAGATAGGAGCAACCCAAGTGTCCATCGTTGGATACACGGATTAAAAATGTGTGTGTCGGGATCCCTGGGTGGCACAGCGGTTTGGCCTCTGCCTTTGGCCCAGGGCACGATCCTGGAGTCCCGGGATCGAATCCCACATCAGGCTCCCGGTGCATGGAGCCTGCTTCTCCCTCTGCCCGTGTCTCTGCCTCTCTCTCTCTCTGTGTGACTATCATAAATAAATAAAAATTTAAAAAAAATGCGTGTGTCTGTGTGTCTATAGAATGGAATATTATGCAGTCTTAAAAAGGGGGGAAATTTTGACATAAGCTACAACGGTGGATGAATCTTGAAGACATTACACTGAGTTGAAAGAAGCCAGTCACAAAAAAACAAACGCTATATAAGTTCATTTACATGAGGTATCTAGAGCAGTCAAATTTATGGAAAAGAAAGTAGAATTGTGGTTGCACAGGGGTTGGGTCAAGGGGAATGGGGATTTGTTTAATGGTTATGGAGTTTCAGTTTTGCGAGATGAAGAATGTTGTGAGTCAATGGCAGTACAACAGTGGGGAAGTACTCGATGCCCTCAAACTGTACACTTTAGAAAAAACTGTACACTTTAAAAGGGCTAAGATAGTAAGTTTTATGTTATGGGTGTTTTACCACAATTAAGAATTTTTTTAGGGAAAAAAAAAAAAAAGAATTTTTTTAGGGGCACTTGGGTGGCTCAGTGGTTGGGCGTCTCCCTTTGGCTCAGGTTGTGATCCCACCCAGGGTCCTGGGACCGAGTCCTGCAACAGGCTCCCCATAGGGAGCCTGCTGCTTCTCCCTCTGCCTATGTTTCTGCCCCCCTCTCTCTGTGTCTCTCGTGAATAAATAAATAAAAATCTTTAAAACAATAAAATAAAAAATTTTTTTAGAATGTGACTCTGGGGATCCCTGGGTGGCTCAGCTGTTTGGTGCCTGCCTTCGGCCCAGGGCCTGATCCTGGAGTCCCGGGATCAAGAACCACATGGGGCTCCCTGCGTGGGGCCTGATTCTCCCTCTGCCTGTGTCTCTGCCTCTCTCTCTCTCTCTCTCTCTGTCTGTCTCTCATGAATAAATAAATAAAATCTTAAAAAGAAAAAAAAGAATGTGACTCTGATGGTCTGTATTGTCAGGCCAAGAACTGATGATCACTGTGGGGTCTCTGCTCCATTTGGTCTCACAGGGCCGAATCCAAAGCACTTCCTGCTGGACTGATAAGGGCGGGCGGGCCTCCAGGGCTTTCCAGGGGAGACCAGACCAGCTGACAAGGAATCCGAATCTCACGCTAGGGTAGGGGAGGGCAGAGGAGGGAGAGGAGAGCCAGGGCCAGAGCAGAGCCAGGGCCCCAAAGCAATGCAGCACCTGCCAGGAGGTCCCCAGGGAACTCTGTCGGTCTCCTCAGGACTGAAGGGGAGAGGTGGGCTCTCAGCCGGGGATTGTGGGGAGGAAGGGTCCCCAAAGAACTTCCCAGGCAGCAAAGGTGAAATCCTGGAGCTGAGTTCGGCCAAGTTTAGGAAAGGACAGAGGCAGCGAGCAAGAGAGGGAGTGGAGGAGGGCAGAGCCCACAAAGGCAGGGCCGGTCGGAGTCCAGACCTTACTTCACAAGCAATGAGGAGCCTTTAGAAGTTGCTGATTTTTCAATCAAGGTAGAAACTACAAACAGTAAAGTGCACCGGTCCTTAGTGTAGAGGGGAAGAAGGTGGTAGATGTCTGCATGCGTGTAACTACCAGGGGCATCAGGAGGGAGGACTCTTGCCCCCAGGGGCTCCCTCATGGCTCCTCCCAGCCAGTACCCGCCTCCCCCACAGTAACTACCATTCTGACTTCTCTCACTATAAACTCGTCTGACATGCTTTTGAACCTCCCATAAATGAAATCTTACGGCAACGGCACGTGCCCTTTGGAGTCTGGCTTCTCTCACTGAACAGGCCGTGTAGGAGCTTTTCTTTGCGGCCTGGTGCGCCTTTGTATGGGCAAACCATAATTTATCCATTCGTTCTTCTGCTGATGGAGATTTGTGTGGCTTTCAGCTTTATCTCTACAGCTGCTGTGAACAACGGTGGTGTGCGTATCTCCTGGCGCACAGACGCATGGTGCCTGTGGGACTCACCGCAATGCGGGGTAGACAGGTCTCCCTTTAGCGGCCTAGAAGGTCTTCAGCAGATAACAGACACAATCAGATGTGTAGTTTGGGAGAATCACACAAACTTCCGTGTGAAGCCTAGAGAAGCTTCGGCAATGGTGAGGGTCAGGGACTCATGTTCCAGTCTTGCACTCAGGAAGGTGTCTTGTACAAAACAGAAACTTAACAAAACTCTAGCTTGCAACTTGCTTCTTCCTCCTTTCTTGTGCAACCAAAGGTTGACCTTGCACTCTAGAGTGACCCCAGGGAGACCGTGTCCTTAATGATCTAGATAAGATTGACTCGAACCACATGCCAAACCTCAAAACTTTCCAAGGACCATTGTTTAATTTTGGTGTGTGATGAAAAGATCAGATTGTCGTGGATGTTGGCTCGCAACTACTGTTTCCACATATTTACATAAATTAAATGAGTTCCTTTTATCTTTCCTTCTCTGCCTTCCTGCCTGTCAGGGGCCATGCTCTTAGCCAGGTCACTGTTCTGCTTCTCAGATAGTTTGGTGAGAAAAAGCCCGTGGCTTGCATTCAGACAGACCTAGGATTCATTCCTGAATGATATGTATTGTAAATCCTAGGGCAACTACTAAAAAAATAAAACAGAGGATAGCTAAGAGAAGATAAAAATGTAGAAAAGACAACGTGGAATTTAAAGGATACCTTTTAATCCAAAAAGAAAAATCAGGAAAAGAGGGAAAAGCACAGCCAGGACAAATAGAAAACCAGCAACAAACTAGTCAACCTAAACCCAGTTGAATCCATGATGACATGAAATGGTGAGGGACTTGACACTCCAAACCAAAGGCAGAGATTGTGATGATGGATAAAAAAAGCAATACCTAGGGGCTCCTGGGTGGTTCCGAGGTTGAGCGTCTGCCTTTGGCTCAGGTTGTGATCCCGGGATCCTGGGGTCGAATCGCACATCAGGCTCCCTGGACAGAGCCTGCTTCTCCTTCTGCCTGTTTCTCTCTCTCTCTCTCTCTCTCTCTCTCTCTTTCTCTCTGTGTCTTTCATGAATAAATAAATAAAATCTTAAAAAAAAAAAAAAGCAAGACCTAGAGTGATGTATTTTTTTAATTCTGGCATAATTCACATACACTGTTGTATTAGCTTCAGGTGTACCATAGAGTGATTTGACAATTCTATACATTTCTCAGTGCCCACTATGGTAAATGCACTCTGAAACCCCTTCACAGAGTGGTATGTTTTAATTGAGACCTCTTAGTTAAGCTGGGACTATGTTTCTTGAATATTCTCTCTTTCTGCATAGTTCTGGATGCCACAAAACAAGTTTAGCTTGCAGTTTGGAAGGAGGAACTGGAGTTGCTTCCACACCCAGACGGTTGCCACTTGTGGGTGTTATTGCTCACCTGCTAGCTGTCCTGTTGGCGTGGGGTAGCGGCGGGGCCTGAATTCAGCACCACTGCATCTCCTCCTTCACCTGCTTCTGACTCTGCTCAGATGTGTGATCAAAGGCTCATGCTTTTCTCCCGGGACATGCTCATCATCAAAGAGAGAGGCTTGAAGGCAGTGAGAGAAAATGTGTTCCACAACCTCGTGGGTTCCACTGATTCTCACAGGCTCCATTTTTGTCCTTGCTCTGCACATACCCCTTTGTGTCCCTGTCCTCTTCCTGACTGCCTGTCCTGCTGACTTCAGACTGTAACAGTGAGCATAGAAGACTACTTGCCCAGCTCCCACAATTACAGATTCCTAGTAACCACATCCTATTCAAATTCCTGCAAAGCACATTGGAAAATTGTTCTGGTAGTTTCTTGCAAAGTTAAGCATACCTTCCTTATGACCTAGAGATTCCACTCCTCAGTGTTTACTTCAGAGTGAATAAAATCATATGTCCACACCCATGAGACCCATGTAAGAATTTCATAGCAGCTTAACACATAGCCCAAGTATCCACCAAAAAACAGATGAACACACTGTAGCATAGCCACACAACAAATACAGTAATAGAATGAAACAAACTACGGATAAACACAATATAGGTAAGGCTCAAAGATATTATGCTGAGAAAAAGAAGGCAGTCACAAAATGTATGAATGCTTCCATTTCTATGAAGTTCTACAACAGACACGAGTGGCCCATGATGAAGGAGTGCAAATAGTGGTGCTTGCATCCCCACTGGGGTTGGGCAGGAGGGATCTTTCTGGGGTGATAGAGATGCTCTCTGTCTCAACAAGATCATGGGCCACTTGGGTGTAGGTACTTGTCAGAAATCACTGAACTATACATTTCCATTCTGTTCTTTCCACTTGTGTGCAAAGTAAACCTCAGTTTCTAAAAACTAGCTTGAGAGAGGCCCAAGGAACGAAACTCCATGTGTATTTCAAAATTTTTAAAAAGCTTTTTTTTAAACAAAAACCAGGCCCTGGGGTATGTCAGCAGGAAAGACATCATATACGGTGTCCCTCCCCACTTTTCCGCCAGAGGATACATCCCAGGACCCCCGAGGGATGCCCGAAACCCTGGATGTACCAGCTCTTGTATGTGTACTACACTTTTTCCTCTACATATGTACAGATGGCAAAGTCGCGTTTATACATTGGGCACAGTGAAAGATTACAATAATAATAAAATGGAACGATCACAACGATACTGTAATAAATGTCATGTGAATGTGGTTTCTCTCTCTCTCTCTCTCAAAATATTCTATTGCACTCCCCCTTCTTCTTGTGATGTGAGCTGCTAACATGCACGCGTGACCAGGTGGAGCGAGGGGAGTGAGGTGGCGCAGGCTCCTGCGGACCTGGCAGTTTGTCGCAAGGAGGATCTGCTGTTTCCAGACAGTCCCGGAAAGGGCGGATAAGGGGGGCCCGCTACTGCATTCCTGGGGAAGAGCCGGCGCCAAGCAGTCCGAGGTCCCCTCCAGGGATCTAGCCTGCGGGGACCACCTGCAGGCCTGGCTGCCTCTGCCACTGCCTGGGCAGCTCAAGGGGAAGCGCAGTGGAGTGTAGAATAGCCTCCATTGGCCGACTCCCTGCCGCCTGGGGGGCGATCCTCCTCCAGCCCACACTTTCCCTCCTAGTCTCTTACGGTGAGGACTTGCAGGCTCCAGTGGGCTCTTCTGCCAGGGGTATATACAGGGCAAATGAAAGGCTGCCAGGCTTCCTTGGAGTAACTCGGGGACACCCGGGGTGAGCTCTGTCTCCACCACGGGCTTGACCTTCCTCCACAGGGGCTGCTGATTGAGTCACCCCTTCCCAGAGCAGAAGTCAAAACTGACCACTTGTTCAGAAGGAATGGAGAAGGGGAAGCACACTTGTCTTGGGAGGGGAAGGGGACTATGAGGTAGGGTAGGGACAGATGGTGGCAGGACAGGGTGACATCTTCCCCCCGCCTGGGCCCCCTTCTGCCCTCTGGCCCCAGCCAAACGCTCACTGGCATGCCCAGGTCTTGGTCTGATAAGAAGGAATCGAAACTGTGTTCCATGGGTGACTTAGGCAGTTAAGAGTCTGCCTTTGGCTCAGGTCATGATCTCGGGCCAGGGTCATGGGATCAAGTCCCTGCATCAGGCTCCCTGCTCCGTGGCAGAGAGCCTGCTTCTCTCTCTCCTTCTGCCTGCCGCTCCCCCTGCTTGCACTCTCTCTCTAATAAAAAAAAAAAAAAAAAAAGAAGTAGGAATCAAAACTACTCAGAACTCAAGGAACTTCTACTGGAATCCACAGCTTTCCAGGAAAAGGAGGGTACATATATACAACAATGACTCTTCCGGGAGCCCTGAAACAAATAACCCCAGCGCCGGCGTAGGGTGGAAACGTTCAGCACGGTGATACTCAAACTTTAGTGAGCCCAGAATCTTTCCCAGGGCCTGGGATTGGGTAGTTTGGAGGTGTCTGGAATTCTGCATTTCCAACAGACCCCTCACACCGAGCTGGGTAACCCATATTACAAGCCTGGGAGGCACTTTAAGGAAAAAGAACACACGCTTAACTAAAATAGATGACTAAATAAACACACTGCTGGGGCCCTGCCCACAGGTCACACAAAGGAGTGGCCTTGCAGTCAGAGCCTCTTAGGCCTGCTGGTGAGCCCACCTCTGAGCCCAGAGGATTCTGATGTCAGAGGCAGGTGAGGTGGCACACCATAGAAGAAGCACAGACTAGCACAGGATGTGTACTGAGGCTGCATGCCCAGCGCTGGGCTTGGCTCTGGGACCACAGACCAAGGAGATGTTGTCCTTTCCCTCCAGCGGTTCATAAATCATCAGGGTTGGTGGGGATGCAAGTTGTGAAATGCACTGATGGACAATGAAGGAAGCATATTCAGCCTGCGGTCGGGGCACAGCAGCTGAGTGAGGCCAGGCAGGTTACTTGAACTCTGTCAGCCTCAGTTTCCTCATCCATAAGATGAAGCTAATCACGGGGCCTTATTTCATTAGGTTGTGAGGACCAAGTGAGCTGGTGCTTGTGAGGCACCGAAGTCAGTGCAAGGAATAAGCACTCCTGAAATTCTGTTTGTTCACATACCGTACTTGCGGGTGGCCCCTGGACTGAGTCTTGAGGCAGTGGTGATATCCCTTCCATGGACGGCGGGGATAAGGAGCCGAAGAGCATGCTGCACCGGAGAATCACTGGGGGCCCGTGTGAACAATCATGCAGTACCAGATGTGCAGAAGTAATCTTATCATATCAACAAATTAGCCAGACACACCACCGCTCTGCCTTTAGTGCTTGTGTGACTAATCTTACTTGCCAATTTCCTGTAAATCAACTTATATGCATTTGTTTTTAAAAGAAAACTTCAGGGGTGCCTGGGTGGCTCAGTTGGTTAAACATCTGCCTTGAGCCCAGGTCACGATGCTGGGGTCCTAGGATGGAGCCCTAAGCAGGGAGCCTGCTTCTCCCTCTCCCTCTGCCTCTTCCCCCACCCAATGTTCTCTCTCTCAAAAAAATAAATACAATTTTTAAAAAGATTAATAAGATAAATAAATAAAAGCAAACTTCATGGCATCACCATAAATGAAAACCATCACCACTCCCATAAATAAGAACTCCTGGTGGGCAAAATGGGTGAAGGTGGTCACCCAAATTTTGGGGGGACACAAATATTGAAACCATTGCAGTCAACAAATACCCTGCACATCATAAAATCTAGAAAAATAAATTTTTTTAAATTTAATTTCCTGGTGGGCAGCCCGGGTGGCTCAGCAGTTTAGCGCCAACTCCGGCCTGGGCTGTGATCCTGGAGTCCTGGGATCAAGTCCCACATCGGGCTCCCTGCATGGAGCCTGCTTCTCCCTCTGCCTGTGTCTCTGCCTCTCTCTCTCTCTCTCTCTGTGTGTGTCTCTCATGAATAAATAAATAAAATCTTTAAAAACATTAATTTCCTGGCACTATAATACTTTCCTACTTTTTTGGCTGCATACTCTTTGCTTCTCTCTGTGGGATGAAGATGTGACACATTTTCCATAAAGGAAGTAGGAAGACCATCTACTTCTTGAAGTCCACCGCGTGTGTACTCTGGGACACATTCCATTGGGATATGTTTCTGGCCCCACAACTTTTTATCTGGACCCAGGTGGTCTGGCACAATGGGCAGGAGGAGGGTTCCAGAAGCCATTCCTAAACTGGGACAGCTGGGAATCACTGAATTATTCACCGAAGTGTCTGTGAACCACATACATATATCCCATTCAACCTAGAATAAACATATGCCCAACTCAACAACTCTCTTAGTTCGATCCCCAAAATGCATATGGCCTCTCCGATACTACCTGACCCAAGAGGCCTTATGATAGAGGAGAAGTCAGAGGCGAAGGAGACGATAGTGTTAATCAGTTCACTCAATACATCTTAGCTCTTTTTTTTTTTTTTTTTTTTCTGGTTACATCTTAGCTCTTGCAAATGTTATGCACGCCTGTGGCCCTGCAAACCCATTGCCTCTGCAGTGAAGAACCCTGAAGTCCAAGCTTCTCGGTGACCCCACCTCTGGGTTCTGCTCCTAAACTTGCCGGGAAGACAGACAGCTGTCGGGCTGGCAGCCAGCGGCACTTGCCATAGGAAGATGAAACCTGGTTTGTTTATAGCTCCTGGCCCCAACCCATGCCTTTCCTCTCCGTGGCTCCCCTGCTCCCCTCCTTCCCTACGCTGCTTTCAGGAGCCAAGTCCCTCTTCATTCACCAGGAACGCCCCAGAAAAGGAACCAGTGTTTATGGACACCAGTGGGCCAAGGATTTTACATCTGTCACCTCTGGTCAAGCTCCTGTCAGGCCTTGCCGTGCTGAATCATCAAGGAATCTAAGAATCAGAGAAGTGCCCCGTGCCACACCTGTAATGAGCAGCCGAACCAGAATAAAGACTGGGTCACCCTGGCTTGCAGGTCTGGCACTCCTCCTGCCGCCCCCAGTGGCCCCTCTCTCCATTTTGGTGTCCCTGGAAGAGATGGCCTGAGCGACCAGCCACCAGCTACTGACCTGCTGAGTCGATGCCACCAGCGCTGCTTAATCTAGTCCACGTCTTAGTGATCTGCTGCGTGAAATTATACAAAAACTGAGTAGCTTCAAACAATGACAACATTCACCTGGCTCACAAATCTGAACTCCAGCAGCGCCTGGTGGGGAGAGCTCGTCTCTGCCCCAGAGTGGGAGCCAGATGGACTTTTTTTTTTAATTTTATTTTTTTAAATTTTTATTTATTTATGATAGTCACACAGAGAGAGAGAGAGGCAGAGACACAGGCAGAGGGAGAAGCAGGCTCCATGCACCGGGAGCCCGAAGTGGGATTCGATCCCGGGTCTCCAGGATCGCGCCCTGGGCCAAAGGCAGGCGCCAAACCGCTGCGCCACCCAGGGATCCCTTTTATTTTATTATTTTTTAAAGGTTTTATTTATTTGAGAGAGAGAGAGAGTGTGTGTACAAGCAGGGGAGAGGGAGAAGCAGGCTGCCCATCAAGCAGGGAGCCTGATATGGGGCTCGATCCCAGGACCGGGAATCATGACCTGAGCTGAAGGCAGCCACTCAACCAACTGAGCCACCCAGGCACCCCCAGATGGACTTTATAACCTAGCCTCAGAGAGCCATTTCCTCCACATTCTACTTCTCCAGGCAGTCCCAAAGTCCCACCCAGGTCCAAGGAGCAGGAGAAGACCTCACCTCTTGGTGGGGAGCAGTAAGACTCTGGAAGGGCTTGGGGACTGGTAATGTTTGGAAGACACAATGACTGCCATGGTCAATAACCAAGTGCTGGGCTCTCCTGGGCGCTGGGCTCAAGGAAGACCTGATAGGTACAGACAAGGAAGTGCTCAGAGACAGGTTTGGTTTTTTTCTTTTTTTCTTTTTAAGATTTTATTTATTTATTTGAGAGAGAGTGAGAGAGAGATCACAGAGGGAGAAAGAGAAGCAGATTCACCGTTGAGCAGGGAGCCCAACACAGGGCTTGATCCCAGGACCCCGGGATCATGACCCAAGCCAAAGGCAGATGCTTAACCAACTGAGCCACTCAAGTGCCCCTCAGTTTTAAGGTAATTTAACACTGGTATAGTGCTGATTATGTGCTGAGCACCGACCTAGGTGCCTTACATTTAATCCTCCATTAGCTTTATGAAGTAGGTGCAATTAATTATGTCTAGTCCACATGGGATGAAAGCACAGAGAGGTGAAGCAACATGCCCAAGGTCACACAGCCAGAAAGTGTCGCAGCTGGGATTCAGCCTAGGCAGTGCAGCAATGAAGCCTGTGCTGCTAACCCCTGCACCGCCCTGCCTCATTTTTCAGATGCCTTTTCATAGAACGGGCTTCCTTTCACGGGCCCCAACATCTGTTGTGGGGAACATGGTCCCGTGTGGCTGTGTGTTTTCGCTCCCAGGGATGAGGAGACCTCTGCCAGAATCTGTCTCCTGGTTTCATTTTCTTTTTTTTAAGATTTATTTATTTGAGAGAGAGAGAGAGCGAATGGGGAGAGGGAACAGAGGGAGAGGGAGAGAATCTCAAGCAGGCTCCCTGGTGAGCATAGAGCCTGACATGGGGCTCCATCCCAGGACTCTGAGATTATGACCTGACCTGAAATCAAGAGTTATCTGCCCAACTGACTGAGCCACCCAGTCCCTCCTGGTTTCATTTTTGATCAATATTTTCCATGCCTGGGCAGGAGGAAGCCTAGAGCATCAGGTGCTGCTTTGGGTCCTGTCAACACCCTCTCATCCAGGGCTTGTTCCAGAGGGGGCAGCAGGGAACAGGGGGTGGAGGCTGCTCTGCTGAACAGACAGGAACAATGAATCCATTCTCTTTTGTATCCAGGGATTTCCTTGGAAAAAGTTAACATGGAGTGAAATGGTATTTCCCATGGTATTCCCATGGAGTGGAACATAATTTACAGAGGGACCCCGGGGGCAGCCCGGGTGGCTCAGCCGTTTAGTGCTGCTTTCAGTCCAGGGCCTGATCCTGGAGACCTGGGATCAAGTCCCACGTCGGGCTCCCTGCATGGAGCCTGCTTCTCCCTCTGCCTGTCTCTGTCTCTGTCTCAGTGTGTGTGTGTGATGAATAAATAAATAAAATCTAAAAAAAAAAAAAAAAAAAGGAACCCAGGGGTCAAAGCAAGAGCCAGACACTTTGAGAGTCAGCCAAACTTGTCTTCAAATCATTCAAGTCCAAGCTTCCTCATGGTCGGATGAGGCTGGACGGATGGTTGGATGACCAACCATGGTTACTTCTCCTCAGTGGTCCCCTACTCCTTCTGTAGATGGGGGTAATACTTGTTTCACATAATGTGCCTGTTATGAAATGAGAAGACATATACCACACAACAGGCACGTAGCGATGTTCTCTTGCTTTACCTTGGCCTCCTGGTATGTGTCCAGACCTACATCCTGCACCCAAAATCTCTGAACAATATATAACCATGTGGAGCTTTCACCTCTAGTTTCTAGACACTCTACCTCTAGTAATATGGCCTAACATGGTATTATTTTTAGCAGCCCTGTCATTCAGTGGTTCTTACCAATTAATATCCTATAGTTCTTTCCATATGTCACAGCTGGTCCTCAGCCTCCTCCCAGCAACCATCATAATTTGCCCAGGTGCAGACATTGATGGTTGGTAGTGTTCCAGAAATGTGGCAAATCCCAGGCTCCTTCCTCTATGACTCAGGGCTTTCTTCCACATTGCCATGGAAGGCTTGCCCGATCCACCCAACAAAGGAGGGGCCGGGTAAGATTCAGAGCCCAGGCTCCCTGCACCTCGGCCCTGACCACCTCTATTCCCAAGGGGTGTCGGCCCAGTACTGTGCTCAAGAGGGAAAGATGGGAAAGATTAAGTAGACACTCAGTTCCTACTCGATAAGGTGAATGAGCCTGTGCTGGTCTACTCCTCCAATGCTGTTCCTTCCTCCCAGACTAGAAACTTACTGAAATGACTGACGATCTTTTTATTATTTATTTAAAGGTAAGGATGGGGGTGGAAGAAGGAAACTCTCGCAACCACTTTGGAAATTAGACATTGCCCTGGCCCATCTCCGTACTCAAACTTTTTTTTTTAAATATTTTATTTCTTTATTCATTCATGAGACACACAGAGAGAGGCAGAGACATAGGCAGAGAGAGGAGCAGGCTCCCTGAGGGGAGCCCGATGTGGGACCCAATCCCGACCCCAGGATCATGCCCTGAGCCAAAGGGTTGAATCTTGCTCAGCATCCCTGGATGTCCAGTCTCTCTTCTCCAAGCACTAGAAGCCCGGGTTTTAGCTGGGCTTGTGACAGCCCTGATTAAAGAGGACACTACCAGCTGAGGGCTCTTCACCCCACAACTTACCTTTCAGGTCTGCTTCTTTTCTTATTTGTAAGACTGGGACGGTAGTAGTACCTCCCGAGTAGAGCCGTAGGAGGATTAAGTGAGTTAATCGTGCATAGTGCTTACAGCAGGGCCTGGCACATAACACGTGCATGGGGACAGCTGTTCACAGGTGCTGTGGACTTTTGGATCAGAACAAAAGAGACTTTGTGTGTTGTCCTGGGGCCACCCTCACCAATCCCCTCCCATTCCAAGCTGCTCTGGGGAGCAAAAGAGAGGGCCTAGCTTTCCCTTCCCAGGATTAATCCACATCAGAAACCTTGTTCCCTCCGAAGGCTTATATCCTAAGGGCTGGAGCCCAGGTCTTTATTTATTTTTAAAGATTTTATCTATTTATTCATGAGAGACAGAGAGAGAGGGGCAGAGACACAGGCAGAGGGAGAAGCAGGCTCCACGCAGGGAGCCCAACGTGGGACTCGATCCCGGGTCTCCAGGATCAGGCCCTGGGTTGAAGGAGGCGCTAAACCACTGAGCCACCCAGGCTGCCCTGGAGCCCAGGTCTTTAGAGCTACTCTTCTGATAGCGTCTTACAGGAACGGCCCCCAAAAAGTCACGCTCCCCTGCATCCATGCCGCTTGCAATGTGACTGCTCTTCCTCCCCTCGAGAGATGGAGTCTCCTTTCCTGCCCCTGAATTGGGGTTGGCCCATAACTTGCTGTGGCCGACAGAGCGCAAAAGCGACATTGTGCAATTTCTGGGGTGGGCCTTAGGTGCCACACAGTTAAATGGTTAAAATGAGATTTATGTTTATTTAAGAGGTAGGGGTGGAGGGAGAAGGCTATTAAGCTCCAGCTGTAAAACGCTGTTCCTGGGAAGTTCTGAGTCTGCAAGGGGCCGAGACTGTGGTAAAAGGCGGATCGGCGCTGGTGGGAGAGGAGGCTACTAACCATCCGGGCCTTTCCTCTTGGGGTCCCCAGAGGGACTGAAGGATACTTGGAAAGAGAATCACTTTCTCACTGTGTGACTCTACATCACTTGCTGCCTCAAGGCGGGTTAAGGACCTACCAGTAGCTGGGGCCTCTCCCTGGGCAGCTCTCAGCTGGGGGCAGTGGCCGTGTGCTCTGGGGCAGGCGGGTGGGAGCACAGGATCAGGCTCTCGTCGTCGGGCGGCCCTGTTGACAGCGGGATCTGCAGGAGGGCTGGGGACTGTCCAGGCCCCAAAGCGAACAGGGATTAATGCAGGTGGCTGGACTCCAGAGCTCTGGTACGTAAGTCGCCCCCACGCGTGCACTGCTCGGGCGCCGCCAGAGGACACCCCCTTGCGCCGAAGTCCAGTGACGTGTCGGGCTCCCACCAAGCCCCGGGCCTTCTGGGGAGGGGTGCTGCCATGTGCGGTGAATCAGCGTGTGTCCCCAGAGCACACGGCCCGGGCGGCAGGGAGGAGGGCGAGCCTGCACAATCTCCCCTGATGCTGGGCCTCCTGGCACCAGCTCGTCCTTAGCTCCAGCTGCCTCCTGCCGGCCCCCGGGGTCGGGCCAGAACCTACACTGGGTGGCCTGTGGGCCACGGCCAGTCTGCAAACTGGTTTTGTTTGTCCTATACACAGAATAAAAAAAAAAAAAAATTAAAATAAAAGAAAAAGAAAAGCTAACTTTTGGAAATTTGGAGATTTCACCAAAAACAAACAAACAAACAAACAAACAAAATAAAAAATCCAGACTTCTAGCTCCTGTTAAAAACAAACGAAAAGAATGATAAACAAGGGATGTTTGGGTAACTCAGTGGTTGAGCATCTTTGGCTCAGGGCACCATCCCGGGTCTGGGGATCACGTCCCACATCGGGCTCCCCGCGGGGAACCTGCTTCTCCTTCTGCCTATGTCTCTGCCTCTCTCATGAATAAATAAATAAAATCTTAAAAGAAAAAAAAAAGATAAAAGGGAAGGTCTGGCAACACTGGGTTCTCCTTCCCAGGAGGCGACAGTTCACCGGAGGGGGGACCAGCTGTCTCACAGAGCACATTGTCCGGTTCCCCAGTCTTCACCACCCTCCCACTTGGGGGAGGAATTGTCGCTGGGTGCCGGGTGCCGGCTACTCCCTCAGGCGATTGCTCTAGCTCCTAGCAACTTCGAGCCCTGAGCACCTTTCCCCTGCAAACCAGTTGGTACTTGGCCCTGAGGACATCTTTGAGCTACCTTCCTCAACCACTGCTCTCAACTGGCCCCTTGGGGCTTCTGGCACAGGACGGGGGCACCCATTTCGGAGTCACACACACCTTCTGAAGACACAAAGCTCCTGTCAACGTTTTGGGGGGCGCAGGCCTAAGGGCTGGATTGTATCTGCATTCTTCTCAGCCTAGCAGCAGGGGATGGGAGAGCTCATTCTTCCAGTTACAAAGCTCTCCTCCGGGGATCCCTGGGTGGCTCAGCGGTTTAGCGCCTGCCTTCGGCCCGTGTGCGTGACCCTGGAGTCCGGGGATCGAGTCCCACATCGGGCTCCCAGCATGGAGCCTGCTTCTCCCTCTGCCTGTGTCTCTGCCTCTCTCTCTATGTCTATCATGAATAAATAAGATCTCTTAAAAAAAAAAAAAACTACTTCTCTAAAAAAACAAAGCTCTCCTCCACGTATACGCATTAAAACTTATGCCCAAGGACCCAGGTGCGCTGCCATGTGGGAGCTGTGGTACCCCTTGTCCCTCCTCCATACACCAGCCACCAGTACCTGCCAGCGCTGCCCCCAACCCCCACTATATTCCCGTGAGGTCCTCTTTCCTGTGCCAAACTCTGGAGCCATCTATCCCTGCAGAAGCCTGCATGAATGCAATAGCATACAAAAAATCCAATTGCAGGATACAGAGGTAATTAGGGAATGTTAAATATTAAACAATGTGTCAAAGGGCCACTGTGTGCCAAACCCTCCCTCCCCCTTTCCAAGATAACCAGGGATCTTTTTTTTTTTTTTTAAGATTTTATTCATTTATTAATGAGAGACATAGAGAGAGAAGCAGAGACACAGGCAGAGGGAGAAGCAGGCTCCATGCGGGGAGCCCGACGTGGGACTCGGTCCCGGGTCTCCAGGGTCTCCAGGATCGCACCCCGGGCTGAAGGCGGCGCTAGACCGCTGAGCCACCAGGCTGCCTGATAACCAGGGATCTTAAAGGGACTCCCACCAGAGCCTCACTGTCTCTTAGGTTAACTTCTAACCTAACCCTGCGCAGGCCCTGGGGAAACAGATTTCCATTGCTTTTATTTAGCACCTACTCGAAAGATAAAAATGGCCTGTCAAGAAAGAAAAAGGACTCTAGCAGCTAGAGGTCTTATCGAAAATCATTAGGGAAAACCGCTGGTTATGGCAGTTATAAACAAGCACCCCCCAGTTATGGAGACTGGGGACCCTCAGCTATAGCACTGGGTCCTCAGAATGAGGCCACATTTTTAGTTTTCCTAGTTCCCACCCTTACTCTTTTTTTTTTTTTAAAGATTTTTGGGCAGCCCCGGTAGCTCAGCGGTTTAGCCTGCTTAAAATAAAAAGATTTTTATTTATTCATGAGAGACACAGAGAGGCAGACACAGGCAGAGGGAGAAGCAGGCTCCATGCAGGGAGCCCGATGTGGGACTCGATCCCAGAATTCCGGGATCAGGCCCTGAGCCAAAGGCAGATGCTCAACTGCTGAGCCACCCAGGCGGCCCCCCTTATTCATTTCTACAGCAAGGTGTGCTCCCAGGCAGTGTCCCTATGCCCACTTGGAGTCCCCTGGATGCCCCTAAATGTGATCCCTGTCCAGCTTCTCATCCACAGGCTCACCTTCTCAGCGACTGACTCTATCAGCAGGGGGAAGCAGACATTTAGGGAGCTACCCTGGAAGCTCACCTCTCCCCCACATCCAATCAAAGCTCAGGTCATTATCCCTTTTTCTCTGGTTCAGCCCTCCTCCAGTCCCTCCTGTGTATCTAAGATATAAATCTAATTATGGCCTTCCCCTGCTCAGGCATCTTCCATGGCTCCCCAAGGCTTGGTCTGTTAAAGTCGTAACTCCCTGGCTTGGCACCTGCAGGATCCTCACCAGTTCCAAGTTCCACTTTTACAACAGCTTGAAAATTCATGATTTCCCAAAGCATCTCATGTGTTCCCAGATCTCTGAGCCTTTGCTATGCTGTTCCTCAGAATAGAATGCCCTGCTCGTTTGTTTGCACCAGGCATATATGACCGTAAAAGTCAGCTGCAAGGCCACTTCCTCTACAAAGCCTGCCAGGCAGACAAGGACCCTTTCCTTGGGCCACTTGTTGGCTCATAGCTGAAGGCAAGGGCACTACCACCTTTTTATGTGTGTTCTAGAACTTAGCACCATTCCCTGAGCACAGGTGCTCAGTAAATGACTGGTAAGTTCCTCGGCTTTCGCTGAAAGGAAGTTTTGGCGTCAAAGCCATGAACTGCATCCTGAACTAGCCACCTTTCAGCCATGTCATCTTGGGGGATCAACCTCTTGTGCCCCAGCTTCCTTGATTGAAACATCACAATTCCTGCCTCATGGCATCGTTCGGAGGATTACACTAAGGAGGGTGGGTGGCATGTGCAGAAAGCACCTCCCTGGCTCAGAAGAGGGCCTTGTGAATACTGGATCCCTCTCCTCTATCTGTTCTGCTCACTCCAACCTCCAAAGCACCTACTTCTCTACCTGACTGGCAAGGAGAGGCTCCTAGAAATAAGATTCAGATAAATGAGCATTCCACTTCCCACCCCACCTCTAAGGCTTCCATGACGCAAGGCATCTCTAGCCCAGGAGACACTGACTGGATTTGGGTCTGCTTACTCTTGGGGGCTGGATGACCATCCTCTGTGCATCATGGGTTCTTTTTTTTTTATTTTTTTTATTCATGATAGGCACACAGTGAGAGAGAGAGAGAGAGGCAGAGACATAGGCAGAGGGAGAAGCAGGCTCCATGCACCGGGAGCCCGACGTGGGATTCGATCCCGGGTCTCCAGGATCGCGCCCTGGGCCAAAGGCAGGTGCCAAACCGCTGCGCCACCCAGGGATCCCTGCACCATGGGTTCTGATGCCATTCTGTCTCCACTCTTCTGTGCCTTCAAGGTCCATGGATAATTTCTTTCTTTGGAAGGAGCTCCTAGAGGGGGTGCAACCCCCACTGACTCCCCCACCCCCATTCTTGTTCCCTGTGCCATCCGAGTAGCTCCTCACACTCATCTGGAACTGACCCAAGTAGACACAAGCCCCAGACATCATGGTACACTTTTATTCACAAACTCCAGACACCCAGGCCTGGCCTGGCACAAAAGATGTGTTCTTGCCAGTGGCAAAAAACTAATACAGCACGTTCATTAATACTAACCATTTTAATTTAAATTAATAGCATTTCTGGAAGACAAATGCAGTTGATAGAAAATATAAAAACTTTTACTGTACAAATTTTACATCACATTCAAAAAAGCAAGTGTGTGCCTGTGGCCACGGAAGACGCTGGTTTTACACACACTAATGAAATCCGGGCTAACACTGCAGCATCACACAAGCTCTCTAAACGGCTTCACATTTACATCTCCACTCGGCCCCCTAATCAACACGGAACAGCAATGCAGGCTTATAGGACACACGGCTGCCCCCTGTAGTCACAAGGAGAAATGCCACTAAGAGGGCAGAGGGGCTCCAGCACCCTGCATGGATTTGGTGACATGGAGAGGCGAACGTTGCTACACTGCCCACGACCAACAGGGAGCTTGCTAGGACTGAAGACCTTGAGTTGGACAGAGACCTAGGGACTGCACCTCTGGTGGCTAAAGGCAGCAGGGACAAGGGCCCTAGGGTTTTGGAGGGGATGCTAGGGACTGGGGACGTGCCATGAAGGACCAATGCTTGGGGTCCACTCTCAGACCCCGGTGGGGACCCCCGCTATCCCCAGAGCTCTCGCCAAGGAGGCCATCTCAGCTTCTTCATCCCCTTCACAGTTGGCCATGCAGGCTGAATTCACAGTATCTGCCGTCCTTCGTGTTTCCACAACAGACGGGAAGAGCACACAGAAGGGCAAGCATGTCTTCTCAACCTCAATTCACAGTCACTTTGAGTGGGAGAAGGGGACTACTTTTCTCTTAAATGACAGGCAGTGCAGGGGTAGGCCAAGAGCTGGGAGGCTGTCCAGGGTCCTGCAGATGAAGGGGCTGTCACCCCCAGACCTTCACCTCCGCCTCACGGTTCCTGGCAGAGGGTCAGTTCCTCTAAGGGCAGAGACTGTGGCTGCTCCTGTTGCGGAGTCCCCTGCACTTGCACAAGACACCGTTGGTGTTTGATGAAAGCTTCCTGAACTGATCTGCGGCATGATACTCATTGGGGAGGCCAAGGGATGAGGAGGTGAAAGAAGCAGTCCCACCTGGAGCTGAATCCAGCTGGTTTACAGCTCCAATCTTCCCTAAGCACCCTGACTAGGAAGGGTTAAGGAGCTCAGGTCTGGGGTGCTGATGGGCAGTGGGAGCCCAGATACCCTGCATGGCTGCACAGCTCTGCTAAGTGTGTGTCAGCCAAGGGGTGCCTGACCTGGGGACAGGAAGACAGCCCTACAACTTCTGGGTAGTGGCTTGCTTCATAGGACATTTTGGCTAGACTCCAGGGAAGGCTCTGAAGATTGGGAGCTTTGCTAAATGGGTCTAAATGAAAGGGATGAGAGGACCACATGCCCCTCCATCTTGGCTCAGGGCATGGCTCAGAGCATTCTGGGTCTGAATCCAACCACATCTCCACCCTTGTCACCTTCAGTCAGTTCTGGTTTGAGGCCTAACATGGTGAGTAACACCCACTGAAGGCTTGTTTGCCATTTGGTACTATCCCTTTGGGTGACAGCTTCTAATGAAGATAGGGAGGGTGCTCTCACATCACAGACTTCCCCTACTCACACCCCTCCTTCTGGTGCAAATGTACACACATAGGTAGGTGGCCCTGACTTAGTTCATGGGAAGGCTCAAAGACTGGTGGGCTGGGTGGGTCTAGATGAATGGCGTGGAGGGGCACAGGCCTCCTGTCTTAGCTAAGAGCTCAGAACACGGACTGCAGAAGAGTCAGGAGTGGCTATGGGCTTTCATTTCAACAGTACAGGGGGAGAATGGGCAGGCAGTTCCAGAACCTTGGCATGACAGATAGAGCTTCCAAAGAGCTAGGTCACCCCTGTGACTGGGAGGGTGGGCTCAGGGGCCTGCTGCCTGCCACTTCTCCCTTCCCTTTGTCCTCACCAAGCAAGCTTTCATGGTATACACAGCTGCTGGGCTGGGCCTTAGGTCTGGGGTCAAAGGTCAGCCAGGACTGGGACGTGTCTAAAAAGCTGAAGCCGGGAGTGCCATCTCCTTGGTGCCTTCCTGGAAGCTGTGTGAAAGAAACCTCTCCACAGGTGAGAGGCTACCTCCACCCTGGCTACCAACCCACGAACCCCTGGATCAATCTAGATACTATTTGCATTTTATCTGTCTCTCCTTTTCCAGCAGGTATGGGCTGGATTATTGGGGTCAAAAGGGAAACAAACTCTCGGAAATTCCTGACCCTCATAATCCAGCTTGGTTCCTAGCCAGGGTTTCTTCTGACAGAAGAAAAAGGGACAGCGTCCCTTTGATAGGATAGGGCAAGAACCCAACACAGGGACATTCTCTATGGCTGGGCTTTAGGGCCAAAGCAGAGTCCAGGTCAAACCTCATGGTTCCCTTGCTCCCTGGAGAACAGCCACAATCATGATGCTTTTCTTTCTTTTTCCTCAATGCCGACAGGGTCCTCCAGAGGGGAAGGCCACTTCCGCCATCCTGGCCAGTGGTGCCAGTGTGCCTCTGAAGAGCACTTTTTATTATTACCTACTGTAAAGCATCAAACTCACTCCCCAGAAACATATATGTAAACATTCGCTGCCTGTTGGGGCAGGTCTGGTTGTCAGTAATGTCACTTTAAGAAACAGCAGGTGCAGCTCCATCTCTGGCCCGGGTGTTTTTGTGGATGAATGGTCTGAGTCGAGGACTCACACTCCTGATTTGCAGCACTTAGGGTAGACTGATGTTTTGAAGAGTGTTTTCATTTTTGTCACGGTGGTTGGTTGGATGCTTCAGAAACACATTTAAGAAAGAAAGAAATTGGCAGAAAAAACTGCACAGCTGGCTACATCTTTGGATTACTGGACTCCAGGACACCCAAGCCAAACCTTTCAAACCGGGGTACAACTTTGCTGCTGTTAATGCTGCAAAGAGGAACAAAAACATGAGTTACAGCCACGCTGGTCTTGACCGGAAGTAGGGTAATGTTAGCTCAGGAGCAGGCCAGTTTCAGAAGCTCCACAGAGGACCTGACCCCAGCAAGAAGTAAGGACGACTACAAGCCAACAGCCTTGGCAGAGCTGCTCCTGGTCATACTTGGCCAAGGGAATTTAAGACTTGGCCGCATACCCTCCTGAGGGGACAGGGGCTTGTTCATCTTGGAGTCCTTGGCCCACGGCATGTCGTCATTGCCCATCTGAGCTACTTTCTCACTTGCAGCCAGGAAGGCTCTGCTCCAAGTGCAAAAGGAAGAAAAGAGAAACTGGACCCCAAATACTAGGGCGGGCAGGCATCAGGACCATCTGGAAAGCAAGTATAAATGCAGAGTCTCAGAGCCTGCCTCCAGAGACCTGGACTTGGTTTGGGGGGTGACCCCAGGAATCTGCACTTGGGAAGCAGCACAGTGATGGTGTGTGGCCTCTTAGCCTCACTCTTGATGAGCCTGACTTGGGGTCTGGTACTTTCTGTCTGTAAAGGGAGTGAGGGCTGGCGGCAGAAGCTTTGTTCTCATCAGTGAAATTATTTGGCGACAGGCCCCCTTCGTCTTAGGACAGCTTTCCTGAGGGCACTGCTGAGGACAGAGCCCTTTCCAGCTAGTGTTTTTCATAGCAATAGGACTCTGGTGTCCACCGCCCCCAGCCCTCCAGATGGGGCGGGCCTCAAGCAGCTCTGAAATCATCCCACTCCTTGTTGGATGAGACCTCTGCAGGTTAACAGCCAAGCAGAAAGCCCTCCCCTGTACTGCGGACACAGCCCACAGGGGGCTGATGTGCTCAGCAGGGAATTGATCCCATTGAGGTGTTAGTAGGGAGCCAGGATCACCCAAACAAACTGGTGCCGCCCTCACAGAGGAAGAGTTAGAGAATGATGTCCTGTCAGAGTAGGCAGCACTGCTGGGTGGGGTGAGGGCAGGGTCTGTTAGGGGATCCTCGTGGACAGCAGTTATTCAGGTACACACGGGCCGTGGAGAGGGGAGGGGGCCCGTTTTAAAAACAAACAAAGCAAAAGAAGTCTTGGGAGAGGTGCCTGGCGCGGCAGAGATCACATCCCCTGGGTTAGTGCCCGCACATCAGTTTGCGTTTGAGCAGAAGTCACGGTGCCAAGTGTCGATTAGGAGGAAGAAAGCCCCTGGTGCATGCAAGGCAGCCAGGCCTACAACCTACGGGAAGAAAGAGAAGAGGGGAGAAGAGAGTCAGCAACCTGAGCCCTTGGAGGAGCAGGAGGAGCGGCAGAGGCCTGGCCAGGGCGGGGGGCGGGGGGGGGGGGGGGCGCGCTTTCCCTGCAGAGGGAAAGGGCATCCCCGCTCTATGCCAGGCTTGGCAACACAGCGAGCTCAAAAGGGACCTGGCACAAAGCACCTGTCCCAAGTTCCCCTGGGACAGCCACAGAATGTTTAGACAGAGGTTGGCCAATGGACCCATTCCCCTCAGCCCCTATCAAAACGGACCTCCTGAAAGTTCATTCATCCTGCTTACTGCATTCCCTTCTTTAAACTCTGGTCAAAGGGCACCCTGGATTTGGATCAAGGACCCAAGTTCTCTTCCACCCAGCAACAAGCCACAGCAGGTAGACGGAGGTCCTGCCGTATGCCGTGCGCCTCCACTCAGCCCGGTGAGAGCCACACAAGCCTGTGGGACCCTTGCCGGTGGCCAGTTCAGCTATGAGAACATCACTTTGGCTTTAGGGGAACAAAACAGGCAAAAATGGAAGCTGGATGCAGACACAAGACAGGAAGCAGGGTGCAAACAGGCAGGGAACAAGGGCAATCACAAAAGACACACTATTCCTCCAGAGCCGGACAGGAGTTCTTAAAGTCCAGGTGACCGTAACGCCCCTTCCCGTAGTAGCGGCTCCGCCAGCGGCTGGAGGGGCCCCGCGACCGTTTTGCCAAGTGTGGGAAGAATGCAGTCCGGTGGGTGATGGAATCAGGCACCCAGCGCAGACAGGTGGAGGAGGAGCGGCAGGAAATCATGATGGTGGGAAGTGGGGAGATGACAGCACAGGCCAGCACATCCACCACCCCCCACCGCCGAAAATAAAACAGTAACAAGACAGATGGAAAAGAAAAGAGAAAATGAGAATTAGAGGCAGAATGTGTTAAAGTACAAATTATGAACAGGAAGCTCTGACTGAGGCTCATTCAGGTAGGCTGGCATTTTTTTCCTCCCAGCGGCTGAAACAGATGGCTTGGGTAGGGAACGCCGATTTACGGCTCTGTCTCCCACCTGTAAATGAGAAGGTGGGGCTATATGGTCTTTAGGGAATCTGAAATCATCTCCTGAATGGCCGACCTGCCTAGTGCAGCCTTCTCCTCTCTTCTGTGGATGACAAAACCAGGAACCAGGATATTAAACAAGTGCCCAAGTCCAGGGGAACCTCAGTCTCCTGGTCTCTGCCAGGACAGTTCCTGTTCAAAACCCAGTTCCAAAGACCCCTCTTTCTGGAGACACTTTCTGAAGCTTTCTGGGTGGGCAGAGAGGCCCCTGTGTGGGCTCCCACAAAGGCTGTTCTTCATCATAGCTCTTAGCATGTTATAATCATTCTCTCATCCATTCTCCAATTAGACTAGAAACTCCTGGCTGGCCGAGGCCTGGCCTTGGCCTTCGTCTCTGTGGGTGTGTAGCAGGCACTCAGCAATGGATAGGCTGAACCCACACTTCTAATCACAACATTCTGTTGTGCCCTGTTTGCCTTAGACTCTGACCCACCTTAAGAGCAAAATATGGAAACTAATGTGGCATTTTAAGAGACAGTATTCCCAACCCCAAACATTCCTTTAGGCTGTCCCTGCAGATGACCTAAATCAGTGGTTCTCCTACTGCACCCTCTGGTCACCCTCGGGTGACCTGTGCTGGGCCTCCCCTCACCCATGACTCGAAACCCAGTACAGTTTGTTTTCAAGATGGGCCAGCAAACTAAATACAAGCCAAATCCAGCCACAAACAGATTAATCACCTTAAAGTTTTAAAAGAAAAAAATCAAAAACCAAAAATACCAAGAACAGATGATAGAGATCATATGACCTACAAACCTAAAATATTTACCAACTGGCCTTTTCTAGAATGGGAGGAGTGCTGCTGCCACCACATGCCTGGGCAACAGACAGGAGATCCAAGTGCCGCTTCTCTAGGGGCTCTGTGATGTGACTGCAGGTGCCACTTGCATCATGACTGGGGGCCCCAGGAGCCACCTTGGGGATGTGGATGGGCTCCTGCCCACACAACTACCAAGAGCAGCTATATTTTATCTATTTTATATATTGGGACTTTGGGGGGAGATTGCACTTTTAGAAAGTGCCCTTTGCCTGAAAAAAGTTTAAAACCATTCATATCAGGAGTGCCTGGGTGGCTCAGTGGTTGAGTGGGCGTCACATATTGTGAAATCTTCTTTTATTTTTTTCCCTCCAAAAGCAAAATGTGAAAGTTGCATGGAATTTAAGTTGGAGCATCCATAAATTAAGCTTTATTAGAGCCCCCAGCCACTCTTGGTTTACATGCTGTCTGTGACTGCTCTCACATCAAATGGCAGAGCTGAGTCCTTGCCTTGCAATACAGACTGTCCACAGTGCTGTCGCAGCTTCGCACCACTGCTGGGCACACTAGAAATCCCAGGGACAGGAGCTGTAACTTGAAATTTCCCTCCATGCCTGTAAGGCCTAATGCATTTCCCATGCCCACTAGCCCCCCACCCCGCTCTGGCCCAAGCTCTACTTTTAAAAGCTGTGGATACTGAGGCCTGGAACAAATGACTTCCTCAGATTCTCACAAAGGGTTTATGGCAGGGCAAAGGTCTGCTTTGGAGCGTTCAGGCAGAGAGAGTGCCAGAGGGACAGAACAAAAGGGGAATGAGACAGAATGTACGAGAGGAGTGAGGCCTGCCCAGTACCAAGGGGCACAAACAATTGTGTGATTCAACAGGACAAAGATGGACTTCCAGCATCAAAGCAGCACATAAACTCTGGCCATGTGGCCCTCTAACAGGTGGCTGATGTGGGGCTAGAAAGCTGTCTTGAGTCTGCACCCTTTTAAGTAATAGCCGCTCTGCTGGCGTTGCTGATGCTCTAGGACCCATGCTGCTCTGGCTTCCAGCTGGCCCCATGTGGCCCCTTCCAAGGCAAAATCTTCTTGTCCTGGCCCAGAGTCTGCACTGCCCTGATAATAGTGATAGGCAGCTTTTCACAGAAGAGCACTAGAGATACTGGTCTCTCAAAAGGAGTTCTCTGAAATAAACAAGATCCTAGTATCACTTGGGCAAGGGGACGAGTCTAGTTACCTCCGGCTAAACTGCTCTGTGTATTCCCCAAACCAACGCTGTAGGCAGACAGATTGGACAGTGCCCTTTAAGAAACCAGATAAGGCTGTACAAGCTTGGTTGGTGAGTTTGGCCCACTGAGGGGAAACTTACTCAGCAGACTTCCAGAAGTGCCCAGGGTGGGAGAGCCTCCGGTTCAGCTTGGGCAGTTTTTCCAGCATGTCCATCAGCAGGGTGAAGCTGGGCCTCTCCTGCAGGTCGAAAGCCCAGCAGGCAGAGAGGATCTCCTGCAAGCAGAGCCAGCATTAGTGGGTGTGAGAGCTGGCTGGGAGGGAGGAGGGCACAGCTGGGGTACTCTGCACAGGGTTCCTTTGATACTCTCGAGTCCCCCTTCTCCATCTGGTGGTCCCCTGAACATTCTGCCAATATTTGGAAGATTGGTCATTTCTAGAATAGGGCTGAGAAACAACTGAATCTCAGAAGAGCTCTCATGCTTCCAGTTGAAAACAAAGTGCATGAGCTTGTCTCTCCTCTTTCCTTCTTAGACTGCCCTGGAATAACAGGAACAAGGCCGGATAAACAGGTAATAAAAAAGAGATCAGAAATTGGTTGTAGATTTTTGGAATGGAAAGCAGAGAAATGCAAGAGCTCAGAATACATGTGGGGCGGGCGGGATGCATCAGAGGCAGAAGCCCCAGTACTATAAGAATGGAGGCTGGGAGCGACCAAAAGGGTGAAACAGTCAGCAGAACACCTGTCCTGACTGCCCCCCAGCCCAGGGGTGCCGGGGTGGCTCAGTTGGTTAAGTGTCCAATTCTTGATCTCAGCTCAGGTCTTGATCTCAGGGTCGTGAGTTAAAGCCCTACGCTGGGCATGGAGCCTACTTAGAAAAAAAGAGTAAAGCTCCTCTCACTTTGAGAGTTTGCTGCCTACTCTCTGGATCTGCACATTTCCCACACACCTCTCAGCCTTTCGATTCAGGAGAGCTCCCGCAAGAAAACAGGCCTGCACACACAACCAGGCAGAAAGTGCTCACCTACTTAGGCTCAGCAACTCAGGTTTTTGTTCCTAAGTACAACTAGACCTCATTGGGTTGCCTACCAGGTCAGGGAAACAAGAGACCAAAGAGAACACCAACCCTGGAGAAAAGTGTGTGTGTGTGTGTGTGTGTGTGTGTGTGTGTGTGTGTGTGTGTGTAGAACCTACTCTGTCCATAAAAGAAGATCAGGATGCAATAAAAAACACACTAACAAATAAGAAAGAGATTGAAATTAATAATATAACTTCTGAAACAAAATATTAGGAATACTGGCAGATAAGATCCAGGAAATTCCTCAGATTGTGCACTCAATTTTATTTATTTTTTATTTTTAAAAGTTTTTATTTATTTATTCATGAGAGACCCAGAGAGAGAGGCAGAGACATAGGCAGAAGGAGAAGCAGGCTCTCTGTAGGGAGCATGATGCGGGACATGATCCCAGGATCACGTCCTGAGCCAAAGGCAGACGCTCAACCACTGAGCCACCCAAGCGCCCCAGCACTCAATTTTCGATAGAGAATAGAAAACATTAAGGAAGGTAAAAGACACAGAACCTCACTAAGGACCAAATTCTGTCCAATGGAAGTTTCCACAAGAGAAAACAAAGGAACTATAGGGCAGAAGCCATATAATGAAGACTTAATAAGAGAGAATTTCTCAGAAACCTTTGAGGGAAACTGGAATCTTCATCTGAAAAGACCCAGAGAAGGGACCTCACTGAAAAAAGAAAATCAAACCAAGAAAAAGAACTTATTCTATAAGGTACATTTTAATGAAATTTCAAAGTAACAAGGATAGGGCAGCCTGGGTGGCTCAGCGGTTTAGCGCTGCCTTCGGCCCAGGGTATGATCCTGGAGACCCGGAATCGAGTCCCATGTCGGGCTCCCTGCATGGAGCCTGCTTTTCCCTCTGCTTGTGTCTGTGCCTCGCTCTCTCTCCCTCTCTCTCTGTGTCTCTCATGAATAAATAAAATCTTTAAAATAAAAAAAATAAAAATAAAAACAAAAATAAAGTAACAAGGACAAAGAGAAGATCCTGGACATTCCCAAAGAGAATAAACCAGGGCATCTACAAAAGACTGAGAATTAAGATTAATATCAGATTTTTCAGCAATGCATTGGACACTTAGTAGACAGTAGAGCAAAAATTTCATGTTCTTAGGGAAGATTACTGTGAACCTCTTGGTGTAAAAACAAAATCAGGACTTGTGTAGGCATGTGAGGAGTCAAAAATTATCTCTTATGCATCCATTGGGAGGAAGTTCCTTTAGAATTCACTCTCTCTCTCTCTCTCTCTCTCTCTCTTTATTTATTTATTTATTTATTTATTTATTTATTTATTTATTTATTTATTTTTAAATTTTTATTTATTTATGATAGTCACAGAGAGAGAGAGAGAGAGGCAGAGACATAGGCAGAGGGAGAAGCAGGCTCCATGCACCGGGAGCCCGACGTGGGACTCGATCCCGGGTCTCCAGGATCGCGCCCTGGGCCAAAGGCAGACGCTAAACTGCTGCGCCACCCAGGGATCCCCTCTCTCTCTTTTTAATATTTTATTTACTCGTTCATGAGAGACACAGAGAGAGAGAGAAAGAGAGGCAGGACACGGGCTCCATGCAGGGAGCCCAACATGGCACCCGATCCAGGGTCTCCAGGATCACGCCCTGGGCCGAAGGCGGCGCTAAACCACTGAGCCACCCGGGCTGCCTAGGATTCACTCTCATTTTGCTGGAATGTAAATAAAGAAATGGAAAGACATGAGATACAAAAAATTCTAGTATTAAACCAGGATTGAAAAGAAATGGAAGGATAACAGCACTACAGTAGGCCAAAAATTCCATTATCCAGATTATAAGAAATCAGTGGGCCCTGGAAAGAATGCAACAAATTGCATTCCATAAGCAGTATGTAGGAACTGCATGACCTCGGGAATATGGTAAAGGTGCCTGTGACTATTCTCAACAAGAAGAAAGACAGACAATTAGAAACTACAGGAAAAACCTAAAAGTGCACAAGAAAACCATGGTCCACATGTGAAGCCAACAAAATTGTGGCGAGCCTTTGAATAACTGATAGAATGGAAGAAAAGAAATGGACCCGCAAAAAAGAGAATGTAGTGAACTACTGAATCAGCAGCTAATGGCAACTACAATCTATTATAATAATGTACACATATTTATCATCCTTTCATTTTTAGCCTCAATCTATAGACACAGCATGGACAATTTAATCATGTCAACACAAAATCAATTTCAATAAAAGGATAAAGGGAAAGCTGATGGAAGTTAAACAGAGAAGGGGCAGAGGGACAGCGAATGAAGAGGTGATGGAACAAGAAGTTGGTCTTTTGGAGAGTGACCTCAGGTAAGGAACTGGTGGTTTTCATTAAGAATCATTCTGGCCTCTTGATGTCATCCTGTGCACACTAACTCAACTGTGGCTGCCTTGATGCAGAAACTTGGTGGTGAACTTACAGCAGTGTGGCTGAAGGGGCAGAGAACAGTGCCCCCCAGAGGGCACTCCCTGCTTTTGACTATGACTCAAAATCACTTTTTATTGCCATTGACCAATGTCTCATCTACCCTTCAATGGCAATGTGTTAAAAAAAAAAAAAAAAAAAAAAAAAAGACCAAAAAGGAAAGCCAATTTTCATGAGCCAGAAGCTGACTGCTTGAACACTTTATCTGTCCCCATTTCCCCGCTCCCTGTCCCTAATCTATTCTTGAAAGGCTTCAAAGGACCCATAGCCTTTGTAAGCTATCCTTTCTGTAAGATATCCTTTCAGAACAGAACTCTAGCTGTGCACTAGGAGGAGCTTTAGTTAAAATGAAAGATTAAAAAAATTATGATCTTAGCCTCAGCCCAGGCCAAGTAAATCTTTCTCTCTGGTAGGGGCCCTGATCCTTATATTTTTAAAAGCTCCCAGATGACTCTTTTAGCCAGCACCGAACTCTGACTCCCTTGTCCTTGTCTCTGATGGGCTCTAGACTCTGCTCCAGGCCTTCACCCTCTTGAAGACTCCACCTCTGTGCTCTAAGATTCTAAGTGTGCAGAAATACGAGATTGCTGCCAAGAAAGCAACTTACTCTTTTTTTTTGGGGTGCGGGAGGGAATAAAACAAACACATCTGTACACTCTAGTTTACACAAAGGTGTCCTTAATAACTTTGTTGTAATGGGGGATCCCTGGGTGGCGCAGCGGTTTGGCGCCTGCCTTTGGCCCAGGGCGTGATCCTGGAGACCCGGGATCGAATCCCACGTCGGGCTCCTGGTGCATGGAGCCTGCTTCTCCCTGTGTCTCTGGCTCTCTCTCTTTCTCTCTGTATGACTATCATAAATAAATAAAAAATTTAAAAAAAAAAAAAAAAAAAAAACTTTGTTGTAATGGGCACAAATTGGAAATAGCCTAAATGTCCAACAACAGAGAAGTTGTTTTTTGTTGTTGTTTTAAAGATTTTACTTATTTATCCATGAGAGACATATATATATATATATATATATATATATATATATATATATATATACACACACACACACACACAGAGAGAGAGAGAGAGAGGCAGAGAGAGAGGCAGAAACATAGGCAGAGGGAGAAGCAGGCTCCCCATGTGGAGCCCAATGCAGGACTCCATCCCAGGACCCTACCCCAGGACCCTGGATCAAAACCTGAGCTGAAGGCCGACTCTCAACCACTGAGCCACCCAGGTGTCCCCAGAGAAGTAGCTGGATTATGGTGTAAGCCATAGGACACAAAGGTAGACAGGTTTAAAGATAAGGTTTTGTCAATGATTTGAGATAAGCATAACAAAAGATCATGTGGGGAAAAAAATGTCATGATTAAAAAAATCAGCTATATGTTATGATCTTGATTTTGTTAAACATATATCTTCAAAAAAATTAAGGGGCATCTTGGTGGCTCAGTGGGTTAAGCGTCCAGCTTTTTTTTTTTTTTTTTTTTTTAAGGATTTTATTGGATCCCTGGGTGGCTCAGTGGTTTAGCTCCTGCCTTTGGCCCAGGGCATGATCCTGGAGTCCCAGGATTGAGTCCTGTATCAGGCTTCCTGCATGGAGCCTGCTTCTCCTTGTGCCTGTGTCTCTGTCACCCACCCTGTGTCTCTCATGAAAATCTTATTTATTTATAATATTTATTTATTTATTCCTGAGAGACACACAGAGAGAGGCAGAGACATAGGCAGAGGGAGAAGTAGGTTAGGCTCCCCACGGAGAGCCCGATATGGGACTCAATCCCGGGACCCCAGGATCATCACCTAAAGCTGAAGGCAGATCCTTAACCACTGAGCCACCCAGGCATACCAAGCATCTAGCTCTTGATTTCAGCTCAGGTCATGATCTCAGGGTCATGGGATAGAGCCCTGAGTTGGGATCTGCACTGAGCCTGCTTGGGGTTCTCTCTTCCACTGCTGCACCTCCCTCTACTCATGCATGTATACGCGCTCTCTCCCAAATAATAAATCTTAAAAAAAAAAAAAAAAAAAAACAAGACAGGAAGCTGAGTAGCTGCTCAGGTGTTCTCTCAACTACTCAATAGTCAGGAGCCTGCATCATTGTGTCAGGGCCAGGAAACTTATAAACTGCAATGCGAAGAAACCATCAAAGGTATCTGGAAATAGGTACTTGTATTACAATCTTATATTTTGGCAAGAAATAGGCTGTGGAAACTTCGATTTGTTCTTGAACAGTTATAAAGAACATTTTGGAGAAGAGATTCGACGCCACAGTAAAACCCTGTCAGTGTTCTGTGCAGTGAGGATTTTATCACCTTTTTTCATCTAAGATACAGGGCTCTACTATCTTTTCAACTCATAACTCAATTAAAACTATGATCTTTATTTCTTTCCAGTCTTTTTTTTTTTTTTTTTTTTAAAGCTTTTTCTAAAGAAAAATAGTTGAGTAATAAAAGACACAGCTGTTTTAGCCAGATGCAAGGAGGCCCACCCGGCATACTTCTGCCTCCAGGGCTCATTTCTCAGGTGAGTGAATGAAGAAGGGCACACCTATCGTGTGCCCAGGCTCACCCTCTACCCTTCTTCCCGGAACACAGGTGGCTACTCACAGTGACTTCCTTCCCCAGGCTGACGGAGGCCAGGACGCGCTTCATACCCTCTCCGCTCCCAATCTGCCAGATCAAGGCCTCTGCGGCTTGGTTCTTAAATGGCCAGTCTCTTGCTTGCAGTTCATACCAAACAGTCCTGTGGGGACGGTCCATGCAGTGTGAGCTCCGGAACCACCTGGCCCAGCTCATGCCCAGGGGCTCCTATTGCCACAGTGCCAGGAACCCAGCCAGAGCATCCAGGATCCTCCTCCAGCTCTCCCCACTCACCGGGCTTCCAGAAATCCTGTGATGCCATCCTGGTGGCTCCTCCTGAGTACAAGAGGACCCCTGGCCCTACACATCTGTTGTGGTGGGAAGTCTGAGGCTGCACAGGCTCTGAAGAGAGTTCCTGGTACAGGGATCCCGTCTAGAATATGGCCATACCACCCTGAACACACCTGATCTTGTCTGATCTCTGAAGTTAAGCAGGGTGGGGCCTGGTTAGTACTTGGATAGGAGAGATCCCGTCTAATCTCAGTAGGGCTAATGCCAATGTCCAAGGTTGTTTGGGGAGTAACGAATGCCAAGCCCAGTGCCTGGCGCACAGAGGTGCTCAGGAAGTAATAGTCCAAGGTCAGGAGATGAAAGCACTACCCCTAAGGGAAAGTATCCAGAGATTACACAGTGAGGCCCTCACCTAGCCTCTCCAAATTCCCTCACCTTTCTTGATTCACCTTGGCCTTCTCCATGAGCCCCTCACTGCCACTGCTGAGGGTTGGGGCCACTAGCCACGTGGGGCTACTAAACAACTGACATGTGGGGAGTAGACCTGAGGTGTGCTGTAACATATTCTATACCAGATTCTGGAAACTTTGTGGGGTCAAACGGTTCCTTCATTTTTAAATTTTGATTACATGTCAAAATAATAGTATTTTGGATCTACTGAGTTAGACACATTATTAAAACAGATTTTATGTTTTTCTTTCTTTTTTTAAGATTTTATTTATTTATTCATGAGGACGCAGAGAGAAGGCAGAGACATAAGGCAGAGGGAGAAGCAGGTTCCTGCAGGAAGCCCAATGTGGGGCTCCATCCCAGAACCTCGGGATCACACCCTGAGCCGAAGGCAGACGCTCAACCGCTGAGCCACCCAGGTGGCCCTCACATTATGTTTCTATGCTACTTTTCTTTTGGTCAGCTTCGTGGGGCACTAGAGACTGGCTGGTAGGACCCTATGGTTCTCCCAGGGGGACAGTTCTGAGCTCTGGGCAGTGCCTTCACGGGGTCAGGGGTGAGACTGACACCTAGAAATCACCTGACTTAGTCCTCGTGAAGCAACCTTACAGGAGGTATTGTTAATTCTCTGCATTTTAGAGCAGGGAAAAGAGAAGGTCCAGGATGTGGTCTCTTAGCCAGAGAGGCAGAGCCAGGACTCAAAGCACAACACTCCCCTCTCCCCCCTGTCCCCAATGCCAGCTGGGCCCCTTCTTTGGGTCACACTTGGCCTTAGAGCCACAGGAGGGAGGATGTCAGGGCCTCCTCACCCAAATGCATAGACATCAGCAGCTTTGGAGAACGGCAGCTGGTCCTCGTCCTTCCCAGGGGTCATCTCTCGTACGATCTCCGGGGCCAGGTAGCAGAGCCAGTCGTGCGACAGCTTCAGCTGGTTCTCACGCCTGGAGGCCAAGAAGCCAGGGCAAGGACATGAGGCCTTTTGGCCAGGGGAGGAGAGGCTGCCTAGCACACCTATGCCCCAGGGCCAGCACACCACCCATGCATGACCCAGAAAACAGTGCTTTGCAAAGGCAAGAATGTTACAGAACACTGAAACCAGGTTCTTTCAGGAAAGTGGGCCAGTAACAGGTATCAGCAGGGGGTGGATTCTCTACCCTAGGATATCTGCCTGCCTGTGGATCTTAGAACCTGGCCTGGGGCTCATCTCCAGATAACGTGCTACTCTCCCTCCTGGCGGTCCCCCAGATTCCTGGAGAGAAGCCTTTCTCCCCACTCCTGCCTTTCAAGATTTGGGGAAATAAAATTGAATGCTCTTCCTCATTGGGGACATGAACCTTGGCCCTCCGCCCAAGTCAGTGAGCAAACAGGGGACCCAGCCTCTTATGAAGGTCAGCCTGAGAATGCAGGGCTATGTATGAGGGAAGGCTGCCCTTCAGTAACAGACTGCAAGGGTGCCCAGACCTCAGTGACACCCCGAAGCCTGACTGGCACTGCCCAGCTCCTCCCTGTTCTATCCAGACACTCAAAACCAACTTACCGGCCCTCTCGGACCACGCCCGAGATCCCAAATAGTCCGAAGTCGGTGATGACAACTTTGCCATTGTCATAGAAGACGTTCTTGGATTTGAGATCTTTATGCACAATACCTTTGGCATGTAGATAGCCCATGCCCTGGAAAATAGCAAGCCTCATGTCAGGGGGCGGGGCAGGAAGATGAGGGACAATGATTCAGCCCTCACCTGGGCTGGGCAAAGAGCTGGATGCCTCATGCAAGTCCCTTCCTGTCATCTTCAAAATCCTATGCAGTAAAAGGTCTCCACTGAACAGATGAGGAAACCAAGCTTCAGGGAGGGGAAGTCACTTGCCCCAGGCCACACAGCAATTAAGCAGCATTGCTGAAGTTTTGGTTCCAGGCTAGTCCACAGCCCCATGGTCCAACAGACACCATATACTTGACTAAAGTGTGAAGTGTGGTGAGGGTGATGGGTAGGGAGTTGGGGGGCCAGGAAGTATATAAAGAGCAATGATACCACTCATACAGGAATCCAGTGATCTACAGGGTCTCTCTCCCTCAGGCTTTATACAACTGGCCTCTACCCTCAGGCTAGGTGAGGGCTCAGTTGGGGTGCAGAGAGGAATTGAAGTCAGGTGGTCCCAGTATCTGTGCTGTGGGCGAAGGAGTTCTGGACTACTACTGATGCCCAGAATCCACGTTCCATCTCAGCTCAGGTTCTAAATTCCCGTATGGCCTGGGACACTTGACTTCTGAGCCGGTTTCCTCATCTATCAAATCAAGGTTAGGGATTTCTAACCACTGCTCTATTGGGAACTGAACGCTAGCCAGGTGTATGGGATGCAAGTGCCTGACACAGGCACAATCTCTTCCAAGGTCAAGTGGTCTTCTGACATGAAACCCAAGACTCGCATGTATCCCGATGCCCTTGGGAATGGGGGTGAGATGCTACTGCTGAAACAGCAGTCCTCACCAGCTCAGAAAGACGCACCTATAAAACCATCTCCCAACCTCTCATACTGACGGCCCTTCACACATTATGAGAGTCCTTCTGACCTTAAAGCTATCTCAGGATGAGAGGTAAAATGGTAAACAAGAAACAACATGTAGAGATAGAAAGAATGAATTGTGAGGCAGAACCAGACAGAACTCAGCTGAGGCCAGAGCTCGGTCCGAGGGGGTTTGGAGAGCACTGGAGAAGAATTTACACAAGGAAAGGGATGGGGAGGGCATGGGGTCTGCTGTACCACTTCCCTCAGGCCTGCCAAGAATAGTCACCCTGCTGTGGAAGCAAAGAGCTCTGGGAAAGAAGGACCTGCTCCTTTCCAAAACTCCATCCTGAATACAAGATCGTTCCTAGAATATCTGCCCATTCCCCAAACCAAACCAAGGCACAATCCTTTCTCAGTGGCCAAAGACCCCACGTTGGGCTGAACAGGGACCAGCTAGCTGCAGGACTGAGGTCAAGTCGCTGAGCCCCTCTGAGCCTTATTTATGTAAGAGCTGCCACAGCCTCAAAGAGCTTCAAGAGACAAGATGTAAAGCACCCAGGTCTGGAGCACAGACTCCCCTCCCCACAATGTCATACTGTTTCCCAAGTGGCCCCCAAGTCACAAACCTAGCCAAAAGTTCAGGACCTTGTTAATGCACTTTGAACCTCAAAACACCACAGATGAGTACAAAAGGAAGTGGCTTAGAAAGTCCTAGAAGGGGGCAAGGGACAGCTTCTTGGCAGGAGGAAAACCAAACAAGACAGCAGAGAGGTGGCTTCCGGCTCTGCAGCTCTAAAGTCTCAGAAGTAACTTCTCATCTGCCCCTAGAATCTTCCGGATGGCTTGTTCATCTGACCTTAGCCAGTCAGCAACAAGACACGACTCCCCAGTGCTCTGACCATAAGGAGAAGGAAGGAGGGCAGAGGAGGAGCGAGAGGGGAAATAGGACCCAGCAAGTTTGGGGGACAGTCTGAAACAAGTGTGATACCCAGTAGGTCCCTCCAACTCCTCTGAAACAAGATATACTGCAAGTGAAGGCAGAAATGTGCTATTTCAATTTCGAGACTTTCAAAGTTTATTTAATTCATTTAATTTAGCCACATGTTAAGTGTCACGTGGAAATCCTGGTTTGCTCATAAAAGTCACTGTGATTTTTTTGGTGTTTTCCTTGTGAAAGACACACCACACACACACACACACACACACACACACACACACACACACGATGGGCAGGAGGGAGGGAGAGAAAGGAAAAGTAGGAGTGAAAGCAGAGGAGAAAGCAGGGGACAGAGAGTTGAGGGAAGCTGGTTACAGCAAGCTTTTCGACAAAAACAAGAGGAGAGGAACCCCTATCCAGCAGCAGTCTGGCTTTTATCCAAGCCTGCTTGGTGTTAAAGAAAGCAACTTAAAAAGAAACTTTTCTTTTGTGTTTCATTACTTTAAAAAAAGATGAAAGAAAGAAAAAAGGCTGCCTGAAGGCCAGTCCTCATGAAACTTAGATCTGGATATTACCCAGATCTAAGCACCACCTTAATCAGCTCTAGCAAACTGTCACTGAGTGCCAGGCCCTGGGCCCAACATGCTCTCAGTGGATTTTTCTTGCGCCAATCCAATGGGGGAGGCTACGTTGGAATTCCTATGCTACGGGAGAGGAAGCCAAGGCTGAGAGAGACTGAATGACCTACCCAGAGCCACACAGCTGGTGCTACCAGGATTCGAACTCAGGCCATGTGTCTTTAAAGCCTGCTGCATTCCTCCCCAACCAATTCATCTGTCATCACAGACTGGGCATCTAGCTCCTGGCTCTAAGTGGCTGAGACACAGACGAGGGAAGGTGATGGGGTACTACCCTTGAGGAACCCCAGCTAAGAGAAGAAACGGAGCAGGGGACAGCCAGGAACCCTGGAACCAGCTGGATAACCCTTTACCTTGATGATCTCCTGAGCAATCTGTCTGGTCTTGTTGATGTCCAGAGACGTCTTGGGGTCCCTCACAAATGAGTGCAAAGTCCGCCCCTTGCAGAAGCTGTCAAGAGTGGTGAGGTCAGATTGAGGGATGGGGCCAGTGCAGCCGAACCCCAGCCCGCTGGGAGCCTCAGAGAAGTCATGGAGAGAGTTGTGCCCCCGGCCTCTGGAGGACTCTCTCTGTCCCCTGGACTGTGAGGGTCAGAATCCTTGTTCTTTTTTTTTTTTTTTTTTTTTAAGATTATTTATTCATGAGAGACACAAAGACATAGGCAGAGGTAGAAGCAGGCTCCCTGTAGGGAGCCTGATACAGGACTTGATCCCAGGACCCTGGGATCACAACCCGAGCCAAATGCAGATGTTCAACCACTGAGCCACCCAGGCACCCCCAGAATCCTCGTTCTTAACCAAGCCCCTGACAACCATTCTTTCTTGGGCTGGGCCTGAGTGTGCAAAATCATATACATGTCCCCCGATCCCTGCAGTTCAGGGCCCATGCACCCCAGAACAGGACACCCAGTTCACTGAGACTCCTGGCAACCCAGAGCAGCTTACCTTTGGAGGATTCAAGGCCGAAACATGTCTCCCCTCAAACTCAGGGAAGATCCTGGTCTTTTAGAGGACTATAATCAAGCAACATCTGGTACTGTCTATAATGATTCTCATGACCATTTGTACTGCTTTCTGAATATAGAGATTTTATTACAGTAAAGGCATGTGTAGGAGCGGGGTGGCTTCAAGGATGTCGGAGTGATTACCAGACAATGGGCTCGAGTTTTCAGGTCTCCCCCTGCACGGATTCCCAAAACCCAGGATGAGCAAGCACCCAGAGAGAATGTATGGCTCATTCCCCCTGTTCCCAGGAGTTCACTAAGGCAGCTCATGAAGGGGCTAGTTTTAGGAAACTTTTCCAAGGAGAGAGGATTCTTAGAGCCTCAGAGACTTTGAGAACTGGCTGAAGGGTCTGGGACATTGGCTGATGGTTCCTTGTATGTTTTCTGATCCCCTCAGCATATCCTAAAATGTGATTTTTTTTCTGGGTAATGAATGCTTTGCTATTTTTTTTATATGTATTTCCTTTAAGCAGACTCAGATTCTCACAGCCCTGGGTGGGTAAACAGAGCCGGACGGGTGAATAGACGGACAGCGCCGGGGGTGCTAGGGCCCTGGGGGCTGCTGAGCTGATATAACCTAAGGCATCATATGTTGTGCTTTGGGCTGGAATTTTGTTCCCTTGCTGTGTGACCTGCCTGAATCACAGTGCTCAGGAATTCTGGGGTGGTCCTGATTTACATCTCTGATAAACAGGAAAAAGGGAAATGAATTTTTATTTAGTAAATACAGTTTATTTGAGGGGGGACGAAGGTTCTTTCAAAGCACAAGGTCTGGCTATGGGGAATGTCATCAGAATATTAAAGAGAGGACTCTTGGCTGATAGGATTAAAGTGATTTCTAGTTGCTTTTTGAAACCTCCCTGTATATTCCAAACTACCTTCAGTAACCTCTAATTACTGTTCCTGACTGTAAAAGTAAACACCAAACAACAATTTTTTGAATGCCAAGGGCAGCCTCACAGCCCTGGTACTGAGGGAATGGACTGTCATACACCAAAGTTGGGGGGCAGGGGGGACTGGTGAGCACTTTCTGGAGTAGAAAGGGACAATGTACCTCAGAGCACATTCATATACTCTCCCCTAGCACTTGCACTCACAGAAGTCCACCAACATGTTCACTATAGCAAAGTGCCCAGCAAAAGAGGACTGACTAAATAAACAAACTTGGGCAACCAGTGATCAGCCAGAGGGAGAACATGTCGTTAGCTTGAAATCAGCTGTGGTGACAGTATTTACACCACAGGCTCGGCTTTCCTCCCCACCACCTAGGAACCGAGCACACCACTGGGTTCCACTTCGTGCCAGGAATGCTGGGTAAGCATGAAAGATTGCGGTTGGCCCCAGACCTGCACTCAAGTTGGAGAACATTGCACTCAAGTTGGAGTGATCCAGTAGAACCTGTTCTATTTTTACAAAGGAATAGTTTAAAAAACATAAGTAGGGGTGCCTGGGTGGCTCAGTCGCTTAAATGTCTGCCTTCAGTTCAAGTCATGACCCCAGGGTCCTGGGATAGAGTCCCAAGGGCTCCCTGTTCAGCGAGGAGTCTGTTTCTCCCTCTCCCACTCCCCCTGCTTATGCCCTCTGTCAAATAAATAAATAAATAAATAAATAAATAAATAAAATCTTAAAAAAAAAAAAAAACCACGAGTATCAACAAACTTCTCAAAGTAACAGAAGGCACACTAAGGATCTGTTCACAGTTTCCACCTTTGGGGGAGAAGCACCCAGTTGGGATGGGAGGAGGCTGGTTTTCACTCTGTGCCTTTTTAGAACATCTGATTTTCTTTAACCTTAGGCACAATTTTATTTTTTCATGTCAATGGGGCTATGATGGGAAGCTATTTTGGTTTCTTTCTTTGTACCTCTCCCCATTCAGGCCTCCCAGTTCCCCAGAGTGTCCCCACAGATAACAGGGCACCTGGGGCAATGGCGGGATGGGCAGGGGCTTGGTTACCTGGTGATGATGGCCAGGTGGGGCGGGTTCATGCAAGCCCCCATGAAGAGCACCACGTTCTCGTGTCGCGTTTGCCGATAGTTCATCACCTCCTTCTTGAACAGCTTCAGGTGGTCCTGGTTGTGACCGTCCATCTCCAGCAGGCGGATGGCCACCTCGCCATGCCAGCGGCCACGGTGCACCCGGCCCCAGCGGCCCTGCCCAATGGGCTCACCCAGCTCCACCTGCTCGAAGGGGATGTCCCACTCCTGCAGGTACACGCTGGTCTGGCTGGCCTTGCGAGAGATGGGGCCCCGCCAGGGCCGGCGGGAGCTCGGCAAGTCATCCACCTCGTCCTCGTCGTCCTCTGCCTCTGACTTGCCAGCCTCTGGCTCCTCAGCCTGGAAGGAGGGGGAGGGAATGGGGGGCTGGGCAGCAGATCTGGGCTCGGCCGACGCGCTCTCCCCAGAGCCCCAAGAGAGAGGCATGGGATCAGGAGACCCAGGTACTGGTTGTAGCTCTTGCTCTGACCTGCTGTGGGCAGGTCACTTACCACCACAGGACCTCAACGTCCTCATCCACACAATATGGTGGGTGGCCCAGGTGGGCCCAAGGCCCTTCTTCCCAAGAATGCTCCAAGATTTACTCATTACTGATATCTAACTCCCAGCAAAGAGCATTAACATCCCCTGGCACAGATGAATTTAACCCCATTTATCCTTTCTGGGCATTCTTTTGTTTAAACAGTTTCTGATGCTCCTCTCAGCAGGAATAAGTCAGTCAGCGAACATTCTAAGGCATGTTGCATTGATGGAAGCCAGGCTTGGCTGATGCTTTAGTTCAAGGGTTTAAGACAGTGGTTCTTGGGCCTAACTATAATCAGGATCACTGGGGGGCTTTGACATCACACAGATGCCTGGCCCCCACCCTAGACTGACTAGGAGTCTCCCACACTGGGCACCAGGCCTCTGGGCTAGGGGTGGGAACCAGGAGAATCGAGCGCTTACTTCAGCTTAAAAGATAAAAACAAAACAAAACAAAACAAAAAAAGCCTGCTTCATTGTACTCCTCATTCTTCCCTGCTGTGCACCTGCCTCAGTGGGCCCCTGAGATGGCCCTTGCTGGCCCGGCACCCCTGTGCTCCCCACACCTTTGTGTGTGCTGAGACAACGTGGAGAGAAGGAAGGCAGGGTCCCTGGCTGCGTGTCCCCCTCACTCACCTCCACTTCGTGATCCTCCAGCACATCTGTTTTTGGCTGGTGGTCGAGCCTAAAGGTAAAATAGTTGGTCAGGGAGATGCTGAGGGCAGTCCACCCTGCTCTCACATCTGGACTCCCATGTGAGGTCAGAGAGAGGGCTACCAGGCCCGCATCCAGACTGTGACCTACCTGGTCATGGGAAAGGCAGTCTGGATGCTGTAGAAACAGACAGGAGGCCCAAGACCAAACCCCATTTCCCTTCTTTGGCCTTGGCCTTCTTCAGACTAACCCGAGGGTGGTGGGGAAGACGGGTCATCAGGGACCACAAGGCCCCTTTCAAATCTGATGCCCAGTGCTTGGGCTCTGAGCGTGCGTGCGCGTGTATACACACACACACACACACACACACACACACACACACACACACACGGGGTTTGAAATTTGAAATTCTACCTGAGAACCGACTTCACGTAATTTCTTAACATCTCTGTGCGGGCTTTCTCCTCTGTATGTTACGGATGACACCTATTTAGACACCTGCCTTCACCAGACTGAGGCCCGTGTGAGGAAATGGGAGCCAAGGGCTGGGCAGAGCCGGGCTCCCTGAAGGAGTTCCGCAAACAGGAGCCATTTTTAGTAGCTGTCTCTAACTCCAAGTGGCCTTCGCTCACCTCTCCTGCATCACAAAACTGCTCCAGGGTTACATATATCCCTATCCAATGCCAGCTGCACTCACAGGAGGCAAATAAAACCCTCTGGCCGAGTTCACAGATGCAGGGAGTGAATTGCCCAAGGGGTATCTTGCCTGGCTGGCCCAGGCATATGGCAGCATCTGGAGCTGAGGGGGGACGGTGGTCAGACACTTATAGGTGGGGTGGGAGGTGGTCCAGGGTGTGGGTCTAGAAAGAGACCATGGCATAGGGATGCCTACCGGGTGCTGTCCGCCGCATCAGGGGATGGCACTGCCTGTGGAAATGCCGAAATGTCTGGAGGAAACAAAAATCAAACACAAGGCCTGAGACTCCCCTCCCCCTCCCCCTCCCCCAAAGGGCAAGGTGCTTACAAACCCAGCCCACACAGTGGAGTGGCTCCTCCTCGAACGGCCAGCCCCTCGCAGGGCTGAGTACATGTTCGCCAGGCCACTGCCACTCCTAAAATGGGACACAGAAGTGACCTCTACTGTACTTGGTTTGGCCCACACGGCTCAGTGCTGGGAAGGGACTCCAGGTGAGAGAGAAGGTTGAGATTCTCCAGTGAACCCCGTTCCCCTGTAGCCAAACTGTCCACTAGGAGCAGGTGGTAAAAGCAGACTGGATTATTATTTACTGGACATGGGGGGGTCAAGGCCCCCCTTGTCTGCTCAGAGGCAGCAGGTGGATGCAATAGCCCTGGAGAACAGTGAGCTGCCTTGGCCCAGGCCAGCAGAGGTCCAGAGGCAGGGCTCGCATGGCTCAGTAGTGACACCTGGTGTCTGGCTCAGCTGCTGGCCATTTCTGGTGGGAGCCAGAGGCCCCACCCCCTTGGCTTTCCAGGTGTTTAAGTCGTTGGTGAAGCAGCTCTCTGGGGAGACGAAGAAATGCACAGTCTATACTTCCTAGGGCCCAAAGATTGGGCAGGGGCTGACCCTGAGCCTAGGAGTTTCCCACTTTTAGCACTGAAAGTCTCACATCTGGGGAACACCAAACAGATGGGTCACCCCAGTGTGGAACCAAAACCTTCCAGGGCTCCTTCTGCTGCCTGCTTCCTTCTGGTCCCTCTCTCTGGTTCCCCTGAGGCTGGCAGCCCCAGGCCTGGCTGGGCCCCTCACTCCCTCCTCTTTGGTCAACAAAAGAAAAGAGACTATAGGTGGCAGTGGCTCAAGCTATTAGCAGCCTCTTCCTGCCTTCTAGGACAAAGAGCTGCCCAACTCAGCTACCAACACCCTCTCAAGTTCTAAGGCTTTATCCAAGGCTACCCCCTAAAGATCATCTATGCGACCTCACAGACTTGGAGAATCTGAGAGAGGCGTGGGACTCTTTATCAGGGAAGTGCACACATGCAACATTTCTGGGGGATCCTGGGCCCTTGAAGACTCTGCCAAGGCCTCCCCCAGATACCATTACATGGTGTCTGCAGACTACCAGGGGCAGCCTGACCTTTCTACCTCTCCGATACAGCTCAAATATTCCCACAGAAGATAGACGCATGCATAGGGGGTGGCACTGGGGAGAAACAGCACCCCAAGTGAGAGGGAATAGTGTCTCTGAGGCCTCCTATGTTTCCTTAAACATTAAGAGTGTCTTTTGCATTCTGCTCCAAAATGTGTCCATGTTTATTTTAACAGAAATACGTTCCTTCTCCTCCCTCCTTGACATATGTTCAGAGCAAGATGGACCCTTCGGGAAGGAGAGCGACATTCTTCCAATGCTTTTGAGTACTCCTCTGTACTCTGTCCTATAGCTGGTAACCAGAGAGGCTCTTAGAGGCGAACCGTGACAAAAAAGGGTGTGAAACCACCAAGGCAGCTCAGAGAGGCTCCTCAGGACCAGCCCCAGGCCCCTGACCCCTGCCAGCCTGCTCACACCTGGCCAAAGCCATACAAATAGTCCTGTAAGAACTTACAAATGCTCCAGATCACTCCCCTAATGGAGCTGGGCTGGGGAACAGAAAATGCTGAGCTAACTAAAATAGCATTTCAGGACAGGTCTGTTTAACCCAGGAGAAAAATAATTAGCCACAGTCTTTGTCTAAACACACAGCGACTCCCTATGACTCAATTAAGAATTAAAGTAAACCCCCCCCCCCAAAAAAAAAATAAAAGAATTAAGGTAGCCAATCACTGATAGGAATGCTTGTCATCCTCAGCTGGAGAAATAGGTACTAACCACACAAATTCCTTGGGGGAAGCAATATGGCCAAAGGCAAAGGTTGGCACACAGTGAGTGTGCAAAGCAAGTTTTGTGGAAGGAAATCAGAGATTGAAGGTGATCTCCTTGAAACTCTAAAACAAAGCTGCATTTTATCTTATCGCCAGCATGAGGCGCTAGGCAGCAACGCTCAGGAAGGAGAAGCCCAGTCAGTAAGTGAAGCCTGCAGACTTTTCCAAACTGGCTTCCCTTTCTAAGATAGGTCCTGTAAGCAGCTTCCTTGTCATGACATAGGGGAAGATATCCTGACAGATGCTCAGAAGGCATTAGCAAAAGGTCTCTTCCTTCATTCTACAAACTGGATTTTGGCCACCTCCCTGCTGCATGATCCTGTAGTCTCTCTATGCAAGAGGCTGAACAGGCTCCTTGCCAAGGTCCCTCTCAGGAAGTCACTGCCCCTGTGAAGGGTCCCCTCAAGGTGACCCCCCCCCCCCACAACTGTCTTTTCCAGCTGTGACACACAGTCAGCTCTCAAAATAGGTATATGTGAGACTCCAGCATCTCAGAGGTGCCCAGGGAAAGGATGCCCAGGTGGGCTGGACGGAAGGCTCACAGTGAGGGGCAGTTAGTGGAACCATGCAAAGGACTCACCTGGAAAGATAAACTGCTGTCTATGATGAATGAAGTAGGCAGCTTTAAACAGAAGAGGAGGTGAGTCACACACACAGAACAGCAAATGCGGGGGCTTGGCCGGGGCGGGGGTGGGGGGGGACGGGCTGATTATGGGATGGGGCAGAGCAGGGTGATCCATGCAGGAAGGAGGATGGGGGCTAGAAGGAAATGGGTGCTGGCAGGAGCCCCCAGGAAGGACTGGTCCATGAAGGATCTGCTGCAGAGCCCTGGCCCATTCCCCTTATCTCCCAGGCTTGCTTCTCTGTGCAGTCTGTATGAGCTCAGCTGGGGCAAAACCCAAGGGGGAAGAAATGGTGAAAGCTGGCTGAGCCATGCGCAGAGGAGTGGCCCCCCTCAGCCCCACATTCACCCCCTTGGCAACCCGACCGCCCCACACAAAACAAAACAAAAACCCAGCTCACTGAAGGGGATGCGCTGGGGCTCTGGACTCTGACACAGTTGTCATATTGTCAAACAGGGGTACAGATAGCCTTTCCCCGGCTTTATTCTTGGAGGTAAACAGAAATGCTCCCCCGAAGTGCAGAATGGGGGCATGGTGGGAGTTGTGACTTCCCAGATTAACCACCAGGCCAGGCCCAGGGGCACTGCCATGCCCAGCGAGACCACAGATCCTGGAGAGACGGAGGGCTCTGTGCACAGAACAATGAGGGCCCATCAGGGAAAGCTGAGAGGCTCTGGCTGACATCACAAAACGGACTTTTTCTGTGGCCTGTTTTTCAAACAGGGACTTCCTTTTAGAAAAATCCAACCTAGGAGTTTAGCAAAAGACCCAGTTTCAGAGCATAATGACAGAGCCGAATGGGAGAGGAGGTCGCTCAAAGGGGCTGTCGCTCCACTTGCAGGGAGGGGATAGGTGTGATGGGGACAATGCAGAGGGTATCCAGCCAGGTGCATGTTAGAGCAAAGGGGCAGGCAAAAGAGAAAAGATTCCCACAAAAATCTCAGTTTCCCAGTGACCCTAAAAGAAATCCCTGGCACATTGGTAAAATGGGCCCAGAGAGGCTACCTGGTCTCTTGCTGGCTGCATGTGGCCCCAGCTAAGAGTCCCCCGGCACAGGAAAATCTGTGGCCCTGACCCCTCCACCCACCCACCAGGTCTGGAGCTCCAAGGACCAGTGACAGGTGGGGCCTGACCTGACTGGGCCCAGAGCAAACTGGAGTGTCCCAGTGGCTGCTCCTTCTTCCTGGCTGCCAACTGAAGGGCCAAGACCAATTGCAAGGAGATGTGAGGGAGGCCCAAGCCAAGGTGTGTCCTGAGACAGGCAAGTGGGCCTTGCTGAGACGGGGGTGGGGAGGGGGGCACCCTGGCCTTATAGAGTGCAGGGCAGCCCGGGCTATGGTGGAGGCAAAGGTTACCTCTAGCATGCACCCCTGAGACTCAGTGTACTCATCTGCACAGTAGGAATAAACCAAATCCCAACTTCATGGGGTAACAAAAGTTCCCCCATAAGCAGCTTTTTTAGATCACAGAGCAGGTAAGCAATTGAGCCTCAGAGTCCCTCTCCCAGACCTCCTGGGTCAGCCCCAGCCCTCCGTGCTGCCTGCCATGCTTCCTGAGAGCTCAAAGTCCTGAGTGAACAATGCTTAGGAGAAGCCACCACATGCATGGGAGGGCAGCCTGGGGATCCTGTCAAGAATCCAGGCTTTATGCCAGACAGATTTGGCCTTGATGGTGGCTCTGTCCCTTACGTGTTATACAGCTCAGAGTAAGCCACTTCCTCTGAAACCTCAGTATCCCCATCTGTAAAATGGGTGTGATAACAGCATCTACCTCAGAGCTCTCATCAGGTGTAAATATGGTAATGTACTTGAACTTGGCACAATGCTTGGCTCCCAGCAAATGCTCTTTCTTAGTGGTGGCAGTGTTTGACCTTGAGCCTGCTGGGGCATGCTGAGAAGGGGCATCTGACCCTACCCTGAAGGCACACAGAAGCCCCAAGGTGTGGTTACCTGGGAAGTTGAACCTGCTGTCCCGCTGGCCAGGAGAGGGGTTGGGGGGTGTGGTTGCACTGGATGGATTGGACGATGTTGGGAAAGGTGCCGGCGAGGAGGGTGTGGAGGAGGTGGTAGAGGATGGGTTGCTACTGGAGTCCAAGTGGTTCATGGCCGGAGGATGCTCCTGTGGGACGAGAGACACCAGAAGTGGGCAGGGACTATCACTGCCCTGCCCAGCCTGCCTCCTGTACCCCATGCTGGGACCCTCCCCTCCCTCCCTAAAAATGAAGAAGTCTGCCCAGGGCATCCTGACATTCTACTGGTCTAATATTCAAGGGAAGAATGGCACAGAGAGACCCTCACCTCAATGCCATCCCCTGGGGGACACCTGCTCATCTTTCTTCATCTCATACTTTCCTCTCAGAAGCCCTTCTCAAGCCCAGTGGGGACCATGCTCCTCCTATAGCTAGCACCTTTCCTCATCTTAGGGGGTTTCTGAAAAATGTCTCTCCCCCACCCCCCAGAGTGTCCTGTGAGGGCAGGGACTGGCCTGCTCCTCATAAACCCAGTGCCTGGCTCTGAGCCAAGCACACAACAGGGTTTCTTAATGAATTACAGGGTTTCTTAATGAATTTAGCCTCTGACAAGTGTTTGGTATGTGGTACACAGTGGTGTCTAATAAATAAATGCTCCCTCCACTCTTTTGCAGACCTACTGGTTAGGACTGCCCAGTGGTTTGGGCCCTAGCAAAGTCAAAGGGCCAGCTGAGAGAGGGCTACAGAGGGACTCTGTGTCAGGTGGGACACTGGCCCTGACCAAGTTCCCAGACCCAAACTCCAATCCTTTAGGGGACAGGATTGGAATTCCTTGGTCAAAAAAGTTGGGGGCTAGGGACACCTGGTTGGCTTAGTCGGTACAGCATATGACTCCCGATCTCGGGGTTGTGAATTTGAGTCCCACACTGGGTGTAGAGAGGACTTAAAAATACAATCTTTAAAACAAAGTTGGGGCCAAATTATGTTGAATGTTGAGTTCTATAGGTTTTTCTTCTGCAGACCATCAAGGCTCTGGGGACCCCAGAATCCACCAGAGCCACGCAGTGGGCCTCACAGTCCAGGGATAGCCACCACTACCCAGTGCCACATGCCAGTGGGGGAGGGAGCTGGGTCCACTGAGCCTGTCCTCTCCCTGTGCACCCCGCAATGATCCTGCATCCCATCTCTGTTCCCCAGGGCTAGGCCCGCCAGGGGAGGAGGAAAAGCTATGAGGCAGGCGGGTTGAATCCCAGGCTCCTCAGCTCAGCGCCCATGTGACTTGCTTCAAATCAGCCCACCTTTCTGAGCCACAGTGGTTCTCTATAAGAACCGGCTGCTGCTTCACGGGCTCAGCGTTCAAGGCCAACATGTTCTTACCACAAGCTATGTGCCAGGCTCTGATGCAGGCACCAGGTAGAGGCAAGACGACAAGGCCCCGCCCTCCAGAGCACCCCCCCCGCTGGGGAGATAGGCCCTCCGCGGGCAGACAGGTGACTGTGCCATGCGGTCAGGCTGCCAAAAGCATCCAGAAGGGGGTAAGTGCAGCCAGAGGCCCCGGTCCTTAGCCCACATCTTGGCAAAGTGTCCCTGAGGAGTGTGTAAACCCGAGAAGGTGGGTGTGGGCAGAGCTGCTGTGAGCAGAGGCAGCTGGAGGAGAGGCTGGAGAGACAGGAAGGCCCTGAAGATGAATGGGTCAAACACGTGGCCCTCAGCACAGTGCCTGCAAGAACTCAGTAACCATTAGCTCCGGTTATGAGAACGACTACAAATAGGGGTGAGGGAAGGATGACAGCTGGCCAGTGTCCTCAGTGAGGTAAGAGAAGGCATAGCCTAGAACTATGTCGGGGCAGGGCCGACCAGGTGCACGCAGGAGGGCCTCCTGGAGGAGGAGGGGCCTGAGTGGGTCCTGAAAAACCAACAAGGACTGAATGTGGTGAGATGGTATAAATGGGGGTGCATCTGGTGCTGCCAGACAAGAGGACAACACTGGCAGGGTGGGAGTGGCAGATCCGGGGCCTAGCGTCCCTCCCAAGGAAGTGTGTCTATCTGTGACAGCCTGGACACCACCACTACTCCTGATGAGCAAGTTCATGAACGTCATCTCGTTACCCTCACAACACCCTGAAAACGAAGCATTCTCATCCCCACTTACAAACCAGGAAGCTGAGGTTCAGAGAAGTAAAGGAATTCACCCACGGTCACAGGGGCAAGAAAGGGGACTAGTTGGGACTGGAGCTCAGGTCTGTGATCCTACACCCTCCATTCTACCTCTATTCCTGCTGGGAACGCCACCTCGGGGGAAATGCAATGATGGGGGAGGGAGGCCAGAGAGACAGCACGGGCTGGCCCATGAGGAAGTCAGCTCTGAGGCACTGGCCTCCCCTGTTGGACAGTGAGATGTGGAGCAGCCCCTTACGCTGGATCTTCAGGTCCCCGGTGTTCATCAGCTGTGCCATCTGCTTCTCTTCTCCCTGCCTGAACCTCCACCCCAGCCTGGCCCAAGCCTTGGAGAAGCCGGTCACATGCCCCTCAGTAAGGCAGGCAAGGGCATGCTAAGCCCCGGTGTAGGCCTGGGACACAACACATTGAAAACCCAAAGCCACCCCCGCAGCAGCATCGGGGCAGAGTGGGGAAGCCACTGGCTGTATGGTCACCAGGGAGCTGCCATCAGAAGCCACTAGTGCCTGGAGGCCACAACAGGTGTGTTGAGACTCTCCTTTCAAAAACCTGTGTTATGGCAGAGCACACCGGCTCTGGGCCTGCCCCTCACTCACGGGGGACCCTGTGCCCACTTTCCTCATCTAAAACCCAGGTACCATCAGTATGCGATTTTTACAACTACTGTGAGGATCAAAAGACACATTGATGGAAAAAGTTCCCAACTCACAGTACATGCTCAGGAAACGTCAGGTTAAACTGGGGAAGGAGGTCATGGGCACATTAACTATGATTTTGGACATAAAATATGAGGTCTTAAAAATGGCTAAAGACAGAATCCCTGAAGGCCACCCTCTGGCCTTGGATCCTGGATTGCACGCCCCACACTTCCCTGCTCAACTCTCCCTTTTGGAAAGGAGCAGGACGGGTTTCTCCCAGCAGAAGCAGCTGACCAGGGGACCACCGCTGCCACCAGCGTACCTTCTTTGTTAGTGCTTTGGGGAGGGTTCCGAAATGGGGCTCAGCTGCTCTGTCCACTGGGTTGTTGATGTCCGAGGGGACAGACTCTGTCCTCCGAAGCCGAGGTTCTATTGAGAAATGACAGGGGAAACCATTAACAGGGAGCAGATCAAGCTACAGAAAAGTTCACCCCAAACCCAGTGAAAGCAAAGAGCAGAACACTCACGTGGAAGGAAGGATATTCGACAGGCAGGGGCTTCTTTTGTACACTTGTTGTGACACTTCAATCTGAGAAAGAAGGCAGGGTCAGTGCCCAGGGGGCCACTCGGGGCTCCCAGGGCTCGCACAGGGGGCTCTGGGCACTGGGCCCAGCAGCTCTGGGCACTCTCTCATGGCTGCCTCAATCTCCACACATTTCTCAACAAACATTAGCTCAGGAGTTTGGAACATCCCACATCAATTGCCCTAGCAGCTATGGGGAGCAGGACACTTTCCCTTTGGTGTATGCCTAATCTTCACAGTGGAGCAGTTTTACTTGCACCCATTTTAACTTGTGTGAGTCACACATCTATTTCTCTTCTCTAAAGAAAAGGGAGACCCTCCACTCACATTCAGAAAACTGGAGAAAATAGGAACTTACAAAAAAAAGATGAATTGGAAGGAGAGCATCTACATGACCAAAGGGATCCCAGGAATGCACAGGGTGGCTCCTGCTGCATTCCAACATGGGCTACGTGGTTTGAGAGCCAGCTGGGGGGCCAAATTGGAAAGAGCAGGGCCCTCAGTTTGGTCCTACCTGCTGCACCATGTCTTGGTGGTTCTCAACAATCAGATGGGTTGACATTGGTGCCCTACTAACCTTAAACCACAATTGTAGGAGAGTGTGGGGCTCAAAGATCATGCTATGCTCTCCATGTGAAAGGTACTGCTTGAAAAGAAGAGGGGGTCCCCAATTTAAAGCCAGGAGCCACAGAAGACCTAGACTGGTGGAAAGCTCTGACATTATCTCCTTGGTGGTCAGGGGAGTCATCAGGAAAACACAATTTATCCAAATGACAGGCACGAGACCCAGTCTGGTGGGAGCCGAGATGCTTTTATTACACGCATCTTGATCAGAATCTTGAAGCAATCCTGATAGATAAAGAGCCTGGGATCATCCGCCTGCCCGGTTGTGAAATGAGGCCCAGAAAGGGCAGGCATCTTGCCCCGGGTCACAAAGCAATGAAGGGGCTGTGATCTGGGAGCAGAGACTCCAGGTCCATCCTCTGTAAGATGAAGGCAGCTGATAGCAGCAGAGGCCACTCTGCCCCTAACACGGTTCCCTTCCTCATCCTTCTGTCCTACCAGAAAGCATAATGGTAGGAAATAAGTTGGGTTTGTAGAGAAGCCATTCTCCCTGAACTCTCCTCTTCTGTGAATACCACAGGTCATCTCTGTTTTCACCTCTACCTGACCCTTCTCCCCACTTTGTGTGCTAACATGTAAGGCTAAACTTCAGAACTCCTTATAGATAAGAACAGTCCTCCCATTCCTCTTGGACTTGTACAAGGTCAAAGGTTTGGAATTCTTTTCTTTCTTATCTACCTGGTAAACTTCTACTCCTCCTTCAACACCCACCTCAAACATCCTCTTCTGGAAATGCCTTGCTTGATGCTTCCTTAATCTCCCTACAGAGAGCTGATCATACTGAGGTATGTCAAATGGGATTATAAATAATAGGTTTAAGAACTCTCAAAGGCGTTCCCTTGCGCTCTGACTCAACCTATGGCCAAGAATCAAGTAGTAGGACTCTTACTAAACTAAAAGTATGGAGTTTACTCGCCTCTCTCACCCTCTTCCACCCTCTGCCCATCACCTGCAATGCTTGCATTTCACTCCAAACATCATGCTCTTCTGGCACACATGGCAGACCTGTGACAGCCAAGACTTCGTGGAGAATCTGCAGAAGGTAGACGGGAAAATGCTCACATGGCTAGGAAACCAGAGCCTGGGCAGGGAAGGGCCCCAGGAAAACCAGGAGACTAGGCTCCATCCCAAAGCCTCTAGCCTTTCCCAGGGAAGGGCAGGGACACCCAGGGCCACTGCCTGCCCCTGAGCATTCAGATTTCCCCGCTGTAAAGTCATCATTGCCAAAACCCCAAAGTTAGTATGATCACGGATACCAGCTCTCTGGCAGCAGCCATCAAAATTACAAGAGTGTATACTGAATGACTCCCATCTTAGGAAGTGACTCAATAGATACTTCCAACTGATATCAAATGATGTACAGACAAGGTTACTCCCTGCCGTATGTTTGCAGTGTAGAAGACTGCAAACAACCTATGCTGTTTAGGTGTATAGACGGCTGACTGCAAAGTACAGTCCAACTACACCATCAGACACCATGAGGCCAGAAAACAAAGAAAGCTCTTTTTGTACAAATACAGGATGATCTCCAAATTACATTATCAAAGGAAGAAGTACATGACTCTATTTACATGAAGTTCAAATATAGGAAAATGTAACCAATGAAGACATAAGTGAACAGTAACCCGTGGTGGTAGTGCTATGGACCCAGAAGGGCCAAAGATCAATTTCTGGGGGACCAGAATATTCTAGATCTTCACCAGGATGACACACATCGGTGTATCCATATGTAAAAATGCATTTGTGCTCTCAGCTCTATGTAAATTATGCCTCCATTTTTACAAGAGAAGCAGAGTATAGAACAGTGTATATAGTATACATATGTATTTGCTTATATAAAAATATCTCAAAAAACTGCCAAGATCTGCCTATAGGGGGACCTAGAGGGCTGGGGGGTAGCAGCAGGAGGGGACTATGTATGTATTATGTGCATATATATGTAGTATATATAGTATATAGTGTGTATATATATGTGTGTGTGTGTGTGTATAGTCACCCTTCTATACCTCTTGAATTTTGATTGTATTTCAATCCAAATTAAATCCAAATTAAAAAAAAAATTAAAAACACAAAAGATAGATTGGAAGGAAGGACGAGGGTTGAGTGGGTAGACGTGTCCTGCAGAGAAAAACTCTAAGGCAGTCCCCAGAGTGGGAAGGCTGAAGGGAAGAAAGAACGCACATTTTTGGAGGAACAGATTTTTGAAAGCATGTAGATCATAGTAACAACAGAACAAATAGCAACAGTTATTTGGGAAACAGTTTGTAACACATCCATGAACATTAGCTCACTCCACCCCAGGGTGCAGATGCTTAGTACACAGGCAAAGGAACCAGAGAGGTTAGGTGACTTCCTGGGGTCACACAGTTAGGATGTTGCTGCAGCAGGGTCTGGACCCCAGGTCCCTAAACTCAGAGCTGCACAGCTTTTGAGACCACGAGGGCAGAGCATAGAGAAAGAACATGGGCTTTGGGATCAGACTGCACCGGTGTGAATCCTACCAACTACTGGCTGTGGGAGCCTCGGAGCCTCGGAGGCCAACATCCTCATAGGGACCTGAGGAGATCACATGTGTGAATGTGTAGTGCACACGAGCGCTACTGTCTCCACCCAGCCAAGATGGGTGCTTCCAGGGACAAGGACAGAGGTGCTCATGTCCCTGATGTACCTTTTAGGAGCCCTAATCCTACCTATCTGGGATCCACAGACTCTCTCTGGGCTTCAATCTTCTCTCATGCCAACAGTGGGGATAAGGGGAGCAGCTCAGTGAGAGGACCTCCACTCGGAAATCTTGAAAACGGGGCAAAGTGGTGGGTCAGATCTGGCCCTGAGAAGAGGCAAGTGCTAGAAAGGGCGTAGGCATAAAAGCCTTCCCAGACTGGGAACGGACCATGATTAGACTAAAGCACTTTAGATTTTCCTGCTGAGGGCAGCCCGGGTGGCTCAGCAGTTTAGAGCCACCTTTAGCCCAAGGGGTTATCTTAGAGTCAAGTCCCATGTCAGGCTACCTGCATGGAGCCTGCTTTTCCCTCTGCCTGTGTCTCTGCCTCTCTCTCTCTCTCTGTGTCTCTCATGAATAAATAAATAAAATCTTAAAAAAAAAAAAAAAAAAAAAGATATTCCTGCTGAGCGAGAGAGGCCTGGAACCAGGGCTTAAAAAACCAAGCAGGGAATGCTCAACCCTGAGCATCAGCTTCAGCTCAGGTAGTGATTCCGGGGTCCTGGGATTGAGCCCACATCAGGGTCCTGCCACAGGGAGCCTGCTTCTCCCTCTGCCTAGGTCTCTGCCTCTCTGTGTCTCTCATGAATAAATAAATGAATCTTTTTTTTTTAATTCACCTTTTAAAATTGTATAATGCAGTGGTTTTTAGTATATTCACATCACCACTAGTGATGATGCACCACTAGTTGCATATTTAGTATATGCAACCATCACCACTATTCAATCCCATAACATTTCCATTACCCCAGAAAGAAACCCCATACTCGTTAGCAGTCACTGTCCACTTTCACGGAGGAAGAATAGGTGGGCTTCCTGTTGATGAGATGCCGTGCAGACCTGTTATCTGTGGCACACACCAGCCTCACACCCTGGGAAGATCCCGCTGGGCACCTGGGGACAGAGGGAAGACCTCGGACCTTCACATGAAGGGCTTGTCCCCATTGTGGCACCAGGGCCTCTCTTCCTCAACACTCAGCCCTGACAAGTCTCCAGAGGTGCCTGGGTGCCAGTCAGAGGACTCAACCACTATCTCACCAGCAGCATGACCTTAGGCAATTACTTAAGCCCTCAGAGCCACAGCTGGGTCTCCAGCTCTGGCCAGAATTCCAGGCCAGTCTTCCAGGCTCACTGCCGCTACAGTTCATGCTCAGGGGGAAATGAAAGTCCCTGGCAAGTTGCAAAGCTCCTGATAAGTGTGTTCCCAACAGTCTGTGGCAGGGATGGCCAGAGCACTGGCATCCCTAGGCACTGTTCCAGTTGTTGTCCAGGGTGATGAGATGCTGTGCAGGCCTGTTGTCTGTGGCACACCCCAGCCTCACGGGAACTAAGGCCAAGTCTCCTGGTCCATCCACGTCATGGGCCTGTGTCAACCCATGACAACACACACCAGCCACCAGAGTCACTAGAAGTTGTTGGAAATCCAGGCTACCAAGCCAAGAACTTTAGGGATGGGCCATGGGACCCTGGAGTTTCAAAGCTTCATGGACTCTGACGTGAGGCCAGCTGTAGGCCTCAACATGATCTCACAGTGGGACCTGCAGGAAGCTCGCAGCTCCTCCTCCCTGAGACCATAACCGTGTTTCTCCTGGGACCTGTGTCTTCCCTCAGCAGGGGTGGGGTCAGGGAGGGTCCAGTGAGTCCATAAAGCCACTGGTGACAGGCAGGGGCTCCACATGGGTGGGTGATGGACAGGCCAGAGGCAAAGAGCCCCAAGAAACAGGGATCAGGCCGGACACCCACCCACAATGAAGACTGACCCCTCAGTGGGTGCCCTGCCACACGCAGACCCCAGTCCAGCTCTACGTCCCCTTCCTGTCCCAGCCCGGCTGGACCTACCTGTGAGTCACTGACAGTCCGATATCCCTTCGTACCATCTGTGGGGATCCATGTGGGAGATCTGTGGGGAAAGATGCCAGGTCAGGCAGGCTGAAGAGGCCTGTGCACCTGTGGCCTTCTAGATCAGAGACCACAGGCTAGGTGGGTGAGACGACTTGCTGCAGAGTAGATAAAGTTGTCCCTAACATTCAGAACAGGGACGGTCCAGGGAGACTAATGGGGCAGTGTAGTTACCATCATGCCTGACCTGCTTCTCCTGTGAACATTACTGTCTGGTCTCTGCAGGTGGTTATGAAACCATCGCTGTGTGGCTCCTCGCTGCAGTGGCAGGCAGCAGGCAAAGCAAAGGTAAGGACAGAAGTCTCCACCTATGCCCACCTCTCGCGCTCCCTCATGGACACATCCTTAGGTCATCATTTGCAAGGGCTTAATTTAGGTCTCTTCTTGTTTAGTGGGTAGGAGCTCTCTGATCTTTGGCGGAGGTTCTGAGGCTGAGCAGCCATATAGCACATCCAGGACCTTTATAGCTACAAGCACCTTGAGAATTTTGCTCTGAGAGCCACCAGAGCCAGATCTTAGCAGGTAGAGCAAGGACAAAATGAAGTTGTATCATGCTCCCACTTGGGCCAGTCCCACTGGCTTCTGGAGGAGTCTCAGATCGCAAGCTTTGAGATGAGCCTTATGTCTGCCTTCCTAGAGGGGACCCCAGGCTCTCTCTGTCCTAATCCTGGGTTCCCCCATAAGAACAGCATCCCTAGTGGTTAGGCCTTACAGGTCAGGCAGTGGAGGAACACCTGGAGGCAAGCTCTGCACCCACTGGCAGTCCACATGTCCCACTGCCTCATGCCCCTCCCCCACTTCCCAGTCCTGCCTCTGCCCCTACTCAGCACTGCCTACCTCCTCCTAGAGGAAGGGTTCTCAACTGAGTCCCTGGATGGACTTCAGGGGTTCTGGGAATCCTCTGGACTGGAAAGCTTTGTGGGTGGACTTTTCCCTGGAAGGTAGGTCTAAACTTGTATCCAGTTATCAAAAAGAACCATAACCCAGAAAGGTCAGGAACATGGTGCTTGAGGGATCTGTGGCTGTCTCCTGTCCTCAGAATCAGCAACAATCCCAGACCCCCTGCCTCCTCGTGCTGGCCTGGCACATACCTGGTGCTCATTAAGTGCTGGTTCACTTAATGCCAAGTACCACATACCTGAGCACACAGAGAAGGAAGGATGGGCTGGAGGTGCTGGCTCCTCCTCCCACACTAAGGGGGTTTGATAAGGACCAAAAGGCCCTGTGCTACCCCCTGATGATTTGGGAACCCACAATCACACTACCACAGTTCTCTCTGGCATATCTGCTCTGGGACTGACTTGTCTTGCCTCCCTCCTGGGACCCACTTCACTGTGAACAGCCAAGGCCATCAAAGTACATGGGTGTAAAAGGGATTAGGCTGCCAGCCTAAGAGAAACAGACTGTAGGAAAAATGAGATTTCGACCATATATACAACCTGTAGTGGACTTGTAACGTCGGCTGTGGGTGAGAGATACGAGGCAGGTGAGAGGGCACAAGGGCCAGGCATCAAGCACCCCTCATCTAGATGAAATACTCGCCCTGAAGACTTTGTCCTGCCTCCTGGCAAGCTAGGCAAGCAGTCCCACAGCAACTGGGAGGATGTGGGGACTGGGCTGTCCTAAGGATGCTGATGATGGATTCTCCTCCAAGGCTCTGGTAAGGGCCCTGAAGTTTTCGCCTTGTGCCCTGGGGAAGGGACAGTGCAGCCTCCCTCCTCGCTCACTCTATGCCTCTCTGGTGGTCCTGCAGCCAGCTTCATTTTGGCAGAGCTACAGCCTATTATCCCCCTAACCCACTGCCCCCTACCTTGTCACTAAGACCCTGCTGACAGCTTTGTCACTCTGCTTAGCCAGCTCAGGACAGGACAAAAAATAAACTGCTATTTTGCTCAGGCAAAAATCAGACGTCTCTGCATTTCCACTGAGACAATTCAAAGCAGACCCCAAAGGCATGGTAGTTTCCCTCCACTCTGACTCAGGAGTGAGAAGCCCTTTCACAACAGCCGAGTGCAAGACCCCACTTCTGACCTGGAGGTGGATGGGTGGATAAAGGGATCAGGGGCCACGTGGGTCTCCCCTCTTAAAGGGGAATTCTCATTCACATCCTCCGATCTCTTGGGGCCTCATTCAGAGCCAAGCTACATTCCTGCTGGCAAGGTTGCCTGTCCCCTAAAAAGAGAGGTCCCAAGACATCAGCTGGGTTCTGTGGACAGCTAAAATCCACCTACACCAGACATATGGTGCATACCTCTTGGTTATCATGGCAGCCCAGCAGGCAAGGCTCCCTGCCAGAAGTCACCTGTGGGGATGACGAGGTACAGACTGGGCCTGAGTAGGTACTGCCTGCAGCCCAGGATGCTCTCCAGGTCTCTGCTTCGCAGAGAGCAGCTCCTGGGGTCTGAGGCCACCTCACATCATCCTAAGGTCACCTGTCTTAGAGCTACTTCCTGAGGTGGTTCCCAGCACCTCTGCTTCTGAATGGTGAAAAGGCCAAGTGGACTGGGACAGGTTCAAAGAAATCCACCCCAGATGGGGACAGCAACACAAACACGACTCCCAGGCGGCAGAGGGGATGAAAATGAATCACTCTTACCAAACCTGCAGGAGACAAAAGAGAGAGAAAGTGGGATGGCACCACGCTGGTTCAGCATGTCCCCCAGGATATCCCCTCTTGGGAGGGACTGGGTAATGTGCTCAGGTAAGGACTTTGAGCCCCCCGAGCATGGGGTAAGGTTGGCTACGTGACTATGGAGACAATTCCTCAATGGAAAGGGCTAGAAGTTACCCCTAATGGACACTGGAGCTACACACTTGAAAAGGAGAGCCCATGTCCGGAGAAAAGCCGAGTTCCCCAACCCTCAGAGGTACAAGAAAGTAGAAGGCATCCAAAGAAAACTCCCCCCTTCTTCCCCTGTGCGCTGCCGACAAGGGCAATTTTTGTAATAGCAAAACTGACAATGACCTGAAGGTCCATCAAGAAGGGAGAGGGTAGGTAAACTATACACTGCAATGATATGAAAAGGTTAAGAATAGGAGGTAGTTTGAGGGCGCTTGGGTGGCTCAATCGATTACGTGTCTGCTTTCAGCTCAGGTCATGATCCAGGAGTCCTGGGATGGAGCCCCACATCACTCTCTGCTCAGCAGGGAGTCTGCCTCTCCCTCTCCCTCTGATGCTCCTCCTTGCTTGTGCTCTCGCTCTCTCTCAAATAATTTTTTTTAAAAAGGTGAGGTAGTTAAAAAAAAAGATGAAGTAGTTTGAATAATTATAGGTATATACAAAATTGATAACCTGGTTGGCTCCCCAAGGAGAATGGGGTGACAGGAAAAATGGTGAGGGTAACTCACACTGTCTGCCCCCTACAAACTACAGGAGCCACAAGGCTTCTACATCTTGAGACATGTGACTGTTAATACCCATTTCAGTAGATTAAAAATTTTTTTAACATAAAAAAGATATTTTAAGATATATGTACATAAAGTTCTCAGATATAAAGTAAGTTGAAAAACATTGGTTAGGGGTACCTGGGTGGCTAAATTGGTTGAGCATTCAACTCTTGATTTCAGCTCAGGTCATGATCTCAGGGTCATGAGATCGAGCCCTATGTCAGGCTCCGCACTCAGCAGGGAGTCTGAAGATTCTCTCTCTCCTTCTCCCTCTGCCCTTCCCCCCATTCATGCTTGCATGCTCTCTCAAATAAATGAATAAATCTTTGGAGGAAAGAAAATAGAGTCTAGAAAAGACTACATGGTATTTGACAATCATTAGAGGTTTCAGTCATATATTTCAGTTCTCCCCATTTGGGCATATGGGAGAATTACATTTCTTGGTTCCTTTGGGTAGGGCCTTGATGGTGAGTGGAATTTCCAGGAAACAGCATCTAATCACTAGTGTGTAACATCTAAAATTCTTTCTTCCTCTGCCCTAGTGGAATTTTCCAGATAATGTTTGAGAAAGTGTCTGCTTTGTCAGCCTGGGACCTGGAATGAGACCAACCCACAATGGACAGGTGGCATGAGCAAGAAATAAATCTCTGTCGTTTTAAGACTCAGAGAATTAGGGGTTATTTGTTACTGCAGCATAATGTAGTCTATCCTGACTGATGCATGGTACCATTCTGTGTGTGTGTGTGTGTGTCCAGAAAGAACCTAGTAATGAAGCCTGGAGAAGTGAACTGAGAGACACAGGTGCTTTTCACTGTACACACTTTTTTTTTTTTTTAAAGATTTCATTTTATTTATTTGAGAGAGAAAAAGTGAGTGAGAGACAGAGCATGAATAGGGGGTAGGGGAGAGGGAGAGGGAGAAGCAGACTCCCCATTGAGCAAAGAGCCAGATGCAGGTTTCCATCCCAGGGCCCCAGGATCATGACCTGAGCCCAAGGCAGACGCTTAACTGATTGAGCCACCTTGGCATCCCCACTCTGCACCCTTCTACATTGACTGATTTTATTTGTCCTTTTAAAATAAAGCCCATATTACCTTTATAATGGGAAAACCACAGACAGAACTTTCAGGGGACGGCAAACTGAGCACTCACCTCATCGGGGAGACCTCATCAATGCGGTTCCCCAACTGTGACTCATGGGACTTGCTCCGGGTGAGTGTGGGGAAGCTGGGCAGCAGCTGAAAGACCTTGCGGCTGGGCGGGGGTGGTGTCCGCGGAGGCTTCAGCTTGGTGTGCCTTCGCAGCTGGGGTGTGGTTGGGGGGGTGATGAAGCTGTGCAGGGCCCGGGGAGTCAGTCGACCACTGGTGTGCAGGAGGATACAGGTGTCCGAGAGGCCCTCGCAGGGGCCAGGGGGCAGGGAGTCTGAGGTGGGCAGAGCTGACACGGACACGGAGCGTGGGCCCTGGGCACCGCTGCCCATTCTGCCCAGCTGGGCACTCCCTGGGGGCCAGGGCAGGCTGGCTGGCGATGGGGTATCCACCGAAGACCCAGAGCCACTTTCCCGCCGGGCATCCAACGAACTCCAGCCTGAGTCTTCTTTGTGCTCCCCTCCTGTGGGCCAAGAAGTCGAGTCACAGATGATGGGAGCTAGAGGGAGGTGGGTCAGCACCCAGAGATGGTAACACTTTGTCCAGGGGTGCACATTTCCTTAACAGCAGGCTTTGACTACCAGCCTTCATACAGGCTTCTCACACACACATATCACCCATGTCACCTGTGACTGCGAGGGCACCGGCACAGGTATTACTGTCCCCATTTTATGGAGGTGAAATGAGGCCCAGAGAGAGAATGGCTTGTCCAGAATTCTTGCTGCCAGGTCGGTGGGGAGCAATGCGGGAAACCCAACCCAAAAATGGGTGACCTCAGAGAGGGAAGTGGTAACTGATCTTTAGGAGTCAGGAAGGGGAAGCTGGGGTGCTTAAAGGGAATGACTACATCAAAAAAATTCAGGCACCAGGAGAGGAGCGTACCAACTTTCAGTAGTAATCTGCCCTGGAAATTTGCTAGGAAAGAAATCCGGTTAAAATAGATAGATAGATAGATAGATAGATAGATAGATAGATAGATAGATAGATAGATAGATAAAAGAGGATCAATAGCCACTTCCTTCTGAGAGGAGCCCATGACTTTTGGCTTCCCACACAGAAGACCCCTAAGACCATGGGGCAGTTCCGACTCAACAGTCTAGTCTGTCCATTCTTTCAAGCATATACTGGAGGCCGGGTGTCAGACCTTGGAAAAGGCATCCATTGTGCTCCAAGAGTCCAAGGAAGGTGACAGTACCATGCCAAGACAGAGATGCCTGGGCCCCAAGGGAGCACAGAGGAGGGGGACCCAAACTAGCCTGGAGGTCCAGGGCTTCCCAGAGGAAGTGGCACCCGAGCTGAGCCAGCAGGAGAGGGCAGCAAAGCAGGTGCACCAAGCAGAGGGAACAGCATGTGCAAAGGCAGGGAGCACATGGCACCATCTGGTGACTATGAAGAGTTCCCTGTGCCTTGAGAGGTCAAGGTCAGGACGAGCCCAAGAGATGCAAGAGATGAAGTGGGCTGGTCAGCCCCTCTGGGGCCAGCTCAGGAGGGGTCCTGAAGGCCTCCCTAAGGACTTCAGGTTGGAGCTTAGAAGGCTTGGGGAGATACCAAAGGGCTGGGGGCAGGGAGAAATGAGCCTGTCTATAGAGACCCCACTGCAGGAAAGGAAAAGACACCTCCCTCCCGGTTTTATCAATGAGTGGAAGGTACGAGAAGGTAGCTTTTGATTCAAGACCAAATGAACTTCCACATCGGAGTCATCTACTTTGTTCCCCATCTTGCTCAGTCTTCCCATCACATCAGAGAGGCCACAGACACTGCAGAGGTCCGGCGGCTAAGCGAGAAGTGGGCCGGGAACAGAGCCCTCAGTACCAACCACAGCACTGGGCCTCCTCCCACAGGGCTGTCCATGTTGAACAGCCTACAAATACGACACAGCCTGGAGAGCTGCAGAGCTCCCTAGGGTCAGAGGTGTTCAAGCCCAGCCCATACAGCCATTTATCAGGGATGGTGGGGAGAAACTGTCCTTCCCGACTCCCAGGGGCTCTTTGTACACACCCTCCCTCCTACTCCCTGGCATCAGGACTTTCTTTTCAGGAGCCAGTTCTACAGAGGGAGTTACTCAGCCTGTGCGTGCCTTGCATTTGCTCTTGTAGAACTGCAGCCACCACTATAACTCAGAAACTAATCTACTAGGATGCACTGGCCTGTCTCTTACTGAGGGGAGCAAAGAGTGAGTTCCACAACCCATGGGCAAGTCTGCCACCCAAGTAAACAAATCACAAACTCTTCCAGTTGCCCATTTGATCAGCATCACTCTGAACCAGCACAGAGGTGGCAGATGGGTCTTGACACACATGCCAATGCCAGTTAACCGGCAGTGGCTCTTGAAGATGACCTGGAGTCAATCAGTAGGAAGAGCCTGGGAGCAGTTAGTGATGTGTACTACGGATGAGGGACAGGAAGCGTGGGCAGAAATAGTCTCTCCTGTTCACTAGCCACAGGCACAGAAAACTATCCCTTACCTTTCTTAAGACCAGCGGCCACAATGTCAATGTATTCAACATTTTCCATGACCCTGCAAGCCCAATACTGAAAAGAGCACTAATATATCCCAGGCTCTCGCCTAAGCACTGGACCTTCACCCATTTCATCCTCACAACAACACTATGAGAAAATGTTATTACCTTCATTGTACAGATGAGGAAACTGAGGCACAGAGGAGTTAGGTAACAAAGGTCCCATGGATTCTAAGAGTGCTAGGCCCAGGCAGATGGATTCCACCGTCCATCTTTACTGCAAATAAACTGCTCTCACCAAGCCCTGTTAGTTGCAACAGACTCTCTGATGGCATGATCTGAGAGGCACGGTGATGGCGGTACCCACTCAGTTCCCAGCAGATGCCCCTGAAGCATGGTCACCGCTCGGCAGACCCATTTGGGTTGGGTGTGGCCAGGACCCTCTTGGGGACATAGGGGTACCCAAGCTGGTACCCAAGCATAGGGTACAAGCTGAGACCAGATGAGAAGGATGTGGAAAAGATCCCCTCCTCCCCAGAAGCCTCCTCCAGGGCAGAGCAGAAAATCACCCTCTGAGGAAGAAACCCAGCTCTGCCGAGTGCCGAATGTGGGACCCCAGACAATTCACCCAATGCCTCCGATGCTCTAGCTACAATAGGCGCTCAACACCACCACTTAAAAAGGTATTGCCACACACATGGCAAGTGCCTGGTTTAATAAATTAGTGCTTAATGAGCTGGTGATCTCCCTAGCTTGGCACCCAGGATGGGCAGTCACCTTCCTAACACAAATAGGTCACCACCACTTGACAGCTGGCTTTTCCACATTCCTTACAATTCAGGTATAAGGAGGGAGGGCTGACAAGTTACCCCCAATCCCAGCTTGGGTGGCAAGTACTTCTAAATTTCCACAGTGTAGACACAGCCTAGCCATCAACAAAGACTGAGGCTGGAATTCCAGCTCTGCCACCCACTGCTGTGTGTCCTCGGCAAAGCCGTATCCTCTCTCTGGGCTCAGTCTCCAGCCTTCTCTGTAAAACGTGGGGATGAGAAGAAGGACTACATCTCTCTCATGTTTCTTTGGTACCTGCTGGAAGGCCTGGCCTGTCAAGGTCTTCTGAACTGAGTGAAGCTCTCCACACTGTGTTCAGAGGACTTGGGGGACAGTAGGGCCCAGGAAGAAATAAAGCCCACTCCCCTCTGGGGGGAAAAAAATCAAGCAGAGCATAAACCTCGATAGCTTCCTGAAGCCACAGGCAGTCAGAAATAAGATAGGTGGCTCAGATAATTAAAAACAGGACTGGGGACACCTGGGTGGCTCAGTGGTTGAGCAACTGCCTTCGGTTCAGGACCTGATCCTGGGGTCCTGGGATTAAGTCCCACATCAGGCACCCCACAGGGACCCTGCTTCTCCCTCTGCCTGTCTCTCTACCTCTCTCTCTGTGTCTCTCATGAATAAATGGATAAAATCTTAAACAAAAAAAAAACCAAAAAACAAAAAACAAAAACAGGACTGCTACGCCTGGGTGGCTCAGCGGTTGAACATCTGCCTTCAGTGCAGGGTGTGATCCCGGGATGCAGGATCGAGTCCCGCATGGGGCTCCCTGCATGGAGCCTGCTTCTCCTCCCTCTGCCTATGTCTCTGCCTTTCTCTTGGTCTCTCATGAATAAATAAAATCTTTAAAAAAAAAAAAAAAAAACAGAACTAATTCTATTCATTAGGCTCATTTTAAAGCCTTATTGGCATGGTAGTGGGAATATTAAATCACAGCAGTTGAAGCTGTTTAAGACAAGATTTAGAAAGCCTGCAAATAATTCCCGAGGAGCTCATTCTAATGCCAGGATTACACACTTTGCCTGGGGCGGCCATGTCCATGCTCACAGCTGAAACACCATACAATTTCTCTCATCATGCTACTGCCTTCTGAGCAGATAGCCCAGCATCCAGTGGGAACAGGAAAAGGTAGGGAATAGGCTGGGGGTGAGCCAGGGTGACCATGGGGCTGGAATGCAGGGAGCCTCAGGAGGGTTCAGAGCCCAACAGATGTGCTCCAAAGAGGGGAAATCCCACAGGGCCCACCTAGTGGCCCGGTATAGGGCCTCTGACCATGGCAAAAGCTTTCCTAGCTTGACCAGTCAGGATGCAAACCCTATATCTCAAGTCAGGGCAATCCACACACTCTCTGGCCTTTCCAAGCTGTCCCACAAGCCCTGGGCTACACCTGCCCCACCCCCATCAGGGGCCCCAGGGAACCAGGACAGGCCTGGAGAAGGCTGATGTCCCAGCCCAAGTGGAGGGACAGGAAGCTGATGGGGTTGCCATCAGCACCGGGGACGCTGGTCCTACCTACCCAGACCTGTCACTTTCCGCAGGCAGGCAAGTGCATACTGCAGGCGGCCACACTCCTCGGTGTTGGCCCCGTAGCGCCGAAGCGTCTCCTTCACCTTGACCTCGTTCATGTCCAGCAGGGCATCCAGTGTGAGCTCGCTGAGGATCTCCTGAGGAAGCACAGAAGGGACAGGCAGATAGCAGTGAGTAGTCAGGCCGGCCCTGGCGCCCTCCTCATCCTCTCCGTGGCCAGGGCTGGGCTCCTCCGCTGACTGGCAGGGGCCAGGTGCCGGCAGGCCAGCCTCCGACCAGAAGCTGCCACTTGTCAGAGGACACAGGCCGCCAGCTCTCACCCCCACCCCCAGCGCTACCAGAGACAGCAGCTGAGGCCAAGATACCAAAGCTTCAGGGTCGGGGTGGGGGAAGGAAAAGAAAGGAAAAACAGTGAAGTTACAATGAGGGCACATTGCCCACTTGTTTCTTTTCATGCCTCTGCACAGAAAAATGATGAATCATGACAACTTTTTAGAATGACAAGAACTTCAGATAAAGATGGCCCTTTACCACTTTGTTATACCTGAATTAGACAAGATAGATTCCAAATAAAATTGGCTCAACAAGAGAAGGATTAAAACGAATGAACCCTCACCGAGCCCCGTATAGGCCCTTATACCTTGCTGTAATTAATTAATTAAAGGTTTTAATTGTAATTAAAGGTTTTAATTCTCAAAAACCTTTCAAGGGTTCAAGGTAGCAGAGAGGAAGAGAGAGACTCAAGTGTCACAAGGGCTCCATGTGGCCTCTGGAGGAATGGAGGGGCCAGGTGAGAAGGGATGCAGGTGGCTTCTAGCAGAGAGAGTGGTCCCTGGCTGACCAGCAAGGTAAAGGGAGCCTCAGACCTACCCAAAAGGAACTGGCTTCTGCCAACAACCTGAACGCACCTAGACATTGCTTCTTCCCAAAGCTTCCAGGTAAGAGGCCAGGCTTGCTGACACCTAATATTCTTGGGCCCGGTGAGATCCTATGCAGGGAAAAGCTAGCTGAGCCCACCTGAGCTCCTCTATCCAGTTCTCCTCCTACAGAACCGTGAGCTAATAAATGGGGGATGTTTCAAGTTGCTCTGTTTGTGGTTGTGATACAGCAACAGAAAACTAATAGAGAGAGTGAATATTTGAATCAGGGCCTGACTTCGAAGCTTGTGTTCCTTCTTCTCATCAAGGAAGGAGGGGCACCTGGGTGGCTCAGTGGTTGGGCCTTTGGCTCCAGTTGTGATCCCGGAGTCCTGGGATCAAGTCCCACGTCAGGCTCCCCACAAGGAGCTTGCTCCCTCTGCCTATGCCTCTGACTCTGTGTCTCTCTTATGAATAAATAAATAAATAAAATCTTAAAAAATAATAATAAAGGAAAAAGGAACCCCCCCACCCCCCACCTTGGCTGATTGCTTTGAGCCATATGTGATATCAAGTCCGGGGTAAACACAGAGAGAAGGGACAGGTCTCTGGTCTCAAGAGGCTTGCAGGTGATTGACATAAAAACAAGTCATTGCAAAGCAGTATGATATGGCCTAGCACAGAGAAAACTCAAAGAGCTACCTGATGAGGGGTGGGGAGGATGAGATTGGGGATTAGGTTCTTTTTCCTCTTCTTTGGCGCCTTTCAATATTTCCCAGATTTTCTCTATCAGGGAAGGCCAGGCATCCCACATTAAATGATTCATATAAAGCTTGTAGTTCAGAAGCTAAGCTGATTTTCATTGATTTCAGCAAGCTGTGCAATTTTATTTTAGAAAAGTTTTTGTCAATTCATGCTGGTATAGATCTCAGACTCAGGTGTCAAAACAGAACCTGATGGAGATACTGGCTTTAGTCCTTAGAGCAATGGGCTGCGGGATTTGAGATCCTGGTGGTGGAAGGCCACAGCTGAGGCCTGGGGTCAGGCCAGATCCCACCCCACCCCACCCCTGCACCTTTGTGTCTTGTCTGTATATTCTTCGATCTCCAGGGTTGTGGACAAGAATCTCAGAGCTGTTTAGAATGATTCACCTCGAAATTTGGAAAAATAGGCATGAAAAAGCACCAAGAAGCTAGCTCATCATTGGCTGGACAAACCCTTGGTTGTCAGAAATCCTTCCATATGATCAAACTACAGTGTCACAGGAAACTGCTGATAAGAACAGTACAGACGGGAGGCTGGTCAGATAAATGTCTCCAGGCAGCAGCTTTTGTTCGATCCATGCATCTTCCTTTATTGGCTACCATGACATTCTTCATCAAACGCAGTTTTGACATCTTTTTCCCTCCTTCTACTATGGAAACTAATTTGGCAATACTGTCAAGAACGAATGGAAGTGATGCTGACCTTTACACAACTGCACAAAATGACCCCGCCACCTTTCCCTGGAGTGTCCCCTCTTCTCACCAAAGGAGCATTTCCACACCACCACCCCCAGGCTGTGATGACTCAGCAGTTCCCCCAGAAAAGAGATTCTGAAACCAGCCTAGAAACCCAAGCCCCAATCTAATTATAATGCAAATAGGGATTTTCTGCCTTCCTTTCTGTCTTTCTATTCTTTTCCTCCCCACCCACACCAAGTTTCCAGTTCTCAAACATAATAAGTACGTTTATTACGACAAACCATCTGCCCAGTACGATGTGCCCAGTGCTTTGTATGCTCTCTCTGTTCAGCACGATTCAGCAAAGGCAGGCAGTGGGGCGCACCTTCCCAGGCCTCGGAGTCCTCAGGCAGGGCAAGCTACCGAACTATGGGCCAGACCTGAAACCCATGTGTGTGGATTGCAAGGCTCCTTCAACTATTTCTCACTGACATTCCTCAACATGCCAAAGCCTTGGGAAGCAATTAATAGATTAATTTTTTCAAAGTAAATTAAATGAATTAATTTCTACCTGCTTTCTGAAAAAAAAAAAAAAAACTATACTGTGTAATAGAAAGTCTTTGTTCTTCATCAAGTGAAGCAACCTCCTAGAAAAGGAAAAGAATATGTTTAAATCCATTTCCTTTTAAAAAAACAATGAAGAAAAAAGGGATTTCCCTTAACGTTTCAAATTAGCTGGGAAGTTTCTCCCACTGCCATGAAGCTTCATGCATCAGCCCAGCACACAGAACAAGGCAGCAGGGGCCACCTTCCCTCTCTTCCTCTGCCCTTTTTATGCACCAATTCAAACCAGAGGTTGGCAAGACGTAACGGGGGCGGGTGGATGTACTGGGACAAAAGAGCCAATCCAGGGTCCCACTTAGATCGGAGCTGCCCCCCCTCTCCCCGGACAAGCCTGCTTTCCGGAGTGTGAACTGTGTACATCCATCCATGAAATGAGAGCGCTAGCACAACATGTCATCATTTCTGACTGCCCCTTCCATTCCCTAACCCCTCCTCTCCTACAGGGTTGGATCACTGAACTGGAGAGAGGGACTACCCCACTCTACCTAAAAGCTGTGGTCAAAAAAGCTATCCACCAGTCAGCAAGTTACTTGGGAGAGTAAGGGTCTCAAATACATAAGCCTCAGGGCCAGGCCGTGGGAAATGAGACCAGTAGGGGATGTAGCCCACTTGATCTACCTTTTATTAGAGATAGAAGTAGTAGAGACACTTTTCTTCTTTACTGGACAGCAAGAAAGCCACAGCAGCAAGGATGATGCTAATCAGAAACCCACTCTTTGCCTGCACTCAGTGTTGGGGTTCTGAGGTGAGGCAATGAAGGGTTGCCAGATCTCACATAGAGAAATCTGGGGGTGCTGGGGTGGCTCAGTTGATTGGGCACCCGGCTCTTGATTTCAGCTCAGGTCTTGATCTCAGGGTTGTGAGACTGAGCCCCGTGCTGGGCTCTGTGCTGAGCATGGAGCCTGCTTAAGAGTCTCTCCCTCCTTTCCCTCCCCGCTTCTCTCTCCCCATCTCTTTAAAAAAAAGAAAAAGAAAAAGAAAAGAAAATTAAAATGAAAAAATTGAAAAAAATCTGGATCTTTACTTTAGCTTATTTGGGGGTGCCTGGGTAGCTGAGTCAGGCGTCTGACATTACCTGAGGTCATGATCTCAGGGTTCCTGCTGGAGGGGGGGTCTTCTTCTCCCTCTGTCCCTCCCCTTGCTTATATTCTTTCTCAATAAATAAATAAAATCTTAAAATAAGTAAAATAGCTGATTTTTATAGGGTAGCAACTAATACAAAACTGTGCAGACCAACAGTCACATCTGAGAGTTACAAGGAGTCCCCAGCAAGGAGACCCTATGTGAAGAATGTAACACCTTCCCAACTACTGTCTGATTAGCAACTTCTAAAGCTTTATTTCTGTAGGCACATGAGGAGGGGAGGCAGCCCAGAAGTAAATGCCCTGGGGAACAGAGCATGGGGTGGCCAGGCCTTCTCTGTGAGGTGTCCATGCTGGCCCTAGAACCCCACCAAAAAAACAAAGTACCCCAGCCTTTCAATACCTACAAGTGATTTCAGACCTAAAATTAATTCAGTCGAGGTGGGAAAGCACATAAAGCAATCATGCTGGAGTCAGGGGAACTGGTATACAAAGAAAAGGCATACCCCCAGCTCTGAGCTGGACCTTCAGCTAGACATCAGTCAGGCCTGGGGAGTGGCCCTGCTATCTCAAGCCATGGCCCCAAGCAACTCGACACCCCCAAGCCTCACATATTGACGTGACCTGCCCACCCACACAGAAGGGCCCAGCCAAGTCTGAGTTAGGAAGTTCTTTTAAGCCATGTGCAACAACTTCCCTGGATCATCCCTAAACTGAAAGCACACTAGGAAATGAGTTTCACCAACTGCTGCAGGTGACCCCACACGCCCACCGACTACCCTGCAGGTGAAGCTGCTCTGTCTCAAAGACAAGGACTCAGACCCTGGAGCTCAGGGCAGGGAGACTGATAGTCCATACTGCTTTGAGGAGAATTCCTGCCCATTCCATCCCAGCTGCTGTCTAAAAACAAAACGTGAACTAGGACACGGTAGAGCAGGGGATGTCAAGCCCCGGCTCTCACAAGACTTCCATTAGCACCAGCACAGAATAGGGCAGCAAGGACCTGGGACAGAGCAAGAGCTCCTCGGCCCCCCCCTCCCCCCCCCCACATCCTTCAGGTCACCGCATATGTTCTCCCGGTGATGGGAAGTTACTCTTCTTGATAATAATTAAACAGTAGGGTTGGTTGAGTGCTGAGGTCACTCCTGGCCTATGGTGTTCAAATACCGGTTTTGTTCTCTCAGGCAGGAGGCGGGGCTGGGCCGAGGAACACAGCTCTCCCCTCCCCTCAGCACCTGGTGTTAGAGGCCAGGATGCTGTCAGACGGTATGGTATCCTGGGACTTACCAGCAGCCACGGGGCTGCATGGGGTCTATACTTAGAAACCTGTACCGGCTGACACCAAGAGTTGTCCACACTCACCCTAGTCAGTCAGGAGTGGAAATGCCTGGGGCTTCAGCGCCTGTTTGTGGGCCATGTGCAAGAAACCAGGGCAGCTCCAGGCTGAATTCCGGTGAAGGCCTGGGTTAAAGAAAGCCCAGGAAGCAAACCCACACTTTGTGGTTTATTTAGTCTTCTGGTCCGAGAGCACAGGATGGGTCAATAAAGTCAGTAAGTGCCCTGTCAGTGCTGCTAGCTCTCCAGGTCCATTTGCAGAACTCAGATGTCTGGTATGTGGGTGCAGGGGCATCCCCCACCCCCACTTCCCTGACTGCCAGATAAGTAAAAGGCCAGGATCCTTCACTGATGCTTCCCTGGGACTGGTCACAACCCCAGAGCCCAGTGGATGGTGATGCAGACCCCTGCACACCCCTCTGAGGCCAGGGGAGCAGCTAGGGAAAGAAAGAGAGGGGAAGAGCAAGGGAGTTTCTCTGGCAGCCCAGGCGGGGAGCCCACATGCCCCTGTTTGGCAAGGGAACACCTGCCAGGTGTTCCTCTCTGCCCTCTGCCCACAGCTGGGCCTGAGGAAGAGGGGCAGCAAGACTTGGGTGACAATAGTTGGAAATTCTGGGAGGCACAGGTGGAGCTGAGGCAATGAGAGCCTGGATTGGGCAGCTTTCTGGGGCTTCCATGGAGATCCAAAAGACAGCTTTGTCCATAGGGTATACTGGTTTGGTCTGTGGACCAGTCCTGGGCCCAGCCTCTTCTTATCTCAGCACTAGGAAATGAGAAATACCCCCTTCCCAGGAGAAGTCAGCCACATTCTGGAGGGCTTCTCTCCACCACCTCCCAGTCGGACAACATAGTGAAGGAAGGGTCAGGCCTGGTCATTGGAAACCCCATGACCTTGGGCCAGTCCCAACCCCTCTCCTGAGGTCTGGTTTCACATTTGTAAAATGAGTGTGTTTGGCTGATTTATTTAGATCAGTGGTTCTTAACCCTGGCTGGGGGGCTTTTAAAAAGGATCCTGATGCCCGAGCTCTACCTCAGATCAATCAAATCAGAATTTCTCAGGGTGGGGACCATGAGAGAAGGCAGGCTGCAGGGCCTTACATCCAGCTAAAGTAGCCCAGGGCAGAGAGTCTGAGAAAGAAGACAGGTCTGGCCAGGGCAGGGCAGAGCAGGGCAGGGCTGCGCCCTGGGGCTGACCACTGCCTGTCTTCTCATGAGGCCCACACTTCTTCAACTCAACCCCAGCCTAGCCCAAGCTCACAGAAGTCCTAGGAAAGGTCTGTGCCTGCCCTCCTCCCTCCCATAAGACAGGATGTGGGCTCAAAGAGTGGGGAGGCAGGCTGGAATCTTTAGGGAGTGGCTGTCTCTGGCCTATACATTGGTATGTCTGGGCTTAAAAGCCTCAGAAAGATGGAGCAGCAGTGGGGTGAGGTGTGGGGGTCGAGAAATGCAGGTCAAAGGAGGAACTGAGGAGGAGGAGGTCAAGAAAGAGCAAGCAATGAGCATTTATTATGCATCTCCTCAGTGCTAGGTGCTCTGTGGGATGAACTACAGAGGTGTTTATGATTCTCATAACATCTTGAGATGCACGGTAAGGTTAGGTTCAGAGAGGGTAGATAACTTGCTCAAGACCACACAGCCAGATTGGTAAGGCTGAGGCTTACCAATCTGAGGCTACCTCTTCCTATTCTCAGCCAGCTGGCCCTGCCTGAGCTGGTGCCCACTTCTTTGCTTTATTAAGTGAGTTCTTCTGCCCAGGTAGAGTTTACTGGGCATCATAAGGTCACGTCTGGTTTTCCTGGCTCCACACCATGCCCTATCCCTTATGCCAAGCTGGGTCGAGCTCTGGCTGTAGGGGTTAAAAGCACCTGCAGGCGCCACCCCCCCACCCAAGGGGCTTCTCCCCACATTCCCTTTCAAGGCTCTCTGTTTTCTTTGTGCCTTCTGGAGGAAACCAGTGCTTCCTGACTCCACCTCAGACAAGATCTCCAGCTTCTGGTGGCATGTGCTGTCACCACAGCCACCACCATCACCCCAGGAGCTGGCCCCACCTTCCTAGAAAGCCTGCCCTTTGTCTCCATGAGCCCTGAGGTACTTAGGGCGGGGACTGGCAGGCTTTTCCTGAACAGAGGGCGAATAATCTTCAGCTTTGCAGGTATATGGTCTGTGGCAGAACTACTCAAACCTGCCATAAGAGGTGCCCAAACAGCCATGGACAGTATGTCAATAAATGGGTGAGACCACATTCCAATAAAACTTCACAAGTATAGGGGGATCCCTGGGTGGCTCAGTGGTTTAGCGCCTGCGTTCCGCCTAGGGCATGGTCCTGGAGTCCCGGGATCAAGTCCTGCATCGGGCTTCCTGCATGGAGCCTGCTTCTCCCTCTGCCTGTGTCTCTGCCTCTCTCTGTCTCTCATGAATAAATAAATAAATAAAAATTTAAAAAAAAAAAAAAACTTTAAGTATAGACACTGAAACATGACTATCCTATAATTTTCATGTGTCATAGAATAGTCTTTTTTCTGTTGGCTCAAAATGTGAAAACCATTCTTAGTTTACAAGGCTGTACAAGAAACAGTGGTGCTCTGGATTTGGCCCAGGAGGCAGTTTGGCAACCCCTGATCTAGGGGGTCACCCAGCTACTCAACAAACACACATCAACTATGCTGGGCTCCATCTCCTCGTGGCCTGTACCTCACTGCTCCTTCTTTTCCACCTCCCTCTGTGCTGACAGGCCTTCTTCCCCACCCAGCAGCACCAGCACACAATCTGCAGAAGGGGACACAGAGGAGAGGCTTCAACGGAGGCCCACACACACCTGCCATCTAGGGTACCTGCATTTTGTCACCTTCCTCTGTAGCATCAACACACATTGCCAAAACTGCTCCTCCTGGCTGCTGTTTGCAAACAGCCACACACACCCAGCTTTAAGAGAAACACACCTACTCACACACACACCAGCTTCGGGGTTGTGTGCTCACCCCTCAAATACACGCTACTTCCCAAATGGACACAGGAGACATGTAGGCTTCTACAGGGGTGGAGGATCTTGTCTACACCCAGGATCTTTGCTGGACGGGGGGCGGCGGCTACTGTCCCCTAGACTCCACAGTAAAATACTCTAAAACAAATAAAAAATAGAACATTCAAAGATAAGATTGGGGTCAGAGTGGGACAGGGGGAGGGTTTGCCAGCAGCCAGAGAGCTACACTAACCCTTGGGTGACTACCAAATGGGAAAGTCCCTTCCTGGACAAGTAGGGCAGGAGGAGGGAGGGAGAGCTGCCCTAGAGCCACAGGCCCTCCCTGGCAACCCTGGTTGACACAGCAGCTGACAGCAGGACAAGCATGGTGGCAATGGGGATGTAAGCCAGGCCAGCAACTGGGTGACAAGAGGCTCCAGGGTGAGGGTGGGTGTACGAGGGACCCACAGGGACACCTCTGAGAGGGGGGAACTGTAACTGCTTGGGAAGCAAGAGCCCCAAACTGGGATGCCTGTTAATCCCACACACAGGGTGCAGGGAGTGGGGTCTGGTTTGAAATGGATCTCCTCATGGGAAACCCCAGCTCTTCTGAGGGCAAAGGCAAGGATGGAAACCAATAGGGGCTCCTGGGTGTGGCCATGCCTAGGGCCATCTTTACTGCTGGCCAGTGCTTCCATCCAAACATACAATTAAAAAGAGGATTCCCATCAGGTCAACTGGTCTGCTACTTGCACCTCCCTCCATACCTATCAGATTGGGGGCAGCGGGGGGGCGCAGCTGAGTCCAACCAGTGAGGCCCACCACACTAGAGTGCACCCAGACTGGAGAACAGTCCCTCAGGCCACAGCAGCTTTGCTTAGGGTCCTGACACATGCCTGGCCCCAGCCTTGGAACCTGGTGGGCCCCATCCTGGGGCCAAGAGCCAAATCACAGACCCCTCTACCAGAGTGGCACGTGCTAACATGCGGTTATACAGTCTGTCCTTTGGGGTTGTTTATCTATCTGTCTGGGTGGGGGAGACACTGGGCCACAGAAAGTGAGCCTAGGGCGGAGACCTGAGAACCAGGACGTTCCACCTGAAAACAGGGGCTGCATTGTTTCCACACTACCCCACAGGCATCCAACCAGGAGACCAAGATCTTTTAGGAGATCTCTGTAGTTTTCCAGAAACCCTGTAAACAACTCCTGCCCCACAGCAACAATGGCCTCAAAGTATAGAAGCCCAAGTGGATGGCCAAGACTCAAGCCAAGGAGGCCATTGCTGGTGCCAAGGTCTGAGGGCATGAAAGATGCTAATGGATATTCGTGAGGTTGAGAAGAAGATAAATCCTTCCTCTGCCAAGGTCAAAGGGCAGAGTTTAAAAGGGACCTGAGAAACAATTTAGTCCAAGACTCATTTTATGGAGAAAACCAAGGATCACAGAGAGGAGGGGACATGCCTCGGTCACCCTGACCAGGGCCCAGATTTCCCTACCACTGTCCAGCACTGTTGATCCTGGGTCCCTGGGAGAGCTCACTGGTTTTCATCCTGGGCTTTCCTCACACAGATGTAAAGGTTTCACTCCTGCCAGATTCTCTGAGCTGCTCTAAGAAGCGAGCCAAGGGTAAGAACTACCTTGAGATCTGTCCAGAGAATCACCTCCAAGGCACTTCTTGGAATGCCAAGCCAGGTGCTTGCCTAGTGGGCCCAGAGTCCTACGGAATCCAGAAGCAAAGGACTTCTAGGCTTATGGCCTTCCCCAGAGACCAGCAAGTCCCTTATGTCTTGGTGGCTTAAAAGACAAGTGGGCAGAAAATCTCAACTCCATGTTCTTGTCCACCCTTACCCGTGCCCACTGTTGACAGTGCCCATTTTTCTTTTTATTGATAAGATCAACAAATCCCACCCAAACACCTAAGTCCTGCCATGCGGCCTAAGACCTGCCTAGGGCTGAGGCGCACTGATTCTTACTCAGCTTCTCTGCATGCTTCCTCTTTCCACAAACAAGCTAGTCATAAAAATAACCACTACTGGTACTGTCACTGCTCGTGAAGTGGCCTGGGCACAGCTGCTTGGTAGCTAAGGAAACTGAGGCTCAGAGAGATTAAGTTACTCACTTGAGACACAGCCACAGAGCACCGGAGCCCGGATTGGACTCTGATCCACGTAACTCCAAAGCTAGCACTCACAGCCTCTACACCATGTGGCCTCGCTGGCCTGGGTGACCAGAAGCACCAACAGGCAGGGCTGGGCAGCCTGTACAAGTTCAATTTCTTAAGCTCCCTACAGAAGGATCAGGCTCAAAGCAAGCATATATCCTGCTCAAAACAAAAGCATGAACAAGCCAAAAGTCAGTCATTCACTAAAAGGATGGGGAAGATCCATTTCGGTAAGATCCTAACAGTTCCCCAGCCACTTTACCACAAGAAAGCCAGGGAATGAAACAATGAAATGGAAATCACAATCTAGATCTTTCCAGATACATTCTATAGACAGTTAGCAATGCAAGAACTCAGAGCCCAGCCAAATGTTCCCATTCTGGGGACTCACAGAAGGGCCACCTGATCCTGGACCCCAGGACCTACCTTGCAACCCTCCAGCCTGGGCTGGTCCAGGCTTTCTGTTTCTTGCAGGACCACGGGTGGTGGGGTCCCCGAACCCCGTGCGGCCTTGGCCATCACCCAGCTCCATAGGCAATGCATGGTGGGGGTCCCAAGCCCAGGGTCCCCAGCAGCCCCAGCCCCGGGAGCAGTGTCTCAGAAAAGGACAAGGCAGGGAGAGCAGTTTCTGTTTTCATGACTGTAGTGAACAGTCACTGTAGCCAAAAATAGTTTGTGCCTGGGAGCTGGGGAGTCAGCACATACCTCCTAGAGCAGGTGCTAGTTGTAAGATACTCCGGCTCTGGCGGGCCTCACTGCAGGGGCCTAAGGACCCAGACACCCAAGATACCTGGGATACCAGGCCACAGACAGAGAGGTGTTCTCTGCCTCACTGCTCACCTCCAGAAAGTTTGACCTGAGTCAATAAGGAACACCATCGTCTCCCTCCTCCCAGTGAATCATCTGGGGAACCCCCACCCCCACATGAAATCCAACTATCCCCAACTTTCCTGGAGCTCTCACACATTTGGGACTGGGTGGTTTGGACAACCACAGGAAGAGTCCTGTGAACTACGGCGATACCCTAGATGGGACATAAGACAACCATTACAAATGAGGTGCGGCTGTCGAAGCTCTTAGAACTTTACCATATACACGTGAAAAAAAATGTAGTAGAGGTTAAGGGGGGCTGCCAGTGGCTGTTGGGAGTTGTGGGAGGATTTTGTTTGTTGTTTTGTTTGTTTTTAAAGTAGGCTTCAATTCAAGGCCCTGAGATGGACAGTCACATGCTGTAACTACCTCATTGTTTTCTTTTTGGAGCTGTTTTTTTTTTTCAAATTTGCCTGCAATGAATATTTGTAACTAGATTTATGAAATGCTATTTTGAAATAAAACTGTGAAAAAGGAAAAATGTTCAGGTGTCACAGAGGGAATGTATCACATGGTTCTTAGAGAACTGAAAATTTGGGTTTGGGTGTATCTTGTGACGCCTGCTATGGAGCCAGATATCCTGGATATGGATCCTGGCCACATCACATACCATCTAGGGGACCTCAGATAAATGACACCTTCAGTTTCTCTAGCTCAAATGCATATTGAGCATTAAAGCATTGCCTCCTGCTATAGACTAAATATTTGTGCCCCCACCCCCCACCTCAAAACCTAATCCTCAGGGTGTTGATACTAGAGTAGGGTTTTTGGGAGGTGAGGGGATTATTAAGGGTGGAAGCTTCACGATAGGAACAGTGCCCCTAGAAAAGAGACCCCAGAGAGCTGCCTGGCCCCTCCTACTATGCGAAGACATAGCAGAGACAGCTGCCTATGAACCAGGAAGTGGGTTCTCACCAGATGCTGAATCTGCTGGCACCCTGATCTTGGATTTCCCAGCCTCCAGAACTGTGAGAAATACATTTCTGTTGCTCATAAGCTCCCAGTCTATAGTATTTTGTTATAGCAGACTAAGACATCACGTTATAAGGCTTTGGGGAGGACTGAATGAGAGACATTCCATGTACAGCTCATAGCTCAGCCCCAGGCACACTGGGAACACTCACTAAAGAATTATAGCACAGGGGTGCCTGGCTGGCTCGGTCAGTGGAGTATGTGACTCTATATCTCAAGGCTGTGGGTTTGAGCCCCAAGATGGATGTAGGGATTACTTAAAAATAAAACAATACTTAAAAAAAAAAAAAAAGAAGAAGAGGGATGCCTGGGTGGCTCAGCAGTTGAGCATCTGCCTTTGGCTCAGGGCGTGATCTCGGGGTTTGGAGATCGAGTCCCATATTGGGCTTCCAGCATGAAGCCTGCTTCTCCCTCTGCCTATGTCTCTGCCTCTCTCCCTGTGTGTGTCTCTCATGAATAAATAAATAAAAATTAAATTAAAAAAAGAATTATAGCATAAATTCCTTAATAAACTTCATTTAAAAAAGAAGAAAGAGAAAGAAAAGTCAACAATGAAGGCTGACTGGAAGGAAATGCACCAAAATGTTTATACTATTTCCTGAGAGTAGTAAGATTAAGGGATAAATCATCAATAAATGTAGAATTATTATTTTACTTTCTATGCTTTTCACATTTTGAAAATGAACATCTAGGTAAATTACTGGATATTAAAAAAAGAAAAGCAAAAAGCCAAGAAGCAATGATTACCTCTGTGAAGGATTACAGGTTACTTAACTTTGCTTCGCTATATTTTCTAATCTGAAATAAATACTTAGTGCTTTCACAGTGAAGAAAAAGAGAAATGTCATCAAAAACAAAAATGAGGGGATGGGTTCACTAATTATATTCTAGAAATGTGATCTCTGCTGGCCCCACCAGGGTCAGGCCTTATACAGTATCTCGAGCCTGAGGCCCTTTGTCTCCCACACAGACACAGGAGCTCTGCTCAATGATGGAAATGGGACACAGTGGTCACCCCTGAGACCCACGGGGGAAAGCCAGGTGACCCATCCCCATGGAGAGGCCCTGCTGAGGGTGGAGACCACTGCTCTTGCCATCTGGGGATGACGGTGTTTATGCACACCTCTTCTGCCACCCGGACTGTCTTTCCTCCAGGAACCCATTTCCCCGAGTGCAGGTGGCACTGAGCCTTCAGACCCCACACTCTCCACCATGCTATTAATGGGCTGAACCATGAGCCAGTGTGGGCTAACTGGAGTTTCTCATCTTCCTAGCCCTGTGATTGGTTCTGGTATAACATATGACCAAAGGCAGGCCATTCAGAGCCTTCCCTGGGATTTTTCAGCTATCATTCTTGGGAAGAAGTTCTCCCAGGCAAGCACTACCAGTTATGCATGAAGAAAGTGAGGCTTAGCAGCTGGTGCCTGGGGCCTGCCATGTGAAGTGGGCCTGGCTGAGTAGTATACGCTAACTGCATCATCTGAACTTCTGTGTCCAGACTTCCTCAGACTTGTATTACTTCAGCTGACAAGTCTTTAGTTTATACCAGTCAGTATTGGAACTTGCTATAGCAAAATTCCAATTAGTAGGAGAATATAATCGCTTGTACTTAGTATGTACTTACTATGTGCCCTGGTACCATTAATGCCTCCATCTATTTATCCCTCCCTTTCAACCATCTCATCAATAGACAGCTACTGAATACTGACTGTGTGCCAGACACTTTATTCCACGCTAGGAATATGACAGCAAACAAAATATGTAATCTTTTTCTAGCCTCTAGCAAGCTTATATCTATTAGGGAAACATAATTTATTTTTTTTAATTTATTTTTTATTGGTGTTCAATTTACCAACATACAGAATAACCCCCAGTGCCCGTCACCCATTCACTCCCACCCCCCACCCTCCTCCCCTTCTACCACCCCTAGTTCGTTTCCCAGAGTTAGCAGTCTTTACGTTCTGTCTCCCTTTCTGATATTTCCCACACATTTCTTCTCCCTTCCCTTATATTCCCTTTCACTATTATGAATGAGAACATATAATGTTTGTCCTTCTCCGACTGACTTACTTCACTCAGCATAATACTCTCCAGTTCCATCCACGTTGAAGCAAATGGTGGGTATTTGTCATTCCTAATAGCTGAGTAATTGGGAAACATAATTTAAAAAATAAAATAAAATATGTACTTGAAATTTGTGAATAAATGCTAAAAAGGAAAGAGCATGTTGAGATACGGGGGGCATCTCATTTTAGACAGGGTGGCCTCTCTGAAGAACAGACTTCTAAAGATCCTAGCCATGTGAGTATAGAAATTTCCAGGCAGAGGAAACAGAACATACAAAGGCCCTGGGCTATGACAGGAAACCTGACGTATTCTGGCACAAGGCGAAGTGCGGAGGGGTAGGAGATGGTGTGGAAGAAGGAGGCAGATGCCAAATACTTCAGGGCCTTGCAGATAATGGTGAAGGGGCTTAGATCTTATGCTGAGTGCAAGACATTAAATGAAGGACTGTACTCAGAAAAGTGAAATGATCAGATCTGGGGTATCAGAAAAATCATACTTGGCTGAAAAATGAAATGAAGGAGAGGGCAAGAATAGACAGAGTGATGATAGGTGCTACTGCGCAAGTCCGTGCAGTAGCTAGGCCTGGGGAAAGGGCAGTACTGAAAAAGAGACATAGGTGGATTTGGGATTTATTTGGAAATAGAGCCAGGAGGCTTTGCTAGTCAATCAAATGTGGAGGTTAAGGATGCAAAAGGAATGAGAAGTGACTCCTCAGTTTCTACCTAGAGAACGTACAACAGAATAAACAGGCTGAGAGGGAAGGGACTTGTCCATTAGCAAGTGGCAAAATCCAATTTCTGTCTGCCTCCCAAAACCAGGTTCTGAGCTATTTCCAATCTTGCTCCTTGCCCCAAAGCATATGGATGAGAACCAAGTCACCAAAACGTCTATGTTGATTGTCTTGAAAAGAAGGGTAATAAGAGAAGAGGTTTTGTCTGCAATAATTAAAACACTGTGGTGTGGACACAAGAATTCCCCAATGATATCTGGCTGGTGAGGTGTGTCTTAGAGCAATCTTGCCTTTGAGGCCAGTCCCGGAGGATGGAAGAACACAAACTGGCAGCCCAGGAGCTGGATGGCCCCAGAGGTGGCTCCAGCACACCCTAAGCCAGAGTCATCCCACAGCAGGACTACAGGCACACAGTTGACCCAAGTCCAGCCCCTCACCAAACAGAGCAGAGGCAGCTCAGGAATCCCGACCTCAGCAGCCCCCAAATACCTCCCTGCAGCGGCCCCTGTAATTCAACCTTCACGAGCCTAGATGAGAAAGTTCCTGAGACCCCTCAGCCCAAGAGACCAGAGCTCTGGGTGATCTGATCTTAATTTGTTCATTCAACGAGGACACTTCAATGTGCCAGGTGGCAGGGACAGAGTCTCGAACAAAATAGCCCGATTCCTGCCTGCATGGCTCTTCCAGTCTGGCCAGTTTTCACTGGACACGGCAGCAGCCCAGAAATCCAAAGAATTGAGGAGATGGACTCACCATTCATAAATGCCAACCAGTAGAAGGGGCGACCAGGACCATCATGCTCTGATTTTTTCCGATTTCTAGAAACCAGGGGCAACCTCACACTCAAAGCTTCAAAGAGGGCCTTTTGGCTCAGAATTAGAAAATAAATCACTTCATCAATTGGAGAGAGGGAGGTATGCAAGTTCGATTAGGACAGGAACCCATGCGTGCCACCTGGAACAGGACCTGGCATACAACAGGAACTAACTACACTGAATGAGAGCCTGACTGGGAGGGCAGGAGACAACACAGGAAGGCCCTCGGCTCTGTATGGTGCCCCATCTCAGCCCTTCCTCTCCTAGGGCCCCATCTGCTTCCTCAGCTGTTATCTGTAGATCTGTACATCCCACCACCCTGCAAGCCCCCCAAGAAGACTGTATTTTGTTCATCAGTTATCCCCCACCATAATTTTTTTTTTTAAGATTTTATTTATTTATTCATAGAGACAGAGAAAGAGAGGCAGAGACACAGGCAGAGGGAGAAGCAGGCTCCATGCAGGGAGCCCAACGTGGGTCTCGATCCAGGGTCTCCAGGATCATGTCCTGGGCTGCAGGCGGAGCTAAACCGCTGCGCCACCGGGGCTGCCCTCCCCCCCCAATTAATCCGGATAAGTGATCAATGTATGTAGAATGAATGTATATTAAGGAAAGACGGAGGAGGAAAGGAAGAAAAGGACAAAGGACAGAGGGAGGGAGGAAGGGAGAGAGAAAGAGATCAGTTCAATCATACAGTTGCAAGAGGTAACCCCAGGCTGGGCTCTTCTAAATAAGAAACCAAGTCAAGGAAGGAACTCTGGGTTTGCAATCACAGAGACCTGACTTTGAATCCTGACCCAGCTAACAGGCTCACTGTGTGACACTGACCTGTCACTCAACTTCTCTAAACCTCAGTTTGCTCAGCAATAAAATGGGAACCAAGGTGTCCCCGCCTCCCTCTACCCTGGGTATAAGGATTAAAGAGGACAATATAAACACAAAAGCGCCACCTTCCTTCCATGCCACCCCACTTCCAGCCCTTCTCCTGACTGGTTGGGTGACATGGGCACGCTGGCCCCCCGTCCAGGCCTCCACCGCCCCATCCTGCTGGGCTGGTACTGACACCTCAAATTGTCAGTAGCAAAGCAGCCTTGGGCTGCTGGAGCCAACACGCTGGTGCCGATCCCTCCACGCAGTCTCGGGAGAGTGTGAGCTGCATTTGGAGGTGGCTCCCAGCTGCCAAGAGCAAGGCTGTTGAACCGTGGAGCCTCTGGCTCTGGGGAGTGGGTGGGGGTGACGGGAAGATGGGCAGGAGGAGAGGCTCAGCAGAAGGGTAGCAGGATTCATGTGCCTTAAAGCTGAACCCAGGAGCCAAATACCGGCTCCCTTTTGCAGTTTACTTTTTCACAGCCTCCTGCTTCATCCAGCCCGCTCGCCAGGGCCCATACAGAGCTACGGCCACTCCCAGCCAGTGGGAAACCAAGATGGTGGCAGACTTCAGGTAGTTTTCTTCCCCATCCCCAAGAGAAGGCCTGATTTTCAACATGAGAATTCGAGGGGAGTAGAGGAAAGGCTGTAAAGAGAAACTTGCCCAGTCAGAGCCTTAACAAAACCCCCTTACCGGATTCGCCTGCATCTTCAGTTGACAAAACACCACCAGCAAGAGCTCACTCAGGGGAGCCTGTGGCCTGTTGCTTGGGCCCTGGAATCTCGGCCTCTGCAGTACCCACCTCTCACTCTCACGGCTGGGACTGATCCCAGTCAGTGCTCGCCACTTCCTCTAACAACTTCCAACAGGGAAATTGCCCAAAGGAAAAAAAATGGCTCCATGCCAGCAGGCTCTGAAATCATTTCCCCCCAGCTGCAGCCACAAGATGAAGCTGTGATTTTTAACCTGTGGAAGCTTCAAGGGGTGAGGGTGGAGGAGAGAGTCACAGTGTGTGACTCTACGTGTCTGGAGAGGGAGGGGAAAGGCACCCTCCTGCCTCTGAACCCAGGCTCAAGCTCAGTGCTAGGCCTGAGGGCCCCTCCTCCACGCGGCACCCCGCGTTCCCACACCAGCACCTTCTCACCTTTCACTGTCCTCATGATGAACCCAGCGTCTCACCAGCAGGGGTTTTAGTTTCCCTAAAACAATTCTAATGTTCTCTCTCCCCCTCCAGTACACATGCACGGCATTGATCTCCAGATAAATCCCTCCATGCGAAGATTTCCATGAACTGACCCTTTGCTCACTGGTCTCCTCCCAGGCCAAGCCCTTTGCGAGCACTTCCTTTGAGTCCCAAGCAGCTCTCTCAGACCTCAGGGTCTCTGCTGGTACTGTTTCCGCCCTCTTGTCCTTCCTGCCAGCCTAGCTCCCAGCTCTGAGGGAAGCTCTCCCTGGTGCTGGTCCTTCTCCGACTCCCAGGGTGGGTTTGCCTGCTTGCTCCCATGAATCCCAGGCTGCCTTTTGTCAGGGTATTTGGTGTCGGCTCTCAGCAAGTCTCACCACAGCCTATGAGCTCCTGGGGTGGGGGAGTGTCTCTAGCATCTCAGTTGTGAGCACAAAGTCCCGCCAGGGCAGGCTCCAGACCTGCCCTGTCCAATACAGCCAGGGCCATGTGTCTCTACGTTAAAATTCATAAAACAGGGATCCCTGGGTGGCGCAGCAGTTTAGCGCCTGCCTTTGGCCCAGGGCACGATCCTGGAGACCCAGGATCGAATCCCACGTCGGGCTCCCGGTGCATGGAGCCTGCTTCTCCCTCTGCCTGTGTCTCTGCCTCTCTCTCTCCCTCATGAATAAATAAAATCTTAAAAAAAAAAATTCATAAAACAAAATTCAAATTTTGGTTTATCAGTCACACTAATCCTGTTTCAAGTGCTCCGTGGTCATATGTGGTTGATGGCTACCATGCTGGGTAGGGCAGTACAGAATGCTGCTATCGTCACCGAAAGTTCTATTGGATAGGGTCGCTCTAGACAAAGATCTGATGGTTGAGTAAACATATGAAGATGTCTCCCAGGCTGTCTGTCTCCAAAGAAGCTAGAATTAAAGGTCATTTAAGTCCAAAGCACCCACAGCAGGCTCTGGAGCTGCAGAGGGCTGAGATTGGACTCGGAAGGGAAGAAAGAGAGCAGAGTCCCTTCATCCACACCAGAAACCAGGAAGTGTCACTACCACCCTGTGGCCACTTCCACATGCATCCCTTCTCTTCATCAAGCAGAAGGGCACTATTTCCCAGAAGGGTCAAGATAAGCAGAGAACTGAGAGGCCCAAAGGACAACTCCCAGCACTGGAAGGCCATGCCCAGAGGCCTCAGGGAATGGCTTTGCAGTCCTGAGCCACTGTCAGCAGTGACAGCTCAGGCAAAGGAAATTGCCAGACTTCATGGTTCAGATCTGTTCTCCAAAAAACCAACCAAATAAAAAAAAAGATACACAGATAAGACCATGTCTTGGGGCAGCCAGGGTGGCTCAGCGGTTTAGTGCCACCTTCAGCCCAGGGTGTGATCCTGGAGACTCAGGATTGAGTTTCACATCGGGCTCCCTGCGTGGAGCCTGTTTCTCCCTCTGCCTGTGTCTCTGGCTCGCTCGCTCTCTCTCTCTCTCATGAATAAATAAATAAATAAATCTTAAAAAAAAAAAAAAAAAAAAAAGACCATGTTTTAAACTCTCCATCTGGGACTCCCGGGTGGCTCGGCGATTGAGCATCTGCTTTTGGCTCAGGGCGTGATCCCGGAGTTCCAGGATCGAGTTCCACATTGGGCTCCCCCCAGGGAGCCTTTTCTCCCTCTGCCTGTGTCTCTGCCTCTCTCTGTATGTCTCTCATGAATAAATAAATAAAATATTTTTTTTAATTTTTTTTTTTTAATTTATTTATGATAGGCACACAGTGAGAGAGAGAGAGGCAGAGACACAGGCAGAGGGAGAAACAGGCTCCATGCACCGGGAGCCCGACGTGGGATTCGATCCCGGGTCTCCAGGATCGCGCCCTGGGCCAAAGGCAGGCACCAAACCGCTGCGCCAACCAGGGATCCCATAAATAAAATATTTTTTAAAATAAAAATAAAAAAATAAACTCTCTATCTTAGGGCGTCTGGGTGGCTCAGGTTATGATCCCAGGGTCCTGAGATCCAGCCTCACGTGGCGGGAGTGGTGCTGCTCAGCAGCCTCCATCCCATGAGGACTTTCATTCATTCCTTGGTCACCTTTTCACCCAGCAAATATTTGCCAAGGGCTTCCCACAGGCCAGGTGCTGTGCAGCTGTGCACATGGACTCTTCTAGGCACAGGATGAAGCCTTCTGTGTGTGCCTCTATGTGCACAGATGGGTACCCTTCAGACAGTCATTGCTAAGCTGGCTTGCAGAAATCCTACTTTTAACTAGTCTACTGTTAAAGAGGAATGAGATGCATTTGTATGACTAACACAGAGACGAGATTAAGACAGAAAATACTGTATGAGCCCATTTTAGCAACTATAAAAAATAAAAATAAAAAAAGAAACAAATTTGTATGTAAATAAGAACAATGTGCCATCCTGGATTGGCTCCTAGAACTGAAAAGAAGACACTAATGGAAAAACTGGTGAAATCCAAAAAGAGTCTGGAATTTAGTTAACAGTAACATACCAACGTTTTCTGTTTTGACAAATGTACAACAGTAATGTATGATGTTAATGATGGGGGAATCTGGGTGAGGACCATACAGGAACCACTGCAGTTTTCCCATAAATCTAAAACTCTTCCAAAATAAAACATTTTTTAAGAAAATTAGCCATGTTCAGATGCCATTCAGAAGCTAAAGGGTTCTATCTCTGACGTCAATTTTGGAAAAGCATGGGTTTTTATGCTGTTTAGACCTTCGGTTTCTAAGATTTGCACCTATCTTTGATGGGTGGAAGTTTTAGAACCAATTCCGGCTACAAGCACACAAGACCCATCAGGGCCAAAAACAGGGTAGAGTAGGTGTCAGAGTCCAAACAACCATCTGAGTGTAAAATCAGACCCATACCCTGGGACCAATCTTGAGGCCTACGCCAGGGAGCTGCTCTAACTCCGGGCCCCCATCACTATGCCCTCATACAGGTAATAAAGAGAGATTCCAGGAGCAGAGCTGAGTGGAGGCTGCCCCCTCCCCAATCAGCAGGGGCTGGGGTTACTAATGGAAACTGCCCTCCTTTCCAACCTTCAGCATGCTCTGGCCTGAGCCTAAGAACCAACCTGAGATTTGAAGGGAAGAAACAGAATAATCTTGAGAAAAGGGGTCTGGAGACTTTAGGGAAGACATACTGTGATACCCAGCCAATGGTTCCTTGTGATCCTTAAAACCCATGCAGAAAGCTGTTGGTCTGCTCCCCAGCTCCTCTCAGGTAGCCTGGCCCACCCTTCTCATGCTCCCTACCCTTTCAGGCCTCATTCCTCAAACTTTCTGGTAAGGATGCCCATGACTGGCCTTTGGCACCAGGGATGGGGGCGGCAGGGTGGGGGTGGCAGTGAGGAAGCTTCTGTCCCTGCCACCCTTCTTAGGCCTTGAACAGATTCCCATTGCCTCTTGATTCAGAAAACTGCCTCCAGCCTTCCCTTCATTCCCTTCTTTGCACTCCCCAGACGGTTATTTCAAGCTACCTGTGTGCAAACCTCCAGCAGTCCCTGTGGGTCTGGCTCTCACTCAGGAATAACAGCGGCTGAGGATGAAAAGTGAGGAAATTGCCCAAATTTTCTCTCCTCCACCCCAGTGAACACCACTGTGGTTCTAAGTACTTGACCTTCCCAAGTGCTTCACAGTGTAAGAGGCACATGGGTCATGGTACAGCCCCAGACTACAGAGGCCTCGCAGTGAAGGGCTGGCCCAGCTCCTGGAAGCACAACCCTTTAACGAGTGAAGCGTGTTGGTATGGTCACAAGAGGGGTGCCAAAGAGGCCCAAGGACTCCCCAGGGCAATGGCTTGTGCCGGCCTTCCTGAGGGTACCAACTTTCCCAGGGCTCCTCCCAGAAGCTGACTTGTGGGTAGACGGCTCAGGCCCTAGAGCTGGGAAGGTAGATCATGGGGCTGTGATTCTAAAGAGGCTTCTCTTGTGGGGCATGAAAAGTCAGAGTAATCTGTGCCACTCACTCAGAACCAAACCCTCGACTCCTGGGACATCCACCACAAGAATGAGATTCAACCCTACCTCCCCTCTCAATCGTCACACTGAGCCCAACACTCAGTGGGTTGTCGTGGAGCATGTATTCCAGCAGGAGAGAACAGATAGACGACATACAGTTAGATACACTCCAGAAAGTGGTCGGTGTCAATGAGAAAAATCAGCCAACATGCACTGGTAGAAAATAAAGGGTATGAGTGATCTATATATCAGGTTATCAGAGAAGGCTGCTCAGAGGAGGTGACAATGGACCTGATGCTATAGTGATGTCCCCAGTAGGAGCCAAGGAGAAAGCACTCCAGGGAGAGGAAGAGGGTGGGGATGGGGAGAGGTAGACAAGTCTGCAGATCTGGGAGCAGAGCTCACGGGGTTCACATACGTGAGGGAGGGCAAGGGAAGACTCAGGGCTGTAGCTTGAGCAACTGGGCAGATGATGCTACTGTTCTCTGAGATGGGCAGAGGAGGGAAGAAAACATGTCTATGTGAATAGAAGGAGAAGAGCAAGAGTTCGGCCTGAAAAAAATAAAAAAAAAATAAAAAAATAAAAAAAAAAAAAGAGTTCGGCCTGAAACATGTTGTTTCTGAGCGGCCTCACGGTCCCCGGGCAGCTGGAGATGCTCTTGCTCTCTCACCCTGACCCCGTCGTTCCCACAGAGTTCTCTGCTCAGTCTCGACCCCAGTCCCCCGGGCCATGTAGCATCCTGGTTCCCAAACCATATCTGGCTCTTGGGCTCTTCCTCCTACCTAACCCTTCCACACAAATGAGCCTGCCCTCTCATTTACCACCAGCTCTGAGGCATCACTCACAACCTCATGACTCAAACATCACCTAACTCAGTATCTGCTATGCCTCCGGGTCTGGCTGGGAGACCCCGGTCCCAGCTGCCCCCTGCAGCCAGTCTCCATGGCTCCAGCTTCTGCAACGGGCACATCTGGCTCCTGTCTCACAGGCAGATATAGGTGGAACTGGGTGCCTGGCACACTGGCAGATCTCTGCAGATCTAAGGAGAATGCCTGGAGAAGCTAAACCAACTGATGGAGACGGCTCAGGCCCTAGAATGGAAGTTAGAAGGCACAGTTTGGAGTACAGAAGGCCTGGGTCAGAACCCAAGGGTGTCCCTATTACCAGCTCCAGACTATCACAGAGCCCTTTGGCCTCTTGAATGTGTGGTGGTCCTCTGTCAAGGAGGGATGCTGCTGGGGAGATGCTGGGCAAGTCATTGCCTCTGTGGGGCACCCTTCACTGCAAGCTACAGATGCAGGTGTGAAGGGAAATTGCTTTTCACCTCTGAGACTGGGGGAGAGGAGGAGTAAAGGTTGGGGTTAGCGGGGGTGGGGTGGGGGGGGCAGGATTCAACTCTTCCTAGCTCCCAAGTCCATGATTTTAAACATGATATCATGGACAACCATTATATATATGTTGAGATCTCCTTCCTATACGGCAGAAAGCTGTTAAGACAGGTGGGTGGGGGATGCCTGGGTGGCTCAGCGGTTGAGCGTCTGCCCTTGGCTCAGGTCGTGACGCCAGGGTCCTAGGATCGAGTCCTGCACTGGGCTCCCCACAGGGAGCCTGCTTCTCCCTCTGCCTATGTCTCTGCCTCTCTCTCTCTGTCTCTCATGAATAAATAAATAAAATCTTAAAAAAAAAAAAAAAGACAGGTGGGTGGGTGGAGAGACATGGCTCCTTATACATGTGTGCATGTGTAAGTGTTAACAATGCCCTAGGAAACACCATCTCACAGGGCAGTTTCCCTCAGCCTTCACACAGACAAGCTCCTTCCTGCCAGCTTTATAACCACTGGCGTGCACCACAAATATGAGGGCCGCCAGGGCTAGGCCAGGCCAGGCACATGTGATGTGTTGACAGCACCCTGTGGGTTCCCCGTTCACCCCCACCTGCTCCACTCACCTCATGACAAGACCTTCTAAGTTTATGTCACTTCCTGTCCAGGAAATCTCTCCCAGGAAAAATTCCTAAATATACAAATAGCTGCATAAATCATATTAACTACTGCATTAGATAGAATACCCAAGGACTGAGATGAGCCTCTGCCTGATAAACCACATCCCATGCACACAATCAAACATTATACAGCTACTTTAAAAAGGGAGGGGGGTTATGTGTGAAAGTATGAAGAAAACATGCTGGCTAGCATAGCAAATGATAAGAACAAAACTGTTTATTCAGGATGGCTAGTATGTTGTTGTTTTTTTAAGATTTTATTTATTTATTCATGAGAAGCACAGAGAAAGAGAAAGGCAGAGACACAGGCAGAGGGAGAAGCAGGCTCTCTGCGAGGAGCCCGATACGGGACTCGACCCCAGAACCCTGGGATCACACCCTGAGCTAAAGGCAGACACTCAATCACTGAGCCACCCAGATGTCCCTATTCAGGATGGTTTAAACCAGTGTTGCCCAAGAAGAATATAATACAAGCCATATACTCAAATTTTTGAGTCACAACATTTTAACAAGTACACATGAAATTAATTTTAATGACATTGTATTTACCTTAATATACCCCAAAGTGTCATCTCAATGTATACCAAATATGAAAAGTTATTAATATTTTATTTTTTTCTATACAAAGTCTTCAGAATTCAGCACATCTTTGGATTTCTATCTTTGAAATTACAGCACATCTCATGTGGATTTGCCACGTTGCAAGTACATCATAGCCACATTGGCTTGTAACTACCTTACAGCACGGTGGGTCTGACCCATTAGAAATTTCGAAAAGACTTAAGTACTAGGGGGGAAAACTAGAAGGAAATATCAAAATCTTAATGATCACAGACTTTTGCTGAAAGGTGGGAATATATATGTGATTTTTTTCCTCTTCTGTTTTCCAAAGTGTCTATAAATAATCAATTCATACTGCTTTTAAACAACAGCAACCGTCAACTTTTTAATTTTAGAATTGAAGGGATTTAAGAGATCTGACGGTGAACTCCACCTGCTATAGACTGATTTACTGACTCCTCAAGAGAGCTGTCCTGTGTCCCTGACACCTGGCACAGAGTACACTCTCCAAGCTCATTGGCTGTTTAGTTGGTGGGTGGGTGGGTGGGTGGGTAGGCTGGCTGGATGGGAAGAGGGAATCAAGGAGGGAAGATAATACAACAGATACAAGAGAAAACTAAACTCAGACTCTTGTTTCTGAATCCCAAAGTGATCCCTTGCTAGCTGTAGGACTTCAAACAAGGCATGTAACCAACCACTCTGTGCTTTAATTTCCTCAAGTGTGAAACAGCAATAATGACAGTATTCCTTCACAGAGTTTTGTGAGAATTAAGTGAGATTATCTAGACAAAGTGTTTAGCATGGTGTCTGTCATACAGCCAATGCTTCCAGAAATGCTGGCTGGCTCTACTTATGGTGGTGAGTCAGTGAACCATCAGTGTGGTCAGGCTGTCTACCTCATAAAGCAGCAACACCCAGGACACATGCTAGAGCCACAGGTACTATGGTTCCTCCCACTGTGGCATCCTCCCAAGTCCCCCCCCTGCCCCCAGTTCCCACACCCTGCTTACCTGCACCACTGCTGGCCTCACACTGAAGGTACACAGCCAGTCACTGAAACGGGGGTAGCTGTTGAGCTCTGGGGTCCTCTCGCCAGGAGCCACACTCAGCTTGCACTGCTGCTGTTTGCAAATGTACCGGACCAGCTTTGCCTGTGGGAGCCCAGGGGAAAAAAAGGCCAGTTCATTTGGGGCGCACACATGCATGTGGCAGCCCCAAGCACAATACACAGGAGCCTGCTGGAATCCCCCCTGAGGTCATTCAAACACCGATAAAGTAGGAAATGGAAGGATGAGAAGAGGAGACGGGCGTGAGAAAGTTGGCAGGAGACCTGGAGAGCCACTTGTGACCCCTCTGCACCCTGAGGCTGGCTGACACTGCCTCACCCTCAGGACTCCCATCCTCGGAGATCAATGGGCAACACTGGTCAGGACAGAGAACTGGGTTAACACATAAGAGCCTCCCACCTGGGGAAGCTGGGGGAGTGGGGGGACAGACAGTAAGTGAGGACAAGGAAGATGTGGGGATTTGGGGAGAATGAGTAACCCTCCACTTAGGAACCTTCCAACCTAGTTTCAAACTGCCTAAGTTGGGATCCGGGGACTCAGGCATACCCTAATGAGGGACCCTGAATGAATTACTGAACCCCTACACCCAAAAAGCCTCAGTTTCCTCCTCCAGATAATGAAGTAATAACAGAACCTCCCTCTCAGGGAGGCCAAGAAGAAATGAAGCACTTGGTGCATGCCTGGCACACATGAGCATACCACATGCTGGCCATGCCTTTTGGGATGTGGCCTTCTGGGCAAAGGTCCTTGACTTGGGCTCACCAATGGGCTTTCAGGAAGCACACCCCAATATGTATGCAAATTTCAGAGGTACGACTCTGCATTTTCCAGGGGAAGAGTGTCCATAGTTTTCAAAAGCCTCTCAAAAAGCTAAAACTTTAAGAAGGGAAGTTGAAATAAGGACAGCCTGGTCCTCTCTCTGACAAACACTGGGCTCTAACCAGGTGCTCTGCACAGGACTAAAGAATGCAGAGGGAGGGGTGATGGGATGGGCAGGATGGGTGCACCCATCAGTGCCCAGGGCTGATTAAAAGAAGGTTGAGCTGATAGAACAGATAGAAATGAGCTCACAGTCTCAAGAGGAGGACCAGGGAGCTTCCTGGCTCCACTGAGATCCAAGAATGCAGAGACTCCGTGAGGGCTCCTGTCACATTGGCCTCCCCTTGGTGCCTTTCAAGCTTCCCCAGAAGGAATGCACCTTCAAAGTCTTTGCAGGAACCCTCCCAAGTAGAGCTACTTCCCAGTACCCCCTGACCTCAAGGGGTTTTGTTGTTCATTCATTCCTTTCTTCCTCATCTCTAAATATCTCAGCGCATTTCTCTCAAGGGTAAGGAATCCTTCTGTTATTCACGATACTAGTAATAATAATTATTCTGTTACTCACAAAAAAGTAATAACAATTAATGATTTAACATTTCAAGTATTTAGAAAGGCTCCCCAATTCCTAACAGGAGCTCTTGACCATTTGGGGACCATGGACCCCTCCCCAGTAGACCAGGGAGGTCCCCAGTCCCTTTCTAAGAATGATGCTTCAAACGAAACACTTAGGATTATAAAGGAAATCAATTCTATTTAAATACATTTCTCAAAATATTTATAATGGTGAAAGAGTACTAAAAGCCCACCTTTCTTCCTTTAAAGATTTATTTATGTGGGGGAGGCAAGGAGAGGGTAGGACAGTGGGCGAGGGAGAGCCCAAAACAGATGACATACTGAGTACGGAGCCTCACGACGGGTTCAAACCCAGGATCCTGAGATCACAACTTGAGCCGAAATCAAGAGTCGACGCCAAACCAACTGAGCCACCCAGGCGCCCCCAAAAGCCCATCTTTATTACAGCATGAAACAATAGCTGGCTGTGGGTCTCATAACTATGACAGCTTTTATATTGTGACAAGCGTCAACTACTTTTTTAGATATCGCCACAACTGTAAGGTGATATGCAAACAGCTGTGCTTTTCGCTGGTGACTGAGTCACACATATATGCTAAGATGACTGTGCCTTGTTGCCTACATTCAAACTGAGTAACATTAAATTCCAGTTAAGGTTAGTGAAAATAAAGGTTCCTTTTTTCCCCCCTATAAATTCATGGATCCCCCGAATTCTATCCACAGGTAAAGAATCCTTGTGGGGCACTTGGGATGCTCAGTTGGTTAAGCATCTGCCTTCAGCTCTGATCTGGGGGTCCTGGGATGAAGCCCCACAGCAGGCTCCTACTCAGTGGGGAGCTTGCTTCTCTCTCTCCCTCTGCTCTTCCCCCAGCTCATGCTCTCCCTCTCTCTTTCTCTCAAATAAAGTCTTTTTTTTTTTAAAGAATTTATTTATTTATTAATGAGAGACACACACACACAGAGAGAGAAGCAGATATACAGGCAGAGGGAGAAGCAGGCTCCATGCAGGGAGCCTGACGTGGGACTTGATCCCGGGTCTCCCGGATCACGCCCTGGGTGGAAGGCGGTGCTAAACCGCTGAGCCACCTGGGCTGCCCTCAAATAAAGTCTTAAAAAAAAAAAAAAAAGAGTCCTTGTGAGATGTGAAACGAGACCCACACTGACAACAAAACAAGACCATTTGCTTCTCCATCAGCCTTTCTGAAAATTCCCCTAGCAACTCTGGCCCCAGGACTAGACTCAGGGATACCCGCCCCCTCGTGCGGACCTGAGCATCATTATGTGCCACCACCTCCAGAGGGCTCAGTGGCAAGTGGGCACAATTGCCAGGGAGGGAAAAGGGAATCAAACAAAAATGATTCCAATTTCCAGTTTCGATGTTTAGAGAAACCTACACAGAGGCAGACTCCTGGCCTTCCTGCACCACGGGCCCCGCAGGCACCCCAAGCTGACACTGCTAATCAAACACTCTCTGCGGAGGCTTTACACCCCTGAGTGACACGGCTAACAGAACACCACTCTGTACAATCCGAGTGGCCACTTGAGAAGTACATTTGCTGTCCTACCATGGAACTAAGCCCCGGGAACATCTTCAGAGCACAGTTAACAAACAGGAAGATGTGAGTGCCACTTTTATCCTACAGGGTTAAGTAAAGGCACTCCTGTCCCCCCCATCCGGCCTAACCCCACAACAATCTATCCCTTCCAGTGTGACCAGAGGCCGAGGACTCCCCACCTTCCTTCCCAGGCTCATCTCTGCTCCCCTCCACCCCTGGCTCACACTGCCCTGCAGGTGCACACTCACCTAGGAGCTATTTCTCCAATACTTCCTGTACTTTCCTACCCCTGGGCCTCTGCTCAAGCTGCGTGCAGTGGTTACAAGTCCTTCCCTCCTCTGGCCACGGCATCCTCGTGCTGGGCAAGACTTCCCAGGCCTCCTTACAGTCCCCGTCTCCCCTTCTGCACACGTGCTCTACATCTCTACAGCTGCACCCCCAACCGGTGTGAGTTCCCAGGGCAGCAGACACAGCACCGGGCCCCAGAGTTGAACCAAATCAGGATTCAAATGTAGGTTCTACCCCACATTCACAGTTATATGACTTCGGGGAAGTTTGTTCATCTTTCTGAGTTTTGGTTCTCTCATCTGTACAACGACAGGCATGATGACATCCAGCCCATGCTCTGTTGGAGGAATCGAACAGTACAGAAAAACCCTGAGGATGTGTAAGTTCCCAGATTATTACGTATCAGGTCAGGACTGTGTCCATCTCATCTGTGACCGCCCCCATGTGCCTATTACTGCACCTGGTATGCAACATGTGCTCAAAACGGCCCAAGGAAGGAAGGAGGCAAGGACACACATGGACCACAGCCCCATGCTGAAGCCACTCTTTCCCTCCATCCCAGCCACTCTCCAAACATGGCTCAAAGAGCTGGTAAAGACAGGGCAAAACATCAAATAACTGTCCAGAGTCAAAACCGTTAAGCAGAGGTCTGGCCCTCACAGCAGGTCAAGACTGGCCCCCTTGGCCTCAGCCATGAGCCAGGGTCCCGGCTTCCTAGACTTCAGCCCCTTCCCACATACCCAGCCCCTTTCGGCCTCAAGGCTCTCTGCCCAGAGGCTCTCTTCCGTGACCTCTGGGCCACAGCTCAGCTTAGAACTCCATTCTTCCAGAGAGCACTGCCCATGCCCCTCAGCCCACCTCCCTGACCAGAACACACAACCAAGTTCTAATATTTTACTCTTCTGATTCCCACCGTATGCCTCCCCCCTCCAAGGTCAGGTGTCTGCTATGTTCGGATCCCTGCCACGAACCAGCAGAGCCCCCAGAGCACACAGTCTGCTACTGTAAAACCTCTGCTGGACGAATGGACACAGGAACATACAATCTACCTTGGAGTCCTGCCAGGCTCAGACATTTACCAGAATGAGAGCAGAAAATAAAGGCTAACTATGCAAGTGGTCACTCAGGAGCTCAACAGTCTCTAAAGGCAAGGCAAGTTCCCCAGAAGAGGAATGAGTGGGCTTCTTAAAGGTTGCTAGTGATCCCTGCTAGACAGCACAGAGGCTGGGTAGGATTCTGCAGAATGTGAAGGGACTCCTCACTACACCCAGTTAACAACCCATATGCCTGGCTGGGACAAGGAAAGACACACAGCGCGCTGTGACCCATCTGCCAGCAGGTCTGATGCTCCGGCAGCTGCTATCTATCCCCCGGAGCTCGTAAAGAAACACCTCATAGGTCTGGTTTCTGCTAAAGCAGCAAAACTATTCTCATTCAAAAAAAAAACTATTCTCATTCACAGAGGATGCAGGTACCCAGCATGCAGCAATTCCATCTGAGTAAGCCAGTCTGCCTCACTTTTTGGAAAGTTGGTCACAGTCACAGAAGCACCCAGGGGCTACTTTCCCAGACAAACCGCAGTGGGACCTGCCAGCCCAGCCCCAGGGGCCTACAAGGGGACCGTTCACAGGCAGTGTCATTTTTTTCTTAACCACAAAACCGCAAGATAGAAATTTTCCGGAATAGAAAAGCACCTGGGGTTTCAGCGAAGGAACGTGCAGCAAGAGGGAAAGACTTACTGGCTCTCTGGTCGCTGGGGAGGACCCCAGGCCGGAAGTGAACTCGTAACCCCACCCCCAATATTCTTCTGCTTCACTGAATGTGTGCTTCACCCCTGCCCTGACACTCAGCCTGGCTTCACAGCTGAGAGGTAGTACCAGCCACTAGAGTACACAGGAAGCCCTCATAAGTGTCCTAGGCTGAAAGAGCTAGGACCTGGTCCCAGCCCTGACATTTAGATCAAGGATCTAAGGGGAAATCCCCCTTAGCTCAGCTTCAATCTCACCACCTATAAAAAGGGTATCATTTTATAGAAGCTGGGGCCAAGTGAGTGACCATATATAAAACTGTTTGGAATAAGTGAAAAAATATGACAAGTCCTTCTACATTACTGTTAGGTTATTCCAACCACATCCAAGAGGCAGCACTCTGGCTCAAGATAGACGGACCTGGCCTCTCATCCCCAGTCCACACACACTCCACGAGTGGACACAGATTTAGCCTGTCTTAGTTTTACCACCTATAAAATGGGACTGATCTACCACAGAAGGTTGTTGTGGAGATTTACATGAGAAAACATGGACGTGAAACATTCAGCAAAGTGCCTGGAAGAAGGAAAACATGTGCTCAGTGGGCGGTGTCCTCACTAAGCCAAGTCTTCAGGCTCTCTTACAACCTCCCTGGGCAACAGGGCAGGTGTGGGTGGGATTGTACTCATTTCAGAGATCGGGGTTAAAGACGACCCCGAAAGCTGGCATTGGTCTTCAGGACGACGCTGGGAGAACTCACAGATCTGGTACATTTCTTTTCAAGGCATGAGGGCCAGGACCTGGCTCAGGTGTTGGCTCCTGTGAACACGAACCACCCCCCTCCTTGGGAGTGCTCACACCCCCCCGCAGCAGCACCAGAGGGCATGGCTGGAGCCAAGCATCAACTCCAGAATGCCCCTTGCCTCATCTGGCATCCTGAGCAACCACAAATCTACTGCCATCTCTAGCTGCTCTGGTGGGACTCCAACACAGGCCTTCCAAATAGAAGCTGCCGTAAGCATGGCTTCCGTGAAGTGGCCAGGGAGGGGGGCTGTCAGACATCCCTAAAGGGCAGACACCTGTCAGAGCTCCCAAAGCACCTGCCACCGAGAAACTTCTGCAGGAACAGGAAGCAGCTCCCAGAACTGCAAGGGGCCCAGGAAGCTGAAAGGCCTTCCATGTCTGCTCTACTCAAAGTTCGTCCAAACATGGCTCTGTGGAGGCATCTTCAGCTCTCAAATTCACCCTTCAGAGAGCATCACAGCTGTCAGAGGCAACCCACGAGCCTGGCTGACCTTGGACTCGCGCTCTTCTGCGGCCAGAGTACCAACCACAGCGGGGTGGGGTGGCAGCTGTCCTGGCCTCCAAGTGAGACAGGGCAATGCTGGCTGAAATGGTCATCCCAGCAGAAACCTCTCGCAGGCTCCCACAGGGTAGCAGGATGGGGGCCAGCCATTGTGCCTGAGTGGCTGGGGGGTGCAGTGGGAATGACCGGGCAAACATTCTGCACCCATGCCTCCCATGTACCACCAGCACCCGTTCTAACCGGTCAGGGCCATGCCTCCCATTGTTAACTGTTCTATCACCCACGGAGGGAAGCACAGGCTTAGCAGCCGGGCAGACAGAGGCAGACCGAAGTTCCACCCCTGGCGTTCTCACGTACCAGGGGCATGGCCGTGGCCAGTTTATTCCGTCTTAGTTTCCTCACCTGTAAATCGGAGGAAATAGCACCTGCTCTACAGCACCGCTGAAAACTCACGATGGGATTCGTGCAGGTGTAATGCTTAGCCCAATGGCCAGAACACATGAAGCGCTCACTGAACAGGATGCTCTTAGCATCAGCCCTGCTCAGCCTGCAAGCACAGCCTCGAGGAGGAGGAGTGGAACGACTTTTGGCCAGTGCCATCTGGATTACTCTTTTTGCAGGCTTTTGCAATTTTGCAGAAAACACACAGACAACTAGCTCTGCAAAGAAAGTCAGCTACCCCCTAACACTGCAGCGCCTGGGATGCAGAGGTCCCAATTTTGTTGCCCCCAAATCTGTAATCCAGGCTCTGGAAGCGGCCAGATGCCACGACTTTTGTCACCCTAACTCTGTCTCAGGCATTGGCTGCTTGCCTTTCTCAGTGTTGTAGGGGTTTTCAGATCTCAAGCAGGGCAGGCAGTTCAGTCTATGGGGACAGATGTGACAGATGCTGAAAGATAAATGGTGGACAAATGAATCCCAGGCACAGAGATGTACACCAGATTCCCGTGTATAGCAATGGGCTTTCTCAATTATGCATATCATGTCATTATTCCATTATCAGCTCTAAGTAGTTATAATGATCTTTTCTATTTATGTAGTAACTTATCACTTTCTCTCCCTGGATTCTCAATGAAAATTCCAGGAGGTAGGAATTGCAGCAGACCCCTGAAGGCAGAGGAGTGATCTCCCAAACCCTCACATATCCCCAAAGCTGGCAATCTCCCTCAGCATATATCATACTCCCCACAAAACACCGTCGAGCTTAAATGAAGACACCACAGACCCTTCTAGACTCTTGGTGGGAAGTACTGTGTACTCAATATTAAGCCAAGAAAAAAAGCTGTGTCAAGATGTGGATGCCGGGCAGCCTGCTTGGCTCACTCGCTGACTAAGGGATGCCCACCCACCCTGCAAACAGCAGAGTGCAATTCTAAGCCCAGCCTCAGCACACTGGTAAGTATGGCCCATCACTTAGGGTCACTCACAAATAGTCAAACCACATATGCTAAACCCATGAGACTTACGGGTGTATTTTATTATTCCCACCTTACAAATGAAAAAATTGGGACACCAAGAGCTTTGTAACTTTCCCAAATCATATGGTTAAAGGTATTCTTTAAAGAAACTCAATAGTTTCTACGTACCATACCATCTCCCAGAATAATGACTCCTGCTACCTACACCTTTAGCTTATCAAGCAATCCTGGCCAGCACAAGCAGGACACCAGTGGGCAGGGTCTACCTCTCTTGTGATCAGAAGCCCCAAATCCAGCAATGCGCAGACTGCTGCAGGCAGTGAATCCTCTGAATAAAAGCCATAGACTTCTCCACTCTCCAAATGTGTCCAATCACTCAAGCAGGCCACCACCTCTGACCCTAATTTGCAAAACCTATCATCTGGACTATACCCAATCCCTGGCTCCAGACCAGCTCTGAATTCACTAAAACTAGCCACCACCTTGCCCAGTACCTAGAGTCACCCCTTTCAAGGATATCCCAGCATCTTTGCAGACTAAGGTGAGAGGTACCTGGATGGCCACTTTGGACCAGACTCCAGCTCGCCACCACCTATGGGAGCCTGACACCCTCCTCCAGGTGAGCAACACCATACTCTAAAAAGATCTTGACACAGGCTTTGCTAGTACCAAGCCCCTGTCCACTCCATCCCAAACTTCAGGGAGTTGCTAAAGCTCTTGAGACTTACTCCCATCTTTCCTAGATAGTTCCTGACACTACTGCTCCTTCCCAGGCACCTCTGGCCCTGCCCAGGCCTTGGAGCTGTTCCTCTTATTTTTCCCCACACCCTCCCCAAAGCTGGAGTGGACTTCTGGGGACTTCCTGCCAGCCCAGCCAGCTAAGCTGTCTGCTCTGCCTACCATGGCCAACGTGTTGCAAAATGATTTCTGAGAATGTAAGGAGGCCTCTGGAGGTCATGACGCAGCTGACAGCTCCATGCACAGGCACGGACCGACCACAGCACTTAGCTCCAAGAGCACCAGAGGCAGCCCTGGGTCTCCAGCACTGCTATGCCTCCCAGAGCCCTCAAGGGGACAAAGGGGGTCGGGGCTATTCTTGGTGAGCAGGGGACAGAGAAAGCAAGAGTGCCAAGCCAGTGGGGTGAGGAGAGAGAAAGTGACCTCAATCTCCAGACTGGGGATTTTGCAAACAGTCATCCTTCGGCCGGCCCTGTCCCGCACCCGGGCTCTCCTGGGGAAGCTGCCAACCGTGTGCATTTGTGCGGAGACAATCTCCGCGCCAAGCCTCCCACTAGCAACCCTGCCCTGACGTCAAACTCCGAGTCAGGGAACTTCAAATACAAACAAACAAGTCTGCCCCAGACCACAAGTGGAGCCGTTCCCAAGGAGGCCAGAGATGACAGGGTCACAGCTGGGAACTCAGGGCTCCCTGCCCTGCCTTGTCTCTACTGGAGCTACAAACTCCAAGGCCTGACTACGGGCTACATATGGGAGCCTCAAGCCCAAGCTGAGACCAAACAGGATCCATCTCTGGCCTCAGGGATAGATGTTGAGCACCAGTGTGCAGCCCCGCACAGCAGGGAGTCCGGTGACCCTGTCTGGAAGGACAGTGCAATCAGCAGCCCCCCCCCCCTTAGATAACATCGCCAGTTGTCACTGCCCTGATGCTAAGTGTGAGCATGCAGAGGGAAAGGAGAGACCGATGTGACTAGGAAGTGCTCACAAAGCATCCTGGGAAAGATGGAGCTGGAGCCCAGCCAGGGTGGATGGCTACGGATGAGGGTTTTCTTAGCAACACCTGCTCTTCCATCGCAGGCTCCACTGAGGTCAGGAGACTTGATAGGAAAGATTTTCAAGAGGAAGGCAGTTCCCTGACCTACGTATTATTCTAAGACAGCCTCCACCTGAGAAGCCACGGCGGGGGGCGTCAAATAAATGTGCTCTTCAACCTTTGGCTTAAAAAGCTGGTGAGGGCAGCCGGGTGGCTCAGTGGTTTAGCGCCACCTTCAGCTCAGAGCCTGATCCTGGAGACCTGGGATCAAGTCCTACGTCAGGCTCCCTGCACGGAGCCTGCTTCTCCCTCTGCCTGTGTCTCTGCCTCTCTCTCCGTCTCTCATGAATAAATTTTAAAAATAAAAAGCTGGTGAAACGGTGGTCTCAGGGATACCTTTCCAGTTTTGCTTTGTGCCCCCATTCAATCCTTTGTGCTCTGTGTTTTAGAACCAGTGAGCAGGGGACAGAGAAAGCAAGAGTGCCAAGCCAGTGGGGAGGGGCCTGTGGGAAAACTGGACTACATCATGAGAAAGCCAGACATCTGCTTCATCCTCCCTGCGCCTCACGTGACTGCACAAGGAAAGGGAAGCAGAACCTTGATCTATAATCCATTCGTGCAACAAGGGGTCGGGAGACTTCTTCCCAGTGCCAGGCACCTTAACACAGTCCCAAGACACTTAGCGCATGAGTTTGAGGAGCTCACACAAATGTAGGCGACAGACTTATCCATGGAGAGACCTCACTTGACAGTGGGAGGTGGGAGGCACAGAAAAGGAGGTGTGTCCACCCTGTGAGCATCGCCGCCACCGCCCTCCACAGTCTCAAAGCTCAGCACTTCTGGGTAACTGAGGGGAGCGTGGGCATCAAAGCCCAGGTGTCACCCACAAGCCAGATTCCTAATCGACGCAGCTTTGTCTCCGTCCAAACACGCGGCTCCTATATGCCTGGCTGAAGTCCACCAGTCCCACAGAGCACGGCTCAGCCCAGAACCCCTCAAGTACAAAAGGGAATTCCATGGGCAGCCCAGGTGGCTCAGTGGTTTAGCACCGCCTTCAGCCCAGGGCATGATCCTGGAGACCAGGGATCGAGTCCCATGTCGGGCTCCCTGCGTGGAGCCTGCTTCTCCCTCTGCCTGTGTCTCTGCCTCTCTCTCTGTGTGTCTCTCATGAATAAATGAATAAAAATACACTTTAAAAAAATAGGAAATCCCAGAGAAGTCCTGACACTGCCTACTAGAGGGGACATGGGTGTGAATTACTAAGTGTGGCCTAGGAAAAAAGGCAGAGGGCACACCTAATGCAAAGGTGGAGCCCTGCCAATGGGGCCACCCCATTTACTATCCTGAGGATCTCATCCCCTGGAAGCTTCAAGAAGTAAGCGATGGGGGAGGCACTTCAAATTCTGATCTGAAAGCATCTGCTGTGTGTAGGATACTGTGCCATGTGCTGGGGATATAGAAGGTGTTCCTTTCCGGGAACATACATGAGTGCTTGCCTAGCGACTCCAGTCACCACAGAAAAGGATAAAGGGCTACATAGGGGGCAAAGGTCAAGAGCAGGTAAGTAGACAACCAGAGGTCAACTCATGTGATGGCAAACTCCTCTAAAAGATGATAGCCACTGGGATGCCTGGGTGGCTCAGTGATTAAGTGTCTGTCTTTGGCTCAGGGTGTGATCCTGGAGACCTGGCATTGAGTGCCACAATGGGCTCCCTGCATGGAGCCTGCTTCTCCCTCTGCCTATGTCTCCGCCTCTCTGTGTCTCTCATGAATAAATAAATAAAAATCTTAAAAAAAAAAAAGATAATAGCCATTGCATTAGGCATTGCTTATGCCCTACCTCATGTCCATTTCTGACTTGCTCCTCACTCACAGAATGATTTTGTCACTGTGCCCAGTGATGAACTGGTCTGAGTCAGTGGTTCTCTACACTGACTTCACATCACAGTAACATGAGCCCCCACCTAGATTCGCATGGGATGGGGTCCCAGCATGGGACTTTGTGGCTGTCTGTGACAGTCCTGATCAATGGGACACAAGGACACATCCACCGAACTGCAGAGAAGTGTCTGCTTTCCTCACAAGTGGAGGCAGCTGCCAGGGCTGTCCACCACCTTCTTCCCGCTTTAAAGATTTGAACTGCCAAGAGTTGTCCAGAGAACCAGAGACAGCAGCACTATCCAGCTACTGTCAACATGTAAGCCACCTAACCCCAAACTTCTCAGTGTAGAAGAAACTTAACTGCCTATTTGTTGAAGTCACAATTTCTGTTAGTCATTTCTGCTAACACTTACTAAGCCCACACTATTTCAAACCTCCTTCTAAAGCTTCTAAGGTGGGGCACCTGGGTGGCTCAATTGGTTAAGCGTCTGCCTTTGGCTTGGGTCATGACCCCAGGGTCCTGGGATTGAGCCCTGCATCGGGCTCCCTGCTCAGTGGGGAGCCTGCTTCTCCCTCTCCCTGATAAATAAAATCTTTTTAAAAAATAAATACATAAAGCTTCTAAAGCTAACATTTCTAAGCCTACAGCTTCCTGTTGGCTTCCCGAAAACCTACGAAAGGAAAAAGTATACCTTCATTCTTCTTGGGACCACCTGCTATCCAAATTCATCGCTTTAAAAAGTCCTTCCAAATTTCAAAGAGCAGCTATGTTGTCATGAAGTCCAATTTGCCATTTTTTTTTCTTTTTTTGGTTTGTGTTTTTCATTTCCTAAGAAATTTTTGCCAAGACCCACATTCACAAAGATGTTCTACACTAAGTTTTATAGTTTAATCTTTGTTTAGGTAGGTCTATGATCTATAAAATTTGAAGTAATTTTTGTATTCCAAGATTGTCTTTACCATAACTCTGCACTGATTTTTAAACTGGATATTCCTATATGCCAGGCACTGTGATATGCATTTTATGTATACTGTCTCATCTACTAGTCACACGAAACCTGTGATTGGTATACATTAGAGCCTTCATGGACCCTCCAGACCAGGACAGCTGATGCCATGTGGAACATGCCACCTCTGCCACAACAGAGGTTTATGTATGTGCTGTAAGATCTCAAGAAGACTGGATCTAACTGTGAGGTGTGGTGCTAAGATCCTGGGAAGACATCAACAGTTTGGGGTGGTCCACAGGATATGGCACACAGACACAGGGTAAGGGGAGGGCACAGCGTGAGCAAAGAGTAATGACATTACTGACTCAGGTCTTGATCTCATAACCCTGAGATCATGACTTGAGCTGAAATCAAGAGTCAGACACTCAGCCACCCAGATGCCCCTAACAAAAACTTTAAAAAAAAAAAAAAGGGGCAGCCCCGGTGGCGCCGCCTGCAGCCCAGGGCGTGATCCTGGAGACCCTGGATCGAGTCCCACGTCAGGCCCTCTGCATGGAGCCTGCTTCTCCCTCTGCCTGTGTCTCTGCCTCTCTCTCTCTGTCTCTATGAATAAATAAATAAACTCTTAAAAAAGAAAAAAAAAGATATAGTCAATTGCCAAAGAGTAGAGAAGATAGGGAAGAGAAGGGAAGCAAAGTTAGCCAGGGAACAGGACCCACTCATGCAGGTCCAGGAAGGTTCTGGAAGGTCCCGGAAGGTCACACTAAAGCATCTACACCGCTCTCGCAGGCATGGAGAGGGAAGCAAAGGAAAACACGTGATCAGATCTGCATTTTTGAACAATCATCATTCTGGAAACCATGTGGAGGACAGATAGAAGTGGGTGTGGAGAAACCAGAGAAACAGGAAAATCAATTAAAAAGCCACCGCAATTCAGCAAGTGATGAAAACAAAAGGTAATTTAGTTAGTGGCAATGTGGGTGTAGGGGAAGAAGCAGATTCTAGAGATGTTTTATTAGCATTTTTACTATAAAGACAAGACTTCCCTGATTGCTTGTCCAGGGAATGTCTGGCATACCAACACCGTGGAATGCAGGAAACTGAAGAGCTGATTTTCTCCAGCAGAAGAGCCAACAGAGCAGAGAGCCCAGAACTCGGTGCTTGGTCAGGGAGAGGGCCTGCTTCCTGCCAGGGCCTCCCCACTGAAGATCCGGCTCGGCAAAGCCACCTTGGTCCAAAGGCAGCTATCATCGGCCTGCTCCTGAGCTCTGCTCCTTGCCCTCCTCCCAGGTGAAGGGAAACCTCATACCGCCAAGAGCAAAAGCCACTCCCCTAACAGTTCCATCTCCAGCTTCCCTGCAGCCCCCAGTGGTGGGTCAGACGGATGGGGTCTAGAGAGACAGCATCTGCCAGAGTAGCCAGACCCAAGAGGAGCCTTCTCCAACCAACTGAGGCCTGCTGCTTCTGTCTGGCCCTCTCCAGCTTGTCTGTGCAGAAAACATGCCACCCTATTAAGGAGAGTGGGCCCAGCTGGTAGTAGGGATCATCATCAGAGAGATTCAAGTTCAAATCTTCCTCCCATGCTAAGCTAGTGGACCCACCAGCTAAGCTGACCATGGGCAACTGACACAGCATCTCTATGCCTTTATTTCCTCTGTTATAAAAGAGGCAGCAGCAGGGAGTGGAGCATCGAAACATGGCTGTGAAGACAAAAACGATATAATACATGTCCAGCAGCTGGTGACCAGCAAATATTTGTCTGCATCTCCCTTCTTTGCAACCTCAATTGTAGGAAAGGCTGGGCTTTGACAGCCAACAGGCAGACTGGGACAGGAGATTGGGGGAACCTCAAGAGGCAAGTGTCCCAATGCAGGTGTCAATCTACTGACACATCTCCAGTCTCCCCATGGAACAAGGAGAATGACCAGCTATAGAAACAAATCATGAGCACAAGGTAGTCTCCTCCAACCCCAACCCCCTAGATGGGACAGTAGGACTTTAAATTAATAGATTAAAACCAAGGAGCCATTCAATTACCCATGACCTTACCTAGAGGGGACAGTAGGACTTTAAATTAATAGATTAAAACCAAGGAGCCATTCAATTACCCATGACCTTCCTCATTATAAAATCTTGAGAGCTCTCATTTTATCTGGGTAGAGGAAGCTATAAAAATTAAATATATATATGCTGTTTGGGATGGATGCAGTGGGGCTGAGGTGACCTCAGCTCTAGGAGACAGGAGCAGAGGAAGACCATCCTCTCTAACAAGCAATAGTCAAAGACTACCAGATTTCTCCCCTGAGCCCTGTGCACCTCAGCTGACCCAGTGCTAACTGAGCTCCTGTCATCCACACGATCACTAGCAGAGAGTGAGAAAGGACTCAGATAACAGCAAGTCACTGTGGAGCCATCCCAGGAATCCCAGCCAGAGGCAGTATGGTGAGGGATGGTCAGATGCTTGGGCACAGAACCTGGCAGACCTGAGTTCAAATCCTACCTATACCTGCTGTCCAATTACCTTAACATGGGAATTTTTTTTTCTAAAGATTTTATTTATTTATTCATGAGAGACACAGAGAGAGAGAGAGGCAGAGACACAGGGAGCAAGGGAGAAGCAGGCTCCATTCAGGGAGCCCAATGTAGGACTCAATCTGGGACCCCAGGATCATGCCCTAAGCTGAAGGCAGGCACTAAAGCGTTCAACAACCCAGGGATCCCAATTAACATGGGAATTTAAGTTAACCTTTCTATGCCTCAGTTCTCTTATCTGTAAAATAATAGTACCACCTTCGGGGAGGGAAAAATAAAGTGCTTAGCCCTAGGCCTGGTAGACTGTTTACACTCATCGCCCGCCATCTTTATCATAAAAATTCCAGCATCTTGGGGTGCCTGCTTGGCTCAGTCTATAGAGCATGCAACTCTTAATCTCAGGGTCATGAGTTCAAGCCCCACACTGGGTGGAGAGATTACTTTTAAAATTTTAAATTTAAAAATTAAGTCTTTAAAAAAAAAAAAGGATGCCTAGAGCCAAGGAAGCAAGCTGGGGAGAGCATGGGAAGGGTGGGCAGACCAGCCACCAGGCCTGGCACACAGGCTGGTAAATGGAACTGTTCTCTGACACAGCTCAAAGACAAAGACACACAAGCACGTATGCACACCTGCCACCCCGGACAAGCTCCAGCTAACAGAGAGAGGACCCATTTCAAAACAAACCGGGCGCATGGGCTGCCAACCTTCCTAAAATCAACTGACCTGACCACAGCTTACTGAAGAAATTAGATCATAATGCTAACAAAGTGCTTAATATGAGCCGGCATCACTCTAAGTATTTCATATATATTAAGTCACTTACTCCTCATAACAAACCTCTGAGAGAGGCCCTAATACTATCTCCATTTCACAGAGGGGTAAACTGAGGCCAAGGACCAGTCCCAAGGCTACTAAGTGACAGAATGATAATCTGAACCCAGGCAGTTTAACTGCTGAGTCCGTGCCCTAAGCACAGACTAGATTACCTCAGGTGTTTGGGGCACCTACTGTGAGCCAGGCCAATGCTGAGCATCTCGGCATGAGGATCCTCATTTATAAACAAGGACCCAGAGGTTCAGAGAACCAACTCAAGGTCTTGGGTTGAGAGCCAACCTAAACCCAGGAGGATCTAATGCCCCATGCTACCCTTCCTGACTCCATGCACTGCGTTTCATCTTATTGTAGGCCACCCCACACCAAACCCTGCCCACTGCTCTACCAGCACTAGTGCACACACATCACTTACACAGTGCACAGACCCAGGTGAGGCTCTGCCGCCTGGCCAGTAGGAGGCCAGAAACTTCTAGAAGGCCTGGAGGACCAGCAGAACCTGGAAGAGCATACAGTCCTTCCCTCCTTGGAGGCCTGCAATCCACATCCTACTCCATTCTACCAGTCCGCAGAAAGAAACAGAGCAAGAGCCAGTTCCCCGACTGTAAGAGCTCTGCTAGAAGCTCTGCATATTTAGCCATCTGACATAACAGCTCGAGGTGGAGAGATACACACAAGCTCTTGCATAAGACCCGATTTCGCTCACACACAGACCTCAGGGCAAGCAGCGAGCTCTGCAGGCAGGTGTGCACTGCAGCCCCACAGAGCAGAGATGCTAGTGGCCCGCACCTCAGCCCCACTCTGCCATGCAGGACAGCACCTGCCTCACATCCCCAAGGAGACCGGTTCTCCCATGACTTTTTCCCCGGTGACCCAAATACTTACATTCACCCTCCAGATGGAGGCAAGCTCACCTACACAAAGAAAACTCCAAGCAAACCCTAAAGGTTTCTGGATCTCCTCCTGACCCCCAATCTATGCAGTCAGGCCTGAGGAGGACCATGGCAAGCAGGAGGGGCTATCGGCAGGACTGGACCCTTTTTGAGATATCTGAAATACCTTTAAACCATAAAATCCTAGAGTGTTCTAAAATGAAAAAGTCCTTCCAGGTCAACTCATATATGTAACGAATAAGCAATAAGGAAACTAAGGCCCAGGACAGGACAGTAACCTAGTCACATAGACAGTCAACGGGCAGTGCCAGGACAGAGCCCCTGGTCTCCCGACTCCTGGTCAGTGCTCGTCCCGCGGGGCTGGATGGCAGAAGGCATGGTTCCACCTCCTGCAAGAGCAAAAAGCTTAGCCAGGTCTCTGCTTCCCTATTTTTACTTAGCAAATTAGGGACTATTTAAAGAAGTTTACAAATACTAACTCCTTTCATTGGAGGTGTTATTATACCACATGGGGATGAAAGTACGACACAAAGATAAAGGAACTGTCAGGTGAGGCATGAACCTAGGCAGTGTTCCTCCATAGTCCAAGGCCTGGACTTTTGGGCCACACTGCCTTTGTAACTGCAGCCCGGGCGGGGGGGCGGGGGGGGGGGGACACGACACGACACGGACTTGGCATCAGGAGCTTGTCAGCGTGCCCTGAGCAGCTCTTCAGAAGAGTGAGGCTGAAGATAATTCCAGAACTGCTCCCATCCCAGCAGCTCCACAGGACTCACACAGGATCGATCTGCCATACAGGATCCAAGTCTGGGACCAGCCAACAAATGGACCCGGGTGTTCACTATAAACTCCCATGGAGACATAGAAGAGTGACCAGAGCTCACTAGCGGGGAGGGCAGCTTTGCCAGGTCTAAGGCCTATGGCACGTCCAAAAGCTAAGCCTTCCCTCCCCTGCATCCTCTGTACCCCGGAGCCCAGGCGGGCAGGAGGGGCTGGCTGTGCGACACCAATGCCCCGACACCCACAGGCCATGATTCTGCACTCCTGTGTGGTCTCCTCAAGGCTCGAGCACTTGAGTTTTCCTCCCGAAAAGGAAGCTGTTTCTCAACATGTTGCTACACACAGATACTGAGAAACGCAGACCAAGAGGCAAATGGGGCACCAGCCACAAAGGGAGGAGGAGAGAGAGGGCAAGGGTGCGATGGGTCTTTCACCCTGGCAGTGCAGCTCAAGAAGCGGCAGGGCAACACTGTGCACAACCTGTCCATCCCTGTCCACAAGAGTGACACAGTGGGCACAACCCAAAGACCCACCAAGAGAAATAGAGCTGGGGAAGTTGTGGTAAGACCACTTACGGTGGTGCAAAACCGTTCAACAAGTTTACAAAGACACGAGAAGTTTTCTGTGTTATTCTCCTGAGTGACAAAGGCAGGACAAAGAATTGCATGACAGACGGTTAACACACGTGCACCTGGACACTGCAGCTCAAAGAAAACATGGCAGAAATGCCAACCACAGTCAAGCCGAGTCTGGGTGGGAAGGCGACAGGTAATCACTTCCTTCCACTTTTCCCTTTTCCAAATGTTCCAGAATTACCATGTACTGACTGTATAAGATGATTAGTGATAGTATTCCATTTTTAACTGTCAGAAGAAGAAAACGGAGGGTGATGGGGAGTCTCTTCCAGCAAGGGGAGAAAAGTCTGTGTGGGCAGCCAACCATCTGTGTCCTAGTTGACGCAGAGACTTGCCAGGGCCACCAGACCCGGCCTGCCCTTGAAAGCCCTGACAGGTTATGTGATGGAGCAAAACATCACTAGTTCAGAAAGGAAAGAGGAAGAAAGGAAGAATACAATGTGACAAGATGGCATTAGATTCACCTTGCTGAAAAAATTAATATTTTTTATTTTTAAGTAATCTCTACATGCAACACAGGGTCCTGAGATCAAGAGTCACCCGTTCTACTGACCAAGCCATACAGCCACCCCTTTTAATTTTTAAGAACTGTGTGTATCCATCCATCCATCCATCCATCCATCCATCCAAGAATATTGAGCACCTGCTAGTTATCTAGCATTGTGCCAGGCCCTCTAAGTAATACAGAAATGAGTAAGACCCATTTCCCACCCTCAGGACTAGATTCCAGTAGGGGTCAAAGATGCCAACTTAAAATGCAAAGGGGGACTTAAAGGGGGATTTGACAAGTTGTTTTAAGGTACAGACTGCTATGAGAATTCAGAGGTGAAAATAAAACCTTCCGGGGTGCTTAGGTGGCACAGTCAGTTGAGCGGCTGATTCCTGGTTTCTGCTCAGGTCCTAAACTCAGGGTCATGAGATCCAGCCCCATGTTAAGCTCCGTGCTCAGCTTGGGATTCTCTCTCCTTCTCCCTCTGCACCGCTCAATCATGTGCATGCACTTGCTCTCTAATAAATAAATAAATAAATCTTTAAAAAAGAAAAATAACTTCCAGCTTCAGAAAAATGGCAGGTAGCAGGAAAGGGGTCACGAAAAAGGCAGGCTTTGAATTGGGTCTCGAAGAACAGGAGCAGCCCATGACAGGGTCAGGTCAGTAAAAAAGGACAAGGAAACATACATGCTCATCTCAAAGGAAAGTTACAGACCTGTGCAACTATAACAAACCTTTCTACCTTAATTATAAGTGAGGAAATACAGAAGGAAAGCAAATGGAGTTGTGGCAATGCTGTAGAACCACTCCCCAAGTGGTCCTGGTGCGGGCTGCAGCGGGAGCGCGGAGCAGTAGGGCCAGCTCCCTGGAGCGTAGCCGAGACCCAGGCAGCTGCCTTAAAAAGTGGCCCACTCGCTTTGTGCCAGCGATTTCACTTCTAGGAATACATCCTAAAGGAACAGTTAAGCATGCGCGTAGGGCTATTCACGGAAGTGTAACTTAAAATAGGCAACCATGGGGAAGTGGGTGACTACATTTTGGTGTGTTTATAGAGCAGAAAACTGCAGCAACTAAAAAATGAAATCCCATTTTCGAAGAATATTAAATGACAGGGTGATGCCCGTAATATTATAGCAAGGGAACAACTCAAGATAAGAAAACTATGTTTACAATATAATCCCAAATTTATCCTTAAACAGTTTTAAAGATTGTATTTATTTATTCATAAGAGACACAGAGAGAGAAAGGCAGAGATACAGGCAGAGGGAGAAGCAGGCTCCTGCAGGGAGCCCAACATGGGACTCGATCCCAGGTCTCCAAGATCAGTCCCTTGGCTGAAGGCAGGGCTAAACCGCTGAGCCACCCGGGCTGCCCTCTTAAACAATTTTTAAAGCATGATTTTTCTTTCTTCAGCTTCACTGAGGTCACTTTATAGTTTATAGCAAAATAAACATATCAAAATTTAAACACTGGAAATATAAAATCTAATTTTGAGACTTTGTGTTTTCTCTAAGAACATGTATTCTCTTTATAAACATGTAACATTATTCAAAATGAAAGAGTAATAGATGGAATTTCTTAAGATTTTATTTATTTACTCATGAGGAAGACAGAGAGAGAGGCAGAGACATAGGCAGAGGGAGAGGCAGGTTCCATGTAGGGAGCCCGATGCGGGACTTGATCCCAGGACTCCAGGATCACAACCTGAGCCAAAGGCAAACACTCAACCACTGAGCCACCCATGTGCCCCCAATAGATGGGATTTCAGGAGAAGGGGGCATTGCAGGCTGAAAACAGAAGTCAGAGGTCAAGGAGAAAAGGCCTGTTTGCAGAAGAGAAAGGGCCACACTTTAGGGTCAGACAGAGCTGGGCTCTAGATCCATTCTTTCCTAAAGCCTGGATCCATTCTTTTCTAGCTGTGTGACCTTTAACAAATGACTGAACCACTCTGGATCTTCTGGTTCCTTTAACGACTGTGTTAACTTACACTGAGCACCTACTTGATACACTGGTGGGGGTGGGGGAGGCCGCATCAACTCTCTCAGAAGTCAACAAAGTTGGATCCCTTTCTTTTTTTTTTTTTTTTAAGATTTTATTTATTTATTCATAGACACAGAGAGAGAGAGGCAGAGACACAGGCAGAGGGAGAAGCAGGCTCCATGCAGGGAGCGCAATGTGGGACTCGATCCCAGGTCTCCAGGATCACACCCCAGGCTGCAGGCGGCGCCAAACCGCTGCGCCACCGGGGCTGCCCTCGGATCCCTTTCTATTGACCAAACAAAAATTCATCCTGGATGAACACAGATGAATTTATAAAACACAGGAATTTATAAAACATTTTACAAAATGCACCATTGATAAGAGAATTTGCCGAAAAAAAGTGTCACATTAAATCAGTGTACAAAGCATCCCAATTTCAGAAATATTACATTCTTTCTGAAAAGATATCTGTCCTAAAACCTAGAAAACATGAAAGTTTCTTCTCAAGATGGTGATGACCATGGGGCACCTGGGTGACTCAGTGACTGAGCGTCTGTCTGCCTTCAGTCCAGGGCATGATCCTGGAGTCCCAGGATCGAGTCCTGTATCGGGCTCCCTGCATGAAGCCTGCTTCTCCCTCTGCCTGTGTCTCTGCCTCTCTCTGTGTCTCTCATGAATAAATAAAATCTTTAAGAAAAAAAAAAGGTTGGTGATGACCAGATTTAGGCCATCGGTCATAACCCAAGACATTAATGTTGTTCTCATGCTTCTCGTGTGGTCTAACTTGCATCTAAAATGAGTAAATGAACCAGAAGTCCGCTTCCAGTTCGAAGCAGACCTATATGTGAAGCAGACCTGTATGCATAGGGATGAGGTCCCCCCACCACAAAAACAGTTCTGGATTGGAGAGTGCTGCTCTCATTCTCCCTGGAACCTGCCTACATCTCTCTAATCTTACATTTAGGAAGAGAATTTAGACAAAATTCTGCACAGTAGGCTCTGCCAGCCTACCTGGGAGGTATCCTTGACCACGACCACTCCATCACCTCTCAGATGAAGAAGACAAGACACCAGCAATGCCAAAGTCAACTCCCTTTAGAGTAAGCAGATGCACTCTGGGAAAGCTTAGGGTTTGGAAAAAATCCTTGGAGGGAAATGCAAGCTCAGTAACTGAAATGTAAGCAATCAAGAGCCCCAACCCCTTCCAAATGCCAGGTTCTGGCAAACCCAACAAGGGAAGCCTTCAAAAAGGAGACCCAGGAGGCTCAAATCACCCCCCAATTAAATATAATCATGGCAGCTAATCCTTATATGGTGCTTAACATATGCCAGGCATAGTTCTGAGCACCTTACCTGGAGTAACTCATTTATCCTCACCACAGAAGCAGCAGCACACACACAAAGAGGTTAACCCAAGGTCAGGGCCAAAACTAGCCCTTGATCCAAGTTGAAAGAGGGTGCCCTTGCCTTTATGGAGACACAGCACAGTCACGCGCAGGGCACGTGCCTGACAGATGGGGGCAGTCTGGATTTCAGTATCTCTCAGCCCCTTGTGCAGTCCACAACCTGCTTAATTATACACTGCCCCATCCAAACAAACAAGTGGGCACAGTTCAATAGTAAATAAGTGGCTTACAAATGAACACAAGCCAAAATCTTTGAAGCACTGATTTGGGTGACTAGGAGCACTCAATTCTGTTTATCGCCGATGATCAGATTTTCAGCAATGATAGGAAAATGCCCTGACATTTACTTCACGGGCTGAGACTTTTTAGTCTTTTCACCATTTCTAATGAGAATAGTTCTAAAATACCTCCCATTCTTCTCTGTCACTTAGAAAAGAGAGCATCAAATACAAGCAAACCTTGTCTAAACTCCACCATCACCGCCCACCCCAGGACCCGGCAGCCTCCTGCCTTTGCCTGACACCTGGGCTGTGCCTCAGGATCCTGGGTAATGGATCCTTCTCTGCTTCTTTAATTGCTACTGTAGAAAATTAAATATGCAGGTGGGTTGAATTCCCTCAAAGTTTTGGGTTTAAAACTCCTTTCTATAGCTTAGCAGTGTTTTCACTTGCTTCTACCTAACTGCTCATTCTTCCTTGGTTCCTGGGTCTCACTGCTTCACGCTGGATGAGCCCCCATGCAGAGACGGGCTGGCCTGGAACTCCCTCAGCTGGCCTCTCCTCACCTCCCAGGGGCCCCTGCTTCCTTCTGAAGGCAGTTAGGGTTTAGCGAAATGGGTTTTAGCTGTCCTGTGGCCTCTCAACCTTTATTCCAATCTTTCTGACCATAGGAAAACACCTTCCCTCCTCTTCTTTGAGGCCCAAAGGTCTTGACACTGTCCCTCAGCTGTTCACTTCTTCCTCCTCCATCCATCTCAGTCCCTCTGCTTCCCTGGGACTGCTCCTGCAGACACCCGAGGAGTTAGGCTTCTTACTTCCACGCGCATCTGTTTGATCTCACTGGGGCAGCTGGCACAGGGAGCCTCTCCTCCTGCCTGCCTGCCCCTAGCTTCCTGTCATCTTTCTACCTCTGAAAGCTGAGGAGCTTCCTTTCCGGGACTCCCACCACCTATAGATCAATGCCTCCTTAACCAGAAACTCCAGACCCATCTGTGCAATTCCCAAATGGACGGCTTGCCAGCACAGCCCACAGGAACCTCAAAGTCAGTGGGTCTGAGCCAACCTCGTTCTCTCTCACCTTTCATCATCTAGTGGCCTCCCATTCTCCACTCTTCCTAACAGAATGCTAATTTTTCACTGGCCCATTTCCATCCTCTCTTGCAGTTAGGTGTAGCTGTCTGGCCAATGACATGTAAATGGAAGTGTCCTGTGGCAATTTCAAAAAAAGAATATTTAAAGAACACATCCTTCCCCCAGTCCCTCATCCATCCCACTGCCTGAAATGATGATGTGATAGCTGGAGCTCTAGCAGCTATCTTGGAATGTGAGGACAAACAATGCAGAGGGGGTGACCTGGAAGGAATGGGACTTCCTTATGTCTTTGCAGATCCACTACACTGACCTCGTTTATGCGTAAGAAAAATTAACTTGTTTAAATCACTGCTATTTTATTTTGCTGGTGTCATTTGCCTCCATATCCATCCCTCACCTCCAAGCATGTGCATGCACCTGAATACTCTGAATTTGCTATAGCAGACACAAAGGAATACCCTCAGCCTAAGCTCCTCTCCCCAAAAGGCTGCCTGGCTACTATGTGGAGATGGGCACCCCTCCCCCCCCACAAAAACCGATCTAGCTAGGCAGCCAACATTCAGAGTGAGTACCTGCGTTATCCTTCTGTAACACATCGCCCTGCAAGGTGGATGCTGACTCTTTCCCTCAGAGAGCGGGGGGGGGGGGGGGGGGGGGGTCCTCTGCAACCACTTGTGGGGGATTCCCCACAATCATTTCATGTGAAACACATCCCCTCAAGCCTTCCCCAAAACTAACATGAACACAGACAAGGGCAGTTTGGGGGTGTCTCACCCATCACAAGCCATCCCTGTTTTCCCCAGCCGGTGGAAAGAAATGTCACATCTTAGGTGGCAGCTTGTATCTCCTGATAAAGGAAAGTCCCAGGCAGAGAAAGCAGCCAATTTGTTTATTTCCAAACACAAGCCAGTGACTCCAGCTGCAACACTTAAACTGGATCTGCCCACTGCAAAAGGGCGCTGGGCAGGAGGGCCAGCAGGAGGGAGGGCTGGGAAGGAGCTGCGGTTGTTATTTTAGGTGAGCCAGTCTTCCCGAGATCAAGTACACAGCCCCCTCCCAGTCTTGTTTTTCCTGACTCTGCCTGGTCATGCATTTTTCATCTGGACTCGATTCAGATACAGAAGGGTAGATGCCTAGACCCACTTAACCCAGTGGCTCAGAAGAACAATGGAACGCTCCGGGACAGGTGTCTGCCCTCCCACTCCACCAACACTTCCTGAATGCCTGCTCTGTCTAGGCACTGGTTTATAATGATGGCTAGAACCACCCCCCAGGAGGCTCACAGCCCAGAAAATAAAGAACTGTAATGTTACGTGAAAGGATGCAACATAAACAGTGTGCAAGATAAAGGGAATGGGGAGAATGACAAAGACTAAACACTAACTTGGAGTTATTAGCAAGTCTTCCTGGACAAAGTGGCGCTAAGCTTGGTCTCCCTACCAGCATGGGTGACAAGCGAACAATTTATTATCAACCTCAAGCAAACAACGGCCCTCCTTTCCCATAACTATGAGCATGAGGAGTAACAAGGCAGTGGGCAGTGCTCAGGGGAAAGCCTGAGTCCCACACGGAAACCTGGTTCTCACCCAATCTGCCCCTACCAGGGTAGCCTTTGCCAACTCATCATCCTTTTTATAGGTAAACCCAAGGGAGGGACAAGTAACTGGAATAGTCTTTTCAGCTCTAGCATTCTGATGTTCCCACCCCTCACTGGGAGAGAGTATAGGGATAGGGTGTCCAGGACCCACCCCAGAGGTTTAAAGTCAATTGGTCTGGGGCTGTGCCCCCAACATCAGTATATTTTAAAAGCACCCAAGAGGGATGCCTGGGTGGCTCAGTTGGTTAAGCAGCTGACATTCAATTTCAGGGTTGTGAGATCAAGCCCCATATTGAGCTCCACACTCAATGCAGAGTCTGCTTGGGTTTCCCTCTCTCTTTCCCTTTGCCCCTCCCGCTGCCTAAAATAAATAAAATATTTTTAAAAATAAAATAAATAAAATAACAGCATCCCAGGTGATCTGCAGACAGGATTCAGAACCAGTGTGGCAATGCGAGGGATGGTGGCAGCCATTGGTGCTTGAAGGCTGGGAATGCCACTCATAGGACTGACTTGTCCACAGAACTTCCCAAATCTGAAAGCAGACAGGCCAACAGCACCTCCATACCAGTTCCCTTCTCACAGGGATGTAACAATTTGAGGCCCAATTGTCTAAGAGTCCAATTAAGGAAGACAGGCAAACAGAAAATATCACACCATCTCCAAAGCTCACCTTCTCTCTACCCGTTCTCATGTCCCCTCACGGGGGTGGCTCTCATCCTCTCCTCCTGTCCGTTGGGGAAACAGGTAACCACAGTCTGAAGATGGCATTCCCTGCCATCCACTGAACGGACGGTCACCTCCCAGTCCGGGAGCTCCTGGTAGAGCAGCAGGAGGCGGCCAGAGGGCCTGGGAAACCTGGCCCAGCACAGCCTGGCCTCCGTTCTGAGTCAGCCACGCAGAGGCCTCTGGCGGACAAAGGGGCAGGAGAACAAAGCTCCATTGTTCGTGTTCTGCGTGGAGAGAAGCGAGCCAAGACAAGGAGACTTTAGAGCCAACGAGGGTGTTATTAGCATTTTATTTATTTATTTATTTACCTTAATTTTATTTAACAAACACTTAGTGGGCACAGCACATAGCATGTGCCAGGCACAGTCCAAGGCCCTTCCAAATATTAACTCATTCGGTTTCCAGACCACAAATTCAGAGGTTTAAGCTTTCCAAAGTTCCTGCTCAGGGCCAGGAGCAACAGAACCTACACCATCATCTAAGAGTGATTATCTACCTCCTATAATCTGCTACTGCCAGCTGGTGGCACGGTCCGGACACCACCTGGATGTACGGGTACAAATAGGACGGGCATTCTGTCACAGTGACACAGGAAGAATCTGGGAGTCAAACTCCACTTGTTACGTGAACTTGGGCAAGGTCTGTAACTTCCCAGAACCTTGTCTCCGTGTATATAAAACGGGGACAGTGTTGCCTACCTCAGCAATGTGTGGGGGTGAAATGATTAGATACAAGTTGCTCCGGCAAAGCACCTGACATCGCCCCTGTCCATCTGCAGAGCACCATCAGCCCCGTTCCTGACACCTCCTTCTAACCCTGGATATGGAAGTTTCCCCATCTCCAGGCCCTGAATTCAAAGCCTATGCCACGGCTCAGGGCCTAGCTCAGGTCCTTCATCCCTGCCACACCCCAACCCACGTCCAGGATTTGAATGACCATAAAGCACAGGAGCCCTTCTGCTTCTTTACTTGGTCTAACCATCCCCTTAATCTCCACACAACAACCTGGCAGCACGAGGTGCTCACACTGCAGACCCCACAGAGCAGGACTCTCAGTCCTGGCCTCTGTCAAATGCCCAAGGAAAGGTTCATTCCAGGGACAGCTGGAGTCCTTCAGCTGGGACCTTCAGCATGGGACAGACTAGCTATCACCACCTGGTTCCTCCTTCCTGCCATTGAGCCCACCTTAGCCCTGAAGTCACAAAGAGAATCAAACGGACACCCCAGAAGCACCAAATGCTGAGAGTTCAGCAAGCCTCAGTTTCCTCTGCTGTAAAATGGGCATGGGGAAGAGTGCTGCTGAACTAAACAACCCTGAAGGGATTTCCTGTCCTCCTGCCTCTGGGAGCCAACCCCAACAGTGCCTCACACTTGAGACACAGGGCAGGCCGCGTTTGAACAGTGGGCAACCAAGGTGCTATAGAGTCACTGGGGGGTTATTAAGGGGTGGGGGCCGTAATTTCCTATTTTGATTAGTCCAAAGCCTCATTTACAATCAGCAGCACCACCCCCGTCTTCAGGGGAACCACCACCAGGCTTTCCGTCTGCTGATCGCCACAAGCCACTATTTGTGGAGGCCTCTGGTCAGGCGTTACCCTGCTCCCCAGCAGCAGCCTGCAAGGCCCAGAAGGAAGTTCTGCAGCCCAAGGCTTCAGGGTAGAGCCAGCCTGGGGCTAAGGCCAGCCCTGCTACCTCAAGGCAGCATGACCTAAACGAATCGCCCAACGTCTGAACCATAATATCTAGAGCTCTAAAACATCATGCAAGGTTACTGACACGTGCATCCTACCACACAGTGTCCAGTCAGGGCAGGCACCAGCCAATGTCTTTCCTTGAAAGCTCTTTCTGGTCTTTTGGCCATTGCAACCACAGCTGAGGGATGTGGAACCTTCCTGGCAGTACTGAGACCGTGTCCTTTGCCGGGGGCAGGGGAAGGGCAGAGGCTGATACACTTTTTCTCCCATTTTATTTATTTTTGAAAGATTTTATTTATCCATTCATGAGAGACACAGAGGAAGAGGCAGAGACATAGGCAGAGAGAGAAGCAGCTTCCATGCAGGGAACCTGATGTGGGACTCGATCCCAGGACCCAAGGATCAAGACCTGAGCTAAAGGCAGATGCCCAACCACTGAGCCATCCATTTTAACGTCACAGTCTTAAGCTCTCCCTGATCTTCCCAGTAGATTCCTGTTCTCGTTCCCACTTTCCCACAAGACCTGTCAGCACAGAACATCAGTGATTAATACAGATGTCCACCTGCCTCAACACACTGTGAGGGCTGGGCAAGGGCAGGCTCCGGGCCCACAGCACCGTGCCTGGTAGGGGGTGGGCACTCAGATGGCAGATGGACAGGTGGGTGGACTGCAGACACCAAGATTACTAGAAACTACTTCTCTGCTATTCTGGGTGACACTTCCCAGAGAAAAGTGCTTTGAAAGCAAGTACCTTCGGCCTTTTCTTTTCACTTTAAGAATATTAAAGTTCATGCCAAATTTCACAAGTGCAGCTTCCCTGCCCAGCATGAAATGCTTTAGAAACGAAAAGGTAAGAGCTATTGCCCCACCTTGCTACTAATGTAATCCATCCAAGCTGTGCCACACCTCCAGAGCCTGGCTCTGCAGGGCCCCTCCCTGGAATGCCCTTCGCCTGCAAAGGCTTTGATGTTGTGGCTCAGAGCAAGTCCTCCGTAAGGACTGAGTGAACCAGGACTGAGTGAACAAACGGTCTGAATCGTCTGACTACTTTAGGCCACAATGGTCCCTCTGCCATAATTACGCACCTGCCTGCGTCTGAAATCATTCCAGAACCCCGATCTACTCTCAATCCCAGCTTACAACATCCAGTTACAGAATACAGGGACCCAACTGCAATCCACTCAGTCTCAGAGCTGGACAAAAGCAGCTTTTACAATATGGAAGGATTTTCCCAGAGATCAACCAGGAAAGCACATTGGTCTGAATCCTCAGTGGTCTCTTTCAACTCAGGGTAAAAAAGCCACCCGACACGATGCTGCGCAGCTGTGCTGAACATGATGAGCATCCACTTGTAGTTTACAGCACTGTGAAAATGAGAGGTGACAGAGCAGAAAGCACAGGACCCCACCTTTTTAGAGTCCTCCCTCCCTCCCTTCCTCCCTCCCTCTCTCTCTCTCCCACACACACACACCTGCACACACAGAGTACACGTAATTTAACAGTGACTTGAAAAAATCTCCTATGGGACACTGGGGGGCTCAGTAGTTGAGCATCTGCCTTCGGCTCATGTCGTAATCCCAGGGTCTCAGGAAGGAGTTCCACATCAGGCTCCCCACAGGGAGCCTGCTTTTCCCTCTGCCTGTGTCTCTGCCTCTCTTTCTCTCTCATGAATAAATAAAACCTTAAAAAAAATTCTTTTATATTTTTACATTTCTCAAATTCTCCACAATGTACACATATTAGTTTTATAATCAGATATAAAATTATTGGAAGGAAAGAAGGAAGAAAAAGAAACTCTCCACTCTGCGCGGTCATGGGAAGGGAACAAGGGCAAAAAGACACACTAAGACATCTGTTGTTGGTTCCCTCTTGTCCAAACAATGGATTTATCTCTGTCATCAGGTAAATACGGTTCAGACTGGGGTCTGTCCAAATACTTTCCCAGGCGGACTTATCCCACACTGAATACACACACCTCTTCTATAACAATGACGACAATATCAATAATAGCTTTCATTGTGTGCTTACTATGTGCTAGGCAACTATTTCATTTTTTTTAACTCATTCTAATTTATTTCTTTAATTGCCAAAGCAACTAATATTACCTTCCTTCTACAGATAAGGAAATAGACCCAGAGGGATTGGGTAACTTGCTGAAGTCACACAGCCACATCTTCTTGATTTTCTCCTTTGTTTATTGCCTGATTGTGACAGGTCTCTCAATCAGGGAAAAAATAGGTTTATGGATGTTGTGCTTATAAAATGAAGCTTGACATTCCTAGGGACAGAGGCGGCAAGGAGGAAGTTATCTGAGTGGTGATGGGACAATCAGCATTAAATCATATAAAACCGATTACCTTGTATCACCTTGATCGGAGGATATGACAGGAAATGGGTCTTTGGTTTGTTTTTATTTTTGTTTTGAAGTATGATACTTAATTATCTTATCTGGTAGGCCAGTTTAAGAAAGCAAATGCCTCTAAGCAGACAACGGACCCCAGTGCCTGTGCAGGAAGGCTCCAGCTAACCTGCCCATCCTGCTCTCACCAGAGTTCACACTTTGGTAGCACTCGACCAGGTCCCCCGTCCACAGAATACAGAAAGCAGATAATTTGAAGGTGAGAAGAACCGTGGCATCTAAAGACCACAAGATGTGACAGCAACGACAGAACAAGTGTAAGAAAGTATAAAGCAGCCCCAAGATTCAAAAGGCAGACTTTCCTGGGACCACTGTACCAGGGGCCAAGCAGCCCCTTCAGCCCACACCTCCACAGAGGTAGTGAGGCTCCGCAGCCACAGTGAAAAATGTGATGCCATTAGATCGTTTCAAAAAAACATTCTGTGCCTTCTGGAGCCATATAAAATGATTAAAAATAGGGTGCCTGGGTGGCTCAGAGGGTTAAGCCTTTCAGCTCATGATCTCAGGGTCCTGGGATCAAGTCCCATGTGGGGCTCCCTGCTCAGCAGGAAGTCTGCTTCTCCCTCTCCCTCTGTTCCCACTGCTTGTGCTCCTGCTCTCCCTCTCAAAAAAATAAATCTTAAAAAACAAAATAAATTTTAAAAAATAAAATGATTTAAATACATTCTGGGGCTCACAGGAAACTGGCTCTACATTAACATGAACCCGTTCCCAACAGGATCTAGGCACATCGTGGCACCTGCTGTTAGCTGCCTTCCATATCCATTCTCCCCTCTTCCTGAACTTCAGGGACCCTTGATTCCGTAGAGAGGGCATGGCTTCCAGGCTCCCTTGGAACCAGTAGTTGCCACATGACCCAGTCCTAGCCACTAAACCATCAAGGGAAGCCTGTAATTTCTGGGAAGTTAGTTTTCCTTATTGAAATGGGTGAGTCAGTTGGCAAAAACCAGATTCCAGCTTCTCTCTCCCCTTCTTCCTGCCTGGAATACAGCTGTGAAGCTGGGAGCTGCAGCAGCCATTTAGAGCCTGAGAGAAAAGGTTATACGCTAAGGATGATACAGCAAAGAGAAACAAGGAGTCAACAGAAAACCCTAGGACTGCTTGCCTTTGGACTTCTTTCATGAGAAAAATGACCCCCCCTTACTTGTTTAGCCCAGTGTTATCTGGATTTTCTAAACATGGATCCAAGTGAACCTGGCACATTAATATCAGATTATAATCCCCGGATGATAAAAATGACTCCTAAATATCTTACTGTCATTCTTCCAAGTAGCCTGTAAAGTATCTTGGTGTCTTTGGTGTGCCTCCATAAAACAGAGGCTGACCCCCTGATTCACTTGGAGCTTGCCTAGCTGCCACAAGTGGCAAGTGGCCATTAATTGGTATTGTGTCTTTGCTAAGCTGACTTGCTTTTGCAACTTGGAATTTTGTCAGGAAACAAAAAGCGCTTTATGGCAAAGGCGTTAGTGCCACAATGGGACCTTTCTGCTTTGATTATGAAAACACATTAAGAGCTTAGCTGCACCGCAAGCAGCGGCCAGGAGACTCAGTTGAGGCCTGGGCCTTCCTGACCATTCTCCACTCGGTATGCTGGAGGGGTGCCAAAGCCACTCAGGAGGAAACACTGTGGGCAGATGCCAAAGTTCAGAGGGGCTGGGCACTCGGGTCCACCTGGGGTTCTGTGATAGACAGGCTGCACCCCCCACACTCTCCATCCACCCTCCTGACCAGTCTGTCACAAGCCACTCTTATAGTCTACCTGCAGAGTTACTAGTGGTAACTCCCATAATACTAGGAAGGTGACGTGGCCATACTAGGAGCTTGGGGATAACCCAAGGGGTACAGAGGCAGGACAGCAGCCAAGACTCTCATTTGCAGAGCTGAGCCAACCCCTCCCCACCTGCTGAAAAGGTTTGATGTAAAGAAGAAACAAGGTGACATGATTATACCACCAGATACGCCCAACAGAAAGCAAGATATGCACATGTGCATGCATACACACAGGGATGTCCAACAATGATCACAGCAGTATTTTTTGGTAACATTCCCAAACTATAAACTAACTAAATGTCCATCCATCAACATGAGAACAAAAACTGTATGAATCATTCCATGGAATAGTACACTGCAATGAAAATGAATAACAGCTACATGCTACAAAAAGGCATACATTTCACAAATATAACATTGTGCAAAAAAAGCCAAATACTAAAGAATACCTACAGTCTGATTCTCCCTGTAGAAAGTCCAAAACACAGGCCAAACTAAATGATGGTGATTATAGATGCATATTAATGGTGAAACAATCGCTTTAAGAAGCAAGGAAGTGACTACTATAAAAGTCAGGCCAATGTTACTTTGGGCAGTAAGAGGAAGGGGTTATGATCAAGGAAACCTCTGGGGTGCTGGCAAGGTTCCATTTCTTGATTTAAATAGCAGTTGTAAGGGTGTTCACTTTGTGATCATTCGTGGAGCTGCACTGTTATGTTTCATATACTTTTATGACTCTGTTATATTTTACAATATAAACACTTAAAAACAAAAATGAAGAAGAATGAGGTTTGGATAACAAACCCAGCCCACTGTGGGTACTCGATACATCTTAACTGAACCTAAATCTCCTGCTACCTTATTACCACACCACCCCCACCCCAACCAGGGCGTTTGTGTTCAACCAGAAACTGGCAGGGGTGGCACATTACGTTCTTCCTTAGATGCTCCAAATATATTCATCTCTATCTCCCAAAACCAGAATTGCAAGCTCCTTGGAGGAAGGAAATAGTTGGGGACATACACATTTACTCCACAGATTAGTGACGAGACCTAAAATACAAGAAGCTCAGAAAGAACTAGAAAAGTCAGTATGGCAGAAAGAGGTGGATGTTCTGCTGAGCCATCAGAGCAAAAGCCAGAGCCCAGTGCATAGGCAGGACCTCAATAAAGAGACAGTGGGTCTAGGGTCCAGCCCTCTGCCAGCCCCGAGGACATGCCCATGCTAACTGCACATACACAAGACAGATCGAGACTGCACAGAGCCACTTTACTGTTTTATGGTGAAAAAAACTGCTGTCTCATGTTCTGCTATCCTACAAAGGCTGTATAAATCAGTATATTCTCTCCTGGTGAGCAGGTTTACACTTAAGCAAATGTTTGCTTGGTGAGCCTGTCCTTACCTAACACCTAGTAAGGAAATTGCCACGTTTGGTGGCATTAAGGGGAAAAAAAAAAAAAAAAACAGAAAACCTAAAAATCTACAACTAACCACAGTGATGGAATGCACAGAAGTCTAATGGCTGGGGCGCCCCCTCCCCCAAGCAACTTCGTTTGGGTACTGCCAAGCTCACTGAGGATCCCTCCCCTTTCCTAAGTTTTCATGGCTGACCAAAGCCACCTTTAAATCAGACGTTCTCAGGATGCCTGAGTGGCTCAGTGGCTGAGCATCTGCCTTCGGCTTGGGTCGTGGTCCTGAGATCAAGTCCTGCATCCCACGAACAGCCTGCTTCTCCCTCTGCCTATGTCTCTGCCTCTGTGTCTCTCATGAATAAATAAATGAAATCAATCAATCAATCAATCAATAAAATCACACATTCTCTCTATAGAGAGGCTTCAACCAAGCCTCAGCCAAGCCCTGCCAGTCTACCACTCCACCAAGGTCCTGCAAGAAATCGCCCAATCCACAGGTCCCTGGTGAGTAGAATCTGACAGATCTACAGGACAGGCTGTTATCCTTCTGTTCTGAGTATCTAGTCCCCAAATGCCCCCTGATACCCTCACCCATTCATGAGTATTAAAACTTCTTCCCTGAAGAGTACAAGCAGCCTGCATACTGCCTCACCCCCAGGGAAGCAAAACTACTTGACCAGCCTAGAATCCCCAAAGCACTGAGACTGGGAAGAAAATAAGAGCAGAGACCCTTCCTGGCTCTAAATCACGATAGTGTCTACACCCAACAGTCAGCTCCCTAGAGGTGGCAAGGATTTAGCGACAGCAAGTTTCCAGCCTGTCAGTGTCCTCACAACACACCTTTCGTCTACCTCTTCACAGGCAACTGCTCTGCAAAAGCAACAGATACTAGAAAATCTCTATCCCACCCTTCTTTTTTTCTCAGAAAGAAGTGAACAACAAAGAATCTGATAACAAGGGCTTCTTTTAGATCTTCTAGACTGTTCTTCCCAGGACTCTGTGCACAGGTATGCTCACCCACCTTCTGAGAACTGTCTTCTAAGATGGGCCAATGGCTGTCCAGCCCACTGCTGGGAGAGCTATGAGGATGAGGGACATGAAGGCACTCCATGATTTGCTAAGATGCCACATTGTTACTAGAGCAGAGCGGCTACCAGTATTGAGAGAGAAGACTGGCCCAGAAGTGTACCTGGGAGGCTGCAGGATGCTAAAGGATTAAAACTCTTCCACTGCAGAGAACTGAGCCAGGAAGTGGTATTTGTATGCTTTAAAAAGGAGCTAGACAAGCACTCCCCTGACAGCCTTCAGCTCAGCAGACCATAGCCCTGCCTGAGCATTCGGGAGAAGAGAGGCGACTAAGCGTCGGCTATGCACAAGCCAGGCACACAAAAGTCTCATTTAAACCCTCTTCAGCAAACCCCACTTTGCAAACTAGGCCCCTGCAGCCTGGGAGGGTACATTACCTAGGTGGCTAAGGCCACTCAGCTATTTGGTGTTAGGGCTAAGATTTCTTTAGCTCTGGTGTTCTTTCCAATTCCTTTGTGTCTGAAAAATGGTCATCGAACTATACAAACGACTGCTTAGAGCAGTACCACATGCTTCCCCAGGCCCTCTGACATGTTCTCAACCCTCACCTCTCCTCCGGGTGTGTTTAATCATGACCAACGTTCTCCTACAGATAGGGAAATGGAGGCTCGGGGAGGCCAAGTGACTCGCATGAGGTCACTGAGGCCCAGGAGAGCACAGGTAGAGGGCAATGAGTCAGGAACAGTAGTTCCTGACTTGGCTCTGCCACGACTCTCAGCCCTCAGAAGGAACGAACGGAAATCCACAGGACAAAGAGAAAACCACAGTGTTATCTCAGGTCAGGGTGGAACATGCAGTGAGGAAGTGGCCCAGGTGGATTTGGGTGAAGAGATTAGCCTAATTCCCTGGACACTTAGGGTGGGGGTGAGGAGGCAGGCGGGTGGGTACTGTTCCTCAGGCTCCCTTGCAAGCTAGGATGATATAGTGACACCCCGCCCCCACCAACGACCTGTGAACTCAATCTGCCCCACACCTGGCCCCTGGACCAGAGAGGGTGGAGCCCACGGCCTCCCCAACACACACCTAAGAGAGGGCTCTGGCCTCTTCAACCAATATTTATTCAATGTTTAAAAGGATTCGTGGTCCAGGAAACAGGGTTGTACCCAAATGCCAGGAACACAGAAACCTACCTGGCTATGCACAGGATCCTTTGGGGCATCAGGATTGGCTGGCCAGCCTCTGGGCACCTGGCTTCTACAATGGGACTGCTCAAAACTTCAGGCCAAAACTCAGTCAACACAAAAAAGAAGAGCCCAGTGGAGACAAGTGCATGTGTTTTCTCTACAGAACAGGTACCCTGGTCCAAAACCTGCGTTGTACCCCTGCCCTTCCTGCACCTCCTGTGAGCAAGTGGCCAGCCCCTCTGCTTTCGGCAGAACACAGACAGCCAGAGGGAAAAGAGGGACTGAACCCAGAGAGGAGTGGCGTGGGGCAAAGAGTCAGACAGGTTTCACCGTAAGCTCTGGCACTTACCAAACAGCAGGATTTGGGGCCAGTATTATAGTACTTGGGCCCTGTGATTCTCATCTGCAAAATGGGCTCCATGGAACCCCCCACCAACCAGGTGGGAAGGTTCAGAGGGATGAAGCACAAGGCTTGGGTTATCACAGGCACCCCATCAATGGTAGCCATTACTCTCATTCTCCAAGTCAGGATTCCAGCCAGGCCTCATGAAATCATGTCCAGTAGGACACCCTTGAGCCCTGTCCACCCCCCAAAGTCCACCCTCAGTCAGCCACTCCCCCCTGTGAGAAATTCCCTCAGTGACCTAACTTCCTGTGCTCAAGACCCCAGGTGTATTACCAGGGTAGCTGGATCTCTGGGAACTCTGGGTACTCTGCCCCAGGACCCTTGCTGTTTCTTCACTCAGATGGCAGGTCTGGAAGCAGGAGGCACTGGGACATGAGGAGGAATCAGGGGGGTGCCCGAGTGGGTTTCACTTCTGCCCTCTCTAAGTCAAGTCAGCCCTTCGTGGGACAGGATGGCAGCTGCCAGTCTACACTCTAAAACAGCGCTGTCCAACAAAAAGTATAAGGTTAGTGCCCATGGAACTTTAGAGTTTTCTTTTTTAAAAAAATATTTTATTTATTTATTCATGAGAGACACAGAGAGAGAGAGAGGCAGAGACACAGGCAGAGGAAAAAGCAGGCTCCATGCAGGGAGCCCGACCTGGTCTCCAGGGTCACGCCCTGGGCTGAAGGCAGCGCTAGACCACTGAGCCACCTGGGCTGCCCACTTTAGATTTTTCTAGTAGCCATGTTATAAAAAGAAAGTACCAATGGCAATGATATCTATTTAACCAATAATATCCAAAAAAATCACTTTAATGTATATCATATAATATGCAAAAAAATTCAAAAGTAAAGATACATTCTTTGGTTCACACTGTCTTCTACATCTGCACGCATTTTTACAACTAGAGCACATCCAGGGATGGACTAGCCACATTTTTAGGTGGCTCACTAGCCACGGGTGGCTGATGGCTACCATACAGGAAAGAAGAGAATGAACATTTCCACTATTACATAAAGTTCCGCTGGACAGTACAGGTGTCCCCTTTCATTAAATCCTGGGAGTTTCTGACCCTTGACAGGTGGGGAGTGGCATGGGTGGGGCTCCTCTTTCTGAATTACCAAGGGGGCTGATTTCTCTGACAGCTGGGGGCCAACAGGAAATACCTGTTTGTCTGCTGTGAAAAAGTTTTCCCCTCCTTCTTCCTCAGGCCTGGGGGGTTTCCATGACACCTGCAGAATCGAAGCACAAGCAAGCACTGTCCCCCAGGGAGCTGAACCTACACCCAGACCACATTAGAGAAAAATCCAGCTTGGGGGCACACAGCTTGGGGGTGGGGACGGACACAGTGACTGGCAACAAGGGATAAAAGCTGATCCTCGGCAGGGTTCTGGGCAGCCTCTCACCCAAGCAAACCCCAAAAAACAGCAAGTCACTACCTTCAAAAGGTGAAGTTTGACTCCAGGGGCTTGTAGCTGCCAGCCCCTAAGACTGCTGCTTCCAGAAAAATACAACCAAGAAAAAAATAACGTCCAACCCCATACACCGGCTGGAAAAATCTGGCTAGATGCATACAATCAAATATCAGGCAGTCAGTAAAAACTCTACAGTTAACATGCACAGCTTTTCTAATAGAGGACGCTTTGGGGGCGCCAGGTGGCTTTAAGCACCCAACTCCTGATCTCAAGTCAGGTCTTGATCTCAGGGTCATGAGTTCAAGTCCTGCATTCGGCTACAAGCTAAGCATAGCAACTACTTAAAAAAAAAAAAAAAAAGAGTATGCTTTGTTAAACAACCACACTAAGCTTGAATATTTATCTATACTACCTCTTTTTATTATCAAAGTCAGGAGTTAGGATAGTCTTATTTCCATGCTACTCAAGGGAGAGAGCAAGGTTCCAGAGTCAAATGAACTTGCCCAAGATGGCCCAGCCAGCAATGGCTACGGCCACCCTGAGTCAAAGCCCACCAGACCCCCAGACCTCAAATTTACTACTCTTCTACTGCCTTATGGTGTGTTTTATTTGGGGCAGTGGGGGAGATAACATTGTGCAAACATGTGTCTGCTCTTTCATTACTAGATGCCTATCTGCCTGCAGACAAGGACATGGAGCAGGCATGGAGATATCAATGCTTAAGTTAGGTCAGGGGCAGTAAGCCAATTTTTTTTAACCTTATTACGCTGTTTATGCAATGCATCATTTTTTAAAGGCAGCTATCTTCTGGGAAGAGAAAAAAAACAAGAGAAATACCAAGAAAACCAAGCATACACAAAGCTATCCCCAAGGTCTAGAGTCCCACCCCCCACCCCACCCCCACACACACAGTGGGGGGTGGGGTGGTGACTTAGACTTGAACTATGTTTGCAAGGGGCTTCCACTGACAGCAAGGACACAATTTTTAGTTACACCAAAGAACTGGGGAGAAGCATGGCAACCTGTGGGTGACACCACCACCTGGTACAAAACAAGGTAAAAAGTAATAAGAAAAAAAAAAAAAAAACTAACAGCTGGGACCCCTGGGTGGCTCAGCGGTTGGGCATCTGCCTTCAGCCCAGGGCATGATCCTGGAGTCATGCAGGATGGAGTCCTGCCATCCGGCTCCCTGCATGGAGCCTGCTTCTCCCTCTGCCTGTGTCTCTGCTTCTCTCTGTCTCTCTCATGAATAAATAAAATCTTAAAAAAAAAAAAAAATACTAACCACGCCATGTTCACGGTATACTGGCACGGTTATAAGCATTCTGCTCATACTAAATATATTGGCTCATTCGAACTGCACCAAAGCGCTCCTGAGGAAGGTACTTATCACTCCCATTTTGCTGATTAGGCAAACTGAGTCACGGGCAGATAAATAACTGGCTCAAGATCATACAGCTAGGGAATGGCAAGATTGGGATTCACACCCAGCCAGTCTGGCTCCAGAGCAGGGCTCTTGGCCTCTCTGCCATGTGACCTCTCATAACAGTAACAAACCTCTGCTGCCTGAATGTGAATGAATCACCCAGTTGAGGTGGAGACTGCTGGCACCTTCTTGGATTAAGAACCAATCCCTCTTGGATTAATGAAGGTAGTGCGAGGGGGAAGGAGCAGATTTACGGGAAGCATACCCATGCACCTGCAGGCCCGCAGGCATTGGGGAAAGGCAGTCTTGCTGGACAGGTGGGGTGCACTGTGGAGCCCACACAGTGAGAACCAACTCCTGAGGCTAGGAGCACCTCAACTGGGGAATCCAGGGCTGCAGGGGACAGCGACAGACCCCTCCAGCCAGCAAACTGAAAATTTAAACAGGCCATCCCACTGACGAGCGTTGCCAGCTCAGATGGTGTTCATGCCTGCAGGTGCCCACTCAGCAGGGCTTTTAGAGCTATCCCAATGCTCCAATCTGGTCCCCTTCAGACAAGAGCTCCTCCAAAGACATGAACAGAGTGGCAAGAGACTCAATATGTCACCCCTCCCCTTCTGACTTGCAGGGCATTTGTCCCTGGCTTTATAGGACTACTTTGGTGAAACACAGATGGATGGGGTAGGCTCTCCTGATGCTGCCCCTTTTGTCGATGGGAACACTGAGGCACCTGGGAACATGAGTCAAGCTGACTTTGTTCTGCGCTGCTGGGAAGGGCGCTGGCTCTATGCCAGGATAAGCCTGCTCCTGGCACTACATGATCATTCCCTGAGCCTCTGAGGGAGATGAACACAATTAATGAGCCTTTGGAGCAATTCCTGTCCAGGGACACCCTCTCCAAGGCCATGTGCTATTCAGGTAAGGCAACACCTGCTTGGGCAAAGCCAGGGACACCAGAAGTCCTCCCCAGGGCCGGCTAAAAGGAGGACACCCTACCCTACAGTATCTCTTTTCCATGGAGACCCGGGAGCTGGGGCACTTCTCTGGGTTTCTGAAACCCAGAGAAAGTGATTAACACCCAGCCCCTCACTCCTCCCTGCCCAGGCCCCACCCTGAAAGCAGGCCCAGTGTCCCTGCGGGCCCCTCGGGTCACCTCTTCCCCTAGAGCCCTCAAAGCCCTCCAGCTGCACACCATCTGGCTCTGCCCACTTTCTACCCTGTCCCACCACCCAACTCACTCAACAAACAATACTGTGCCAGATGCTACAAGAAGCCCTAGGCAGGTAAAGATGGACTTTGCCCTTGGAGCATTCCCAGACCAGTAGATGCCTTAAGATCAATCAGAGCTGGGGGAGCATCCTAGTGAGGGACTCACAGATGGTTGGCTAAGTCACTTACCCTCTTTAGACCTCAGAAAGGTCTGGATGGGCCTGACAGGTCTTCTAAACTCCCATTTCTTCTATGAAGCAATCTGCCAGCATCCCTAAACCACCCATGGGTTGAGCACAACATCTTCAGAGTATGCAATCCTCAAATATTGGATACTGGAGCCTGTTGCCACAGTATCCAGACAGATCAAAGAAACATGCCATCAACCTAATCCAAATCCTACCTTATTTTTGTTCTATTTAGAACATACCAGTCAGCATTGGATAGGCTATGCATAACAAGCCACCCTGAAATCTCAGTGGTGAAAATAACAGCGGTTAGCTCTCATTCATACTGCATGTGCACAAGAGTTGACCAAGAGCTAGCTCTACCCTGGTCGTCCTTACTCCAGGACACAAGCTGCTGGTGCCTCCACCATCTGGGAGCTCTGATGGTTGCCATTGTAAGGAGGAAGCAATGTGGCAAATTGCACCTGAGCTCTCAAAGGTTTCCACTTTGAAATGTCACGTTACTTCCTGCTCCCGTGTTATTGGCCAACACGAGTCACAGCTCCACCTAGCTCTCTGAAGGCAGCAAGTGCAACCCTACCTTGTGTTCAGTGGGAGGACCAGAAGCAGATGGTGAACTGCACCTGTGACCACAAGCAGGGTTTGACCAGACGTTAAAGGATATCAAACTGGCTGAAAGGCTGAATACTGACTGTACCTAACTCTCTTCAGATCAGTTTCTCAACCTCTCACTATCGACAGGGGTTGGATAATTCTTTAAGAGGTTGTCCTGTATTGCAGGATGTTTTAGCAGCATCCCTGGCTTCTACCCACAAGAGGACAGTAGCAAACCCAAACTGTGGCAACCAAACTATCTCCTGACATTGCTGAATGACCTCTAGAAGATAAGATGGCCCCAGCTGGGAACCTCTGCTTTAAATTTAGAAGAAAGCGGGATGCCTGGGTGGCTCAGCAGTTGAATCTGCCTTAGGCTCAGGGCATGATCCTGGGGTCCAAGATCGAGTCCCACATCAGGCTCCTTTCGGGGAGCCTGCTTCTCCCTCTGCCTGTGTCTCTGCCTCTCTCTATATACATATCTAATAAATAAATAAAATATTTAAAAAATAAATAAACTTAGAAGCACAATTTCTCCTAAACAAAATAACAGCATCCTCCTCCCTCAAGATATCCTTAATTCAGAACTACCTTGAGAGACAGTTTTTCTCATTTGTAATATAGGAATAATCATTGATGCCCACTTCAAAAGGTCATTGTAAGGATTAAACCAGCAAAGGTTTAGAAAGCACTCAGCAGGGGGCCTGGTGCACAGGGAGGGTAAGCCAGCAAGAGGCCACCTACAAGTAATACAAACTCACTGTGTTACTACCCCCACTAGAGCTGTTAGCACTGTAGTGCCAGAGAATACTTGGGAAGGGCCAGGCCAGATTTCTCCCTGAGAGCACACACAGCAGGGCCCAAGGTCACCCCTGGCCACGCACCCTCCCCACCCCCACTCCTCCCAAGTCCAAGGCAAGGCAACAGCTGCAGAGTTCACTGCAGAGTTCTTACCATTTGATCTCCAGCCCCCGAGGCCTACAGTCAGACATCTCTGTCATGATAATGCCCACTGTCGGTAGAATGTGCTGGTGCTCAAGAATGGGCAAGCAATGGATGTTAAAGAGTGTCTGCCCAGAAAAAGGAAAAGGGAAGGAATGTGGATCAGAAATGTGAGATTCTGGGGCACCTGAGTGGCTCAGTGGTTGAGCGTCTGCTTTTGGCTCATGTCGTGATCCAGGGTCCTGGGATCGACTCCCGCATCAGGCTCCCCACAGGGAGCCTGCTTCTCCCTCTGTGTCTCTCATGAATAAATAAAATATTAAAAAAAAAAAAGAGAGAGAAGAAAGAAATGTCAGATTCTAAGATGCCTTACTTAGGCCACAAGCTCTAAGAATTGGCAGAGAGGCCCTTCAGTGATAGCCACCTTGTCATACAGGACCTCTTCTAAAGGCCAACCCTGGGACAGTCCAGGCCACACTGGCAGGCTCTGATGGGCACACAGTTCTCTCACCTTGGTGCTGGTTAGGAGCACCAGTTCCAGAATCAGCAGACCAGGCTTGGAATTCCAGCTCTGCCATTTCCTAGGTGTGCAGCTTTGACTACCTATCTACCACTGTGCGGTCTGGGTCTTTGCACTGAGGCGCCAGGCCAGGGGGCAGGCATGACGGCAGGAATCCAGGCCACAATCCTCACCAAACTCAGTGCCCTGGACCAGTCCAACCCCAGGGACACCCTTTAGAAATCTGCATGAAATCTGCATGCATAGTCACATCTGTCAGAAGAGCTAAAATCAACAACAGGTGTTGGCAAGGATGTAGAAAAGAGGAAAGTGAACGCCAATAAAAAATAAATTTATTATTAAAAAAAAAAAAAAAGAAAAGAGAAAGGAGCCCTCATGCACTATTGGTAGGAACGTAAACTGGTGTGGCCACTGTGGAAAACAGTATGGAGGCTCCTCAAAAAGTTAAAAATAGAATTACTCTATGATCCAGCTATCACACTACTGGGTATTTACCCAAAGGATACAAGAACACTAATTCAAAGAGATACATGCACCCCAAGATTTATTGCAGCAGTATCTAGAATAGCCAGGATAAGGAAGCAGCCAAAGTGCCCACAGATCGATGAATGGATAAAGAACATGGGGTATATACACACCATGGAATGTTACTTAGCCATTAAAAAGAATGAAATCTTGCCATTTGCAATGACACGGATGGAGCCAGAGTATAACACTAAGCGAAGTCAGTCAAAGATAAATATCATATGATTTTGCTCATATGTGTAATTTAAGAAACAAAGGAGCAAAGGGGAGAAGGGGGGGGGAACAAATCAAGAAACAGACTCTTAACTCTAGAGAACAAACTGATGGTAACCAGAGGAGAGGTGGGTGGGGGAAATAGGTGATGAGGATTAAGCAGTGCACCTGTCATAATGAGCACCGGGTGATAGATGAAAATGTGAGTCACTACATGGTATGCCTGGAACTAATATAACACTATATGTTAACTAACTGGAATTAAAATAAAAACTTTAAAAAAAAAAAAAAAAGAAATTTGCATGCAAAGGCCAGTGTGTTGGGCCACAGTGGCCCAGCTGATCTTCAGTTCCTCTGCTTCTGAATAAGGAGACTCATCCCCAAATCTCCACAGGATTACTATAAAGATTAATGGCAATGCATGCAAAATAGTTAGTATTGGTTGGCATGCAGGAAGTGCTCAGTGATCGCTGTGATGATAATTATGATAAATCCCAAGGATGACGATGACTTAATTTATAGCCTTGGTCGATGTCCTACCACAAAAGCAACTAGAACAAACCTAAATGCTACCTTGTGGCGCTGCCACGAGGATTAAAAGATATAACTGTGTGAGAGAAGCACAGAATAGGAAGGGTTCAATTAAGTGCCAGCAATTATTATAGACCTGCACAGCCTTTGGTCTAAATTCTGCATCCTGGAGTTTCACCCACATGTGATCTCCTGGTAAGGCGGCTGTGTCAAGGATTCAGAGTTAACATTCATGAAGGGGCTGGTACCCAGCCTGGTGGGGTCAGAGCAAGGGCATGGCAATCCTCCCTTGCCCTCCCTCTCTCCAGGGAGGTTTCTGGATCCCTGAAGATGGAGATGGCCATCTGCCCTCCACAGGCTGCTCTTCCTGCTTCTCATTATCTTTATATACCCTAATCACCCACAAGTTCATCAGCATCCTTCTAGAATGCAGCCCTCAATTTTTCCTAAATTTTCAGGTGTCATAATGTTACTTTTAAAACTTTAAAATACTTGTTTTAGAACAAAGGTTTCTAATATAACTAAGTAAGGTAAAAATAAAATGTGGTACCCAGACCAGAACATAAAGATCCAGCTGAGGCCCAGCCACTCCAGGTGGATGGAGCCCCAGTGAGGTCTGAACACCAAACCAGCCCCTCCAATCCCCACCAGTCCTCCCAGGCTACCCTCAAATAACAGGTAATTCAGACAAACTCTATACTTGCCAAACTTGCCAAGTCCCCTTTGCCCCCTTCTAAGCAGAACATCTCACCAGACCCCTTCTACACTAATTTTCAGAGGCCCCTCTGCTTTGGGGTAGCTGGTGAATTTACTCCAAAGCCACACAGCTGTATCCCATCCAGTCCCTATCACAAGGATGTATCACCGAAGGCCTACCCAAACCAGACCTGGCTCGCTCTGGAGAGCTTCCCAGGAAGAAGGCATCAAGTACTTTGCAAAATACTTTGCTGAGAGGCCTGAGGCCCTGCCTGAACTAGCGGCTGGCCACCTACCAGAATAGGGAAGGGTGTTTTGTTCTGGGAAAAGACAGCGGTCATCACCCTGACCCAGACTGAGATCCACACCTGCTCCCCAAACAGCTGCTCAGTAACGCTCTCTGGGAATTCCTTGGAAATGGAGCCCAAGCTCACCAGACTGGTTTCACTTAACTTCTTAAAAGCTGAGACCACTTTTGCCATGGAGGCAGTGTCCAGGAGCCTGGCTCTCTTCGTAGCTCCATGAACTGACCAACAACAATGGAGTGGCCAGGTTCCCAAGGGTCCGGGAAGTCCCTCCCAAGGGCAAGGTAAGGAAGCCTTCCTCAATGAAGGTGGCAGGAAGCGCTCTGGCCATCTCTGCCTCAGCTCTGTCCTCATGGCCGGCTTACCTTGCTGCCCAGAGGCCTAAGAGAAATCAGAGCAGACCCCCCACCATGAGCTGCCCCTCATTCCCATCCTCTCACCACATTGCCCTGGCTGGGCTGCAGGCTGCCCCGGTCCTTATTCTTCTCCCTCTGAGCAAATCTGTGACAGTCCTTTTGATGACCTTAGCTGATTCCTGGAAGCTGTTAACCCTCCTGAACCCGTTCTCACAGATCGATGCCCCTCTCCCTCTCACCCTGGGCTACTTGCCTGTCTCCATCTTTCCGCAGGAGTCCTCCAGAAGTTTTCCTCTGCAGCCATGCTAATTTTTTTGCAAACGCCTCATGCATCCCTCTGCTCCATCAATGAGCGCTCGGGGGTGTGAGCAGCAGTGCCTGGCCCCACCCCATAGATTCTGGCTGGCCTTTCTCTAGGGTGGGGCTCAGGCCTCAACATCCTCCATGGCTCTCTGTCCAGGCATTTCTAAAGGGCAGCCAGAGGGCAGCCTGGGTGGCTCAGTGGTTTAGCGCCACCTTTGGCCCAGGGTGTGATCCTGGGATCAAGTCCCACGTCGGGCTCCCTGCATGGAGCCTGCTTCTCCCTCTGCCTGTGTCTCTGCCTCCCTCTCTCTGTATCTCTCATGAATAAATAAAATATTTTAAATAAATAAATAAATAAAGGGCAGCCAGGGCTGGGACCCGCAACCCCGCCCCCGAGCGCACTGGTGTGTATGGGGATCACCTGGGGCACACAGAGGTCCCACTGGGTGGGACAAGCCATGAAGGTCCCCAGGCAGTTCAGAGAATGACTCAAGTTTGGGAGACACCAGACTGTCTGGAACAGGCTATCAGTTTTAAAAAGGGAGATAGCCAGGGGCACCTAGGTGGCTCAGGTCTGCCCTGTCTGCCCTTGGCTCAGGTCGTGATCCTGGGGTCGAGTTCCGCATCGGGCTCCCTGCATGGAGCCTGTTTCACCTTCTGCCTGTATCTCTCCCTCTCTCTGTGTGTGTCTCTCATGAATAAATAAATAAAATCTTTAAAAAAAAAAGGGGGGGGGTGGCTATGGCCAATCGGGCTTTTTCCCCCCGGAAGCGCTAGGACTGCTTCTCTGCAGTTAAAATCACCCAGACAGAATTGTCACACCGAGCTGGGTAGAAGTAGAGCCGGCTGGTAAGAGCAAAGCACCACTGCTGCTGAAAGAAAAAACACGCACACGCTTACCCCCAAATACAGACATGCCGTGCACACATTCACATAACATTCAGGCACAGGTACCCACACGTACGTGTAATCACATATACACACTCTCCCCAACAGCAAAACCTGTTCAAACCTGTCTGGCCATCCCGGAAAGAAACTGCCACCCTGACAGTCTGGTGTGTGCGTGTACCTGTGTACCGACGCTACCAGACTTCCCAGAAAGAGGTCTTTCCCTCTTCAGACTTGCTGAGCTGCCTGCGGCTAAGTAGGTTCACAAATGGTGCCTGGTCACATTGGCATATGCCACCAATGCTACTGCTTGTTGCTTTTTCTTAAATCAACTCACTTTTTAAAAAATTAACATAATTGCTACAAAAGGGTGCTTATCTGTGCTAGACAGAAATTTCCAGAAAAAACAAGTATAGGTGAAACAAAACGATGTTATTAAACCTAGCAGACTCTGTTCTCTGCAGAGGTCTGGTGTCTGAGGCCCATTTCTTCCTTGGTCCTGTGCTCCCTGCTTCTTAGAAAAGGAGGTGGCAGGATGCCATCTGGGCGGTGGCTCAGTAGTTGGGTGTCTGCTTTTGGCTCGGGTTGTAATCTCGGGGTCCTGGGATCAAGCCCTACATCAGGCTGCCTGCAGGAAGCCTGCTTCTCCCTTTGCCTATGTCTCTGGCTCTCTGTGTGTCTCTCAAAAATAAAATCTTTTTTAAAAATTTCTTTAAAAAAAGAAATGGCTTCAGACCTTCTCCTCAAGGCCACTGAAGGGCTGGAAGGGGATGAGGCTTCTCATAGGACTTAAGGTAACTAATGCCACATCTGGGCATTGCCTAAAGTTATCTGAGGTGCCCACCCTGCACTTTGTCCTTAGCCAAGTTTTCTAGAAAGAACAACCAACACCGAGAAGTGAAAGATACTGAGATTGCTGGCTCCATGATGGAAACAGGACAAATCCCACCCAAGGCCACAGCAGCCCACCACACAATCCTGTGGTTACTGAACCAACCCCAGCTTCAGCATCTGTGCAGGGGCTGCTGGCCCTTCACCTTGATGCAGATGTTAAGGGGTGGAGTAGGATTGTGGAGGATGCACACGAAGAGCCTAGATGCATGGCCACCATCTCCCCCATGTAAAAACAAACAAAAGTGCAACTCAGAGTGGAAGACCAAACATCTGCCCCCCTGCTGACCTCAGTGAGCAGCTCCACATCCTCTTCCTTCTCTAGCATCCCCTTCTCCCCATGGGAGGGAGGAAAAGACCACTTACTGCTGGCCCCATAGAAAATACCAGAACTAATGCTTCCTGTTTACATAGCGATGAAAGCAGTTATGGGCTTTTTAAACTATCCCACCAGGAGAACTTTCAGGGCAGATCCGGGGTGCTCAAGCATCCTCACCCTGCTTGCTTCTACCCTTATCTCAAGATGATGATGGGGCATGGCTGTCGCTTCTGGCAAATTCACTAGCCCCCCCAGACAGCCACATTCCCAACCTCCAACTGCCAGCCCATCCTGGACATTTTTCTTCTTCACCCCGTTAGAAAGACTAAGAGGAGGGAAAAGCCCCCAGGTCTGGCTGGGGGCTGGAAATCCTGAAGGCACGAAGGACTTAATCATTAACCTGAGGTCCCCAGGCCATACTAGTTGGTTACCATGGCAACCACCAAGTCCCAACCTGCATTCCTGCCTTCAGGCCCTGTCAACCCGAGGCCCAGCTGGACAGGACCCGTGCTGTGCCAGAGCCTCCCCTTGGCCCAGGGGTATGAGGAAAGAGTACCATGAAGTCTGGCTTGTGACAGATTTCAAAGATTTAGGATCAGCTACAAGGCTGGACAAAACAGAAAAGAGGGTAGCAAATTATTTGGATTTTTCCATTCAACTCACCGTTTTAAGGTTTCTAATTTTTTTTTTTAAGATTTTATTTACTCATAGAGACAAAGAGAGAAAGAGAGGCAGAGACACAGACAAAGGGAGAAGCAGGCTCCATGCAGGGAGCCTGATGTGGGACTCGATCCCGGATCTCCAGGATCACACCCCAGGCTGCAGGCGGCGCTAAACCACTACCCCACGCTAAACCACTACCCCACAGAGGCTGCCCTTAAGGTTTCTAATTTTAAGGGAAACTGGGATTTCATTAACTAGAAGTATCTCTTGTATACATTCTTTCCCCCCAACCCACCCATCTTATTAAACATAACTGGAGATGAACAAAAGATGCATCACGGCGGCCTCTTTCCGGTCACATGTGGGTGGCTGAAGAGAAGACATCCTCTCAGGCAAACATTAACCACCACCCATGGGTCTCAATCTCTTACCCAGAATGAGGCTGAAGTTACTGAGAGAGAGACAGGCCTATCCTGGGAGCTTGACCAAAGTGGATTCAAAATGCCAAGCCTGGGGGCGCCTGAATGTCTCAGTTGGTTAAGTGTCCAACTCTTGATTTCGGCTCGGGTCATAATCTCAGGATTGTGAAATCAAGCCCCATGTCAACCTCCATGCTCAGCGGGGAGCCTGCTTGAGGTTCTCTCTCTCCCTGTCCTTCTGCCCCTGCCCCTCGCTTGATCTCTATACCTCTTTAATAAATAAAATCTTTAAAAAAAAAAAAAAAAGCCAAGCCTGGCCACTGCCCCATGAGGTTCCAATAAACCAAAGCCTGGCAGTCCTCATGGGGCAGTGGCAGGGCCTATGTAAGGTTTCAGAAACATTTACTGTCTGTTCACACAAGACCCGGCCATAAATTAAGCTTACAGCAATGGCATCTCACCCCAAAAAGGATGCATTTTCCAAACTGTTCCCTCTGGGCTCCCCAAGGCAACATGGGCAGCAAAAGTTTACACACCATTAAGGGCAAATATAATCTCACAAAACAGAAAAACATGATTTCAGGCTTTGAAAAGAATGTCTGTGCCTGACCAGCTCCAAGAAAACTGAACCCACTACAGGCCTGTGATCAACTCCATTTCCATGGGGACTGCAAGGTTGATAAAGCAATGAAAACTCTGTGAGAACTGGCTCTGGTATTCTGAAACTGCAGTGATTAAAATACCTACGTGGCAGTCATGTGTTACCGGGTAGACACAGTCTTACTGGACACTGTTCAGAGAATTTCAGGGTTGGAGGGGGCATTAGAAATTATCACCAAGCCTGTCTCATTACTGGTCTCCACCCCTGGAGCCAGATGAGGGGGCCATATCCCAGGGAGATGCAGGAAATAGGTCAAGTCACCATCCAGGTAGATGCCAGGACCTACGTCCTCGAACTCGGTTCCAGGCTCTCTGGTGCACCTCACCTCCTCTGTGTTGAGGGGGCCCTTGGTCTCCTCGAGTTAGCACACAGCCACACAAGGGCAAATGCACAAATAAACTGCTTTTCTGCCAAGACACTGGATAAGGCCAAGGGAATGAGAGATCGGAGTAGAGATGTGGGGAGGGGGAGAGAGTAAGGAAGAGGAGCCACTCCTGGATACACCCCGGTCTCCTCTGCCTCTAAGCTACCTGTTCTCAAAAACCACAAGCTCCTGCCCTAAGACCAAGCTTCCAACAGACACCCTCTCCAAAACCAGGCTCAACTTTTCCAACTGCTTTTCCTGCCCAACAGATCCAGGAGACAGCCAGAAAACCACCCTGGCTGCCAGCTCTGAGCAAAACTCACAGCTACTCCACACACCTGAGGCCTCCACCCAGAGGAAGCCCCTCCCTCACTGCACTCCTGTCCTGCCACCACTGCCACCACCCTTCCCGGCTGCACCCACCTGGGACCCGTGCTGCCCGGAAACCCCTTCCCTGTGTCTCAAGGCGCAGAATCACAGCAGGATCAGCTGGGGCACCTGCTCATGGGCCGGGCCAAGGGACACTGCCAGAGCCAGAGCCGCCTCCCAGGCGCAGGGAGCCACCCAGCAGGCCACATTACTGAGTCAGAGGCCAGGGTCCAAAATCAGCTTCCTGGAGGACTAGGAAGGGATGCCGCCCAACCGCGCCCTCGGAGAAGGCGCTTCCATTGTCAGGACATCAACATGGAGAGGGCTCCCAGCCCAGATCGAGAGCTAGATCTCGGAAACAGCTCCTTCAAGAGCTGTTTTATGGGGTTGGTTTTTAAAAAATGCAAATGCCAGAAATCTCTTTCCTGCTCTTTATCGCTTTTAAATGTAAATTAAAAGACCTGTTCCTTCATGTCTCTGGAATCCAAAGTATCAGTCCTTCGACTGGTCTCAAAGGAAACATTAACCCTGTAGAGTCATGGCAGGCTGTGGCGCCAACAAGCAGGGATCTGTTAAGGCACCCACCAGGCACAGGACCCCAGGCACGTGAAATCCACCCTTTGCACTTGCTTTAACACCTGGGATAGGATAGATGCAGTCTCCTTAAACCTCACTCAGAGGCTGAGCTTCCAAATTACTGCCACCTGCTGACACCTTCCCACCTTCCCTTCCTCACTGCCAGGAGGCCCATAGTGCTCACGTGCTCAGCCAGCCAGGCACAATGCACACACCCCCATCTAAGCCCAGCATATGCCCCCCTCCCCAGGAATAATCCTATATGCTCCCTGCCCAAAACCCCATGGCAATTTCACTCTCAAATCCCAAGTCTTTGTTTAAAGGGCCCTAAAAATAAAATTCTCTACTTGTCCCTGGAAGCTTGTTCTTTTTTCCCCTGTTGTCTGACAGAGGAAGGGGTAGAGGAGCCCCGGTGCCAGTTCATGGCACCCAGTGAGCATTTCCAAGGCCTCTGCTCCATTTCTCTCAGCCAGAGGAGAAAGAGGCCAGAGGCCATGAGAGTCCAGTCTGCCAATCACACCACAGAATGGGAGCCTCAGGTGCCCCAAATTAAAGACAGTAAACAGCCAAGCCTCCTGACTGAAGCAGGGGCCGTTTTGCTTTGTGATTTTTCCAGGAGTAGGCACAAGCCTTCAACCCTGCTACCGAATATAACCAGCACAACTTAGAATGCTCTGCCAATCGCATTATTCCCCCTTCAGTGCCCCTCCCTCTCCACCCCACCCCATAATTACAGAGAGTCTGGGGTTGGGATTTTTCATGATGCTGCTTTTTAAGCGTGTGACAACACAGAAGGGTTATTTAAATCTGAGCTAGAGTGGAGAGATCAACATTGTTAAAAGGGCAAAATTAAGAACACATTTCCCTGGGTCTTAAGTAATTCAAGGTCACTTGCAATAAACAAGACAGAAAACTGAATCATCGAATCAAATGTATCCCGGGGCTCCACTACCTTGCAGGGTCTGAGAAGCCATAAGCCCGGAATGGAGCTGATATTAACGTCTCTTAGAAAATCTACCACATTAAGGAATTCGAGTGCATGACTTCCTGTCTGACTCAGGTGTTTTACAGCTTTTCTTGGTCCCCTAATGCATCCCGTGTTCTGAAAAGCTCATGTTGATGATTACAGGTAAGGACTCGTAAAGAAAGATGTGCTTCGGTCCTGCCCTCACTGTTCACTGGCTGGGTGACCCTTAGGCACATCACCTGACTCCTCAGAGCCTCGATTTCTTACTTTATAAAATGAGAACAATGGTCCCGATGACTTCCAAGGGTTTCCTGAGGAGTAAAGGAGATTAGAGTTGTCACATGCATCCCACAGTCAATGTTCAGGGAATGCCAACCTTAATCAGGATGATGAAGGAACATACATTGCTTTGGGAAAGGTCAGTAAGGCCCAGTGTCAATGCCTTCTACTTGAGAGCATCTCTAAAGCAAGATAATGCCTCTCTCTCTCCCTACATGGCATACATTTTTCTGCTAAGACAGAAAGCAAGCACAGTTGGGAATGCCAAATCCTAAGTGTATGATACATTTGATAAGCACTTACCACGTGCCAGGAATTTACCATATAGTCTCAAATCTTCATTCGCCTGCAAGGCAAGTACTGCTAGTCCCATCTCACGGGGTACGGAGCTCAGGCTCAAAACATGTCCTACCTACCCCCTCCTGCTCCAGGTCAGTCTCAATGCAGATGTGGTAGGCCAGGATCAGCACCCAGAGCTTGGCGGCAAGCACTAAAGCACAGTGCCTCGACTTCTGGGCCTCTGTCTAGCTCATATCCCCTCCCTGCAAACAGCACATGTGAGCATATTACTCACAGAATGTTCTAGAGCTGAGAGACCGTGGGCCTCACCTCATCCAACCCCTTGAATTCAGCCTTGGGAGGGGAAGTGGCCTGTCCAAGGTTGCAGGATGGCCCAGAGGCAGGGCTGGTATTCATCCTCAAGTTTACGGACTCTGGAGAAGGATCTTGCTGATGGATGGCCCAGGGTTCGGAGAACAGTAGGTGGGCACTAGGAACAAGCAGGAGTACCTTTGAACAGATTTCAAAGCGATGAACAGGGGACCTAAGCAGACCCCACCCTCCACAGACTGATGAGAAAGTAAAACCTGCCTGATGTGCACTAGGCCAGCTGTCTTGAGCTTGGTTCACCCATGAACCACAACCTCGAGACTATCAGTGTGTAAAATTACTTTCCTAGATGCTTCATGAATTTCTATTTTGAGGCCACCCACTCTTAGCTGTTGCACGCACCCTCCTGGTCCCGCCTCTCTCACAACCCGCAACTAATCTGCCCGTCTCCAGCAAGGGAGATCCATCAAGTGGCTGACCCTTGTAAATAATTAAAGGGTGATCCCATCGCCCCAGGGAAGCTGGGCGGCTTGTTATGGGGGGAGGCACTGCTAACAGCCTAACAACTGCTTCCTAAACAGATGGCAAGCAGGGTGTATCAGGAACACAGCCCACAGAGCCAGCCTGCCCAGGGGCCAACCGAGGGAAGAGGCCAGGGCCTGCATTTCCCAGGCTAGCTTTAAGAGCATTGGAGCCTGCAGCCACAGCCCAACTCTCTCCACAAAGACCTGTGCAACCCTGGCACATCCATCCTTGGCTCTAGGATGGCCTCTTTCTTTTTAATTCGGAGGAAAACGCCAATCAGCAAAATCATCCAAAGAACTCATCTCTTTTGAGTAGGGGAAAACTCCTTAGAGTTAGAAATGCCAACTTCCCCTCAATCCCCCAAAAGTCAAGTCCTGTTAGCAATCTAGGAAGTACCCGTCCAAGCTGGCTCGGACACAGGTGAGCGATGGAGTGTTCTGTGTGTCTGTGCGCATCTATTACAGAGAGGTATGGACACATACGCATATGCTTTTGAAAAAACAGGAATATGCCAAATATCATTCTCCCTCTGTTTTTTTACACTTAAGATATCATGAAAATAATTGCGAGAGAGTCCATAGATCTATCTTGTCTGTTTTACAGTCAGAAAGTATTTCATAAATGATCCAGTCTTTCTCTTTACTACTGGACAAAACTATGATGAACATATACCTATAGGTACACAGGCATGGTCTGTGTCAGATGTCAGATTCCCAGGAGCTGGACTGCTGAATCCTAAGCAATATATATTTTCAGTTTTAATAGTAACTGTCAGGGGCACCTGGGTGCTCAGTTGGTTAAGTATCTGCCTTCGGCTCAGGGTCCTGGGATCGATCGAGCCCTACGTTAGGCTCCCTGCTCAGCAGGTAGCCTGCTTCTCACTCTCCCTCTGCCTCTGCCCTTCCCCTTCTCTCTTGCTCGCTCTTGCTCTCTCTCAAATAAATAATCTTTAAAAAAAAAAAAAAAAAGGAACTGTCAAAGTACCATGCAAAAAGGAACTGTCACAGTACCAAGCACAACTTAATTATACCTAAGAGTTGCAGGAAAGAGGTTCAGGAACCCAGCAGGAAAACCCCTGTGCCTCCACCGCCCACACCCCACCACCCCCATCCCACCCTTCCAACCAGTGCTGCTCCCATTTCACCTTCTTTTGTATACTGGCTTTCCACAAAAGATTTTACTAGGGGGAAAAAAAAGGATTACTCTGCCTGAAATGTTTAGAAACCACCTAAAGGCTGGTAACAATTGCTAACACACACCATTTACTATTTCCTTACACTGTATAAGGATAATCTCATTTTATGCTGCAACAGCCCCATTTCATGGATGTAGAAACTGAGATTCATCAATTTTTATAAGGTCCCTCCAAGCATGCGGACAAGAGGTGGAGCCTGGATAGACTTGGCAACCCGATTCCGAAGTCCACATACTTGTTAAGCCCTTTACCGCTTTCTGGCAAGGGCACTGAGCACACAAGTCCATCCATGCAGACCCACAAATACAAAAATGCTTCCAGACCTAGGCCTGCTGGCCTCTCCAAACCAATTCTGACAAGCTTCTAGGTCATCACCTTTCTGCCCAGACCGGTGAACCAAAGAAGCATCATCACTTTAAGAAGGTGCTTGCCACCTCCCAGCCCCTCACCCTTCAAAACCCAGGGGCCATCATCCCTATCACTGCCTGTCTGTGACCTCCTGGGCAGGCAGGTCCTCCCTATGTCACAGCCACAGACTCTGAAGGAGGAAGTAAAAAACGACCAGCAGCAGATCTGCTCAAAGGGAGAAAGAAGAAGCAAAAGGCAGCCAAGGCCCCGATGCTGCCGATTCACTGCCCTCAGACCTTAGGGCCCACCACATTTCTCCACGAGGGACTGTCTACATTCATTCATTTATTTATTTTAGAGAGGGAGAGAAGGGGGATAGGAAGAGGCAGAGGGAGGGGGAGAGAGAGAATCTCAAGCAGGCTCTACACCCAGCACGGAGCCAGACATGGGGCGCTCCATCTCACGATCCTGAGGATCATAACCTAAGCTGAAACAAAAGTCACTCAACAGACTGAGCCCCCTAGGCACCCCAGTACGGTCCATACTCAGAACTGGGAAAGAAAGGAGAGAACAGCCACAACTTCTACACACGTGGATGCAAGGATCAGCCCGCTTCCCAGGGATTTTAGTTCAAAGGGGCTGAAGAAAGAGAAAAGGAAGACGAAAGAGGAAATGAGGAAGAGGTAGATGAAGCAGCAGCAAAGGAAATGTGAGGAGCAAAAGCTCAAACACATCGTGGCCAGGGCTTGAGCACCCAAACCAGCCCCCCTGCCTCACTTCTGTCTGCAAAAAAGCTGAAGAAAAGCAGAAGGGCAGACCCAGGCCCCTGCAGGGACATTGCATAATCAAAAGAAAAGGAACTTTTCTGCCTGGAGGGGAGCCTATAGCTGTATTCCCATCAGTGCACTTCTCCAGCACCCATGACAAACACTCGACCAGGGATCCCACAACCCCCAAGACCCAGCCCCGGGGGGCACTGGGGAAACGGTGGCAGCAGACGGGCCATGCTGATTCTAGGAAGGCGCAAGCAGAGGCTGAAGAAAGTGGCACAGGACATCCATGGCTCTGTATGCCAGAGCCATGCAGTGCTTCCTGCAAGAGCGTTTCCATGTTGTTCTAGAAATGACTGGCAGGTCAGGGAGGCGGATGCAATAAGACCTCTTATGGCCTATTTTGATTAATGCCAGTTTCTGGAAGCCAGAATTACTGCAGCATTGTTGGTAATGACAAAAGATTGGAAACACCCTGAATATCCAGCAAGAGGGGATTGGAAGAAAAAAATAGTAATAATAATAAAATGGCACACCCGTATAGAATAAATGTTATGCAGCTATTAAAAAGAACAAGACAGGGGATCCCTGGGTGGCTCAGCGGTTTAGCCCCTGCCTTCGGCCCAGGGAGTGATCCTGGAGTCCCGGGGTCAAGTCCCACATCGGGCTGCCTGCATGGAGCCTTCTTCTCTTCTCCCTCTGCCTATGTCTCTGCTCTCTCTGTCTCTGTCTCGAATGAATGAATGAATTAATTAATTAATTAATTAAAATAAAAATAACAAGACAGGGCAGCGCCGGGTGGCTCAGCGGTTTAGCGCCGCCTACAGCCCAGGGCATGATCCTGGAGGCCCAGGATGGAGTCCCACATCGGGCTCTCTGCATGGAGCCTGCTTCTCCCTCTGCCTGTGCCTCCTCTCTCTCTCTGTCTCTCATGAATAAATAAATAAAACCAATCAATCAATAAATAAATAAATAAAACAATACACTTCTACATGTCCTGATGTGAGCCAATCTCCCAAGTAGAATAAGTGTAGAAAAAAGGACAAGAGAGCGTAAATAGCATGCTCATGCAAATAAACGAGATGAGGAACACCGAAAACAGGAAGATTTCTCTCTAAAACACTGGGAATTTTCCTATTTCTCAACCTGAGTAGTAGGGACACAGATGTTCAGTTTATCATTCTTTAAACTGCATATACGTTCTATACATGCTTTTGAAGATATATTTCATAATTAAAATTTTTTAAGGGTGGGTGCCTATGCATAGAAAATCTTCAAAGTAAATGCTTCTAATAAGAGAAACTGGCAGGGAACAGTGGGGTGCAGTGTGAGGGAGGTTTCCTTTGACTCTATATCCTTTTACAACCTTCAGTATCTTTTACCACACGCATGAATTGCTGATCTTAAAAAAAAGAAAAAGAAAGAAAGAAAGAAAGAAAGAAAGAAAGAAAGAAAGAAAGAAAGAAAGAAAGAAAGAAAGGTCAGTCCCTGGCAATCCTCCAGGGTGTTTTGGCATCATAAATCGGGAAAGTACCCAAGGGGCCAGTTTCCCCATTTTGCAGCTGAAGAAGCTGCAGCCCAGAACATCTGAGTGTCTTATCTGTGGCCACACAATGAGTGACTGGCAGACTCAGGAAAAGAAGCCAAGTCCCCAGGAAGTGTCCTCCACTTTAAGTCTCTCAACCAGGGGTGCCCAGGCTGCTCAAACCCGAGTACCACTTGTCTGGCCTAGTCAAACCCTCCTGCAGCCCTTCCCTTCCCCCACCCCAGTCCACAGACGGAGCAGGGAGAATCAGGGGAGGCACCCAAGTCCCAGGGTGAGAGTCACCAGGCACAGTCAAGGTTGGAGTCCCCAATGCAGCCTCCTGACCCCATGTTCCCTGGGCTGCTTCCTTCAGCCTGTGAGCACACAGAAGGGCAGACAGGTAGGCAGTGGGGCTCCAGGGCTCCCATCCCAACCCTCCAGGCACTGTGGGTGGCATGGCCACTCCTGCATCCTCAGTAGGCATCCTCCTGGCAAACCACTGCCTGGCAAACTAACGCCCAGCAAAGCAACTGGACGAGTTCCACATTCTGGCCACTTTGCAGTCATAACCACATCTGGGTAGAGAAAGTACTTACCCTGATGTCTTCTTGCCAGCAACCAACCACCAGACCTACCCACTCAACAGCCTTAGATCCCAGACCCCAAAGTCAGTGGGTAAGCACCAGGAGCCAAACCAGACACTGGTTGCAAAATACCACCCTCGTCAGTGTATTTACATTGAAGAAAATCCTTAAGGGCTATGCAGAAGAATCATAAAACCTCAGAACCAGAGGGAGTTTAAGAAAACTGGTCGGCTCCCCCCACCCCCTATAGTAAAAACCTACCACGCCTGTTTCATTTATTGGAGGCCAGAAACAACTCAATCCAAATTTTAATACTTCCTTATTTAATACTTGCTAACCAACTTGAGTTCATATGTTCTTTTCAACAAATAGCACCCAACCCCAGGCACACTGGGAGCACGGGCGGGAATTACAACAGCTAACCTTTGGAGAACGTTTACCGAAGAGCTGAATTCAACATACAAGTCATGCTGCTAAGCTCTCTGCGCAGGACACCTCGCTGAGGCCTCACGGCAGTCCTATGAAAAGAGTCAGCTGTTAACCCATTTTACAGAGGAGGAAGTCAAGGTTTTGGAGGTAACCTGTCCAAAGTCACAGAGATAGCAAACGGCCAACTGAGGTCTGCCGGGCTCCAAAGCCCGTTCCCACCCACTGAGCCAGACACAGCCCTGTTCACAGGAACCCATGCTCTAGCAAGGGTCTGGACTTCCTCTAAATCTACTCTGCCCTCAAGGGGCCAATCAGGACTGTTACTTCCCACTCCCTCCCAGACTCTAAAAGGGAAATGTTTCCCCAGGAGTTCCAAATAAGTCTACAGCCCAGGATCCATCCATGATGCTGTCTTCTCTGCTTCAGCTCCAGACCGAGGGCCCTGATGACCTACATGCTGACACCAAGAGAGGGTGACAGCCTGGGTGAAAGGGTTTGTGTAACAGGAGACCTGGCACACTCACCCCATCTGATGGCAGAACCAGCTCCACAATGGCCCAAGGGAACAGCAGACCCTCTCCCCACTTCCCTTGCCATGAAGGCCAAGCCAGCCCATCCAGCAGGCAGGGGTGGTACTGCAGGGCTAAGGAGGTGGGCTGGGCATGGGGAGGGGGTTCTAACCTAGGCTCGGCTTTGGGAAGTTTCCTAAACCTCTCTGGGATGTCTCCACTTCTGTAAAAATGAGAATAAGTCCTTCAATTCCACAGGGAGAGGAGTGCTAGTAAAGGGACTTAGTCACATAAATTCCTCAAAAGATCTTGAGAACAGGAGATCTAGTTTACAGATGGGGTACCAATGTGGGGTATCCTTCCTGGTGTGCCACCACCATGACACACAACATGCGGCTCCCAGGATATCTACCCTCTGCCTGGAACGTTCTCGGTGCCCCTCTAACTGGGAAGGTTAGAGGTTCAGACCAAGAACCACCTCCTCTGAGAAGTCACCTCTGTCCTCCAACCCCCTCACTCACAGGTACCCCCTGCTCTTTGGGCGCCTCCCATCACACTGGACAGGCATTAGACACCTACTGGTCAGTTCATCCCGAGGGCAGGACTCCTTGAGATGAGGTCTGCCTCTACACTATCAATCCGTGCTGTACTGTCTGGGGCATACGTTAGGAGCTCAATAAATGTTTGCCAAATACATGAAAAGTGTTAGTAGTGTTATTATCACCCTCTGAAAGTTGTTAACAGGATATAAGCCTCCTGGGGGGATGGCTCCCCACAGGGACCCCCAATCACCGGGACTGACGCAGAGCATCAGAACACCCAAGCTTCCCTGCACTGTCTGCTTTCTGGCAAATACTTCTCATGCCCAAACACTAACTTCCCTACACTTGATCTGTACCAGGCACTGAGAAGGCAGGGGAGACACAATCCCTGACACACCCCCAAGTAGTTCCCAACTCAGAAATTCTAGTTCAGAGGTGCTCTCAACTCAGAAATTCTAGTTCAGGGGTGCTTTCCTCAGATAAGGAGAAGAGAACTTTCCTTATCTCATCCTCTCAAAAGTCTATTGGTATAGATGTATCATTATAATGGACATGCTACAGTAACACAGCAGTAGGTGCACATAATTTGTAGGTGAAAATACCCATGTTGGGAACACATGATCAAAATCTCCTTCCCGATAGGTATGCAAGAGCAAGTCTGGAGGTCAGAGGGCCAGCTAGGAAATGCACCATGCAGAGGAAAAGACAGGAGAGAAGCTTCCAGCATTCACAGAGCAGGGGGCCCCAAAGGAACAAAGACAAGGGAAGTCTCAAAAAAACAAGATGCTCAGGGCCCCAAGCCCAGCACATTCCCTGCTGGGGAAAGATAGGACAGGAAAGAGAAAGGAAACAGATGAGAGAGGCCATCCAGGGAGACAAGGGGGGAATTCCAGGCATTCCAGGGAGAGGAAGCTTGAAGGCCTGAAACAGTGTGGCCCAGGGGCGATGATCGAAGCTCTGCAGCTCTGTGGGGGCGACAGGCTAGATTCAAGGGATGGGGAGAAGGAGCCAGGCAGGAGGCTCAGGCAAAGCGCCACGCTGCAGAAGCGCAACTCGGCCCTGCAGTCAAGAAGAGCGGCCGCCAACCAAATGCTAAGAAGCTACTAGTGTCCTCCATTTGTCCATCTGCTTATCAACAAAAGGCCACCCGGTTTGGGAATATTTTGAGAGTTGGGAGAGAAAAAGTTAAACCCAGTGCTTAGACAGCCGCAAGCGAAGGGCCGCCAAAGATTCTGGCCTGGGGAGAACAGATCTGCTTGGGCAAAGGTAAAGACCTTTCAGGTCCACACCCACAAACCCTTGGAGGGCACAGCTTGTGGCAGACAACCTGTCCCCAGCGGTCAGGGCCAGTCTCTGGGAGCAGCCACAGCTGAAGAGGCAGGCAGGCCAATGTCTGCAGCCTTTGGGTTTTACGGAGTACCCCAAGAATCAAAGCCACTTAGGGGCACCTGGGTGGTTCAGTCAGTTGGGTGTCCAATTCTTGATTTTGGGTCAGGTCGTGATCTCAGAGTCCCAGGATCAGGCCCTGCATTGGGCCCTGTGCTCAGCACACAGTGTGCTTGTCCCTCTCCCTCTGCTCCTCCCCCCAGTTTGTTCGATCTCTAAAATAAATAAGTAAAATCTTTAAAAAATAAAAAATCCAAGCCACTTGTTTTGAATGAAGTAAGAGGGCAAGAAGACACCAGATGGCAACCCTGAGAGCCACGCTCCTGACAGCCAGGAGGGCCAGAGCTCAGAAGGAGTGTCCCGCTTCTCCACAACCTCCTCACTGGAAAATCAGGGTTTGAGGTCAGATTTCCCAAGAAGTAGACTCTGAAGTAGAGGTCTGGCTGAAGGAGCAGTCCACACCCATGAGGTAAGCAGGCCTGGGCAGCAAGGCAGGGACACCAGTCGTCAGACCCATGGGGAACTCAGCTGGGATGGCCCTTCGAGGTGTCCCAAATGGAGGCAAGGGGTCAGCTTCAGTACCCCATCTTTGGATGGAGGGAGGGGTCAGCTTGGGAAGAGAAGGCTTCCTTTAGCTGAAGGCAATCCCAGGGAGGGACTCAGCTATGCTGTCAGTGGCCATCACTCCTGGCAGCTAGGATGGGGGCACAAACCCTGAAAGGGGTTTGGGCAGCACATCACAGCCTTTTTGATGGGCCTCGAGCTTTTCAAATGGCTGCTCAACAAGAGTTTCATCTAGAAGGGAAGCTCAGTCTAATAATCTCAGAATGACACGGCACAGAAAGTCTCAGAGGAAAAGCACTTGTCTTGTTATTTTTATGTCACTCGTAACTGAGCTGATAGGATCTAACGTTCTCTTTTCCTGGTCTTAGATAATTTTTAAGAACACATCATTTCACTTCAAAGAACCCGTCAACAGGTTGCTCTGTGAATTTTCCATTTTGTCCCTCCTTGTTTTCGAGCTCCTAGTTCACATATCTGAAAAAAAAATCTATCTTTTTGATTTGTAGACTCAAACCACACCACCTGAGCAGATATTTGCATTAAGTTGGGAACAAGGCCTTGGTAATCACATGGTTAAAACATTACAATAGGCATAAAAATAAAACCTGAGGGGGTACACTTGGGTGGCTCAGTCAGTTAAGCATCTGCCTTCAGCTTGGGCTGTGGTCCAGGGTCCTGGGATGGAGACCCTCATGGGGCTCCCTGCTCAACGGGGGGTATGCTCCTCTCTCTGCCCCTCCCCACCCTCCTCCCTCAGATAAATAAAATTTTTAAAAAAAATAAAAACATGAGAATGTTTTATCACGTTTTATTTTATTTTTTTTAAGATTTTGTTTATTTTTTCATGAGACACACACAGAGAGAGGCAGAGACAGGCAGAGGGGGAAGCAGGAACTCCATCCCAGGACCCCAGGATCACGCCCTCGGCCAAAGGCAGACGCTCAACCACTGAGCCACCCAGGCGTCCCTGTCACATTTTTAAATACATGAAAATCCAGCCAAAATATTTTTGCATTTATAACATCATTTTCCCCTAATTTATGAGAAATGCATATTTACTAAGGAAAAATTGGGGAAGAAAGGCATCGAGAAGAAAATAACTATTATTCCACAATTCAGGGATAAGCCACTCACCATTAAGAAGCATATGCACGACCTTCTCTTTTTCTTCCATGTCTTTCATTGGTGTCATACCACTGAATAACCTATTTCTTTCTATTAAAGGTATATTATGAACATTTTTCCAAGTAGTAAAGCTCATCATACCTGTGGCACAGAGCTACAAGCTTTGTCATGAAGCCTGGGACACACCAAGCATCATCCTGGCAGACACAGAAGAACACACACACACAGACATACACACAACTAAGAGACAGTTAGCCAGACCCACTGGATGCCTGACTGATGTTACAATGACTCTGACTTTCCAAAACTGGAAAATTACTCTGTGGGTCCCACTGGGCTCCAACAGCCAAACTGTACCAGGCACTGGACATTTTATCACGGACTTTCTTCTTTCTTTGATTCATTTGAATTTTACTGAAGGGTCCACTCTCCTTAGGTGTTAATGATCAGTGAATGACTAAAACAGATATAAATGCCAACCCTTCTAGAGCTTTCATTCTGGTGAGGAAAGAAGACAATCACAAGTAACATCACACAGCACGCACGGATGGCAGAAGGTGTGGGAGAGACACAAAGCCCAAGGGGGTGAGACAGCAGGGAGGGTGCGCTTTTACCCATGGTGGTTGGGGAAGACCTCTCGCACTCAGGAGGGGAAGCGAGCCCCATGGGTACCTGGGGGTAGGACACCAGATGGGATGCCTGGTGTGTTCAAGCGACAGGAAGGAGGCCAATAGAGTGGAGGCAAAGTGAGAATGGAAAGGAGGAGAAAAACCCTTGCCTTGACTTTGGCTTTTATACCAAGTGGACTGGGAGTCACTGAAGGGCTCTCAGCAGGGGGCTGACGTGACTTCACTCACATGTTTTTTTCAAAGATTTTATTTATTTATTCATGAGAGACACAGAGAGAGAGAGGCAGAAACATAGCCAGAGGGAGAAGCAGGCTCCCTCAGGGGAGCCCCAGGAGGATCTCGATCCCAGGACCCTGGGATCGCGACCTGAGCCAAAGGCATATACTCAACTACTGAGTCACCCAGGTGGCCCCACATGAACTCTTCATCATTAGATCTCTCCCTCGACCTCACCAAGACCCTCTTTACATTCAGACTTACCCAAGCACAGAGGAATTCTCTGTATTCCTCTCTCCACGATACCCACCAACCCCCTGCCCATAAGGCCAGCTGTCCTGCAGAGCATGGCGTTGGACCCCAATGCCCGTAATGGCAGCAGTTACCCCAACCATAGCCCCACTATTAGTCAGCGATCCTCACACCCCAAATGAGTGGGGGTCTCACCCCAGCTGTGCCTGCAGAGCATTGGGAACAACCCTCCTTTCAACAGTCTGGATCCATGGTTCCAACTCTCTCCTGTTCCTGTGGTTCACAGCCTCTGAAGCCCTTCCTCCTCCCAGCCAGAACCCACCATCCCTCACCCAGGAAACCCAGCAGAGGCCAGAACTTGCCAGCAGAGGCCAGGGGTGACCACCTTTGGTTTTGTTTGTTTGTTTGTTTGTTTGTTTTTAAGATTTTATTTATTTATTCATGAGAGACGGAGAGAGAGGCAGAGACACAGGCAGAGGGAGAAGCAGGCTCCATGCAGGGAGCCCGACGTGGGACTTGATCCCAGGCCTCCAGGATCACGCCCTGGGCCGAAGGCAGCGCTAAACCGCTGAGCCACTCAGGCTGCCCGGGTGACCACCTTTGAAGGGAAGCCTGAACCACAATCCAAGCGTCAGCCATTCCCAAGAATGCAGTGGTGCTTGACGGGGAGGAAGGAGGGGCTCAAGGTCTAAGCAGGGAGAGCCAGGTGTGGGCCAGGGAGGCTCACAGTGGCCCGCCTCAGTCACCTGCACTAGGAGGACACCTTTCTCACCTTGCCTCACCTGTCCCAGAATGAACAAAGGGAAAAGCAAAGTCAAGTCAGGTGGGTGAGGAGGAGAGGTGCACTCAGCTTCAGTGCTGCCCCTACAACTCAACATTTGTTCGTCCTCTCCTGGCTTGCTGGCAGGGACGCACACCATGGTCTCCTCACTGATACAGGCCCAGGGAGTAGGTGGGGCTCATGCAGGTTTGAGGGTGGCCCTTGCCCTCCAGGATGAGAGAGGCACATTGGCTCAATGCCTGCAATGCCCTGTGTCTTATGACACGGATCCTATTCTTAGCACCCCAATAATGACCCCATGAAGTAGCTATGACTGTCCTCACCTCCCATGTTAGAAATGGGGTTCCCTGAAGCTGAGGAGACCTATCCAGGGTCACAGAGTGACATAGCTAGGAACAGTCAAGACTTCATGTTTATCAAGTGCTTACCATGGCAAAGTTCTTTCTACACGCTCTACACATTCACACATTTGATCCTCACAGCAGCCCTAACCATACTATGACTGCCTGCCACCACCACCCCTCTCCACATTGTACAGATGGAAAAACTGACACCCAGGAAAACAATAACCTCACCAAGATTGGAAGCAGGCGATGGCACAGGTACAATTCAAACCCAAGCTGTCTAGATCTGATTCCAGAGGCCAGTTTCCCAACTTCTGCACTAGAGCGTCTTCTACATTGATTCACGTGATTTCTCTAGGAACACAGTGAGGTTAATTTAGCACTATTACAATATATCCTCATTTAATTACTCAGCACTTACAATGTGCCAAGCACTGTATGAGGCCCTGAAACTTCTGGATAAAGAGGTCACCCAGTCTTTGTCCTTAAAGAGACAGGAAATCCTTCCTTTAATGCAAAAGGGCTCTAATCACACTTCTTAAAGAAGGCTGTCCCGGAAGCATGTGGTATGCCAAGTGGAGGGGCTGCCAAAGGGAGAGGCAATGGCATTCTGGGAGGGACAGGAGGGGAGTGGAAGTAGGAGGCAGAGAGAGGACCACTGGTGACACTTGTTTCTGTGTAGCCAAAGTGTGCTGTAACACAGAAAATGCAAAGGCGAGGGCTCCATCATCAGCCAGATCCTGATTTGGATCTCCGCTCTGTTCCCATCAGTGTGATGTCGGAGGCTAATCCACTTCTCTGGGTCTCTGGGCCTCAGTTCCCTCCTATGCAATGTGGTGAGAACTCACCAACCTCCCAGGGCAGCTGCAAAGTGTGATATTCTGGGGGGCCAGCCAAGAGCCCAGAATCAAGAGCATTCAATCAATGTTTGCTTTTGTCATAAATGTCCCTTTATCACCTCCATCCATCGTCCAAACACCCAGAGCACTTTACTCAGAGTGTGGACAGCAAGAACCAGAAGTGGTTGTCCAATATTTCCACAAGAGTCTCTGAGCCAACCACCAGCTTCCTGGGACAGTGTGATGGGTAACGTTTACCCTGTGAGTGTTTGGCACCTAGAGACAGAGCCCACAGCAGCACTTCTCCTTTCTGGGACAGTCCCTCACACAGCCTCACTGTCACAAGGACGGGGACACTGACTGGGTGCCCCCAGCATGGCTCAAGCCAGGCAGCCAAACCAGCCTTCTCGGTGCCAGGCAGGCTCTGCTCCCACAGGACTGCTTGCTAGGAATAGTTTATTTGCCTCAGGAGGGGTGGCGGCTCTGGAAACTTCTCTGCTTCTCAGCCAAATCCTGGACCAGCTCAACAAAGGCCTGAACACCCCGGGGCAAAAGCTGCAGGACCAAGTCTCATTATTACTACAGAAGATCTGAATTCTGTATCATACCACATGGCTAGCCTTCAGTCCTGGGGCACTGAGAAGAGAGGAAGGCTGAGCAAAGTAGGGCAAGGGGACTCAGGTCAGATCTGCCACCATGTCTGAGCCCCAGCTCCCATCTCAAGGCTGGCAGGCACTCAAATATTCATTACCTTAATAAGCGAATGAATGGAAATAATAATGATAATAAAGGAATTTTTCCAGAAACACTTCCACACACGTTACTTTTCCCTTCTAGATTTTTCCAGGTGCAGATATATTTTTATACATTTATAGAACTACAAATGCTATATACATGCAATTTTGCATTCTGTATATTTTCACTTAATATAATATCATAAATATGGTCATGTTATCACCCAGGCTTCCTAAGAGCAGCTGTGCATGGAATAACCCATCGTATGTTATACCATGGCATGTTTAACCATGACCTCGCCGCCAGACATCTGTCTGGGTGGGGGTTTTTTGTATTACAGATAATACACATAACCTCATAAATTTTGCATTTCTTTTCCACTGAATAACTCTGCCTTAGAATAAGCTCCCTTGGAGGGATGAACAGAGTCAAAGCGTATCTATTGTCCCAATGTTATAGATGAGGAGAGAAATACCCTGCCACCCACCCTCAGTCAGAAACAGGACCCACTTCCCAGTACTTTCATTAGTCAGCAACAGAGCTTTTGATCACAGGTTTAGTGCGTATACCATTCCCAAACTCCATTCTTTAATAAGAAATGAGGGCTGAGTTTCAAAATCCCTGTACGATTCGACAGGATGGACAAGAGGCCACTGAAAAGCCACCTCTGGCCCTGGTACCCATCATAACCTTCCCTTCTCATCACTCCTTCCTCCTCACTGCCAGGCTCCTGGCTCCCTTGAGCGTGACACCTCCTTGTGTGTCGCCCAGGCACCAGCTGGAGGCACGTCATGGCTTCCAACTCACTCCCTTGGGCCCCTGCCCTGGTTGGTACTCAGCTTCCAAAGCTCCTTCCCAGGTACATCCCTGTGGTATCCCTCTCTAGCCTTCTGAGCTCTTTATTCAAATATTACCTTCTCGGCACAGCATCCTGACCCGTCCCTTAAAATTATATCATCCCTTACAGCACTGGGGTGCCTTGGTCGATTAAGCATCTTACTCTTGGTTTCGGCTCAGGTCATGATCTCAGGGTCATGAGATCTAGCACCGCACTGGGCTCTGTGCTCAGCATGGAGTCGGCTTGATCCTCTCCCTCTGCTCCTCCCCTCCATGCTCTCTCTTTCTCTCTCTTTCATAAGTAGATAAAATCTTAAAAAAGAAAAAAAAAATCATACCACCGCTTGCCCCTGGCACTCTTCCCTACTCTGTTTCCACGGCACAGTCACATTTTAACAATCTATTTTACTTACTCACTCACTGCCTTACCATCTCCCAACCTGATATCTTTGTCCGTTTTGTTTACTATTTCCCCCCAGTTTAAAATAGGACCTAGCCCATAGTGGGGGCTGCACCCACTAATGAAATACCTGTTGAGAAAACAAATACAAAGAGTCTTACTCTGTGCCAGGCATTGTGCCCTCCTTGGCTCATCTCACTTATGATGAACAACAATCCTATTAGAATCCCCATTTCACAGATGGAGAAATTGTTGCTCAGACAGGTTATGCAATTTGCCCAAAGATGCACAGCTAGCCAGGATGGGAATGGGCCTTGAACCCAGGTCAGCAAGTGCCAAAATCTGTGCTTGTACCTACAAGGTACTGCTCATTCTCCTGGCCTTTTATCCAAATACAGGACCAGTCCTATATTGGCCAGCAGAGCCTTCCAGAACAAGACCAAGAATCTACCCTGTGGGGGCAGCCTGGCTGGCTCAGTTGGTAAACATGGGAGCTTTGATCTTGGGGTCAGGAGTTCTACCACCATATCAGGGGCAGAATTTCAGAATTTACTTTAAAAAAAAAAAAAAAAAGGGCAGCCCAGGTGGCTCAGCGGTTTAACACTGCCTTCAACCCAGGGCGTGATCCTGGAGTCCTGGGATCGAGTCCCACATCGGGCTCCCCGCGTGGAGCCTGCTTCTCCCTCTGCCTATGTCTCTCTTTCTCTCTCTGTGTGTGTCTCTCATGAATAAATAAATAAAATCTTTAAAAAAAAAAAAAAAAAGGAATCCATCCTGTGATTAAAAAGGGAAGAGGAGGCAGGAGTGGCGAGCCCAGGCAGTGGACCCCAGGAGCCCACTCCTGCTCCACTTCCTCAGGAGAACAGCAAGTGTGACTTGCAGAACACAAGCCCAGTCTAGTTTGGCAGCCACAGGGTGACAGAGGTCAGTTAGCTGTGACAAGTGGATTGGGGCTTTGACAACAGGGTGCTAAGAAAACAAATCCTGCCAGACCAGGAAACTGCTTAAACCCACCAGGGCCTGAGAGGAAGTTTAGTTTCAGTTGTTAGATGCCCAAGACAAGCTCTGGTCATCTGAGGCCACCTAAGGCTCTTTCCAAGAATAGTCAGAAGCCCCCTCTGGTTGAGGGACCAGAGGTGGGGGAAGATGTGAACAAACCAGTTGTCACCAGTCACATGGTGAATCGCAGCCTGCATGGCCGGCCACACACAGGTATCAGGACTAAGCGACATCTTTGGCTTTTGGTTTCTTTTTAGTTTTTTTTTTTTTTTTTTCTTTAAACTACTTCCTAAAACTCTCAAAATTGTCAAAGATGCAGTTGCAAGACCGGCCTGGCGCTTTGTCTCTACTGCTCCCCTCGCCTCATAAACCACCAGACCAACCACACATAAAAAGTTTCCTGTCCCCTAAAGAGACAAGTTTCCATTCGCTGATGGATTCTTCCTTGCTCTGTTCTGTCCCCTGGGCCAGGGTGCCTCAGGGCCACCAAAGGGAATCTCCCCAGGGACTTACCTTCTCTCTCTCTCTCCCCTAAAATCCACCACCAGACCTGAAAAACAACTGTGGGGGGCGCCTGGGTGGTTCAGTCAGTTAAGCATCTGCCTTCAGCTCAGGTCATGATCCTGGAGTCCCAGGATCAAACCCCAAGTCAGGCTCCCTGCTCCTCTGCTTCTCCCTCTCCCTCTCCCCACACTTGTGCTCACACGCACTCTCTCGCTGGCGCTCTCTCTCTCTCACGCTCTCTCTCAAATAAAAAAAAAAGTCTTTAAAAAATAAAAAAAATAAAAAGAAACACAACTGTGCCTGCAAGTCATCGGCACCAGGCCCAAGTGCTACCCACTACGCTGCCTTTCTAACCAGAGTGCTTTGAAACAGAAGCCAAGTTCTTTGAGATGGAGTCAGATAAAGAGCCTTGGCTCTGAACCTGCCTCCCCCCACCCTCTCCCACTCAAGGATGCTTCTTTCTCCATCTTCCTTCCCCACCAGGGGTCATCCACCTTCCCCCTATGCCTCCTTTCTGCTGCAAAGGGTCACCTGCTAATCTAGACTCCAATATTCTGGTCAACTCCTCTTCTTTACAACTTTGAGGTCATCTAGTTCAAAACAGTGTGGAAAAGGAGAGATTTTCAAACCCTTTTCCACCTAGCATTATGTCTTCCAAAACGCTGAGTGTTACTAAAGTAACACTAAGAGTGTTACTAAAGGTCTTTTCTGACCTCTCTGCTCCAAACAAGACCCAAGGTCCAGCAGATTTCTGAGGGGTGCAGACAAATGAACACGAATGTGAATTCAGACCATTCTAGATTTGAACCCCGGCTCTACCAATTACTGTATGACTTTGGGCCTTATTTCTCATTCACAAAGTAGGCTGATAAAGTTATCATTACTGAGAAGTTAAGTGAGAGAACACCTATAAAAAGCTTGATTTGTGGAAGTTGGACAAGTCTACCTCTGATTAGCTGTAACAAGGAAGGAGGACATGGGGAGCCCAAGATACCATATTCCTAGAATCTGGCCTTCCCTTCCCATTTGGCAATAAACTCATCTACTAGAAACCCAAGAAGCTAGCCAAAGCTGACCTCCAACTCAATGCTATCAGAGCACCTTATAGCTTATGAGTCACCAAGCCTGCTCCAAACAAAATGGCAGCCAACATCTTCCACAGCCCAGTTCCTAGAACCGCCACAGGGTCACAGCTCACTAGGTGATACATTCAAGGCTGCCCAGAGGCTGAGCATCTAGGATCATCTACTCAGACCTCATCCCCCAGATCTTTGCTCTACCCAAAAAGAAGAAAATATTTGAAAAGCACAGTGTTCTCTCGTCTATATCCCCAAGAAGACGCACAAGTCAGAGTGCCTGGCCCGGATTGGATGGGCCAGGGCAGAGTAGCTCAGCAAGAAGGGGGTTTCCCGTGTCTATTTCTCAGGCTTGTTTCCCATAATTGGCACCTAGATACTCATACCTGGTATCAGCAGCACCACTTCTGAGTTGGCAACCTCAGTTCTCAGGGCCCCTTCCTTGCAAGAGGCCCAGGATCCCCTGCCCCACCCCCCAACTTGGCAGGCTGTGGCTGCCAGGCCTTACAGGAGAAAACTGAGTTTCAGTTAGCATGGGTGAAGGCTGGTGGCCCAGAGCACAGATTGGTTCAAATCAAGAAACATTTCCCAAGTCCCTGCACACCTCAGGATGTAGAGATGAGTCACTATGCGGGTCCTATGGGCTTTCATTCACACCCTCACTAGCACCTTCTAGCGGCTTACTCATCTACAAACTCCTCCACTAAGCCGACTTTCTTTCTTATTTACTCTTACATCCCAGAATAGTGCCTGACACATACCTGCTGGATTAGTACAGGAATTCTTCACCATAGCCCAACTTTAGGGAAACAGGCCCAAACTCCTGCCTATAAATCCCTGACTTCATGGTGCATCACCCATAGCCAAGCCAGGGTCCTCAGGGACCAGCACTTCCCACTGACCTCTAGGCACACTGGCCTCCTTTCCTGTCTTTGAAAATACAAGGCTCATTTCTGCCCCAGGACACTTGCACAGGTTGGTTCCTCTGCGTGGAATACTCTTCACTCAGGCTTCCATAAGACTGCTGCCTTCTCATCTGTCAGGACTCAGTGCAGACATCACCTCTGGGGTGGAGGCCTCTCCTGGCCACCCAACCTCAAGCAGCAACCTTCTCCCCAGTTTCATCACTCAAACACACTTCCAGGTTTCTCTCTCCCAGGTCCCCTTCTCTGTCTGATGGCTTTGGTCTTTTCTCTCTTTCCAAAAAGAACTACTCATTTTTCTCATTGCTTCTTTCTTAGGGCCTAAAACAGTGCCTGGCAAATAGGAGATGCTCAGGAGTCCCTGAATGAATACACAGAGAAGAGAAATAAACAGCAAATTCAGGATGGGGAAAGATTTCCACACTTTAAATATGTCAACAGTTTTACTTGTCAATTATATAAAAGACAGAACGGTGGGGAATAATTTAACAAAGCCAAAAAGTAAAAATAAAGAAAAAGCGGGGGAGAAGAAGAAATGGCAAGAAGATTGCAAAAAAAAAAACAAAAAACAAAAACACAAACAAAAAAACAAGATATTTACACAAGAGTATGATTTTTAAGATAGTTATCATCCAAAAAGCATAAAATGGAGAACAGTTTAGCAATTCCCATCACGAAAAATATCCATGCTCTTTGACCCAATAATTCCATTCCTGGGAATTATCCCAAGGAAATGAATTCAGAACTGGAACAAAAATAAAGAGGCGCCTGTGCAAAGATGATTACAGTCACATTGTTTACAATAGCAGAAATCTGGAAACAACCGAAATGTCCAACAATAGGGGAAATGCTTTGGCAAATTACAGCATGTCCACTGGATGGAATATCATGCAGCAACTAAAATGACCAAAAGAGAATCATGGAAAAGTGTTTTAGAACAAGGTTGAGGGATCCCTGGGTGGCGCAGCGGTTTGGCGCCTGCCTTTGGCCCAGGGCGCGATCCTGGAGACCCAGGATCGAATCCCACATCGGGCTCCCGGTGCATGGAGCCTGCTTCTCCCTCTGCCTGTGTCTCTGCCTCTCTCTCTCTCTCTCTCTCTGATGACTATCATAAATAAATAAATAATTTAAAAAAAAAATTTAAAAAAAAAAAAAAAAGAACAAGGTTGAGAGGAGGCTAAAAAGCACTGAATCCCTTATTACCAGGCACTGTCCATCACACCTTCTGTATCTGTATTTGGGACACTTCACCCGAGTCCCAAAGAAACATATTCCTATTCCCTTTTAACTAACAAGGAAACGGAGGTTCAGAAAACTAAAGAACCTGCCGTGGTCACAGAGCTATCAAGGAGTAGAGTCCTGACGTGAACGTGACCTTCTGCCCCCAGAGCCTGTGCATACCCTGAGGTCCTCACTGTACCCCTCAGTGTCCAGACTGTCCTTTCCTGTAATGACATCATGACTGTACTTGGGAGGCCAATCCAGATCTGAAGCAGCTAGCAAAAAGTGACAGGGCATCTGAGAAACACCTGTGAGAATACTTGGCAAAAAGCAAAGAAGAGACGGGCAGCCCCAGTGGCGCAGCGGTTTAGCGCCGCCTGCAGCCCGGGGCGTGATTCTGGAGACCCTGGATCGAGTCCCGCATCGGGCTCCCTGCATGGGGCCTGCTTCTCCCTCTGCCTGTGTCTCTGCCTGCCTCTCTCTCTCTGAATGAATAAATAAATAAATCTTTAAAAAAAAAAAAAAAGCAAAGAAGACAAAATAACAATGGAAACCACCTTTGTTGGAGGCAAGAAAACGCACAGAAAAGAAGCCAGAGAGTGGTCCGCAAGACCAGGCATCGGGAAGGACAGCTGAACCATGAGCCAAGAAGCACGAAGGGCAAGCAAGCCTGGAAGCTCCTGGAAACTGGGTCTGCCCATCCTTACCCACACTTCTCCCTAGGGCTACATTCAGCAGCACTCAATAAATGCTGGCTGAAATACACACATCTCATGGTATATGTGGATAAACCAAGATAAAAGCTAGAAGAGGAGATACTAGAGCCAGGGAGATGAGTGGACTGGAAATCGGGACCGCCACCCTATGATCACGGGTCTGGTGGCCCATGGCAGGGCTGCGAGACTTTGAAGGAAGGCGATGAAGCATTCCTGGACTTCACCATCTGAGAACAAATGGCACAGGAAGGAGATTTGGCTTAGCTGATGACCTGGCCTCCCTGCACTGTGTGGGCTGCCAGAAGCCAGAGTAAGCTTCCAGAGGGAATGGAAACGGTCATTTCATGAGGAAAGGTATAGAGATTCCTCCCGCCTGCTGGAGTAGGTACGGCTCTGCTCGGAGGCAGAGGGCTGGACTAGAAGACCTCCCTGGCTCACTCTGCTTAAGGCCAACTGCCCAGCACCACCACTCTCAAAAGCAGGCTTACTTAGGGGGAAAATGCCATAGAGGGCCCAAGATTAGCTAGGGCTGCTTGTTACTGAAAATGGGGGTGATCACTACTTTGGGGGTTCATCATATCATTCCCTCTACTCTTGTACATGTTTGAACATTTCCATAAGAGAGCTTTCTTTCTTTTTTTTATTTTAAAAGATTTTATTTACTTATTCATGAGAGACAGAGAGAGAGAGGCAGAGACACAGGCAGTGGGAGAAGCAGGCTCCCTGTTGTGGGAGCTTGATCTACACTGCAGCCAAAGGCAGACACTCAACCACTGAGCCACCCAGGCATCCCCATTAAGAGAGCTTTCAAAAAATGAAAACTCCCAACCCAGGCATTTCATGTAAAAATCACCAGGGCCCAGCCCAGGCTTTGCAGCTGCCCTCTAGATCCCAGAAAAAGACCACCAGGGTCTACACAAATTATTCTATGCCAAGAGATTTTTCAGGACAAAGGGAGAGGAGTTTGCAGATGCAACGCAGGCAGTATAAGCAGGTAATTAAGAATGTCCGTGTTTGGGGATCCCTGGGTGGCTCGGGGGTTTGGCGCCTGCCTTTGGCCCAGGGCGCGATCCTGGAGTCCCGGGATCGAGTCCCGCATCGGGCTCCCGGCATGGAGCCTGCTTCTCCCTCTGCCTGTGTCTCTGCCTCTCTCTCTGTGTGTGTCTATCATAAATAAATAAATAAACCTTAAAAAAAAAAAATGTCTGTGTTTAATTCACTGTTTGGTCTCTCCTTAGCTGTGTGTCTCTGGGCAAGTCACTTAAACTCTCTATACCTCAGTTTCTTCCTCTGTAAAATGGGGATAACCAGAGGACCTTCCTGACAAGGCTGCTGAGGGGAGTAAATGGCACATGTAACTCCTAACAGGGGGGTGAGGCATGGAGTAAGCTTGCACTAAAAGTTGCCTATGATGATAGATCCATTTTGTAACATAGATAGTCATTTCGGAAACTGTGCATCCATTTGATCAGTAATCTGAAGAAAACAAAAAAGGGTGAAACAGGCCAGCTACTTCTGAGACCTCAGGCAGCACACCCAGCACCTCTAGAGCGGCCCCAGGCCCCCATCAGCCAAAGGGCTGGAGAGAGCTCCTCCTTTCAAAAAGCCAGCAGCTTCCTTTCCTTCCCATTCTAGGCCAGCATTTCCTTTTTTGTTTTAAAAAGCATTCCTCGTCCGCAGCCCAGCCCTTCCCCTGCCCTCAACAGCCCTAGGCTCAAACACACCCACAGCCATCTGCATTTCTCTGGGATCGTTTTCTGCCCACCAGCTAGTAGGGTCTCCAGGTTTCTGGGAGGCCCAGAGTGAGTGTGCCCTTGACACCAGGCTAACCAGCATGGGGTGGGGGCGGGGGGGGGGGGGTGGGGGCGGGGGGGGGGGGGACGGGACACGGACACAGGGAGAGCAAGAGTGAGGATTCCAGTGGGCTGTTTTCGTCACCCAGGTGGAAGAATTAAGTGAAATACGTCTTAAAAAAATATACCTCGGGATCCCTGGGTGGCGCAGCGGTTTAGCGCCTGCCTTTGGCCCAGGGCGCGATCCTGGAGACCCGGGATCGAATCCCACGTCGGGAGCATGGAGCCTGCTTCTCCCTCTGCCTATGTCTCTGCCTCTCTCTCTCTCTCTGTGTGTGACTATCATAAATAAATAAAAATAAATAAAAATTAAAAAAAAAATATATATATATATATGTGCTCATGTGATGCCCACAACACACTGTGCTTCCCTATGTAAAGAACCTCCCTCGATAAGGCAACCTCACACAGCTTGGCAAGTCTATGGAGTCCCTAACCTCTCCATAAACCACCTGATTTAAACTGGAATCTCAAATGGGACCCCAGCATCATAAAAACAAAGCTTAGCTAATTAACTATAAGCCTACAATTTCTTCCCTCTTTCCTTAAGCCAGTTCATGGCTTAAGGAAGTATTTCCCCAATTATGTTCAGTGGAATACAGATCCCTGGATAAATAATAAGTTTTGGGGTCACCTGGGCGGCTCAGTCAGTTAAGTGTCTGCCTTCAGCTCAGGTCATGATCCCGGGGTCCTGGGATCGAGTCCCATGTCAGGCTCCCTGCTCAGTGGGAGTATGCTTCTCCCTCTCTCTTTGTCCCTACCCACTGCGTGTGCATGTACACACATGTGTTCTCTCTCAAAGAAATAAATAAAATCTTTAAGTAATAAAATAAGTTTGGGAACACTTGCTGCATAACTTCTCAGAGCCTATAAAACACCAACCATCTTCAGGAATCTCCAGGAGGGAGTGGGCTGATATGGTGCATTCTCAACCACGAGGAGGCCTCTTTCACAGATACAGTATGGGAAAAGCTGCATTAAGCCCTTTCAAGAGCCCCAGACTCGGGGGAGGGGGCTCTCAGAATACTGTCCAATGGCAGAGAACACTCAAGTCCCAGCCAGCAAAACTCTGAATGCACCAGGAATAAAGCTAGTCCTGCTTATCCATGCCCAAATCAAACCCAAACTAATTGACTAAACTGGGACTCAAAACCTCCAGGCAACATGCTGAAGGAAACCCCAGCACTCTATAAGCAGCGTATCTCAAGAGAAAAGCAAAACTCTCATGATTCAAGTTACAGATTGGAGTCTGTAGTTTATTCTGCACAAAAAGTTATTTTTCCTAACCATGGCTGGTCTATTCCATGGACTGCAGTAATGCTGTCTTTCCCTCTCTCTCTTTTTTTTTTTTTTTTTTATTTTAAACACGTCTTAATTCATTCTTGCAATTATTCTGTGGGTGGAAAAATGAAAGCGGGGAGAAAAACAGCAAGCAAACAGGATACTTCAGCTCCATTATTTTGAAAGGCAATCTGCCCAGTTAAAACACACTGCTGCCCACCAAGGCCAGAACAGCAGAGAAGTACAGATGCATATAAACATATAGGGTTTATATACAGCCGCAGCTTGAACTGAGGCTTTTTCAGTGCAGATGAGAAACAGTTATGCCTAGGAAAAAGTGACAAAGCATTTCTGATCCCAGCATCTGTCCCCAGCATACCCCTCTGCATCTCTACCTGGGGTCTCTGACAGGGCAGAAAGCCAAGATGGACAGAAAGACACTGGATTAAAAGGTTATATCTTCTAGAAGTCTCAGTAAATGATGTATAATGTTACCATGACATTAAAATCAATAATGTATCATGGAATATAATGCAAAATCTGCACAAATTTAAGACAGACAGCAGGCCCTACAGGAGTAAAAGTTCACCCACCCAAGTCTCAGGGGATCTTTCAGTGGAAGGATGAGAAACCCTGGAAAGTACATAGGTTCAAAGACAGATATAGCCCATCCTGACTGAGCCAGCCCACTGGCTAGACCCGTTTTCAAAAAACGTCCCACCCACAGAGACCCCAAGCTGTTCCCCAAGAATCTATCCACGGCCTAGGGTCCCCAAGGCACTGAGATGGGGCCAGGAAGGCGAACCCATTTGCTCACTCTTGCAGGAAACTCCTAGAGGCGGAAGACCCCAGTAGCACAGGAGGGTGAGAAAGCAGGCTACAGCCATCAGCGTAGGTGGTTTGTTTTAAGATTCTATGTATTCATTTGAGAGTAAGAGGAGAGAGAACAATGGGGGCAGAGGATACAGGGAGAGGGAGAAGCAGATTCCCCATTGAGTGGAGAGCCCGAAACAGGACTCGATCATGACCTGAGCCGAAGGCAGATGCTTAACCAACTGAGCCACCAAGGGGCCCAGTTCTAGATGGTTTAAGGATCTCACTGGCCGGCCCCTTGGGTCTGAATCCCAGCTCAGTGCCTGGTCACTCCTCTACCTTTGGATAAGTAATTCTCTAATAGGGACTCCTGCAGACTCACGCCCCACTCAGGCCTTCAGTCTCCTTCCTCACCTGACCTGCAAGACGCCAGGGCTAGACAGATGGAAAGCCCAAGATCCTTTGAAACCCTCTTGCCAAGATACCTCAAATAGTTCTCTGATCAAAATTTGTGGTTGGTGAGGAAGACAAGGCTCCAGTTCAGTGAGGGGCCTTCCATGAGCTCCAAGGGATAAAACCTCACCTCACCGCCTGGCTGTCCCCTGCCCATAGGCACCCAGCCCCTGGACACAGAAGACCTAATTGCCCTTGTATCAAGGGAAGTTCCCTCTTCTAGTCGGTCAGCCCAAGTCCCCCTCCCAAGTTTGCTGCAGGCAATCACAAAACTGGAACCCACAATCCTTGACCCCAGAACCTCAGCCTCGGCAGCTGCAAAACGAGAATCCATAATTCCCAACACATAACCCAGTAGAGCCTGAGGGACCACATCTTTCCTGTCTCCTGTTTACAGTACTCAACCTCAGGGTGGATACAAATGCAGTGGCAAAGGGGTACATACATAAAGGCTACCATTTTGTACATCCTGGCATTCATGTTGGGAAAGGGGACATATATTACACCCTAAAGATTTTAAAGAATAGGATCAGAATTGCATTGTGGGGATCCCTGGGTGGTACAGCGGTTTGGCGCCTGCCTTTGGCCCAGGGCGCGATCCTGGAGACCCGGGATCGAATCCCACTTCGGGCTCCCGGTGCATGGAGCCTGCTTCTCCCTCTGCCTGTGTCTCTGCCTCTCTCTCTCTCTCTCTGTGTGACTATCATAAATAAATGAAAAAAAAAATTTTAAAAAAAAAAGAAAACAGCCTGAATGGGATCCCTGGGTGGCGCAGCGGTTTGGCGCCTGCCTTTGGCCCAGGGCGTGATCCTGGAGACCCGGGATCGAATCCCACGTCGGGCTCCCTGCATGGAGCCTGCTTCTCCCTCTGCCTGTGTCTCTGCCTCTCTCTCTCTCTCTGTGTGACTATCATAAATAAATAAAAATTAAAAAAGGAAAAAAAAAAAAAAGAAAACAGCCTGAATGGCCAACACTAGGAGGACTGGCTCGGTGAATTTATGGTATGACCACACAACGCAGCCACCAACAGTGATGATGCATATCTATATGCATTAATGTAGACAGAAGACACTGTATTGCAAGGCACATGGTATGCTCTGCAAATGTGTATGTGTACATCCATATGCAAATGCAGAGGATAAAAACACTGGAAGAATATACAGCAAAATGTGAGTAAGAATTAACCAGATGAAGCGCGCCTGGGCGGCTCAGTGGCTATCTGCCTTTAGCTCAGGTCACGATCCCCGGGTCCTGGGATCGAGTCCAGCCAGCATTGGGCTCCCCATAGGGAGCCTGCTTCTCCCTCTACCTATGTTTCTGCCTCTGTGTGTCTCTCATAAATAATGTAATGTAACTTAATTTTTAAAAAAATTTAACCAGATCTGAGAAATGGCATGATAGGTGTTTTTTTTTTCTTTTGTTCATCTGTATTTTCTTTTTTACATTGAACATGGATCATTATGTGTATTTCTCAAATATTTTTTCTAAAGTACAAAGCTAAAGAATATTTATCAGAGGGATTATTCAGAAAGAATAAGGCAGGTATCCATTAAAAAAATTATGAGCAAGCTGATCTCTAGGCAGCTTCTTGTTTCTCAGAGTGACACCAACACAATGCTTGTTGCATCTCAGACCTGTCTTTGAGGATGTGACGCGCTGCACTTTAAGGAAGCAGCCCCGAGCCCAGCTCAGAGGCTGCATGGCCTAGGGTCGCCACCAGAAGGCCCAGTCATCTGAGCAACCAAACATACACCCCTAGGCTGCCCTTTCTGTTACAGGCCACTTCCTGGGCCTCAGCAGCCATGATCCTGATCAGCATCCCCACCATGTAGTTGCAAAGTTCAGAATGAAGGTTCTGAAGACCAGCCAATGAGGTTTTGTCACCTATTCACTCAGTCTCTTAATCCCTCTGAGCCACAAAGTCTTCATTTGCCACACGAGAATAAAGACTCCTAAGGCAATATATGCCAAGGGCCTAGCAAAGTGCTCCACCCAGAACAGCTGAATAAGAATGTTTCTGTTCCCTGTCCACTCTCACTGTACTGGAAGGCCATTCCCATAACCCCAAAGGCACGTACACAGCTTTTTCTTTCAACGTAATGTGAGAGAAGATTCTAATCCACCTATTCTGAAAAGACATATACTTTTTTCTTTAGAACACTTGTTTTTTTTAATTCACTTGAGAGAGAGAGTGAGTGAGAGCAGGAGCAGGAAGGTCGGAGGGAAAGAGAGAAGCAGACTCCCTGCTAAGCAGAGAACTCCATGCAGGGTTCAATCCCAGGACCACCGGATCATGACCTGAGCTGAAGGCAGAGGGTTAACTGACTGACCCACTCAGGGGGCCCCAAAAGACATACCCTTTTTTAAAAACACAGCTTAGAGAGATTTGGTTGCAGGGTTTGCTACATCCCCCACCACTGCAGACACTGCTACCAAGGACCAGCGCACCTCTGGCACCTCTGCCGACCCTCTCCAGACCACAGCCAGCAGGCAGGTTCAGAATACTTGTAGTAGGGAATGCAACTCCCCCCTCCCCCCATATCACCCCACAGGGGAAGGAGGCATTCCCATTATCATCCCCAGGCAGCAAATCAACAGCCTCCTGGCACTCACTCAAAGTTGGGCTGCAGATGTGGTGAGGCCTTCCTCCAGCACCACCCAGCCCTCCTCAGCCTCAAGAAACTCCAGGACCCTTTCCAGGTCACCACCCAGGCATGCTAGTGACAAGTTCCACCAGGGAAAAAGCTGCCAAGGCAAAAGCAGACACCAAAGGGGACGCTGCCCCATCTCTGCATCCGCTCAGGGACAGCCAGGGTTCAAACCCCCAGCAGGAGGTTGAAACTCTGGAAATGGAACACAAGAAGAGAAATGCCCCATTCTGGAGCCATGGCTGGTAGGGAAAGGAAACCAGCTTTCAGTCACAGCCCTGCCAGGGATGCAATTTGGGATACTGAGACTCTGGGAATATTTCCCACAGAAACAGAAGGCTAGACTGGCCAACCATTCAATCATATTCCCGATTCCTAAGCACTCAGCAAGCCATGTTACTGGAGTCACTACAGTTCACCTGCCTGGCTCCCCATTAGATTCAAAGTGTCCCCCAAAGACCAGGAAAACATCCTACCTACCTCAGAATCCTTGCCAGGGTGGCTGCAGCTAGCTCAGCAGGCAAACCAGTAATAACAGAAGGTTTGTCCAGTGAACAGATGTTCATGCAAACCCAAAGGGCCTGATCTCTGAGGACAAACGGCACCTGTCTCCTTTCCAGTGCCAGTCCTCTCCTCTCTTGGGGTGGGGGAGGGCATCATGGGGAGAGCTTGGGTACTCCATGCAGCAGGGTTGTGACCTGTATCGCAATCAAGCTGGGTGAAAGGCAAGCCCCACTGACCTTCCAAGTAGCAGCAGGGCCTGCCCCAGGTGCTTTCTGGCTCCAGGGAAACTCCTCACAGAAGTGGCCAAAGTGCAGACTGGAGCTACCCCAATGTCGCCCTCCCAGCAAGACCCCTGGGCAAGGTCCTTTGAGGACTCCTTTCTCCAAGTCACTTCCATAGGAGGGATTTCTCTCTATAAGAGCACAAGGTGGGGAGATTTGGCATGCCTTGGCCTGTTCTGGAAAGTACTAGCAGGCTGGCAGAAAAGGGCAAAGTTACAATGCCACTAAACATGAATCTTCATGAGGCACTGCTATCTCCCCAGAGCCTAGCACAGATTTGGCCCACAAAGCAAGAACACACGAGGGAATGCACTGACATGGGGCTCCAGGCCCAGCTGCGAGGTCAGCCAGGTATCCCTGTGTGAGCACATCTGGGAATAAGAACATTCTATCCTGCCTCGATAGAGTTCCCAGACCCCCAAGGAGGGTCTGATGGAGGCACGGCACCAGCTTCCACTAGTAGAAAAGTAGCCTCACAACTTTGTTTACAAATGCAGACTCTGAGTTCAGATTTTGACTCCTTCCCTCCCCATCTAGAGAGAAAAAAATGTGTGGTAAAAGTGGGTGGATTTCCAGAAAATATCAGGAGACTGAGAGGGGTCCAGCACCCTGGCTGTCAGGTAGGAGGCACACATTAAATCCCTCTCCTTCTACTCTTCTGAACCCAAACGAAATCCTCACAGGGCAGCTGGACACGCTCACCCCCACACATCATCCTACCCTGCAATCTCGGCCACCACCAGCAGCAGCACCCAGGTCAGAGACTTCCAGGGCATCCCACATGCTGTTTCTCCCAGCGAATGCCTATTGAACAAAGGCCAGAGTGGGCTGGGGTTCCTAACATTCTGGGAGAAGTCTAGCGCAGTTGTATAAGCCAAAGCCTTCTGGTCAGCCCCTTTCTTCAAAAGCCAGGAATCCAATGTTGCAAGCATAGTCTCTGGGGGCCCTGGCCTGGAATACGATGGGAAAAGAGCCTGCAGAAGAGAAAAGAAAGGGCATCGCCACTGCCCTGCCCACCTCACTACGTGCTGGTGGGATTATCTCCCGGCCTGTGTCACCCACCTTCAGGAAACAAGAGCCAGCTCTATAGGAGTACCTTCCCCTGAGGGTGGCCTGTGTCATGAAGGCCACTGGACCCTCACTAAGGGAAATTTATAGGTAAAATATCTTGGTAGTAAGACATGGACTTACAGATACAACACTGCAGGTTTATGTGGTCTCATCCCCACTTTACAGATGGGAAAGCTAAAGGCTCAGAAATCATGGACCTTGCTCAAGGTCACACAGACTCTCAAACCTGAATTCAAAGCTGTCCGCCACACTGTCCCTATCAGCAGAATTCTCTAATACACTTCCCCCCTATTTTATCAGTTTGGTAAATCCGGGTTTTAGAACGCTTTTAAAACAGGGGCAAGCGTAACAAACGTTTGATTCAACCCAACTGAATAAACCCCTTCACTAAACCACAGAATTGAGAGCCACAAGAGCCTGAGGAAATCCACTCCAACTTCCCTGTTCAGGCCCGGAGGCTGAGGCCTCCACCGCTCTAAGAGCTTCATTTAAACAGGCTGAAGGCAGCCCTAGGGAACCAGTTCCTGAGGTCTAAATTCCCATCCCCAAAAACAAACTAGGTCCTGCCTTTTCTGTGGTATGGACCCAAATCTACATCACAATGGAGACAGAGCAAGATATTTCCCCTTCGGGCCTTTGGATGGGTTTCCCGCTGCCAATAAACACTCAGGAGGGAGGCCACTGAAAAACACAGCTCAGAGAACTGAATAGTGGGATGCTATGAGGTGTCATGATGCCATGCCTTTGTCAAGATTAAGGACTTTGCAAGTCAGGGTACCTTGTGGGCAAAGCATCCTTTCCAGGGAACGAACAGTAAATGGTTCTCCTGCATCCACTCTGTGAACCAGGAGCTCTTCTGAGCAACATGGGGACAATCGGAGAGAGGCCAACACAGAGAACTTTCATCTCAATAACACAGCAGTCCAACAAGACACATGCTGCTGGACGATGATCCCTCCTCCCACAACTAAGCCACACAGGCCCCCTATTGTGTCAGTTTAAAAACTGAACTTTGCTGGGCCAACACATTCGGCTGTGTTCAAGAAACCAGTTTCTCTCACCACTTGGAAAACAGCAGCATGCCCGCAAGAAGGGACAGCTGGGGGGGGGGGGGGTTGTCGGTTGGTTTGTTTTTTAAGCAAAGTCCTGGTCATTCTGCTATAGCAACTGGAACAAAAAGAATAATAGCCAGCACTGATTAGATGCTTCCAATGTCCCTGGTTCTATAGCTTTTAAGAAAACTGAACGGGACACCTGGGTGGCTCAAGCGGTTGAGCATCTGCCTTTGGCTCAGGTCGTGATCCTGAAGGTCCAGGATGAGTCCTGCATTGGGCTCCCTGCATGGAGCTTGCTTCTCCCTCTGCCTGTGTCTCTGCCTCTCTCTGTGTGTCTCTCATTAATAAATAAATAAATAAAATCTTTTTAAAAAATCATTTAAGACAACAGAACTGCAGGAGAGAAATCACCCTCCCCTCCCAAAGCATTTTGGATCAAACAGGGATTCAGGCTTCTGGTGTGCTCAAATCTTTGGCTGGTCGTATAGCAGCCGCCAGAGGCAATCAGCAATAAGGGGTTGGGGGCTGAGGGGGCAGTTAGGTTGAGAAATTAAGGTTCTAATAAAACAAAACATCCCCAAATCTGCAGAAGGCCAGATGAGCTAATGCAAGGTGGAAAGAAGCCACTTCTGCAAGATGGGGCAGCAATTAAGTGGTGCCTGGCATTTTGCAGCCCTTCGAGTCTCTGGACGACAAATGCTAGTTGGGAATGCACTAGTTTTCCTCTATTGTGTATGGGGGAGGGGGAGACTCCCCCATTCTGAGAACCCAACCACCCTTTTGACTGGTTCTTCCAAATCCTTTTAATACTGCACTTCCCGGCTAGAATTTGAGGGAGGAGGGCCTGCATATCTTATTTCTTCTTTAAGCTGAAGACCGTCTCCTCCAGAACCCCTTATATTTAAGGGGTCATCTTCGCACCAAAGGCGTTGTGCCCCAGCACAATCCTCCCTAAACCCAAATCCAACGTTTGAGGAGTGGGGGAGTCGGCGGGTAATTATATTTTGAGCGGTGAAATGCTGTGCGAAAGCAAAGCACCAAATGCCTGAACAGTAAAATGCAGTTTCAGCAAACACGTTTTGAAAAGCGGCAGACAAAAATCCTGTAGGAGAGGAAAGGAAGGAACAAGCCGGAGCCTGGGGCGTGAGGGGAAGACAGAGAGAGAGGGAGAGAAAGAGGGAGAATGGCGGGCCTGTGGTCACACTTCAGGGGGACCCCCCACGCCTCGTCACCCCGGCCCACGGCTGCTCGTCAGTCACAGCGGGAAAAGTCCAGCGTGTGACTCAGTGGCAGAATGAGTCCTGCAGCCCCGCAAAATGGAAACGGGGTGGGGGCAGAGATGGGGAGGCAGCGGGTGCCCGAGCGCGGCCCACCCCGCCCCCCGGCTCCTCCAGCCTCCACCCCAGCTCCCACTCCGCCCCTCCCCCCAGTCCTGCCCAAGGTGAGGGGCCGCTCCGGGGCTCCCAAGCCGCCGCATCCGCGCGCGCAGGAAGGAGAGGAAGCCTCAGGGGGGCGACCCGAGCTCCAGGACGCCTCGGGGCGGCAGTGCCCTGGGGCAGGAGGGAGGTGCCGGGGGCCGCTTCCCGGGCGCGCGGCCCCCTTACCTCCAGGGTCCGGATCTCCTGCTGGGTGAGGTCGTTGGACACCGCGCACTTGGTGCGCAGCCCGCGCAGGCTGCCGATGGAGATGTCGATGAGCTTCTGGAGCTGCCCGCACTGCTGCAGCGCCCGGCTGGCCGCGGCCCCGGGGCCCCCGTCCGCGGCCGCCACGTCCCCCCCGCCGCGGCCCTCCTTCTTCTCCCCCATCGCCACCGCGCGCGGCGCCGCTCTATCCATGCCTCGGCATCGGGGCGCGGGGGGACCGAGGCGGGGAGCCCGGGGAGCCCGGGGGCGCGGGCGCCTCGGGAGGGAGTCCGCGAGCGGGGAGGCCGGCCGAGGAGCGCCCCTCGGCGCCGCCGGAGCTCGCACGCCGCGACGACCGGCCGCCGAGCCCGCTGCCCCGCCCGCCCAGCCCGCTGCTCCGCCCGCCCAGCCGCGGCGGCAAAGCGAAAGCCGCGGCGACCCGACGGCTGCGGCTCCCGAAGCTTTTAAGTGGCAGCGGGGGCCGGGTCAGGGTAGCTGGGCATGCCGGGACTTGTAGTCCGCGCCCCGCACCTGCCGCCCGACCCGCGCCCTCGGGGCCCCTGTCCGCGCCCGGCGCCCTAAGCCCGGCGCCCCGCGGTCCAGGCCTTCCCCCCCGGCGGCGGGCTCCGGCTGCGCGAGACCGCCCCGCCTCTGCACCCCGGGAGTGGCTGCGGCGCGCCAGCTCCTCCCCCGGGCGCGCGGAGCCCGGGAGCCTCGTCTCCCCGCCCTCCCCCCACGCCCCACGCCCCACGCCCCACGCCCCACGCCCGCCTCCCGCCCGGGGGCTGCCCACGACCCCCGGATGGGGCGGGGCAGGGGCCCGTGGGCCCTGGATGGGGGGAGGGCGCGCTTCCTGCAATTCTGCAGCCGCCGCTGAACCCTGGAAGATGGGGATAGTGGAGGTTCCAGAATTTCTATGTGGGTTTAGGGGCCGCCATCTAGTGGGAAGGGGCCTAAAGTACTTGTCCTCTCGCTGGCTCGAAGAGCCTCTCGATTGTCTACGCCAAAGGGAATGCTCAGGCCTGGAGAAAGACGTCAGGGCTTTCTTCAGGAGCCTATTCGCCCACCCAAAGAAGTATCCCATCCCTCCGCCACCCCAAGCCAGCAGGCCGGTCCAGACACTTGGGGTGGCACGTTGATTTGTCATGGGCTTGGAGTGCTCTAGAGCAAGACAGCCTGGGTTCAAATTCACACTCTACTTAGCTGTGTGACTTGGGCAAAGTTAGCTCACCTCTGAGTGTCTTGAGTTTCTGCATCAGTAAAAATGAGGTGATAACAGTACCTATCTCATAGGGTTCCTATAAAGAATGAGTTGGGGGCGGGACACCTGGGTGGCTCAGTGATTGAGCGTTTGCCTTAAACTCAGGGCCTGATGCCAGGAGGGGCAGAGGGGATGGAGTCAGGCGTCAGGACCCCAGTAGGAAGCCTGTTTCTCCCCCTGCCTATGTCTCTGCTTCTCTCTGTGTGTCTCTCATGAATGAATAAATAAAATAAACAAAATAAAATGAGTTAGGGGCACCTGGATGTATCAGTGGTTGAGCACCTGCCTCTGGGCATGATCCCAGAGTCCTGGGAAGGAGTCCTGCATTGGGCTCCCCACAGGGAGCCTGCTTCTCCCTCTGTCCGTGTCTCTGCCTCTCTGTGTGTGTCTCTCATGAATAAATAAAAATCTTAAAAAAAAGAATGAGTTAATGTATGGACCTAAATTGACTACTGACAGTGAGTAGTCACTGTATAAATGCTGGTACTTGTTACAAGCCAATCTCAGATCTCCTAACCATGCATGGCTCCAGACCCCTGCTGTGGACACCTTTACACACCATGGCCTGGGTGTGGGGGCCTGTCTATGCCATTTAACTCAGCATTCAAGCTGCAACACTCTCCCCACTCATCCCCCACACCACCTCCTGCCGGTTCACATGTGCCCTATTACTTGGCTAAACTGAAAAGCCAAGACTCTAATCAAAAGCACACAATTCCATTCTTCCAACATCTGCTAACCAGAAGAAATACTCTGAATTTTCTCTTGTAAGTGCCTTGGCTGCAGAGTGGCTGGCTAATTTATCTTTGTATCCTCTTCACTGAGCCAAGTACAGCACATGGCCCACAGCAGGAGCTCCATAAAATTGTGCAACCCAGTTCAGGAATTCTTCAGGCACAACCTCTGCTGAGTTTCTCCTATCTTTCAGACCAGCCCAGGCCTGGGCACTTTCTCTGTGTGTCTGTCTCTCTGTCTCCTCTTTTTTGAAGCATAAGAATGGAACAGGAGGTAGGGTCCAAGCATTATATTCCTACCTGAACTCTATACATAGTCAGTACTGGGTGGCAGTTTATATTAAACCTTCCTTTAATGTCACTTGACATTTCAAAACTAAAATACAAAATTATGGTAACTTTAAGATGTGCTTTTGCAAACTAACCCCTCCTCTGAAGATTTTCTGAAACACAAGAGGCTTCCTTCCTAACTCTTGACCCTTCCCACTCCTCACTTAAAACAGGACTCCCTGTACCATACCTATGAAGCCCCCACCAATGATTATTAGCTTAGCCCAGCCCACAGTCCTTGCAGGAGAGTAGTAACTGTCCTAAAAGAGAAACCAGTGTTCTCAAACTGTGAATCAGAACTGCCTGGAGGGGTTGGTGATGGACCCCACCCTCAGGGTTTCTGATTCAGTGGCTAGAAGATGCCAGGCTGGATAAGTTGCATTTCTTTCTTTTTTTTTTTTTTTAAGATTATGTTTATTTATTCATGAGAGACACACAGAGAGGCAGAGACATAGGCAGAGGGGAAAGCAGGCTCCCCACAGGGGACACCATCCCGGTACCCCAGGATTGCGATCTGAGCCAAAGACAGGTGCTCAACCACTGAGCCACCCAGGTGCCCCTATTTGCATTTTTAACAAGTCTTCAGGTGATGCTGCTGCTGTAGTTCTGGGAGCCTGAGCTTTGAGAAGCATTGGTGCAGAGGAAGGTCAGGGGGCCCAGAGAACGCTCTCCATGGGCCGCCCATACTAATGTCCTGGCTGGTCAAGAATCTCTGCTCAGCAGCCAAAGCTGCCTGGCTTGAGCGACTGACTTACTCTAACTCAATTCACAAGAGGTTTCCTGATAAGTGCCTATTTATGCATTTACATAAGCTGTAATTGCCACTGGGGCCTGGTTGACACATTTCCCCTCCCCCGCAGGGCCACTTTATGTAGGAAGCCATCTCCTGAGAAGAGTAACTGCCAGCCTGGCAGTGGTGTCAGGGCTGGAGAGACAGACCCCAGCTCCCTGGCTGCTCTGCAGGCTCCATGAGGCCGGTCCCTCTTCTGGGGACACGGTCTTCCTTCTGATGTGTTGAAAGCAATCAGCCACAGCTTTCCTACCCACTCCATCTTGGAGGCACTGACGCCCTTCTCCAGCGGGTTTGGGTGTCCTGTCAGCTGCGCTCTTACAGGACTGCCTCTTAGAGATGCAGAAAGCAAGGCTTTAAAAATAATCCCTCCATTCATCCCTTTAAACATTCAGTAAGTACTCATCAAGTGTTTACTTGCATGGCAGGCCCTACTCTAGGCTCAAGGAAACAGTAGTGAACAAAACAAAAATCCTTACCCTCCGGGAATTTATATTCTGGTGAGATAAAACAGACAATAAATAAATGGCAGGCACAGTATCACAGCTGGTGGTAGGTATTAGGGCACAGGAGGAAGCAGGGAGAGGAACAGGGAGTGTGGGATGGACAACCTTCCCTGGAGCTGTTTCAGGGAGTGGGGTTCTCAGTTCTGGCTCCAAAGGGCTGGCTGACCCTGGGCAAGCTGGCTCTAATCTCAGAGACCTTCTCCTCATTTGCAATGATGGAGGGCATGTGTTGTGAGGATGAAGAGAGAGGGAATTCTACAAAGCAACCATTACAGAGGGTTCAACACATTTATTTTTATGTATTGGTTAACTACTTTCTTTTTTTCTTAAAGATTTTGCACATTTATTCATGAGAGACACAGAGAGAGAGAGAGGCAGAGACACAGGCAGAGGGAGAAGCAGGCTCCATGCAGGGAGCCCCACGTGGGACTTGATCCCAGGACTCCAGGATCAGGCCCTGGGCCAAAGGCAGACGCTCAACCGCTGAGCCACCCAGGTGTCCCTGGTTAAGTACTTTCTACGTGCAGTACTGTTCCAAGAGCCTTAGTTAACTTAGTTAACTAATGTTAATTCCTTTCCCACCCTCCAGAGCGAGTCTCTCCCAGTCTGATGATTTCATCCATTCCATGGTGACCCTTAGGTTCAACTTTGTCTCCAGGCTCTTGAGAGTTTTCCTGTGGCATCCTCGGTCCAGAGAGTTCGTTCCTTCCTTTCCCCCTACCCTCTGCCCTAGCCACCTGCATTACCAGCACACGATGTGCTGGAAGCTTGCAAAACCCCAAATGCATCTCAACACCACAGCAGCCGCGTGGGCAAGTTGGTGCCGAGACCCAGCAGACACGAGACAGGCACGTGCCACGTGCTGGGCTCTGGGATAGGCCAAGCGCAGGAAACCAAGTCCTTATTCCCGTGCAACAAACCTGAGAGGGGAGACAAGAAGTTCACAAGTCAACAAAGATATCACCAGAATAAATTCAAAGAAAGGTAAGCAACATGAAGGGGGAAAGCTAATAGCTGAGAGCAAGCCCCCAGGATGTGAGGTGCTTCGTTAGCGGAAGAGTCAGAGCAGTGCTCTCTGACTGCTCTTGAACTGAGATCTCAATAAGGAGAAGGAGCGAGCCAAGGAGAGCCCCAGGAAAGGGGCATTCAGGCAATGGGAACACCATGTGCAAATGCCCTGAGGCAGGAACAGCTTGGCACGCTCCGGGAACAGAATGTAAGCCAGTGTGGCTAAGGCACAAGCAGAGAAGAGCAGGGGCTGGAGAGGACGGGGGATTGCTGGGAAGGGGCCTGATAAAGTAGGACTTGGATAAAGTAGGACTTGGACAGGAAGTTTGGATTCTTCTCTAAGTTTTTGTTCCTCCTACTCTGGTCCAAGATGCCCGCATCGCAGCCCTGGTGGCCCAGCAGTTTAGCACCACCTTCAGCCCAGGGTGTGATCCTGGAGACCAGGGATGGAGTCCCATGTTGAGCTCCCTGCATGGAGCCTGCTTCTCCCTCTGCCTGCGTCTCTGCCTCTCTCTCTCTCTCTCTGTGTGTATTCTCATGAATAAATAAATAAATCTTAAAAAAAAAATAAAAGAGCTCTCTGACCACATGAAGAGTGGATGTGAGAGAGACAGGGGGAGACAGCAGGGGCACTGTTTTTACAACTGCTGTAGTGGCTCAAGTGAGGTCATAGGAGCAGGAGCAAGCGCAGGGTGCACGAGGAAGATATAGAAGAAATAGATGGGGTGCCTGACAAGCTGATGGGTTGAATGTGGAAGGAGGAAAGAAATGATTTTGACCATCTTGGCCTCTGCTCCTCCTAAGACACTGAAGGGCCTTGTCATAGGACCCCTACCCTGCAGTCAGGTGTGGCCACACCTACTGGCCCCATACCCACCTCCACCCCCAGCATCATCTCCGAACTGACAGGTGGCAGGCTCCTCTTAGAACCTAGAGCAGTACAGAAGAAGCTCTGCTTTCATGGATTTTACCTTCAAACTATCCAGGAAATGCATGGAGTCACCCTGGAGACCTGGAGAGATGGACTCTATTTTCTGTTACCTGTGCTCATTCATTCATTTATTCATTCACCAACTATTCACGGAGCCCCAAGATGTGTTTAGCGTTGAGCTAGCCTCTGGGAACAGAACAGTAAGTGATACATCACTTTATTAAAAAAAAAAAAAAAAAAAAAAAACGTTCCTTTAGGGGATCCCTGAGTGGCTCAGTGGTTTAGTACCTGCCTTCGGTCCAGGGTGTGATCCTAGAGTCCCAGGATCGAGTTCTGCATCAGCCTCCCTACATGGAGCCTGCTTCTCCCTCTGCCTGTGTCTCTGCCTCTCTCTCTCTCCCTGTGTCTCTCATGAATAAGTAAATAAAAATCTTTTAAAAAAATTGTTTTTTCCTTTGAAAGGAAAGCTCACAGTAACCTCTGTTGTCTTCCTGAGGCCTGTCCCATGTTACTGGCCAACTAGCAAACCCCATGGGGTCCCTGTTGACCTCAGGGTGGAGTATGAGAAAGAAAAATACACACTCACAATTATGATACAACTTCCTGGGGTTTGTGAGGACCCTTAAGGGTATCCGTGAACCTCGGGGCCATAGACAAGCTTAGGAGCTCTGCTTAGCAGTTGCTCTTGACCACCTTTACTCAACAATCGTGGGTCACACTGGGGAGTGTCATGTCACAGTGACCTTGTCCAGGCTGTGCCTTCTGTCTGCTGTCCTTCCCCTCCTCCCCCACATACATTTCCACTCATCCTAGAGTTGGAGCTAGAAAGAGCAAGTTGAGAAAGATCCTTCTAGGGCCTGAAACTGAAATCACTCCAGTTGACCTGTGCTTTTTCAGGCAACCTGGCAGAGAGAAACCCATCTAGGGGAGGCAGGAGGTGATGCAGGTACCCTCTTCTCTCCACTCTCTTTAGCCTCCTCCACTTCAGATCCTTGCCCTTCTGAAGCCACCAGGGTGTGCTCCCCATCCTGTGGTTTCTCATACCAATTCCTCCCATGATTTAGCTCTTCCACTGTGGGCCCCAGCTTCCTGCCCACCTCTGTGTTTCATCAACCCTCTATCTGTTCCCATGGTCACCTTTACCCACTCTCCCCTGTGCTTGGCCTGCCTTCCCTCCTTACCCCGCATAGAGTTCTTGCTCCATTGTGACTGCCTGTCCCTAGCTTGCCCCCTCAATGGACTCGCCCCTCTCTTTCCACTATAGGAACTTTGGCTGACTAAGTCCCAGGACCTGGTGAACCCCAACCCTCCATGTTCCGCAGGCCTGTGCCACAGCAGCCAAAGGATATTGGAGAAAAATACACAGCTCTGCTGACGGGTTGCTCTTTAAATTCATGACCACAAACCTCAAATTGGCACTTCTCAGGCCTGGCAAGCCTACCAACCTTTCCTAGAAAGTTCATTTTCCTGTTCTCAGAGATGGCTATTTCATGCTTTCTTCTATCTCTACAAATTACCTTGCACTCCTCTGCTAATGTTCTTGGCTCACCCTTCATTGAGAAACTAGAAGCTGTCAGACCTAATCTACAGCCCTCCTGCCCTGTGCATCATGCCTTCCTCCTGTAACCCCAAAAGGGGTGTCTCAGGACCCATCCTCTCCAGCAGGCTTGAGGCCTCCACTCCAACAAGTAAACAAGTATCCTTTTTTTTTTTTTTTACAAGTAATCCTTTTTTTTCTGCATCATCATTTTCTCCCTTTCTGCCCTGTTATTCTCATTTGCATTCAAACATGTTCTAGTATCCCCCCTTCACGAAGGAAAGAAAGAAAGAAGGAAAGAAAGAAAGAAGAAAGAAAGAAAGAAAGAAAGAAAGAAAGAAAGAAAGAAAGAAAGAAAGAAAGAAAGAAGGAAGGATGGGCAGAAGGAAAGAAGAGGAAGGGAAAGCACTCCTCTGTATCAGTTAGGGTCCTGGCAGGAAGTGAAATTTCACTCAGATGGTTCAACTGAACTCAAAGGAGACACTTCCAAAGTTAAGGGAACAAACAATGATGCTGGGACACTCAGAGACAAGCAGCGCCAGGTAGGGGTGGTATCTCCTAGCGCAGGAATTACTGGGGTAGGAAACAGTGCTCTTGGAACCATGTGGAAGGGGACAGCCAGGAAGGACTTGCAAGCGTAGGGGACAGGACACCCAGGCAGCAAGGGCAAGGGGAGGAACACCCTCTCCCTTCCTTCTGGCTTTCAGCTCTCCTGCCTTTGCCTTCTCTTGGCTGACTCCTCTTGAGAACATTCTAGCAGGACAGTCTAGGTGGTGGTACCAAAGGATCCCTCTCCCAAGCCTGACTGGGCAGAGAACAGATCTTGGATGGGAGACCAGCCAGTACACCTTGCTTTTACCCCCCCGATTCCCTTCCAGCTCCTGTCCTGTTTCTCTGCTAACTCCTATAGCAAAACTTCTTGAAAGAATTGTCTATGCTCAATTTCTTTACTTCACATGCTTTCTCCAACCTACTAGTCTAGCTTTGTGTCCACCATACAGCCTGACAACACTTTGCACTGATATTCACTTCAAGATTGCCAGTGGCGTCTGTGGTCCCAAGTGAGAGACAGCCTCTCAAGCGGTGGTCACATCGCTGTCTTAAAACAGCTCTCTTGGTTTCCATGCCCCTAAGGCCTCTGTGTTTCCTCCTACCTCTCTGAGGGCTATTGCTTGGTCTTCCTTTCCAGCCACTCATCCTCTACATCCACTTGCTCCGGAACACAGTCCAGGACCTATAAGAACTGTCATTTCTGCACCGACTCTCGACTCTCCACTCTCCGGCTGACCAGATGCATAGTGTCTTCTTATCCTTCAGCTCTTAGCTCACATGCACCCTCCCCACAGAGGCTTCCCTTGGCCACACTCTCCAGAGCAGTCACTCCCACCCTTGGTGCTGGGTCACACTGCCATGTTTGTTTCCTTCCTTGGCCTTATTGCTATTTGTCAACCTGCTTGGTTTATGGGTTTGTTTCCTTTATTATCCAGGGACTTGTTATCCAGCAGTCATGCCCATTCCTATATCCCTAGTACTTACAAAAGGGCATGGTACACAGTAGGTGCTAAATAAATAGTTGTTGAATGAGTGAGCAGGAACTTTGCAAATGTCACATAACAAGATAAAGCCAATAATTTAAGAGCACTGTTTTGCTTTTGCAAGACTGAATTTCCTGGCAGACACTTAAATATCCTATTGGATCCTTTGAAAGCAATTCCTTTTCCTATTAAATTTATACTCATATATATTACATAGATATGTGAAAATAACCTGAGCAGAGAATCTGGCAATACAGATTTGGAAGTAGATGAGGCTCCATATTATTGTCACATAGTTCCATAAAGACTCAGAAAGAGATCATCTCTCTGCCCCATCTGGATCTAGCCTTCATGAAGCAGCAAGAGGAATGGTCAAGGGCCGGGTCAAGGACCAGCACTATAGAATGAGGCCAGACTTGGTTTAAATTCCATTTCTAGGCATGTCTGAGTGGCTCGGTGGGTTAAGCATCTGCCTTTTGTTCAGGTCATGATCCCAGGGTCCTGGGATCAAGCCTTGCATCAGGCTCCCTGTTCAGCAGAGAGCCTGCTTCTCTCTCTCTCTCTGCCCCTCCCTGCCACTATGTGCTTGCTCACTCACTCTCTCGCTCTGCTCTCTCTCAAATAAATAGTCTTTTAAAAAGTAAACAAACAAATTCCATTTCTAACCCTCGCTCATAATGTGACCTTAACCGAGTCACTTTATCTCTCTGAGCCTCTGGGTTCTCCTGTGTAACTGTCTGGCTAGGGCTGTCACGAGGATTAAGTGAACAGCGCATGTAAATCCCTCAGCCTCTCAGCCTAGCACTGTAAGCACACCATATTAGTTCCAATCACTTCCACAGCTCTGATACAATTTTCCAATTTCGGAAGCCTCCCACTGATCACAGCCTGCAAAAGGGAGCGGCGAACGTGAACCGGGGAGGTAAGGACTGGCAGCTGTTTCTGGCAGGTTGTTTGAAAGGTGGCGGGGAAATGGCTAAAAATTGAAGATAATGTAATATCCTTTCCAGGGTCAAAGCATTGAAAGATTAGAGTGCCCATTCCCACTAATAGGAGCCACAATAAAAACAAGACCACAAAAAATAAAATCGGCATGGATGCTCAAATGAAAATGGCCTTTTTTCCCTCTAGATTTTTGAATTGTAAAATTCTAGATAAATTTATTAAAGCCAAGTTCCTCATTTCCCGGTACCTGGCTGTGTTGTCTGCCTCCAGGTAATCCAGCCCCTATCCCATGCCAGGATTAAAAATCCCTAGGACTTGGGGATCCCTGGGTGGCTCAGTGGTTTGGCGCCTGCCTTTGGCTCAGGGCGTGATCCTGGAGGCCCGGGATTGAGTCCCGCATCGGGGTCCCTGCATGGAGCCTGCTTCTCCCTCTGCCTCTGTCTCTGCCTCTCTCTCTCTCTCTCTGTGTCTCTTATGAATAAATAAATAAAATCTTAAAAAGAAAAATCCCTAGGACCTGAATGCCAAGAGATACTTCCCACACCTGTAATATAATTAATGATAATGACAATGTGTTGCCTTTTCTACTGTCCCGTTGTTTTTGAAATTCATCAGTCCTTTCACCTATATTAGTTTGCTTGAACTCCACATCTTCTGGATGTGGTTGGCAGTTCTTTGGGTTTAAACCCAGAGAAATTGATTGTAGGGGTGGTCAGCCCCACATTCACAGAGATGTAGCCTAGGCCCCTGGACCTATCAAATCGTAAGCCAAATGACCTTCAAAATACTCTTTGCCTAGAGATCACCCACTCACCTTTTACTCAGACAATGCAACTCATAATGCAAGACTCAGGATCGGGGTGCAGCCTCTTCCTAAAAGGCCTCCCTCCCCTCCCAGCTGGCCTCGCTCACCTCCTCCAAGATGCCAAAGTCCTGTGCTCGGCCTCAGCATCGCCCGACTGTCCCTGCCTCAAAATTCTTTATTTCCTGGGACACCTGGGTGGCTTAGCAGTTGAGCGTCTGCCTTTGGCTCAGGTTGTGGTCCCAGGGTCCTGGGATCGAGTTCTACGTCGGGCTCCCTGCCTCTCCCTCTGCCTATGTCTCTACCTCTCTCCCTGGGTCTCGTCTCTCATGAATAAATAAATAAAATCTTTAAACAAAACAAAACAAAACAACTCTTTGTTTCCTTTTCTGCCTCCTGCCCTGGACCATGAATGTCATGAGGGAAGGGATCTTTGCTCGTTGCACAATGTTCCCAAAAGTTTGTGGTTCATCACTGAACCAAGTGAACTGATTTAATTAGTATAGAGATCTTTCTCAAGCTGGATTCCATATCCTGGGAGGATTTGTTTTACGAGAAATTGAGGCAGCACTAACCTAGTCCCAGGCAAAAGAGAGACTTGGAAAGTTTCCCTCTTGCCACCTACAGCCACCCATAAACACAACTGTGTCCCTGAAATATCACCATTTGAGAAGACTCTGTTGTTTTGGACTGATATTCTTATTCCCCCGGATGGGACTAGAGTGATCTGGGTGGGTGGATAAGTGCCTAGGAGGGAAGGGGGCTGCTGGGACATACTAGTTCCTACAATTATTTACGTACCTGCTATGATTATCCCTGTTCTACGGAGGCTGAAATGCAGCCAGCCTGCATCTATTCCCCGTGGTCTGGGCATCCAAGGGGACTTTCAGGCTCCGGAGCATAAAACGAGGTCACGGTTCTGGTGACCCGTTTGGTCAATTACAAGGACTTGAAACACTCACCTTCCTTAATCACGGTCTTCAGCCAGGTCCTGTCCCTGAGGGTGCCTAGGTCTCCTCTTTGGGAACTAAGCCTGTTGCACAAAGTGGCCAGGTCTGTGATGGGCCTTGACCAGCTCCAGGTGCCGGGTGCCCAGACAACCTGGTCGAGGCAGGCTCCAACCCTCCCCCTAGATGCCCTCACCTCACAGCTAAGACCAGTAGGCCAGGGTTAGCGATTCTTTATGAGGCTCAGAGCTAAGGGGTAGATTTTTAAGTAACATATACTGAGCACTTACTACTTTCAAGGCACTATTCTGATCACTTTTTAAAAATGTTATTTTCTTATTTGATAGTGAGAGAACATAAATAGGGGGAGTGGCAGAGGGAGAGGGAGAAGCAGGCTCCTCACTGAGCAGGGTACCCAATGCAGGGCTCGATCCCAGGACCCCTGGACCATGACTTGAGGTGAAGGCAGATGCTTAACTGACTGAGCCACCCAGGCAGCCTGTTCTGACCACTTTTAATGCATAGCCTAGGATCCTTAGGGCCCCTCATCAAGGAAGGACTATAACTACTAATCCCTACTTATTACAAGGAAACTGAAGGGTAGGAAGATTTAATTGCACTTCAGTCTTCTTGCTGGGTCTCCCTCATCATCCAACCTCCAGCCACAGAGCACAGGAGCAGGCAGGCCTCATCTTCCCCTCCTCTGGGCTCACTGGGACATCTCATCTATAAATTGACCTTGCCGTGGGCTCCAAATTCCACCTGCCTCTCAGCATCTCCATGTGGATTTCTTTCTTTCCTTTTTTTTTTTTTTTAAGATTTTATTTATTTTTTCATGAGAATACACAGAGGGGAGAGAGAGAGAAAGGCAGAGACACAGGCAGAGGGAGAAGCAGGCCCCATGCAGGGAGCCCAACGTGGGACCCAAACCCGGGCCCCCAGGATCACACCCCTGGCCGAAGGGAGCACTAAACTGCTGAGCCACCCGGGCTGCCCTCCATGTGGATTTCTAACAGACAGATACCAACTTGGCATGTCCAAAGGAGTTCCTGATCCCCCCACCCTCAGCCTGATGCTCCCCCAGTCTTTCCCTGTCTCAGAAGGTGGCAACACCATCCTACCCCTTGCTCTGCCAAAAGTATTAGTTGTTCATGATTCTTCCCCTTCTTTCTCCCACAACCAGCGCATTGGCAAATCCTGTCAGCTAGACTTCAAACACACACACACACACACACACACACACACACACACACACATTTTTATGAATATATGTACATACCAATATGACATGATAAAAGAAAAAGATGGTAAATTGGGCTTCTTTAAAATTCAGAATTTGGGGGGCATCTGGGTGGCTGAGTCAGTTAAGCATTCACCTCTTGATTTCTGCTCAGGTCATGATCTCAGAGTGATGAGACTGAGCCCTGAGTTGGATTCTGCACTCAGCAGAGAGTCTGCTTGAGATTCTCTCCCTCTCCCTCTGCCCCTTCCCCAGCTTGTGAATTTACACTCTCTCTCGCTCTCAAATAAATAACCTTTTTTAAAAATAAAAAATAAAATTCAAAATTTTTGCATCTCCAAAGACATCATTAAGAAATTGTGAAAAGACAAGCCATAGATGGGAAGAAAATATTTGTATTTAATTTTACTACCTCCCCCAAATCTGCTAGAACTACAGTAAAGGGGTGTTTTTTCCTCTCTAGTAGAAGAGACAACAGCTATAAAATCTTGGGAGCTGAGAAGCTGATAGAGCAGTGGGAAGAGATTTAGGGAAGCCAAGAAGCAACCAAACCAAAAAAGGGGTCAGTAATGAACTCTTGAGACAACAAAATGGACAGGGAAGAAAAGTAAGCATAATTTCCTATCATTCTGTTCAGCTATGATTGACAAGTCCATAGTTGTAACAATGTAAATACTGAATATTAATCTAAGCTAAGCAAAATTAGAATATGATGACCCTCAGAGGATGGAAAGAGAGATCTTTGCGGTGGAGGATAAGGAAAAGATTCAAGGGTAAATCCTCATTTTGCAGAATGTGAAGTTGAGAAATAATCCTAAAACTGAAAAATCATGCAACCATCCTACAGGCTCGTTTTTTTAAGCTATAGAGAAAAAAAACAAAAAACTAGTTGAAAAGGTAAAAGATTTGCTAGAGGGGTCCCAGGCAATGGTTGGGGAAGCTTGATTTTTCATATTGACTCTTATTTACTATTTGATTATGAGCAAGCATGACTTTTCACACTTAAAAATTCTGCAGTTTGGGACACCTGGGTGGCTCAGTGGTTGAGCATCTGCCTTTGACTCAGGTCATGATCCTCGGGTCCTGGGATCGAGTCCTGCATCGGGGCTCCCTCTAGGGAGCCTGCTTCTCCCTCTGCCTGTGTCTCTGCCTCTCTCTCTCTGTGTCTCTCATGAGTAAACAAATAAAATCTTAAAAAAAAAAAAAATCTGTGGATTGTCGGGGTGCCTGGGTGGCTCACTTAGTTAAGTCTTCAGCTTTTTTTTTTTTTTTTAAGTCTTCAGCTTAAGTGACTTCTGCTCAGGTCATGATCTTGGGGTCCTAGAATGGAGCCCAACATTTGAGCCCTGCGTTGGGATCTGTGCTCAGTGAGGAGTCTGCTTCTCCCTCTCCCTCTTCCCACTCATGCCTTCTCTCTCCCTCCCTCTCTCTCTCAAATAAATAAAATCTTTTTAAAAATTTAAAGAAACAAAAACAAAACACCTCCACAGATTGTCACCCAGACCTGCCCGTTAGAACTCTCTCAGGATGGCGCCTAAGGAACCTGCATTCTAAAGGGTCTCAGGCAAAAACCATTTTATTATTTTTATTTTATTATTTTTTAAAGATTTTATTTATTTATTCATAGAGAGACACACAGGGGGAGAGAGAGAGAGAGAGAGAGAGAGAGAGAGAGAGAGAAGCAGAGACACAGGCAGAGGGAAAAGCAGGCTTCATGCAGGGAGCCTGATGTGGGACTCAATCCCAGGTCTCCGGGATCATGCCCTGGACTAAAGGTGGCACTAAACTGCTGAGCCACCTGGGCTACCCATTATTTTTTATTTTTTTAAAGATTTTATTTACTTATCCATGAGAGACACAGAGAGAGAGAGACAGAGAGATACAGAGAGAGAGGCAGAGACATAGGCAGAGAGAGAAGCAGGCTCCATGCAGGGAGCCCAATGTGGGACTCGATCCCAGGACTCCAGGATCACTCCCTGAGCTGAAGGCAGACACTTAACCACTGAGCCACTGAGGCATCCCTAGAAACCATTTTATTTATTTATTTATTTATTTTAAAGATTTTATTTATTCATTCATGAGAGACAGAGAGAGAGAGAGAGAGAGAGAAGCAGAGGCAGGCTCCATGCAGGGAGCCTGACGTGGCACTCGATCCTGGGTCTCCAGGATCAGGCCCCAGGCCAAAGGCAGCACTAAACAGCTGAGCCACCTGGGCTGCCCCTAGAAACCATTTTAAAGATAAATCTACTGGAAGGCAGCTTTATTTAAGATGCTAAATCAGAAATGTCTCTGCTTCAGTTTCCTGAGGCCAAAGTGTCCTTGGGGGGCTTGTCTCAGAACAAAAACATAGCACCCCCACCCCAAGATGACTTTAAGTCCTTTCTTGCAAAACAGGGCCCCCTTCTGGCCCTGCTGTGGGCTTCCTCAGCAGGATTTCTGAGTTCTTAGGACAGATGAGGCTAAGCTGTAGCCTGATGCGCTGTGTGTCCCTGGGAGTAGAACTAGAGAACCCTGACTACATCTCCAGGGCCGTCTGCCTTTTCTCCATTCCTTCATTCACTCAACAGAACTAGCTTAAGGATTTAGCAGGTTCCAATCTCAGCACAGGGCAAGGACCACTGTGTGGAAGAGAAGAGATGTGGTCCCTGCCCTCGTGGAGATAACGGTCCCGTGGGGGAAGACAGGCAATAGACCAGTACACAGTAGAGCATTCCCGGGTGCACTCGGATAGCCAGCGAGAAGTGCTTTGGAGGAAAGAATGCACGATGACTTGGTAGATCTATGTGGCAGTCCATCCAGACAGGGCGGTCCAGCGGGTGGTGGTTGAGTCGTGCATGTCAAGGGGCCACCATGTGGGGCTCCGGGGGTCGGCGGGCAGCACACATACAGCCCCTGCAGCAGGAACCAGCTGGGCACCCGGGGACTTCTCAGAGTCCGGAAGCCAGGGCATTGCAGGAGACTGGATTTTCTTTGAGGGCAGTGGGCAGGTATGAGGAGCTCTCCCACAGCCTGGTCCCCACAGAAGCCAGAGTTCCTTAAACAGGAAAGAAGAGTCCTAGGAGCAAGAACAGAAGGCGGGGGCTGGGGGGCAGTTGGAAGTTTACTGGGAGATAGGAGACAGTCACTTTGAGAGACTGGATCTTTTTTTCTTTTTATTTATTTATTTACTCATGAGAGAGACACACACACACACACAGAGAGAGAGGCAGAGACATAGGCAGAGGGAGAAGCAGACTCCTTGCGAGGGAGCCTGATGCAGGACTCGATCCCGGATCCTGGAATCAGGACCTGAGCTGAAGGCAGACGCTCAACCACGGAGCCATCCAGGTGTCCCGAGAGACTGATCTTCTGGGCAGGCCACTCTGAAAACAGAACTCTGACTCACTCCTGCAACAATCAGCCCAGGGGAACCAAACCGCAGCCCCTGCAGCCTTCAGCCCCAAACTGATGGCTCCATCAATAACTGCCAGCTTCCTCAATTTTCACCCCTATTGGTCCTGATTTAGGAGCAACCAGTGAAAGCCAAATACGCATCCCTCACCAACCACTCGGGTTGCCCCATCGGCCCATCCAGCCCCCCTGGTAATAGCCTCCAGCCAGGGTGCACCTGAAGCCTCCCCTTTCCCGTTCCAGAGCATTCCGACCTCCGCCCACCTTTGAGACTCTGCCAAACATGTGGGCAGACTCCCTACAGAAAGCTCCAAATACGTTTGTCTGTTCTTTGCTCATTTCCGAACTTTGGCACTCATTTCTGAACTTCGGACACGAGGTGGCAGAAGGAATGGAGACAAAGGCACAATCTGAGGTCGATTTTGGAGATGATGCAGGCTGGCCTTGCCAAGGGATTGGAAGCGGGGAGAGGGCTCCAGGGAAGGAAAGAGGGAGGGGACGCGTGGGTGGCTCAGTGGTTGAGCATCTGCCTTTCGCTCAAGTCATGATTCCAGGGTCCTGGGATTGAGTCCCGCATCGGGCTCCCCGAAGGGAGCCTGCTTCACCCTCTGCCTGTGTCTCTGCATCTCTTTCTCTCTCTGTGTCTCTCATAAATAAATAAAATCTTTCTTTTAAAAAAAAAAAGGAAAGAGGGAAATCAAGTCCACTCCTAGTGGTGGATGGGGCACCATTTACTGGGATGGTGGGTTGAAGCCTGGAGGAGGAACAGCATCATGAGGCTGGCTGCACATCATAAGGTGGGTTTGGATGAGTTTGAGATGCCTTTTGGATGTTGGTGTCCAGGAGGCACTTCTACATCTGAGCCTGCGGTCAGAGGGCGTCGAGCAAGAGAGAAGATGTGGGGAGGGGCCCATGAACACGGTTGCCAGAGCCAGAGGGAGAGAGGAAGAGATCAGGAGGCAGGACTGAGCCCCGGAGACTCCCAGGGTCAGAGGCGAGTAGAGGATGGGCGTCCAGCGGTGATGAGGAGGACCCACTGAACCAGGGCGAGCCCCAAACCACTCGGGATAGCTCTAGTGCTCTGAGCCACTTGCCACCACCTTCCTCTGTGGCCTTGGCTCATCCTGCCATCTTCCTCTGGACTGCTGTATTTCCCCAGGTGTGTCTCATTGCCTCAGACCTTTGCATATGTTATTTCCTCTCTAGGATCTCAAGAGTGATGTAGACTCACCATCGATAATTCAAACACAATGGCAATGCACAACACAGAAAGTAAAAGCTGCCCGCAATCATTCCCTCATCAATAAACTTGTGGGGTACATTCTTCCAGATGTGTTTTCTGTGCTTGTACTAGAGTCCTCTTTCACACACATACATGCAATCTCTCCCCTGCCACCAAAAATGGGAAACACCTGCTTTAAAATTTCCTTTCTTCTTTTTTTTAATTTAATTTTATTTTAAGAAAGATTTTATTTATTTTTTTTGACAGAGACAGAGAGAGCAGAAGTGGGGACAGAGGGAGGTGGAGAAGCAAACTCCCCACTGAGCAGGGAGCCCAAAGTGGGGCTCGATCCCAGGACCCTGGGATCATGACCTGAGCCAAAGGCAGATGCTTAACCAATTGAGCTACCCACATGCCCCTTTTCTTTCTTTAAAAAGATTTATGTATGTGTGTATGTATGTATGTGAGAGAGAGTGAGCAAGCAAGTGGGGGGAGGGGCAGAGGGAGAGAGAATCTTCAAGCAGGGGGCTTGAGAAGTGGGGCTCCATCTCACAACACTGAGATCATGACCTGAGCAAGAACCAAGAGTCAAATATGTAACCGACTGAGTCACTAGGTGACCCAAAACTTGCTTTTTCTTCTTTTTTTTTTTTTTTAAAGATTTTATTTATTTATTCATGATAGTCATACAGAGAGAGACAGAGAGGCAGAAACACAGGTAGAGGGAGGAGCAGGCTCCATGCAGGAAGCCTGACGTGGGATTCGATCCCCGGTCTCCAGGATCGCGCCCCCGGGCCAAAGGCAGGCGCCAAACCGCTGCGCCACCCAGGGATCCCGCTTTTTCTTCTTAATACACTACGGACTCATCCCATGTCAGTACGTAGAGAGATGCCTCATTCTTCAAAACATGTTTAGATTTCATTGTATAGTTTGATCACAATTTAACCATTCCCCATTGATGAAGCCTTGCCCCCTATCTTTTTTGCAATTACAATGTGGCATTGCTCTAATTTATACATTCTGTGCAAACTCATGCCCCTGGACCAATTCCCAGAAGTAGGACTGTGAGGTGAAAACAGGTGAATGCTGTTAATTTAACAGATATTACCAAACTTCTTCCAAAGACCCATGACAATTTTTACCAATAAACATGAATGAAATTCCTGTTTATCCACATTGTTGCCAGGATAGTATTGTCAATCATTTTGACTTGGTCAATTCTGATAGAAAGATTTTCTTGTATTATTGTTTAATGTGCATTTCTTAGACTATAAAGTAAGATTTCTCATAGTTTTTCATATGCTTTGCCCATTTTCCTGTTTTTTTTTTTTTTTGTTTTTTTTTTTATCCTTTTGATTTGTTAGCCTTCTTGGCCTATTTGAAGAATCAGCCTCAGGCAGCCCAGGTGGCTCAGAGGTTTGGCGCTGCCTTCTGCCCGGGGCATGATCCTGGAGACCCGGAGTTCTACATTGGGCTCCTTGCAAGGAGCCTGCTTCTCCCTCTGCCTGTATCTCTGCCTCTCTCTCTGTGTCTCTCATGAATAAATAAATTAATCTTTAAAAAAAAAAGAATCAGCCTTGCATATTATGTAGGTGTTACAAATATTTTGTATTGATTTGTTATTCTTTATTTTTGCTTTATAAAGATTTACAATTTTGTGTGATGGTATATAATGACTTTTGTTTTATAATGACTTTTTTTTCAAATTTTATGTTTTGTGTTTATAGAGGCCCTCAACATTCCGAAGTTACCTTCTATTTTTTTTTTAATAGATTTTATTTATTTATTTGAGAGAGAGAGCAAGAGAGTGAGAGACAGAGCACGAGCAGGGCGGAAGGGTAGAGGGCGAGGGAGAAACAGACTTCCCATAAGCACGAGCCTGACTTGGGACTCAATCCCAGGACCCTAGGATCATGACCTGTGCTGAAGTCAGATGCTTAACCAACTGAGCCACCCAGGTACTTTTTTTTTTTTTTATAGGAGTTTATAAACAAAGCAAAGTTTATTGAGTGATAGTTATTGAGTAATAGTACAAAGCCCCCCAAGAGGGAGAGGACCTGAGAGGATTACCCTATTTTTTATTTATTTTTATTTTTTTAAGATTTTATTTATTTATTCATGAGAGACAGAGAGAGAGGGGCAGAGACACAGGCAGAGGGAGAAGCAGGCTCCATGCCTGGAGCCCAACACAGACCCCATCCGGGTCTCCAGGATCACACCCTGGGCTGAAGTAACCGCTGGGCCACCCGGGCTGCCCAATAAATAAAATCTTAAAAAACAAAACAAACAAAACAAACAAAAAAACCCCCAAATCTTTCTAACCAGGCATCCATGTGGTGGCATGCTCCTGACTCTTCAGGGGAGGAAGCTGACTGTAGCCTGATAGCACAAAGGCTGTAAAACTTACAAAGGAGACTTGCGCTCTGGGAGAGCGTGTGATAAAGGAAGCTGCCCTAGCCCGGGAGGTCAAGGATGGTGTCTCTGGTTAGAGAAGCTTCTGCAGATACTCTCGGGACCAGCACCCACAAGAGAATGAAGGCAGCAAGGCTGGGCAGAGAAAGAAAGCTACGGTATAGCCACAGCAAAGGTCTCAGGGGATCCCAGGGAGCTCTGGGGTAGAGACAGCTGCACCCACACAGCTCCCAGACAGACTCCTCTGTGAGTGTCAGCTTCTAGCCCTCCCAGCAGTTGGAAGAATGGGAGCCCCGATCCTGAAGAGGACTTCTGGGTGACACACCACAGCACCCACCCCAGAAGTCCTCCCTAAGAAGTGGGGGTAACCCTTGGGTACTGATGGATGAGTAGGGGTTCACTAGGCACAGAGAATGGAGGCTTCCTCCAGCACAGTGCCGCACCCCCAAAGCAGAGAGACCGATTAGGGGCCTAGAGGGTAAATAGGTCCACCTAACACATTCAGACCTGGATGCGCACATACAAAAAATCAGGAAGACAGAAAGGCAAGTCAAACAGCCCCAGCCTTCAGAGACAACTACTATCAATGCTTTAGCATATTTCTTTTCTTTCTTCTCTGTATATTTTATTAAAATGCTAGGATTTTACTGTAGATATGAGCTGATTTTCTGCTTTTTTTTCCTACGAAGTTTTTCCTGTTTCTATTTCTAAAAAGAAAAGAAGTACCAGCCAATTACACATAGCTCAGAAAGCACAGCTTTTAAAAAGAAAATTAAGACTATCCAGTGTCTCCCCGCCCCCCCCCCCCCCCCAGTGTTGCTATCATCCAGATCCTTTGTTATGCTTATCTGTAGTTTGGGTCTTCAAGAATGAGTATCTAAACCAATTGCCCATCTGTCTCCTTTGAGATCCCTGGGCTGGAGTCAGGAGCATTGGGCTCTGTCCTTGGTCAGACATTAATAGTTCTAAGCCCCTCTCTTTTCCTCCGCTCCCCTTCCCTCCTCTCCCCTTCTCTGTCTTCCCCTCCCCCAGTGCTGATTTGTGCCTAAGGGCTAAATCCTCCTAGCCTTGACTTAACTATAATCAGGAAAGGTGGTGGCCAGCAGACCCCAAGGCTGAAGAGTGAGGTTGGAGTGGGATGGGGGAGAAGGACCAAAAAGAGGCCTGGCACCACGATAGAAAGGTTTTGCTGTCCCTTAGCCTACTGAGCATCCTCTAGCCTGGGAAGGGGCAAGGCCCCAGAGCTGTTTGTTACTTGGGGTTCCCCATAGCATCTTGCAATTCCCCCAGTGTCCCAGGCTCTCTCTGGCCCAACTCAATCCTCTTCGTGTGTCTCTTCCTTTCTCCTGACCCAGCTTGGTTAATTCCCACTGATCCTTTAGAACTCAGCTGCTGGGACACCTCTTCCTGGGAGCCTTTCCTGCTCCCCCCTCCCCACCCCCACCCAGCAGAATCAGACTCCTCTGGCCACTCAGAACCTTACACACTTCACCAGCACTTATCACAGGACATACTTTGGGCACCTGTTTCATAGTCTCCCACCTAGGCTTTCCTCTAAACCACGAGTTCCTTGAGGGCTGAGATGGAGGAGGAACCGCAGGGACTCCCAAGGAGGAGTCCAGGGAAAACAGACAAAGGCAGAGTACATGCTGCTCCATAGCGTTCTCGGCTCAATGCTGAAAGCAGTGGACAATTCTTTGTCAAGCTAGAAGCTACAAACCAGACCTTCAAGTGCCATTTCCTGGAAAGAGTTCCCACTTCCCAGTAGAATGATGTAGTCCTTGAACTGTTGTGATCCTGTTGCTCTAGAATTAAGACCAAAAGCTTTAGTGTAGCTTTTAGGTCCTGCATGATCTGGTCCCTGACCACTCTCTGGTCTTTTTTTTTTTTTTTTTTTATGAGAGAGAAAGAGAGCCAGAGAGAGAGAGAGCACAAGCAGGGGAGTGGCAGGAAAAGGGAGAGGAAAAAGCAGACTCCCCACTGAGCAGGGAGCCTGAAGTAGGGCTCTATTCCAGGGCCCTGAGATCACGACCCCAGGAAAAGGCAGATGCTGAGCCACCCCGGCACCCCCACTCCCTGGCCTTAAACTTCCCTGCTTCCTTCAGGTACTCTGGCACTCTGTCTTATGCTAGAAGGCACCACACTCCTTCCCTTCTGGCCTCTTCATTACATTGTTTCTGCTGCAAGAACTCCCACCTCATTCAACTCCACAACCAGTTCCTTCACTGAATAACCTCATCTATTCTGAGGAGCTCAGCTCAAATGTCCCCTTTTGCAGGAAACTCACTTAGATACCCGAAACAAGGTCAAACTGCTTTCTCAAAGCCCTATGCATTTCTCCTTTCTAGCACCTGCTACAGATGCGTTTACAAGACTGTGTTGATTCACATCAAAGTCTCCTGCTAGGGATCCCTGGGTGGCGCAGCGGTTTGGCGCCTGCCTTTGGCCCAGGGCGCGATCCTGGAGATCCGGGATCGAGTCCCACGTCGGGCTCCCGGTACATGGAGCCTGCTTCTCCCTCTGCCTGTGTCTCTGCCTCTCTCTCTCTCTCTCTCTGTGACTATCATAAATAAATAAAAACGTAAAAAAATTAAAAAAAAAAAACAAAAAAACAAAGTCTCCTGCTAGACTGCAAGCCCTGTGGAGGTGGGGGCATGTCCATCTTGTTCAGCCCAGAGCCTGGCACAGAAGGAAGGGAGGAAGGGAGGGAGGGAGGGAGGGAGGGAGGGAGGGAGGGAGGGAGGGAGGAGGAAAGAGAGAAAGAGCAAGAGAGGGGGAGGGAAGAAGAAAAGTCCCTGAAAAACACAGCATTCTTAGTAATAGATGATGGAACATGAAACATGATTAATTATATCAGGCACATAAATAGAGGTCCATATGTCAAGGTTCTATTTGTCCTATGACAGTGTAAAACCTGCACATTTTTCATCAAGATGGAAACAACAAACACAAAACCACTCGCACCATCTCCTGGTGAGACCTTCTGCTTTTTCACCCTAGTGAGCTCCTCCCTGAATTCAGTCTCAGCAGGAGGAGCAAGTGGTCCCCCAACTACAGAAAGACATGATCTGGGTCCAACTCAGATGACGAGCTGAATGTCTACAACCTAAGTGGAGGCCAGGGATCCCTGGGTGGTGCAGTGGTTTGGCGCCTGCCTTTGGCCCAGGGCGCGATCCTGGAGACCCGGGATCGAATCCCACGTCGGGCTCCCGGTGCATGGAGCCTGCTTCTCCCTCTGCCTGTGTCTCTGCCTCTCTCTCTCTCTCTCTCTCTGTGTGACTACCATAAATAAATAAAAATTAAAAACAAACAAACAAAAAAAAAAAACAAAGTGGAGGCCAGATGTAGATTAATTATCTCCTCTATGCCAAGTATTGGACTTGGTGGTTGACCTGTTTAATCCTCCATGTCTGGGATGCAGGAACTGTTCACTGGGCTTCCAGTGGGTTGAGGAATTTGATTAATGTCACACAGTTCTGGGGGTGCCTGGCTGGCTCAGTAGGTAGAGCATGTGACTCTTGATCTTGAGGTCGTGAGTTTGAGCCCCACATGGGGCATGAAGACTACTTAAAAAGTTTTCTAAAATAATAATAATGTAAAAAAAAAAAGTCACACATTTCTGTACCAGAGCCACCTGACCCCAACAATCATGCTCATTTTTCCCTGTATCTTCTCTGACCAGGAGGCAGAGGGACCCACAGTACCCATGGGCACAATAACTAATGGCTTTAGAAGTCTAGGCTACAAGGGGCATGTGGGTGGCTCAGTGGTTGAGCATCTGCCTTCTACTCAGGACGTGATCCCAGGGTCCCAGGATGGAGTCCCACATCGGGCTCCCTGCATGGAGCCTGCTCCTCCCTCTGCCTATGTCTGCCTCTCTGTGTGTCTCTCATGAATAAATAAATAAATAAAATCTTAAAAAAAAAAAAAAAGGGGAAAAAAAAAAAGGAATCTAAGGCTTTGATGGGCAGCACCTGATGGTTCCTGATGGTTCCGTCTGCCCCGTAGCCCTCGCCCTTTGTGGGAACATAGCCTTTCCAGCTGGAAGCTCATTCCTTGAGGGAATGGCCAAGCAGCCCTCCCCAGCTCCCAGAGGTGCACAGACCCCTTTCCACATTCAGAGCTGTTGGCTCTGGGGCAGACACGTGACCAGGCAGGGCCAATCAGAGGTCTTCCCTGGATTTGGGGGCTGAACCTACTGGGAAGGACAGCCTTTTTCTATTTATTTATTTATTTATTTATTTATTTATTTATTTATTTATTTTTTTATTTATTTATTTATTTATTATTATTATTTTTTTAAGGACAGCCTTTTTCATCAAGTGCTAGGTAAGTAGGAAACAGAATTGGGGCTGCCCTGGGACTTCTTTCCTGCTACATGAAGAAGGTCAGCTGGGGACTCAAACCAACAGGGGGAGGGAAGCAGAAAAGAGACAGGAGACCGAGCATGCTCTGGAGACGTTGCTGGAGCTCTGGACCCAGCTGCGCCCTCGCTGCCCTTGGACTGCCCGCATGCACTTTTTGTCCTGAGCAGATGCGAGCCGGAGCAAAGTAGGCACAGAAGGATGGAGAAGATAAGAGGGTGGACCGGAGCACAACGAGGCCCGGAACCATCCAAGCAGGACAGAAGAGTCTTCCACCGCGATTTGGCGCCATCCTTGTCACCCGCCCACCAGCCTGCCATGTGACTTGTACCCATGATGTACTTCTCTCTGATCTCGGGCCTGCCATCTGCAGAGGGATGTACTCATTGGCAGAACCTTACCAGAGACTGCTTGTTCCTGGGGAACTTCAGAGAAATGGGAAATTTTCCAGTGAAATCAATACAAACAGATCTTTCCTGGTCTGGAGAGTTAGGAGGGACTATGCCTTACTGAGCACCTTGTGTCTGTCAGGCCTCACCTGCTTTAATGCATGCTACTAAATGGAAGGTGGGACTCTATGCTTGATACTCAACACACCTCACTCACTCAAATAGGAAACATTTTTGGAATGAATGAAACATTTATCCCAGGGGCAGCCCAGGTGGCTCAGTGGTTTAGTGCCGCCTTCAGCCCAGGGCGTGATCCTGGAGACCCAGGATCGAGTCCCAGGTCGGGCTCCCTGCATGGAGCCTGCTTCTCCCTCTGCCTATGTCTCTGCCTCTCTCTCTCTGTGTCTCTCATGAATAAATAATATATATATATATTTTTTAAAGAAACATTTATCTCAGTTAATCCTCACCAGTCCAATGGAAGAAAGTTCAAAACTAGGAAACTGATTCTCAGGGAGGGTCAGCAGCTGCCCTAGACCTACAGAGCTGGGAAGTGGCCAGGATAAAATTCAAGGCACATCTTATTTGCATTCTTGCCATTGCCCTAGGTTGACAAAAGCTATCACCTCTGCAAGATATGACCACTTGGGGATCTCCAGGAACCCCAGAAAGAAGATTGCATTCTATCTTATTTGTGTAAGTCTTCTAGATGATGAAGGATATGTAATTGCTAACATGGAGGAGAAAGCCACACTGCAAGGAGTTCGTGTTGTGGCGGGGGTGGGGTGGGGTAGGGTACGGAAGCAACCAGATCAGGGCCCCGGAGGATTCTAGGAGGAGGCCTTGAGACACCAATGCTGAAACACAAAGCTATAGCCAGGAAAGACTTGGCATGAAGGTTTTATCTGAATCTCTTGGTCTTGAAGATGAAGGTCCTGCTTGGGTAAGGAGAGAGAAGCTAAGAGATGGTTGTGGTCAGAGTCCAAGACTGCAAGGGAGTGTGTTTCTGCTGGGGGCAAGGGAAACGAGGCAAGAAAGACAGCAAGAGAGACTACAGGTAGACAAGGGGAAGCTTCCTTCAGGGCAGGAGTAGGGGAGCCATGGGCTGGGTGGATGAGAGTCCTTGCAGACTCTGTGGAGAGCAGTTGTGTGATAGACTGCTGGTTCGATGCAAGAGCTCTTGGCTCTGCATGCAGCCAGCACTGGGTTGAAATCCCAGCCTAGCCTGTCACTGACCATGTGACCCTGGGTTTCTTCGTTCTGAGCCTCCATTGGCATCTGAGAATCAGTTCAGTCCTCTACCAGAGCCTGTTGCAGAAGTAGGTGTAACAGGGAAACAATAAACAAAGGAACTTAAGCCTTGTGCCCTGGGGTTTGCCATGGAGATGAGGGCTGGCTGTGTCTCCCACTCCTCAGCCTGCCCCAAGAGGGCTGAGCTTGGGACACCTTCCCATTTGCAAGATCCCTAAAGGGAAAGAAGGGAAAGAGGCCAGGAAGCCCAGGTACTTTACTCTTGAGCCTTGTCTCAAACATTTATCTGGGACTTTTGAAACATTTTCTTATGGGAAAAAAAAAGTCCTCTGTGTTGGGGAGGAAAAGTTTTAAAACAATCTTTGGGGGCAGCTCTGGTGGCTCAGCGGTTTAGCGCTGCCTTCAGCCCAGGGTGTGATCCTGGAGACCCAGGATCAAGTCCCACATCAGGCTCCCTGCATGGAGCTTGTTTCTCCCTCTGCCTGTGTCTCTGCCCCCTCCCCCCTCTCTCTGTGTGTGTATTTATTCTCATGAATAAATCAATAAAATCTTTTTTTAAAAATAATATTTGGGGCACAAGCCCCTCTTGGTTTGAGAGAAACACTTATATGGCCCTTGGCTGATCACGGGTGGACCAAATCTTATTTTGGAATGGATCAGGATGGCCATAAAATGCTGCCTTGAATGTGCACAGATGGGAATTTTGCTCAATGGTGTTATCTTGGGATCCCTGGGTGGCGCAGCGGTTTGGTGCCTGCCTTTGGCCCAGGGCGCGATCCTGGAGACCCGGGATCAAATCCCACATCGGGCTCCCGGTGCATGGAGCCTGCTTCTCCTTCTGCCTGTGTCTCTGCCTCTCTCTCTCTCTGTAACTATCATAAATAAATAAAAATTAAAAAAAATTAAAAAAAAATGGTGTTATCTTTAGGGATTAGATCTCCAACCTTGCTTGGTATGTAGGCATGGACTGTACTGTTTTGAAAATTGTGGGAGAAGAGTGTGCAGTGTATATGTATGTGTGAGTGTGAGCATGTGGGTGTGGCATGCACCTGGTGCGAGCAGTGTGTGTGTGTGTGTGTGTGTGTCCTTGTTTTCTGTCCAGGAGAGTCCCCAGGGGATCAGATCTATATTTGTAGGCAGGATGCTGAGGCCTATCTTCATTTCCTGTTGGTGATGAAGCCTTCAGGACTGGGTGGGGAGTGCTGAGCACCCTAGATGTTTGTGCCGAGCCCCCTGGTGTCATTCCAGAAGGAAAAGGAAGCACTCAGGCTTTGGTCATGTATGGCTGCAGACACCTGGATTCTCCTAGCTTATCATGGAAAGAGTAGGGTTTTGGTTTGTTTGGTTTTTTTTTTTTTTTAACTTTATGTATTTGAGAGAGAGTGCCTGCTAGCTGAGGGGAGGAGCAAAAGGGAAGGGAGAAGCAGACTCCCTGCTGAGCAGGAAACCCTCTCCTGCCCCCCCCCACAGGGCTCCATCCCAGGACCCCCGAGATCATGATTGGAGCCTAAGGCAGATGCTTAACCAACTGAGACACCCAGGCGCCCCTAGAGTTTTGTTTTTTGAAGCAGCCAGGCAGCCCCCCTCAACCAGTCACCCTAGAAGAGGATGTAGAGAATGTAGATCCAAAGCAGAGCGGCCAGAAGTTCTACCTCTCTATCTAGGGAGGAGGAAAAGGGCAGATGCCCAGGAGGGTGAAAGAGGCTGCCCATGGGGCTGGGACTGGGACTCTGGCGAGACTTCCCCTGGTGTAGTCCTTGTTGGTGTCTGGGTTTAGGCTGGTTTCCCCAACTTTGCAGTTGCCTCCCGCTTTCACCACACCTCCAGTAATACTACGTTGACCACTGCAGCCTAGTCATTGCCTGGGACTTATAAGGGCAACCAGTGCCCAGGCTTGGCACGGACCCCAGGGGAGCTGATAGCCTTGCCCACACAGTCTCCTTCTTGAGGCCTATGGGACAGCACAGCACCCTTTCCTGGGGACACTAGCAGCCACGTGAGAGAGGTCCATGTGGAGGAGAAAGTGACACTAGGGAGCTAGGTGGCAATGTAATCACAGCTCAGGCATTGATGGCCCGGACTAAGCAGAAATAACTCCCCCTCCTCCCTACAGGGGCGGCAAACCAACCTTGAAAGCTGAAGCCTAGATCCCATGACATAAAGCTACAGGTGAGTCACTCATTAACTACTTAGTATATTGATGGGGACTGCTTCGGTTGCAAGGGACCTGGTTGCAAGGGACCTGATTCCCATTTCCCTTAGACAAAAAAGAAACATAATGGCTCATGTAATCAAGTAATTCAAGGGATTTAGGCGTGGCTAGATCTAATGGTGCCATGGGACCTTATGTGTCTCTCCCTCTCACGTCCACTTGCCTCTGCTTGACTTCATTCCCCAACAGAATCTTACTGCAGGAAGATCCCTCCCTACTTAGAGTAGTAGGAAGATGACTCCCAGTGGCTCCAGGCTTGTATGGCCTCAAAAGTTGCAACTCCACAAAGGGACTATTTCAGAGTCCATGATAAAACTTTTCAAAAGGTATAAACTCGTAGTATTTAACAGAGAAAGTGTGTCCCCCAAATATAACGAGTGCACCTAGGGCATAGAGCTTGGTTTCTAAACGCACTCTGCAACAAAATGGAATTAGAACTCCATAGAGAAATGGTAGATCCCAAAGCTGAGCCTGGGAAAGTACAAGATGAACCTAAAATATCTTCTTAAAACAGAAGGCAAGGAGACACTTAAGAATGATGGGGACTTGTCAAAAGGCCACAGACGCTGGCTGGGAGAAGTTCTCTCAATCCAAATCTGGGGGAAATTTTGAGCATCAGAATAAACAATGAGAGGAAGAGATTATAACCCATTGGATAAAATAAGCAACGAATCCATTCTGATAGAAATAAATAAGTAAAAAGAAAGAAGAAAGAAAGAAAGAAAGAAAGAAAGAAAGAAAGAAAGAAAGAAAGAAAGAAAGAATTAAGTACACAACTTGAGTGCTTAGGGAGAAATGGGGTATTTACATTGTCAGAAAACGCTTATTAGTTACAAAGAAGGAAAGTGTTAATTCACAGTGGAGAAGCCTGGCTGACACCACCTTCATCAAGTGACAAAGTGAACATCACCAGTAACAGGACAAAGCAAAATCACACCACCTGATAGGATGCCACAAGAGGAGGACAGCTAGGCATATGTAACATTCCCGCCAAAGATGCATCATCCAGTCCAACCATAAAGAAACATCAGGCAAGCCCTAACTGAGAAACATTCTATAGAACAATTGGCCAGTAATCTCACACTGATCAAGGTCATGATAGTCAAGGGGAAACTAAGGAACTGTTCCAGACTACAGGAGACTAAAGAGTCATGGCATGCATCTTTCACTTGCACTTCAGTTAAATGGCCAAACTACAGGTGGAAGGCAGAGGCGTTAGCACGAGACTAATTTGCTGAGGACCGGGGGACACTAGCCAGGAAGACTCCCCCACCCTCGCTCTCTTTCACACCCCAGACACTAATGGCAGGATACGTATAAATCTCACTAACTTGGTGGGGGCAGACAGAGGCATGTAGATGATGTTGTGGTGGTGTAGATAAGCAGAGGGTCACAGGCACTTGACACCTGAACACATCACTTGTTTTCTTTTGATGAGACTTACCTTCCCAATTACATAGGAGATTGTAGTCACATGAATTGTCATGTCAGGGCCAAGTACTCCGTGTTTGGGACATATGAGTTGAGGACAGTGGGATTATGTGATCAGAAGGAGCTCGTTTGATTTAAGGCAACCAACAGGAGGGTAAACGTAGGCCATAAGTTACAAGCAAAAGTTCTCCTGGATGGAAAACCGCAATTACTGAGTGGAGTAAATGAAGGTGAGTGGACAGACCAACACCACATGGCCCTTTATTTATTTATCCACTTATTTTAAAGATTTTATTTATTAATTCATGAGACACACACACACACACAGAGGCAGAGTCATAGGCAAAGGGAGACATCCGCAGGGATTCTGAAGCAAGATTTGATTCCAGGACCCTGTGATGACACCCTGAGCCAAAGGCAGATGCTCAACCACTGAGTCACCCAGGTGCCCACCACATGCCCCTTTAAATGCTAATATTGGGGATCCCTGTGTGGCGCAGCGGTTTAGCGCCTGCCTTTGGCCCAGGGCGCGATCCTGGAGACCCAGGATCAAATCCCACATCAGGCTCCCGGTGCATGGAGCCTGCTTCTCCCTCTGCCTGTGTCTCTGCCTCTCTCTCTCTCACTGTGTGTCTATCATAAATAAATAAAAATTAAAAAAAAATAAATGCTAATATTGGACCCATCTCATTGTCTGGTTTAGCTGGGAGCACATCCCAGCTGGCCTCTTGTTGCTTCATCTCATCACCCTCTTAATCCTGAATTGCTCACCCCGACCCATCTGACCTCCTCCCCAGTTTACAGTGATGACATCACTCCCCTCCACGTGAAGGCTCCACACCTCTCTCCAACTGCCACCAAATTGAAGCTTCTCCTCCCAGCAGTGCTGTTGTGGCATGTCCCACCTTAGTCAGGCTCCAGGGTTTCACTCCCAGTGCAGATCCCAAGAAGACATCCAATATCTAATCATGGAAAGCCCAAAGCTGGGAAGGACTCTACAGTGCAGGTGCCAGGTGGCCATCTTTCTCCAAATCTGAGATTTGTGATTTTGAGCAGGAGTCATGAACCCCTTTGCAAATCCAATAAAAACTATGGACACTTTACCCAGGTAAAAGCACATTCACGTAAGGATATGGGGGCTCCCTGCATCTCATGAAGCCCATCCACAGGACCTAGATTTACATCTGCTTTAAGTAGAAAGCATCCTATCTTGCAGAAGCTTTGTTATCGTCCTTGAAACATTCCAATGATCAGATGTTTTTCAACCTTAGGATGATTGGGGGTGTTTTCTCCCTAAATTACAGAGGAGTTTGTGTTGGGCGAAGACAGATCTAGTGGTAAATAAAGCTGAGGACGTGTCTGGGAGAATGAAGATGAAAAGAATAGCTCAAGTCTCGTGTTTTGCCAAAAGGAGAAGGAACACGGCGTCCTCACGCTCGAGGCTTGTTCTAAACTTAGCCGGCTCCCGTGGTTCCAAAGTTGGCAAAATGAACTCCCACCATCCTAATAAACATGCCGTGGTGCAGTGACTCACTGAGACAGCAGCCGTGTGCAGGACAGGGCTGCTTCTGGTCAGTGACACGAGGGCTGGTGGTGGCCTAGGACCCCCAACCCAGCAGGATGTCCAATGTAGGGGTGAGGATGGCCTGGGCACCAGCTGCCCCGAAGAGCCAGAGAGGTTTGCCAGTGACAGAGCCCAGCTTCTCATCATATAGAGGAGAAAATGAAGGCCTGGGGGGCTGGGGAACAAGGGATGACCTGGTGGGGTCACACAGTAAGGAAGGGAGCCATCATCTTGCACTTCACACCCATCAGGGCACAGAACCAGGCATAAACAAGGATGTTCCTAGATGTGAAGGGATTTCCCTGTGGCCTTAGTCATCTGGACATTAATAGAAGGTGGCTTCCAGAAGGAGAGACAGGCAGTGCTCCTATGCCCTTCCTGGCCCTGCTGTGATGGTCAGGCCAAGTTGGAGGCCTGTGATCAGCTCAAGGAGACCTGAGCTGCACTCCTGGACAGGGTAGGGTGTTTGGAGGAGGTAGATGGACTTGGGGCTAACCACTGGATGGGAACACCAAGACAGATGGGCACAGTCACTATCTCCATGGGACTGTGAGCTGTCCAGTGTGTTGGACTCTCTCTGCAGAGGTGGAATAACCCAGCCACAGGCTCAGTGGGGTAGGAAGGGGCCTCCCAGGGCCAGGTGGGTGCTGAGAGTTCCTCGCAGAGGTCAGAAGAAAGTTCACCTGAGGGGAATAGAAGATGCATCTGGGAAGGGGAACAGCCAGAGGGTCATTTAGCTGCAGGTCTGAGAGGCCATGGGAAGCTGGGACAGATGGCCCAGGCCAGGGAGGCGAGGGACAGGCTGGGGGGCCAGGATTGGAACAGCGCAGGATACTGGCCCCGGTGTAAGGCAGGGATGTGCAAGCTTGCTCTGGGTGGGGAATGGCCTCCTGGCACCTCAGGGAGCTCAGAGGGCCCAAGAACATGGGCCTTGCTGGGCGTCGTAGCAGAGGCATTAGTCACATTCCATGCTGCCCTCGGGAGAGCACAGAGGCTAGTGGAAGGCGTTGGCACAAGTCAGGGTGACATGAGGAAGAGCTTCCGCCCGCCACAGCCACAGCCACAGCTATTGAGCAATGAAATGGGAGGTCGTTAGCTCCTTGGCCCCAGAAAGCTTCAAGCAGGTTGGCTTGGTGGGGAGAGGAGATAGCAGATTCAAGCATCCACGTCCCTTCCAACCTTAACGGTCTCCGGCCTGGAGTCTCCAGAAGCCTAGTTGAGGAAGAAGAGCAGAAACTTATTTCTTCTTTTCCAAAGTGGAAAAGCGAAAGCCCAGACTGAACACTGTACCCAAGGTCACACAGAGAGGCAGCAGAACTGGGAATGAAATCCTGATCCACTCCTTCCCAAGCCCCAGACTTTCCCATCTGGTTTCCCAACTGGTGTCCCAGCCTGTGCTATTTTGAGCTGGCTCCCCTGCCAGGACAGAGGGCGCCTATGGGACCAACACAGCGCCGACTACCAGCTTCCAAGTGCAGCTGGTACATGAGCACCCAAGGGTCTGTCGTCTCCAACCTGGTCATGATGGGGAATAAAAATACGCTCCACACTTACCCAGCCCTGGTTCCGTGCCTGTGCCACGAGGGACTATAACTGCAGGGCGGTACTCTGACTCTGCCTCTGGCTCTGTTGGCAAAGAAAATCCCATGGACTGGGATCCCTGGGTGGCGCAGCGGTTTGGCGCCTGCCTTTGGCCCAGGGCACAATCCTGGAGCCCCGGGATTGAATCCCACGTCGGGCTCCCGGTGCATGGAGCCTGCTTCTCTCTCTGTGTGTGTCTCTGCCTCTCTCTCGGTCTGTGACTATAATAAATAATAAAATAAAATATTAAAAAAAAAAAAAAAAAGAAAATCCCATGGACTTCCTTAGGTGGGGGGCGGGGCAGAATTCAAGGATCACAGGTGAACCTCGTCCTCCAGGCCACCAGGGGGACCCAGCTGGCCTGGCTTGGATCTCTGTTTCCCACAAGAGTTCCTTAGAACACTAATTCTTCGAAAAGCAATCTGTTTTGTGTAATAGCTTCGTAGAGCTATAACTTGTATACATGTAATTCACACACTTAAAGTATACAATTCAGTGGTTTTCAGTATATTCAGAGAGTGGTGTAACCATCCCCACAATGGATTCTAGAACATTTTCATCATTTCTAGAAGAAACTCTGCCCTTCTGCTCTCACCCTTGAATTCCTCACTCCCTCAGTCCCAGGCAACCACAGATCTACTTTCCATCCCTATAGATTTGCCTATTCTGGGCATTTTGTATACATGGAATCATACAATTTATGCTATTTTTGTGTCTGCTCTTCACAGCATAATGTTAGCAAAATCCAGCCATGTGTGTTGGTGCTTCCTTCCTTTTTCTGGCTGAATAATATTCCATTGTGTGGACATGCCACATTTTGATTATATATTTATTAGTTGATGGGCATTTGAGTTCTTTCCACCTTGTGGCTATCATGATTGAGGAAAGATTTAGTATTCAAATAAACCTGGTGAAGGATCCAGCGCTCTCTCTCTTGGAGGTTCACAATGTTCCTTAGCATATATATTTTTTAAAGATTTTATTTATTTATTCATGAGAGACACACACACAGAGAGAGAGAGAGAGAGAGAGAGAGAGGCAGAGACACAGGCAGAGGGAGAAGCAGGCTCCATGCAGGGAGCCCTATATGGGACTCGATCCCGGGACTCCAGGATCTCAACCACTGAGCCACCCAAGCATCCCTCCCTTAACTTACTAAAGGCTCTGAGAAGTCTTCCAATAAAGAGAACAGTTTACCTTTACTTGATCTAATGTTTCCCAATATTCCCTCAATTCTCCACACAGAGAAATCTCAGGGATTTTTGCATCAGGTATATACTTGAGGAAACAGTGACCTGACTGAAAAGAAGCTGTCAACCAGCAGCAGTGGGGGTCATGGGGGGTGGGGGATGCGGTCTCAACTGAAAGGAAGTAGGCTATGAAAAGTGTTTCAGCTCCTTCCTGCAGCTGCTGCTGGAGGCACTGAAAATGCCATGAATTTGAGAAATCCAGCAGATTGAGAGACCTTCTGCGGCTAAGGCCAGTCCGTTTATTTGCTTCTTTGGTCATTAAACACACATAGTTTGAGCACCTATGGGGCTAGAGCAGAGGCTTTCAAACATTTATGATCAGGGGAAGGTACACATTTTGCTTTGTGACCCAGTTTTATATGCACACAAACAACTGAAAGTGTGTGAAGCAATGTTTAGCCTTACCGTGTGTGAGGCCTTCTGTGAGTGACTATTCTATTCTACTTTATTCAAGGCATATATAATCGTCCTGACCCACTAACTCATTAACATAATCTGCAGTTTAAAAGCCAATAAGGTAACAGACTGGAGGAGATATTCACAAAACATATTTGACAAAGAGCTGCATATATAAAGTACATATAGAGATCAGTTAGGGGTGCCTGGGTGGCTCAGTCAGTTACATGTGCGACTCTCTCTCTCTTTTTTTTTTTTTTTAAGATTTTATTTATTTATGACAGACAGACAGAGAGAGACACAGAAACAAAGGCAGAGGGAGAAGCAGGCTCCATGCAGGAAGCCTGACTTGGGACTCGATCCCCGGTCTCCAGGATCAGGTCCTGGGCTGAAGGCGGCACTAAACCGCTGAGCCACCCAGGCTACCCCTGTGTGCAACTCTTGGTTTCAGCTCAGGTCATGATCTCAGGGTCATGAGATCGAGCTCCGCGTCAGGCTACATGCTCAGTGTGCAGTCTGTGTGAAATTCTCTCTCTCAAAAAAAAAAAAAAAAAAAAAAGAGAGAGATTCTCTCTCTCTCTCTCTCCCTGCCCTTCCCCTCACTATATATATAATATATATATAATATATATATAATTAATATATTTTTAAAAAGATTTGTTAGCACTCAAAGAAAGGAAAGAAGAAGAAGAAAGAAGAAAGAAGAAGAAGAAGAAGAAGAAGAAGAAAAGAAAAAGGTGCAAGAGCAAGAATCCAATAAAAAAAAAAAATGGGCAAGGGATCCCTGGGTGGCGCAGCGGTTTGGCGCCTGCCTTTGGCCCAGGGCGCGATCCTGGAGACCCGGGATCGAATCCCACGTCGGGCTTCCGAATCCCATGGAGCCTGCTTCTCTCTCTGCCTGTGTCTCTGCCCCTCTCTCTCTCTCTGTGACTATCATGAATAAATAAATAAAATCTTTTAAAAAAAATGGGCAAGAGGTGCCTGGCTGGGGGCACCCCGGGTGGCTCAGCAGTTTAGTGCCATCTTCAGCCCGGGGCGTGATCCTGGGGACCCGGAATCGAGTCCCATGTCGGGCTCCCTGCATGGAACCTGCTTCTCCCTCTGCCTGTGTCTCTGCCCCTCTCTGTGTGTCTCTCATGAATAAATGAATAAAATCTTTAAAAATTAAAATTAAAATAAAGAAAAGAGGTGCTTGGCTGGCTCAGCTGGTAGAACATATGACTCTTGATCTCAAGGTTGTAGGTTTTGAGCCCCATGTAGGGTATAGAGATCACTTAGGAACAAACTAAAAGAAAATGGGCTAAAGATTTTAACAGGCACTCCCAAAAGAAGACATATGAACAGCCAATGCACACATGAGAAGGCAGTAAGCATGAGTAATCATCAGGAGATGATATGCCACTGCACACCCATTAGAAGGGCTGCTGTGTAAAAGAACTGACCATATCAAATGTCAGGATGTGGCATCAGTGGAGCATTCATATACTGTTGGCGGGAATGTAAAATACTCTAGCCACTTCGGAAAGCAGTGTGACAGGGCCCTATAAAATTAAACACACACTCACCATGTGCCCCAGCCATCTCACTTCTAGGTATTAACCCAAGAGGAATTAAAACCTGTCTCTACAAAGAACTAGTACACTGATGTTATTCATATTATCATTATACACATTAGCCAAAAATGATAACGCCCAAGTCCACTGACAGATGAATGGGATCAACCAGGTGTAGTATATTCATACGAAAGAGTACTGCTCAGCGGGATCCCTGGGTGGCTCAGTGGTTTAGCGCCTGCCTTCCGCCCAGGGCATGATCCTGGAGTCCTGGGATCCAGTCCCGCATCCAGCTCCCTGCATGGGGCCTGCTTCTCTCTCACCCCGCCCCCCCATGTCTCTCATGAGTAAATAAATAAAATCTTAAAGAAAAAAAAGAATACTGCTCAGCAATAAAAAGAATGAAATGTTAACACATGCAATGGTATATAGAGATCCCACAACATCAGGCTGAATGTAATAAAGCGTGAAAGATGACAAATAGTATAATTTCATTCACATGAAACTCTGAAGAAGACAGAGTGATAGTGACATAATGCAAATCAATGGCTGCCTGGGGCCGGGGAGGGACTGCAAAGGGGGGCGTCGGGGAACCATTAGGGTAACAGTAATGTGCATCTAACTGCACACAATCACCCACATTCATCAAGTTCTACGCCCAGAATGAATGACTTTTATTACATATAAGTTACTTCGCTAAAACTACTTGTAAAACCCTGAAGAGAGGGGCGCCTGGTGGCTCCGTCGGGTTCAACCACGGACTCTCGATTTCGGCTCCGGTCATGGACCCGGGGTTGTGAGACTGAGCCCTGCGCCGGGGCTCCTTGCTGGGTGTGGAGACCGCTTAGGGTTTTCTCTCCTCTCCCTCTGCCACCCCTCCAGCACCTCTAAAAAGGAATGAATAAGTAAGTAAAGAAACAAAGCGCTGAAGACAGATTATATAGGGGAGAGGTGCAAGGGGAGGGGGATGGAGGGCTCCGTCGCGGGTCTACAAGGCCAAGGGGTGTGGGCGTCGTGATCCGATCTGCGTTCAAAGCCTTCCCCGGCCGCTCAGTGAAGGAGGGGTTCTGCTGGGAGGAAACGAGGGCCCGAACTGAAGCGGGGGCCGCCGAGAGCCGTCAGGTGGCAGAAGGGGCTGGAAGGGCGTGGGGGGGGGGCGGGGGGCACGGGGCAGGGCGGCTGAATGCGTCCCGCGCGGCTGCCTCCGCCTCCAGGGCGTCCACCGAGCCTGCGCAAGGCCGTCGGGTTGGGGCACGGCGGGGCGGGCGCTGGGCGGTGGCGACTGGCACCCCGGGGGCCGCGGGCCCTCCCGAGGACGGGGACGGGGACGGGGACGTGTTGGGAGGTCCGGGCTCTGACCGGTTAAAGCCCTGGGAGGGAAGGAGGGGCTGGGGAAGGCGGGAGGGACGCAGAGGGAAAAGCCTGGTCTGGCGGGGGCGGAAGGGTGGGCGGGGAGGGGGACACGACGTGCCGGGAGCTCCGAGGGAGGCAGAGGCTGCTTGCCTGTGGTCGGGACGCGCCGCCGCCGTAGAGCAGAGCAGAAGGGGCCGCGGTCACCGTCAGGGCATGAAGGCTGAGATCAGGGCCGGGGCCCGGGGCAGGACACCCCCCCCCCGCCCCCAGGGAAAGGGAGAGCAAAGGGTGAATGAGGAGGTGACGGCAGGGCGCCCAGAGGCTCTTCGGAAAGGTGTTTGTGAGCGAAGGCAGGCTGAGGAAGTGGGAGATGGGGGGGCAGGGAGGGTGCGGAGTCTGGCTCGACCTCCTGGGCCGGCTTCCCTCCCAAACCCTCCTGCTGCTTGGAGCAGAAGCAGCCTCTTTTTGGCAGCCGTTTGGCCCTTACTCGTGCTTGGATTAACAGCAAATTCTAGTTTCCCTGCCGACTCATTTCCCACCCTTCGGGGAGCCTGGCAGGCGGCCCTGGCTCCTTCCCTGCCCTCCCTTCCAGACGAGAGTGAGCTGCAGGAGTGCCCAGCTGGCTCCTCCCGGGGGAGCCCAGGGAGCCAGGTGAGACCTGGAAAGCCCCTCAGCCATCTCCCCTTTGGGGGATGAGCAAAATTGGACCCAGAGAAGGGCCTTCGGTTTGCCCACACCCACCCCCCTCACAGACCCCCAGCTGCAGACAAGGGAAGTTTTGAGTCCAGGGGTGGTGCCCAGCCACTTCGGAGGCCCCAGGGGACACCTCCCACCCAGCAAGAACTCTGTGTCCTCAGGCTGGAAGAACCTGGAGGAATGGGGGAGATGAGAGAATGACTCTGCAGGGACTGGCTGGCCGGTTACCCCTGACTTCTTGCGTGGGTGGGGAGGGGTCTTGCCCAGCCCAGGGCCTCCGCCAGGTTCTCTATAGGGTGGGAAGTGAGTTGGCCTGGAAATTGGAATCTACCGTTATCCTATCCCAGACGTGAGTAAGGGCCAAACGGTTGCCAAAGAGGCTGTTTCTGCTCCAAGCAGCAAGAAGGTTTGGGAGGGAAGCCCGCCCGGAGAGACCAGAGCCAGGATTCCTCACCCACTTTGCTGTTGTCTGGCTCTGTGACCTTGAACAACCTGCTTCACCTCTCAGGGCTTGGAAATTCCACCCATTACCTCAGGCAGACACATGTTCACTCATTCATTCATGTTCATTCAGTCATTCATTCATTGACCCAACAAGCATTTCTCAGCATCTGCTCCCTTGAACAGAGATATGCAGTGGGAAGAGCTAAGGCTTTGGACTGAGAGCCCTGAATTCATATCTTCATCTGCCACTTGCTAGCCAGGTGACTTTGGGCAAGCCATTTAATATCTGTGTACCTCAGTTTCCTCATCTACAAAATGGGGGTAACAATAGCTACCAAAGGAGTCCTACTGTTTTCCATCCCATAACCAGCCAAGAATCATCTTCACGTATCTCTTCAAGTTCAAAATGAGAGTGTCAGGACAGCCCAAGTGGCTCAGCAGTTTAGCGCCACCTTTGGCCCAGGGCCTGATCCTGGGGAACCAGGATCAAGTCCCACGTCAGACTCCCTGCATGGAGCCTGCTTCTCCCTCTGCCTGTGTCTGTGCCCCTCTCTCTCCCTGTGTCTCTCATGAATAAATAAATAAAATCTTTTTTTAAAAATGAGGGAGTTAATACATGGGCTGGACATTAAAAAAAAAGGAATATCTATCTCACAAGGCAGATATGAGGATTAAGTTACTCTAGACAAATAAGAATCTTTAATAGGGGTGTCTGGGTAGCTCAGTCAGGTGAGCATCCAACTCTTGGTTTTGGCTCAGGTCATAATCTCATGGCTGTGGGATCAGGCTCAGTGTGGAGTCTGCTTAAGATTCTCTCTCCCTCTCCCTCTGTCCTTCCTGCTCATGCTCTCTCTCTCTCTCTCTCTCTCTCAAATAAATCATTTTTTAAAAAAGATTTTACTTATTTGAGAGAGAGAAAGAGCATGTGCACACCAGTGGGGGGAGGGGCAGAGGGGCAGGCAGACTCTCCACTGAGCAGAGCCTAAAGTGGGGCTCAATCCCAATCCCAGGACCCCAATATCATGACCTGAGACGAAGGCAGATGGCCAACCCAAGTGACCCTGATATAAATAAATCTTTAAAAAAATTTTGGAGTTACTGTTATTCTGGTTACTGTTACTGTGTCATTGTGTTTTTGTGTTACTGTTATTACATTATTGTGTTATTGACATGAACAATCATAATGCAACAATATCATTATATAAAGTGCTTAATGGGCTTGCTAAGGTAGCAGCTACTCAAGAAGCGGTTGCTATTCATGCATTTATCTCACCGATGGCCTCACAATATGCCCAGTGCCTGCCACCTAGTAGGTGCTCAATACACGTGAGTTTCCTCCCCATTGGCAGAGACTTCAGAGCATCCTGACCCTGGCGAAGGGTCCATGGTCATCTAGGAAGGACTTAGCCACCCCCGGCTACCCAGGGCAGGATGTGTGTGAATCCCAGGGTCCTGTAGAAGTCTCTACCTCCGGGCAGCTCTGGACCCGGATCTCTCTCACAGCTGTTGCTGGAGGAGACAGATCTTTTCAGCAAACCTTAAGTCTGGTTCCAGACCAGCCACCGTCCTCTCACCCACAATCCGTGTTTCTCAGCCCAGGAGCAAGCTAAACTCTGCTCTCCCTGCTGAACATTTATATTCCCAGCTATTTATAACTCAGGCTTAGAGCAGCCATGGTGGGGCTGAATGGGCAGTGAGGAATCTGGCCTCCCATCACGTGGACAGCGCCAGAGGCCCTGGCACCCATCAGAACATTTCATTTCCCAAACCATCTCTTTAGCTTTCTTTCTCCTCCCCTGGCTCTGGTCCAGCATCTTTGTAGCTTGGATGATATGGTTCAATGAGAGGACATTTGATGTATCCCAATAACTAACTCTGTTTTAGAGTCACCTGGGTCATGGAGTCCTGGTCTGTTTGTGGCCTCCAGGTGCTGTGCTTCTCCTTTTTTTTTTTTAAGATTTTATTTATTTATTCATGGGAGACACGGAGAGAGGCAGAGACATAGGCAGAGAGAGAAGCAGGCTCCCTCTGGGGAGCCTGATGCGGGACTCTATCCCAGGACCCCGGGATCATGTCCTGAGCCAAAGGCAGATACTCAACCACGGAGCCACTCAGGTGCCCCTGTTCTTCTCCTTCAGAGCCTCCCCAGCACTATGGAGGAAGGTGATCCTGACTACTTGCTGTGGGGTAGAGGAGGAGGTGAGAAGCCAAGTCTAGTGGGGGAGGAGAAGGGGTGTGGACAGGTTAGAGTGAGGGAGAGAGGAGGACACTATGCTGTTTGCAGCACAAAGGGGGCAGCTAGAGGACCAGAAGCCACTGCAATGTAGTGAAGGCGCAGGAGTCCCAGATCTACTACTTACTAGCTCTGTGCTCTTGGACAAGTTACTTAACCTCTCGGAGTCTCCATTTCTTACCCTGTGAAATACAAAGAGAGTCTCACGCAGAGTTCCCATCAGGACTGAGAAAGTGTTTGAGGAGCTCCTGTAGCACAGTGGCTGGCTTGCAATCACAGTGTCTCTCTCTTCCTTTTACCTCTCTCCAAACACTGAACCCTGGATTGCCCTCAGCCTCGAAAAATCGGAATCCACTGCTCTTCATGCTCTTCTCGGGTTTGGCCTTGAGAAGGGGATCAACCTGAGGAAGAGAGCCTTGGTTTCAAGGCCAGCTGACTGGGAGCTCCCCGCCCACATTGTCTGATTCGGAGCTGATCTATTAGTCAAGGGCAGCTGCACTTCCAGCCTGAGCCTGAGTGACCACAGAAACTCAGGCCTGTGGGGAAGAGGATGGAGGGAGCAGACCACACAAACACAGGCCTGCATGAGGAACTCTGGAGGCTCACAGAAGAACACGTGTTCTAGGCTGAGAGTCAGGGCCAGGCCAGGTCCAAGGACCTCCTGCCAGCTCTGGTGAGACATGGCCTCCAAGTGGCTTTGTGGCAGCATCAGGACCTGGCATCATGGAGGTGGAGAGATCTTCCACCCAGGGCTGGCTCAGGAGGGGACAGAAGGTATAGTCCAAGAACATGAGGCTCAACTGGGGAGCTCAAAAATCCCCAAGGAGCAGGGTAAGCAGAGCACCTGGCACTACCAGTGGGCTAGAGCCTGAGGAATCCTGCTCAGCGCCTTTGCACGGCCCACTCATGGCCAGGTGGCCTAGGAGAGAGCTTGGCCCAGGCTAAGGACTAGAGTATGTTAGGTTTCTCATTATACTTGAACAGGTGGACTGTGTGTGTGTGTGCATGAATGCAGGTATGCGTGGTGGTGGTGGAGGGAGCAGGTGTGTGTTTATGTGTGGTGTGTGTGTGTAAGTTGGGGGAGGGGCTACTGGATTTAATTTACTCCCAATCACTCTTAGTCTCCTTAGGGACTCCACTAGCTGTGAACTTTGGGAGGAAAGGACCGTATGTAGTTTGTTCAGTGTGGTCTCCCCAGGGCCCAACACACAGCCTAGGATGCTCGTGAATGAACGAATGGATGAAGGGAGAGAGAGGACAGCTTTCAGGAAGAGCCTGCCAGACCTGGGCAGCAGAACAAGATTGAGAGGCAGGTCCTTGGTCCGGTGTTCCTGCTCCTCCTCACCCCTAGTTTGGGATGCTGGTGTAGGGCAAGGAGCTTCCCGGCTCTGCTACATACAAGCTGGGAGATTGGCTCATTTACCCTCTCTGAGCTTCATGATCCCTAGGACTGTTTAGGCAGAGAGGTTTCTTTCAGTTTTAAACAAGTTACAACGGTAGGCACCTGGGTGTCTCAGTGATTGAGTGTCTGCCTTTGGCTCAGGGTGTGATCCCAGGGTCCTGAGATCAAATACAAATCTTTTTTTTTTAAGATTATTTATTTATGTATTCTTGAGAGACACAGAGAGAGAGAGGCAGAGACACAGGCAGAGGGAGAAGCAGGCTCCATGCAGGGAGCCCGACGTGGGACTCGATCCCGGGTCTCCAGGATCACGCCCTGGGCTGAAGGCAGCACCAAACCGCAGAGCCACCTGGGCTGCCCAATACAAATCTTTAAACATAAACAAACAAACAAACAAACAAACAAATAAAGTTAGGTGGGTTAAAGGCCATAACACAGTCAGTAGTCACTGCCTGTGCATTTCCTTAGCAAGGCAGAGGTGGGTGGGCAGAGACTCACCCTCCCACCCCAGCACCCTGTCCTGCTTTCTCTTCCTGACGCAATGCAGTGCTGGCTCTCCAAGAGGGGCTGGCGTGGCTGAGCGGGCTGCTGCCTGCTGGCCTGCATCCAGGCCCAGAGCAGAACCAAGTGCCACCCCCGCCCCCAGCCCCAACGTCCCCACAAAAGCCACTGACTTTCCTCCTGCCTTCCCATTCCTACTCACCAGCCCCCCTCCCACCCTCTGTCCCATCCCTTCCTCCTTCAGCGCCTTCCCCGCCTGGCTTTGTGTTCCTCCCAGACACAGTTCCAGCCCACTGGAGAAGAATAGAAGAGAAACCTCCTCCTCATCCCCCTTCTATTGTGGCTGTGCTCCCAGCCCCCTCCTCTTGGGCCCCTGGATGCCTGTCCCCACCCGCTGCTCACAAGGCTAGCCTGTGATGGGAACCGAGCTTTTCACCTGAGTGAAAATATCTTTGTTTCAGGAAGCAGAGCTCAGGGAGCTGGCCTGCCTAAGCTCCAGCCCTGCTATGCATCTCAGGTGAGAGCTCACTCTTCCTGGCTTTGGGTGGCCTTTTCCCACAAACAGGTTTCTGCTCACCCATCTGTAGACTATGTGTCACTCAGGCTGACATGTCAGGGATATCAGCAGTGTCTTCTCAGCAGGGTCCCAGGCTCAGGGACCTGTTGTACCTCCCTCCAGAAAATACCCTACAGAGCATCCCACTGTGGTCACCCCTACCTCTGGGTAAGAAGCCCTAACAGACAGTCTCATCTAATGAGTGCTTACTACATGTCGGGTACTGTACTTGGAACTTTATGTGAAGTATCTCATTGAATCTTTACCATGACCTTTTGAGGTCAATACCATTGTTCCCCCCCCCCCCCCCAATTTATGAGGAATTTGAAGTGAGGAATTAGATGTGGAAATTGAAACAACCTGCACATAGGCGTTAGGGTAGGCTTGGAACACAGTACCTCTAACTTCAAAGCTGTTGTATTTGTTTTTGTTTTTGTTTTTGTTTTTGTTTTCAGATTTATTTATTTATGATAGACAGAGAGAGAGAGAGGCAGAGACACAGGCAGAGGGAGAAGCAGGCTCCATGCCGGGAGCCTGATGTGGGACTCGATCCCGGGACTCCAGGATCGCGCCCTGGGCCAAAGGAAGGCGCCAAACCGCTGCGCCACCCAGGGATCCCCAAGATTCTTAAATTTATTTATTCATGAGAGACAGAGAGAGAGAGGCAGAGACACAGGCAGAGGGAGAAGCAGGCTCCATGCAGGGAGCCCAATGTGGGACTCGATCCCAGATCCCAGGATCATTCCCTGAGCTGAAGGCAGCCGCCCAACTGCTGAGCCACCCAAGCATTCCCCCTTGCTTAATTTAGATAGATTTTGTGCAAAGGGAAAGTCAGAGCCTCTGGAAGGTGCACCACTGTCACCTGAACAATAAAAAGTTCTGGGATTCTCAGTGAATAGGACACAGAAGACAGATTAGAATAATAAAAAAAGACATGCAGGGGCTGGAGCTGGTTAGGCCTGGGTTTGAATGCCAGTTCTTCAATTTGCTAGCTGGGTGGCCCTGTTACCTCTGTATGGGTTGGTTGGGGGAGGTTTTTTTTCCAGTATAATTAAGTAAGATCTTACTGAACTGACCCTCCCACAGATAACAAATGACTCTTGACAACACACACACACACACACACATACACACTTCCTCAAGGCCCTGGAGAATGAATAAAAGCAAGTAGATTCTGGAAGAAAGGAATGACAGGAAGTTACCCATTTTTTTTTTATCTTAGCTCTTGAGAGCAGGCCACAGTAAGCATAACACAGATAGAAAACCTCCAGTCTTGGGATGCCTGGGTGGCTCAGTGGTTGAGCATCTGCCTTTGTCTCAGGGTGTGGTTCCTAGGGTCCTGGGATCGAGTTGTGCATTGGGCTCCTGGAGGGGAGACTGCTTCTCCCTCTGCCCATGTCTCTGCCTCTGTGTGTGTGTGTGTCTCTCATGAATATATAAATAAAAGCTTTAAAAAAAAAAAAAAGAAAGAAAATCTGCAGGCTTTCTGGCCTAAAGAACCAAAGGACAAATTCAGATCAACCACAGCCACTGGAAGGTAGAGAGGGCAACCCCAGAAAGAAGAGGTGCAAAGAGGGAGAGCCCCCAGATCCTGTGGATAAGTGTGGTTCAATCTCTGGCTTGATCCCTGAACCACATGAACATGCAAGCAACTTCAGCTGAGGGAAAATTTAAACAAAAAAACAAACCCCAAACTAAACTGCGATTCGGGCTGCCATCCAAGAACAGAGTTTGAAGTTAATTGCCTAATAAAACAAAAATTCAACACATTTTGAGAATATTACAGAACTCAGAGTCCTCACAACATAACATTCACAATATCCAGGATATATAGTTCTGTTCCTCTAGAGCTAGGCTCTCAGACCTCAATGGAATTAAAGCAGAAACCAGGAACAAGAAAGATAGCTGGAAAATTCCAAAGTATTTGGAGATGAGACAACACACTTCTAAATAATACGTAAGTCAAAGAAGAAGCCGTGCGAGAAATTTTTAAACATTTTGAACTATATGAAAGTGGCAATTATCAAAGTATCAAAGTTTGTCCAGCCCAGCAAAAGCAGTGCACAGAGGGAAATTTATAGCACCGAATGCATATATTGCAAGAAAAGAAAGATCTAAAATCAGTGTTTCCACCTTAAGGAACTAGAGAAAGAAAGCCAAGTCTAAAGCAAGCTGCAGAAAAATAAAAATTAGAGCAGAAACCAATCAATTGAAAAACAAGGAAATAAATAGAAAAAAATAAATGAAACCCAAAGTTTGTTCTTTGAAAAGATCAATGAAAATGATAAACTTCCAACCAGGTTAAGAGAAATAGGGTGCCAATAAGGGTACTTATTACTGCAGAAATGAAATAAGAGTCATCAATATTAACCCTGTTGACATTAAAAGGAAAATGAAACATGATAACCTACATGAAATGGATCAATTCCTTGAAAGATACAAAGTACCGAAACTCACACTGGAAGAAATAGACCATCTGAAGAGGCCTATATCTATGAAACAGATGGAAGCAATAATTAACAACCTTCCTCTAAAAACGCACCACAAGGACGGCCTGACATTCCCGGATTTCAGGGCCTATTATAGGGGCTCCTGGCCAGCTCAGTCAGTGGAAAATGTGACTCTTGATCTCGGGGTTGTGTGTTCGAGCCCCACATTGAGTGTAGAGATTACTTACAAATAAAAAGACATTATAAAGCTACAGTAATTACTAGAATTTATTTATTTATCAAATACTTTATTTATTTATTCATAAGAGACACACACAGAGAGAGGCAGAGACAGAGGCAGAGGGAGAAGCAGGCCCCATGCAGGGAGCCCAATGTGGGACTCGATCCCAGGACCCTGGGATCACGTCCTGAGCAGATGCTTAACAGACTGAGCCACCCAAGCACTCCTGTCTCTCTCTCTCTCAAATAAATAAATAAAATCTTAAAAAAAAAAAAAAAAACCAACCTTACTGTGCTGTATGTACCCTTCCTGTGACGATATGAGGTAATAAAATGCCCATGTATGACAGGATGAAGTGAGGTGAGCGATGTAGGCATGTGACATAGTGTCAGGCTAGTAGAGACCTTCCCATAATATGTCAGAAGGAGGATCATCCGCTTGTGGCCCAAGTTGACCACGGGTAACCCGAACCCCAGGGCCAGGAGCATCATGAAGCCTGGTAGCTTCAGCCTCAGGAGGTCTCTGGAGTCTCTGCTTCCAACACTAGCCTCCAGCAGGTCTCCGAAGGCAGGCACACGGTCTCAACCTTGACTTTTCCTTAACTGTCACTTGAGGCACCCTGAGTCCTGTGGGGTGTGTTGCCAGGATGTCTCTGGATGATTCCCATCCTTGTCCTGGCCTCACTGGGCTGTAGCCAAACCATGTTCCAGTTGAAGGCAAGAAAAGGCCCTTCCCTACAAGCTTGTGCTGGACTTGTCTCCAAGCCTCAAAACAGGATCACTTGGGCTCCCATGTCTCATAAAGTCAGTAGGAAAAACAGTCCCTTTGGCTTCTGCTGGGAGACCCACTCTAGAATTTCCAAATATGCCCGAGACCCACGGCCCTTTGTCTCAGTGCACCTCAGATGTTCCCTGTTTTAGCACTCAAAGTTCTGTGTCCAGTAAGCCCCTCAGTCCCAGGCAAACTGGGACAGTGGGTCATCTTATGACAGAGGACACAGGAAGAAGAGACAGGACATGATGGTGGGTCAGCCACCCTGAAAGACTCCCACCCAGACAGTCCCCACCATGGGCTTAGAGCTGGGGCACATGAAGCTTTGGTTCAGGCCTCTGACCAATTATGAATTTCCAAGAGAGGCCTGAGAAACCCAACATTGTCTTGTTTCTTTAGGGAACTTTGTTCTAGATTCCAAACCACCAACCTTCCCATGACCTGTGAAAGAAACCAGAGGATGCTACAACATGAGGAGTTTCACAAGAAAAAGAAAACTTCAGAGCTAGAAAGGACCTCAGGCATTGAAGTTTCATTGTGTCTCCACCCATTTAACAGATGAGAAAGTCGAAGCTAATAGTTAATGATGTGGTTTTGAGTAGCGTTAGGGCCTGGAGCCAACCGCCAAGAAAGAATTCTTGAGGTGTCTTTGATACAAAAAAGGTGATTTTATTAAGGCACAGAGACAGAACCCAGGTTTAAGCGGACCCAGTGGGACATAATTCAATATTTAAACTAATTGAAACGTTTTATTCTACCAAGGTTTACTGAAGGTCAAATAAGCTGGTGGTATCTCTGTTGCAATTTGTCAGCAAAAAGATGATTTTAAATGATGGCAAATTTTATCTGTCTCAAAGTTTTCATGGGTAATTTTTTTAAAATGTATTTATTTGGGGATCCCTGGGTGGCTCAGCAGTTTAGTGCCTGCCTTTGGCCCAGGGTGTGATCCTGGAGTCCCGGCATCCAGTCCCGAATGAAGCCCTGTTTGTGGACAGAACAGCCTCACCACTTTAGGATTGAAAAGCCAGGCCTCAGGGCGTCTGGGTGGCTCAGAGGTTGAACATCAGCCTTTGGCTCAGGTCATGATCCCAGGGTCCTGGGACTGAGTCCTACATCAGGAGCCTGCTTTTCCCTCTCCCTGTGTGTGTGTGTCTCTCATGAATAAATAAATAAAATCCTTAAAAAAAAGTATTTAATTTTTAAAATTTAAATTCAATTAATTAACATAATGTATTATTAGTTTTAGAGGTCAGTGATTCATCAGTTATTTTATCTATCTATCTATCTATCTATCTATCTATCTGACACAATGAGAGAAAGCACAAGCACAAGCAGGGAGCAGAAGGCAGAGGGAGAGGGGAGGGAGAAGCAGGCTTCCTGCTTAGCGGGGAGCCAGACGCCGGGCTCCATCCCAGGACCCTGGGATCATGACCTGAGCCGAAGACAGACCCTTAAGCGACTGAGCCACCCCAGCATCTTATATAATGTCCAGTCTTACATAATGCCCAGTGCTCATTACATCACGTGTCCTCCACCTGGTCCCAGTTGTTGTTTTTAACAAACTTCCCAAGATTTGAATTGTAAATGAAGTCTTTTTGATCAACTAGGCTTGTTTATTATTTTTTTTTTAGTATGTTAAGTTACTTGGAGGGATGCCTGGGTGGCTCAGCGGTTGAGCATCTACCTTCAGCTCAGGGCGTGATCCCAGCCTGGTGCGGGAGCCTGCTTCTGCCTCTGTCTCTCATCAATAAATAAATAAAATCTTAAAAAAAAATGTTACTTGGGAAACACTGTCAAATAATAAGCCTTAGGTTACACTTGGGTAAATGCTACAACTGTTCTAGAGATTACATGCAATTCCTAAAGTTTTAATATGTTTTGGTAATAAAGCCATCACTTGATACTCTAATTACTAAAATGTTCTATATCACAGAAATTACCTGATTTCTTTGCCAGGTATATTGTAACGTCTCATCAGTTCTTTAAGCATATCCATTTTTGAGTCTTTTGTCATAGTTATTGTTCTCATTCTCTTGTTTTGTTTTTTTAATTCATGAGAGACAGAGAGAGAGAGAGGCAGAGACACAGGCAGAGGGAGAAGCAGGCTCCATGCAGGGAGCCCCATACAGGACTCGATCCCAGGTCTCCAGGATCACGCCCTGGGCTGAAGGCGGCGCCGAACCACTGAGCCACCCAGGCTGCCTGTTCTCATTGTCTTGTAAAATGAGTTTCATCTTCAAGAAGATTCATAAAAAGGACTTTTAAGACAGATATGGGTATTTGGTATCTTTAAGATCAAAACTGAAATGGCTAAGAATTTCCAGAACTTACTAAAGCTGCATTCAAACTGAACAAGAATTAGTAACATGGAACTAAATAAAGTAGGGAAGAGTATAGTTGTATGACTCTCTTTTTTTTTTTTTTTTTTTTAGATTTTATTTATTCATGAAAGACCCACAGAAAGAGAGGCAGAGACACTGGCTGAGGGAGAAGCAGGATCCCTGCAGGGAGCCCGATGTGGGACTCCATCCTGTATCCCGGGGATCACGCCCTGAGCGGAAGGCAGACGCTCAACCGCTGAGCCACTGTTGAGCTGAATTCTTCTGGTTTTCTTAAACATGTGGCTATGGCTCTCTAACTAAGGTTTCCAATCTTCTTCCATTCTCTTGACATAAAATCATTAAAAACTAAAACTACCTTTTTCCCTAAACCCCTAAAAACTGCATCACTTCTGCCTTGTTGGAACTTTCTATAAGGAATCTGTAGGTTGAACTTTTGTTTTTAAGATTTTATTTATTTATTATTTACCAGAGAAAGTGAGCGAGTGAGAGAGAGAGAACATGAGCAGAGAGTTGGGGGGAGAGAAGAGGGAGAGGGAGAAGCAAACTCCCCCACCAAGCAGGGAGCCCAACGTGGGTCTCGAACCCAGGACCCCGAGATCACGGCCCAAGCCAAAGGCGGATGCTCAACTGACTGAGTCACCCAAGCACCCTTAGGTTGAAATTTTAAAACCATTACCAATGCAGCCAACCTTCCAAATTTATTTGTTTGTTTATTTATAAAGATTTTATTTATTCATGAAACACACACAGAGAGAGGCAGAGACATAAACAGAGGGAGAAGCAGGATTCCCCACAGGAAACCTAATGTGGGACTCGATCCTGGGACCCCGGGATCAAGACCTCAGCCAAAGGCAGACGCTCAACGACTGAGCCACCCAGGTGCCCAGGTGCCCTGCTGCACAAGGGTGGAACTTGTGCTGGCATAAAAACAGAAAGATTACCACAGAAATACTTCTGGGTTTCAATCGACATAATACTCAAATTGGTACTTTAAACGCTCTCTCTCTTTCCTTTAGTGATTGGTTAACACTCCGGGACAGGAGTAAAAATTATGGCCAAGTATCAAAGGTCTTTTACTCAGGCTTCCTTTCTCATGATAATATTAACTTTACTTGGTTGTCTTTCCGGTGTCTCCCTGCCTGGTGCCAAGACTCCTTCGCCACCATACTTGCAGCTGATAGATGATCCTTTCTGCTCACAGAGGTTCATATATGTGTCCACCTTGGACTGGCTCCCTCTGCCTTTGCTAACTCCTAGATATGTATAAACTGACCAATGCTGACCCACAGGTAGGAACATCTCTACACCTGTATTCACCAGGAAGAAGATACAGAAGATCAGACCTTCCACCCTCAACAACCTTAAAGACTGAAGGGCCACAGTTGTTGGATGGTGGTGGGGATGAGGTGGGGAACAAAGGCAGAAGGAAAAGTCGATAAAACGAAATGTCTTTATGACCTGCAGCCCATTGACAAATACTTGAGGCCAGCAGAGTATAATGTTCCTTCAGGAAACTCCCAACTGTCTTAACGTTCATGCTTTGCTAGACGGAAAAACAACTTTAGTTTGACTATGGCAAGGTCTCCAGGATCCTGGGAGTCTTAGCATGTGAAAGTCCTTTTGGAAACCTCCCTTTGTCCTTACCTCCCCCAACTCCCAAGCATATAAAATCAGTTACCCCTCCCAACCCTGGGCAGCAGCTCTTTCTGCCCACAGGTCCTGTCCCCATACTTTAATAAAATCACCTTTTTTGCACCAAAGATGTCTCAAGAATTCTTTCTTGGCCTTTGACTCCAGACTCCAACGCTCCTCAAAATCAAATCATTTGGCATCCAATGTGGCGCTCAGTCTTTTCATCTGGACTCTGAGCTTTGGTGCAAACTTGGTGAGTACTTTCTCTTTCCTTATTCTCATTTCAAGGGCTTTTCAAGGAGTATGGTCTTATTGGAACACTTTCCTGTTCTTTGCTCAGGCTGGAGTCCTCTAGACTATGGCTACTCTGCAGGGAGGAGAAAGCCTGCCTTTGTCTGGAGTTAGAAACCTGGCCGGAATGGTAATAAGACCCAGAAAATTAATGCCCTCTCTTTGTTTCTGTCCTTATATAAAGTTGTCTGTTTTGGGCACAGGACAGCCACCTAAGTGACTAGCACCGCTGCCAATCTTAAGACTCCCTGGTGAGGGGATCCCTGGATGGCGCAGCGGTTTGACGCCTGCCTTTGGCCCAGGGTGCAATCCTGGAGACCCGGGATCGAATCCCACGTCGGGCTCCCGGTGCATGGAGCCTGCTTCTCCCTCTGCCTGTGTCTCTGCCTCTCTCTCTGTGTGTGACTATCATAAATAAATTAAAAAACTTAAAAAAAAAATTAAAAAAAAAAAAGACTCCCTGGTGAGGTCTTCTTATTACTCGTGTGATCCCTTCCACATCCCTAGTCTAGCTGCTTCTGGCCTCAGAACCCCTGCCCGGAGCTGGCTGAAACCAATACTTGATTGAATTAAAACCCAACCAGGGACCGTTTCCTAAAGAGGCTGGCGGTAAAGACGTATTGGAATGCCACTTAGACCATGATGTATTTCTATCTTTACTGTTTTCTATCCATGTCCTCTGCTAACTATTTATATTACAAAATTGGGTAATTTTCCCTTTTACAACTTTTCTAATGTTTTCTATGGGTTAAAATTGGTGGCTTCTCCGTGGCCTTCACAGCAAGGCAAACTTGATCCATATGCCAGGAACCCATTTGTAGCCTAGGATGCAATGGGAGAGCAGGGTGGAGGGTGGGAATGCTAGCATCCCTCCTATGAGGACTTTTTACATTTTTTTTTAAAGATTTTATTTATTCATGAGAGACATAGAGAGAGGCAGAGAGATAGGCAGGCTCCCTTCGGGGACCCTAATGTGGCACTCAATCCCAGGACCCTGAGACCTGAGCCACCCAGGCGCCCTGTCCCTGGTTCTTATACCACTCTCAGTGCCTGCCGCACCACGGCCCCTTCTACCCTCACCGGACCAGCAGGGACACCTGGACTTAACACTGCCCACTTCCGGTTTCCCTACAGGTGCCCCAGGTAGAAACCGACAATGGGGAACAAATCAGCAACTTGCAGGTTATAAAGACATTTCATCTTATCTACCTGTCCTTCTGCCTTGTTAAGAAAATGGGCTTTGAAGTCCAGCAGCTCAGGGTAAAGTCCTGGCTCTGTCACAGCAAAGGGTCACTCTGGGCGGTGGGGACTTTCTCACTGAGGGATTTTCAGCCTCTCTGTTGTCTTCTCTAGTCCCAGGGATTTTCTGGCCCCTCCCAGCAGCCCCTGCCACTGGCGGGCAGGGCTCCCTGATAGGAAGTGCTTCCCCACACCTGTCTGTTCTTCCTCAGTTTCTCTTCACTCCCAGGGTTCTCGCCACACAGAACAGACTGAGTGCCTTATCCTTATGACGCCTTCCAAGGCTTAAATACACTGTTCATCTTCATCCTTCCACCTCCAGCCCCATCTTTTCTTCCAGCCAAGGACCCTAGCCAACTCCTCAATTTGCTGACTGCTTCTATGTATGCAAATCCAGGCTTGGAGAGGTGAGGTAACCTGGCTGAGTTCACACAGCTGAGGTGAACCTCTGGTTGTTTCTAGGTCTTTCTGTGATTCCATGCTACCTGCACGCCTTTGTCAGCACTCTCTCTACCCTCATATTCATTTCCTAGGACTGCCATAGCAAATTATCACAAACTGTGTGGCTTAAAACAACAGAAATTTATTTTGTCACAGTTTCAAAGCCTAGACATCCCAAATCAAGGTGTCAGCAAGGCCCTGTTCTCTCTGCAAGCTCTGGAGGAGGATTCTATCCCGCCTCTTCCTAGCTTCTGGTGATTGTGGGCCATCTTGGCCATCCTTGGCATTTCTTGGCTTGCGGCTACATCTCTCCAATCTCTGCTCCCAGTTTCACATGGCCCTCTCCCCGTGTGTCTGTCTTCACTGTCTTCCCTCTGTGCATGTGTCTCTGTGGCCAAATTTCCCTCTTCTTGTAAGCGTAACCAGTTGCTGGGTGGAGGGTCCAACCTAATCCAATATATCAGCACAAATCTGATTTCCACGTTTTAAGGTGTCAGAGGTCAGGACTCAGACGTGTCTTTTGGGGAGTTATAATTCAACCCACAACACCTCTGAATTTCTTTTTTTTTAAGATTTTATCCATTTATTCATGAGAGACACACAGAGCAAGGCAGAGACGTAGGCAGAGGAAGAAGCAGGCTCCCTACGGGGAATGTGATGCAGGACTCAATCCCAGGATCCCTGGGCCAAAAGCAGATGCTCAACCAATGAGCCACCCAGGTGTCCCAACACCCCTGAGATCTAATGATTTATTTAAAAAAAAAACACACATTTAGTCATTCAGCTGGCTCAGATATATTTCTCAGCTGTATTTGGTCCAGAACTGTGAAGGTGACACTGGTGACTTTTAATTAATGAAGGTGATTTTTGAACCTACCCAAGGGTGGGAGCTGGTGACCAGGAGGACTGACCTTGTATTAAATGGTTGGAACCTTCAGTCCCACCCCCCACCCGACCTCTGGGGTGGGGAGAGGGCTGGAGGTTGAATCAGCCAATGGCCAATGCCTTAGTCAATCATGACTACACAATGAAGCCTCCATAAAAACCCAAAAGGACAGCTTTGGGGTCCTTTTCCTTCTTTTCAGAAAGCTTAGGGGAACAGAACACTTTCCTGTGCCATTGAGCTGGGCCCTGAGCTCCACAGGGACAGAAGCTCCTTTGTTCAGGACTTTGCCCCAGGTATCTCTATGTCTGGGTATCCTTTAGTAAACTGGTAAATGAAACTAGGTGTTTCCCTGAGTGCAGGTGAGTCTGTAGCACAGGTAACAGCCTGAGGCTTGTGACCTGTGTCTGAAGGAGTGGGGGGCAGCAGTCATGTCTGACTGATGGCATCTATGGGTACGAAGCGTCCTAATTGCTCGGTGTTGTGTGTGGGGACCCCACTCCCAGACACATGTTAAAATCGGGTCAAAGAACTCAGAGAGAAATCCCCCATCCTGAATGTGGTAGACATGAACTCAGCAGGTGGCAGCTGAACAGACAGACACTGCGTGGGGCGCCAGTGTCCATCCTCAGGGTGTGATGGGAGGGCTGGGGGGCGGGGAGGCTCAGCTGTCTGCTGCAGGGGACAGAGGCCAGACAGGAGCTGGTCTGCGCTCGGACACCAGACTGTCTTGCGCTCTTCCTGTCTGCTCTGTCTGCCCTCCAGGCCGCGGGAGGGAGGCGGCGCAGGCGGCCCAGGGAGCTCCGACCCGGCCGGCCCGGCTCGCTCTGCCAGACTCTGGGGCCCAGCGGCTGCCAAACTGACCTCGGCTGTAAAGCACTAAGTCAGTCTAGGGTGGAAGGTTCCTTGGCAAGGCCGGGAAGGCAGAGGATTGTTTTCTTAAAAGAAGAGAGCAAGAGGAAGACTCCCAGGGCAGGGAGCAGCGTTTCCTTTGACAGAGCCGCCGCCTGAAGCCCTGTTTGTGGACAGAACAGCCTCACAACTTTAGGACTGAAAAGCCAGGCCTTGGGGCGCCTGGGTGGCTCAAGGTCATGATCCCGGGGTCCTGGGATCGAGTCCCACACCAGGCTCCCCGTTGGGGAGCCTGCTTCTCCCTCTGCCTGTGTCTCTGTGTGTCTCTCATGAATAAATAAATAAAATCTGTTTTTAAAAATTAAGAAAAAAAGAAAAGCAAGGCCTCTGAGTAGGGACTCCAGGCTCTTTCCTGTGTCAAAGGCTGTCCCTGGGACATGATGGCTTCGTAAAAAGCTACTGGAAACCAGGCTGACCAAGATGCAATCCTTAGGTCTGCCAGGTACTGATTCCGCTGAGGTTTATCCCTCCCCTGCTCACCACCTGCAAGGTCAAGGAAGGCCCCAAACTTTATTCAGGGGGTACCTTAGGATGAGGCCCTGGAGCATTTGGTAGGAGCCTCAACCACTTGGACATTGCCCTCCTGTGTCACTTGGAACAAAAATGTCCTAATCAACCCAGATTAATAATACTCATTTCAGTGGGTTACTGTAGGACTCAACAGAATTATAAGCCTTAGGCTGTGAGCTTTTTGAAGCCAGTACTTTTTCCCTTTCCCTTTCCCTTTCCCTTTTTTCCTTTTCCTTTTCCTTTCCTTTCCTTTCCTTTCCTTTCCTTTCCTTTCCTTTCCTTTCCTTTCTTCTTTTTTCTTTTCTTTTCTTTTCTTTTCTTTTCTTTTCTTTTCTTTTCTTTTCTTTTCTTTTCTTCTTTTCTTTTCTTTTTTTCTTTTCTTTTCTTTTCTTAAGATTTACTTACTTAGGGCAGCCGGAGTGGCGCAGCGGTTTAGCGCCACCTTCAGCCCAGGGCGTAATCCTGGAGACCCGAGATCGAGTTCCACGTGGGGCTCCCTTCATGGAGCCTGCTTCTCCCTCTGCCTGTGTCTCTGCCTCTCTCTCTGTATGTCTCTCATAAATAAATAAAATCTTAAAAAAAAAAAAGATTTACTTACTTAGAGGGAGAGAGAGAAAAAGAGATCGAGTGCATGGACCAGGCTAGGGGTGGGCGGGGTAGGCAGATGGAGAGACTCTCCAGCAGACTCTCCCTTGAGTACAGAGCCTGACGTGTGACTAGATCTCATGACCCTGAGATCACAACCTGAGCTGGAAATCAAGAGTTGAACGCTCACCAACTGAGTCACCAGGCTCCCCAGGACCAGCATTGCTTTATCCATATGCATGTTCTTAGTGGCTAACCCATAGTGGGTGCTCAAATGTTAGTGGAATGACTAAATGCATTTAAATGCCCCTAAAGCTTAGAAGATTCTTAATAAATGTTAGTTTATATTATGATCTCAGTAAACTTAATCTTCTCCTTTCTTGTTCCATTTGCCCTTATAAATTTGGATGAGTCAATAATCCCCTCTCTGGCCCCCCAGTTCATTAAATCATGAAGTTAGCAGTTATCTGTTGATACACACTATCTAGTACATTCCGGGGCTGGGGTCAGAGGTCCGTCCAGTAATGAACAAGAATGACCCTCAGAGTTGCTCCCATAACGTCCTGGCAGCTATAATGTGTGACAGGAGACCATGGGGAGGAATGTCAGGGCTGTGGGGACAGGGAGCAGGAATAGCTCACCCTTGCACAGAGGTTCCTCTGAGGAAGTGTTGGCTGGGGCCCAAGGCTGCCGAGGAGCTGGTGTGGTGACTGGGGGGTGGGGGAGGAGTGAGGGTGGGAGAGGGAAGAGGAAACAGCCCATGGGGGAGCAAGGAGATCAAGAGGCATGTCCCTGGCAGTCGGGCCCTGATGAGGCTGGAGGCTGGAGGAAGAGAGTCTCCCAAGCCCGGGTAAAGACTTTGGCTATGGGCTTAGAGAGACAGAGACCCTGACGGGGTCCCAGCTGGGGCATAGCACGCTCAGACTCACACTGCTGGAGTGTGAAGGGTGGTGCTGCAGATCAAATGTTTGTGTCCCTACCCCCCAAATTCATGTGATGGAATCCTCCCCCTCAAGGTGATGGTATCACAAGGTGGGGCCTTAGGGGAGTGATTAGGTCAGGAGGGCTCCGGGATTCGTGCCTTTGCCCCTTTCACCACGGAGAATGAGAGTATGCAGCAGGGGTCTGGCCCTCCATGAACCAGGAACCAGGATGCAGGCCTCACCAGATGCAGAATCTGCCAGCGCCTCCAGAACCGTGAGAAGGAAGTTTCCATTGTGTATAAGCCACCCAGTCTGTCGGATTTTGTTCCAGCAGCCCGAGTAGACTTGAGATAGAGGAGTTGAGGGGCAGGACAGCAGACATGTGGCAGTGGTCTAGGGGAGATGCTGGTGGCCTGAACCCAAAGGAGAGGCAAGGGGATGGAGAGAAGTGGGCTGGCCCCAGGATTGTTTCAAAGGCCAAATGGTGCCTGGGAGGATGTCAAGAAAGACGAAAAGGGAGAAATCAAAGGGCACCTGGGAGAACTCTGTGGCTGTTGCCTGGAAAGATCTGGACAGGGATGCCTTAAAACGACCAAAATTCACTCTCTCACAGTTGTGGAGGCCAGAAGTCTGAAATCAAAGTGTTGGCAAGTCCCTCTGAAGGTGTCAGGGGAGATGCTTGCCTCTCCCAGCCTCTGGCTTTCCAGTTATCCCTTGGCTGGTGGCTGCATCAACCCAATCACGGTCTCCACGTGTTCTTTTCTTCTCCCTCCAGATCTTTCCTCTGTGAATCTCTTATAAGGACATTTACAGTTGGATTTAGGGTCCACCTGGATAATCCAGAATGATCTCCTCTTTAGATGCTAAATTACATCTGCAGACTCTCCAAATTAGGTCACAGTTTCTGGGGCTTAGGATGTGGACGTATCTTGCGGGGGACACACCATGTAACCCATACGTTCCCTTTTCAGCATTTTCTCAAGAGACAACAGTGAAGATTTCAATGATTTTTATTTTTTTTAAATATTTTATTTATTTATTCATGAGAGACATAGAGAGAGAGGCAGAGGTAGAGACATAGGCAGAGGGAGAAGCAGGCTCCATGCAGGGATCCTGGCTCCCCAGGATCACGCCCTGGACTGAAGGTGGTGCTAAGCCTCTGAGCCACTGGGGCTGCTCTAAATAAAATTTTTAATAATAATAATAATAAATTATTTTTATAACTCCTTTATTGAGATCTAATTCACATACCATATACCCCAATACCGTAAAATATATAATTCAATGGTTTTTAGTATATTCAGAGTTGTTCAGCCATCACCAAAATTTTAGAACATTTTTGCCATCATCCAAATGGTTTTTAGTACCTATTAGCTATCACTGTCAAGCCTTCCATCTCCCACAGCTCTAGGCAACCACTGCTCTGTTTTCTGCCTCTATAAATTTGCCTATTCTGGACACTTCGAATAAATGGAAGCATATGTGTTCTTTTGTGACTGGTTTCTTTCACTGAAGTATACTGTCTATGAGGTTCATCTATGTGGTAGTGTGTTTCAGTATTCATAAGAATGAATAATACTCCATTGTATGGATACACCATATTTTGATTATCCCATTCATCAGTATGGACATTTAAGCTGTTTCTATCTTCTGGGTATTTTTTTAAAAGATTTATTTATTCATTTATTTATTTATTTATTTATTTATTTATTCATGAGAGACACAGAGAGAGGCAGAGATACAGGCAGAGACAGAAGCAGGCTCCATGCAGGGAGCCCAATGCGGGACTCGATCCCAGAACTCTGGGATAATGCCCTGAGTCTAAGGCAGATGCTCAACCACTGAGCCATGCAGGTGTCCCTATCTTTTGGCTATAATAAATAATGCTGCTATGAACAGTCATGCTATGAACAAGTTTCTGGATGGCCATATGTTTCCTAGGGAATGTATGAAAGAGTGGATTTGCTGGATCAAATAGTAACCCTGGGTCTCACTTTTAGGGAAACTGTCACATTGTTGCCCAAAGTGGCTGCACCATTTTATATTCCCTTTAGAAGTTAGGAGGGCTCCGGTTTCTTCATACACTTATCAACACTTCTTATGGTCTGTCTTTTCTGTTAGAGCCATCAGAGTGGGTGTGAAGTAATATCTCATTGTGGTTTTGATTTGCAGTCTCCTGATGACTAATGGTGTCCAGCCTCTTTTATGTGCTTCTTTGCCATTTGTATGGCTTCCTTGGAGACATGTCTATCGAGATCCATTTCTCATTTTTGATTGGGTTGTCTTTTTATTATTGAGTTCTAAGAGTTCTTTTTGTTTTTTATTTTAATTATTCTAAAAGATTTTATTTATTTGAAAGAGGGAGACAGAGATAGCAAGAGCAGGAGTGGGGAAGAGAGGGAGAAATAGGCTCCCCACTGAGCCTGGAGCCCAATGCAGGGCTCAATCCCAGGACCCTGAGTCATGACTTGAGCCAAAGGCAGACACTTAACCGACTGAGCCACCCAGTCATCCCTAAGAGTTCTTCATATATTCTAGATATGAGCCTATTATCATATAAATGATTTGCAAATATTTGCTCCCATTCTGTGTTGTCTTTGCTCTTTTGACAGTATCCTTTGAAAAACAAAAGTTTCTGGGGGGCACCTGGGTGGCTCAGTCAGTTAAGCAGCCAACTCTTGGTTTTCAGCTCAGATCATGATCTCAGGATTGTGAAGGCAGGCCTCGCGTTGGGCTCCATGCTGGGTATGGGACCTGCTTAAGATTCTCTCTCTCCCTTTCCTTCTGCTCCCCTTCCCCCTTTCTATCTCTCTCCCCTCTCTCAGAAACAAAAAGAAAGAAAGAAAGAAGAAAGAAAGAAAGAAAGAAAGAAAGAAAGAAAGAAAGAACTAATCTGAATAACCCAAACCTGGAAATGTCCATCAGCAATGAAAAGAATAAATAAATTGTAGCATTTTTAAAAAAATATTTTATTTATTTATTCATGAGAGACACACACACAGAGAAAGAGGCAGAGGGAGAAGCAGGCTCCATGCAGGAAGCCTGATGTGGGACTCAATCCCAGGACCTCAGAATCATGCCCCGGGCTGAAGGCAGGTGCCAAACTGCTGAGCCACCCAGGGATCCCCAAATTGTGGCATATTGTGTCATGAAATTTTATATAGTGATGAGGATGAATAAACCACAACATGAATAAATCTCATAAATACAGCATTAAGTAAAAGAAGTCAGACTCAAAAGAGCACATATTATAATTTTTTTTTAAGATTTTATTTATTTATTCATGAGAGACACACAGAGAGAGAGGCAGAGACACAGGCAGAGGGAGGAGCAGGCTCCATGCAGGGAGCCTGACATGGGACTCAATCCCAGGTCTCCAGGATCAGGCCCTGGACTGAAGGCGGCACTAAACCGCTGAGCCACCGGGGCTGCCCATATTATCATATTTATATAAGTTAAAAGGCCAGAAAATTCATGGTGATAACATCCAGAATAATGGTCACCCATGGGGATAGTAGTGACTGGAGGTGAGGTTATTTACATTTTCTTTCTTGATCTGGGTGCTGCTTACATGGATGTGTTCACCTTGAAAATTCACTCAAATGTACACTGGTTAATTGTCTTTTTTGGCCTATATGTTAGATCATAAGATTTACAGCAAAAACAAAAGAAAAAAACAGCCAGAGGAGGAGAAGCTGGGTGTGACATGGTGGTCAGGGGTAGGGTGGGGTGATTGTCGTATATAGCTGGCCCAGGCCCAAGGTTCCTCTTTTTTAGTTGTTGGGCTTTTTAAAAAATGTTTTATAAGGTTTTTGCCCTTCAAAATAAGCTCTATGCACATCATGGGGCTCCAACTCACAAGGCTGAGATCAAGAGTCGTGTGCTCTACTGAGTGAGCTGACCAGGTGCCACCAGGGTTCCTCTTATGTGTGATGGACACATCCCAGCGGACAGGGCTGGGCAAACAAATGTGTGGAAGGTGAAGAGCAAATTCATTAGTGAATTTCCTCCTACTTTCTCCCTTCCCTCCCTCCCTCCCTTCTTTCATTTATTCATTCTTTTTTTTTTTTAAGATTTTATTTATTTATTCATGAGAGACTCAGTGAGAGAGAGAGAGACAGAGAGACAGAGAGAGACAGAGACACAGGCAGAGGGAGAAGCAGGCTCCATGCAGGGAGCCCAACGTGGGACTCGATCCCTGGTCTCCAGGATCAGGCCCTGGGCTGAAGGCGGTGCTAAACCGCTGAGCCACCTGGGCTGCCCTATTCATTCTTTCTTCTATTACAGTTTCAGGACCCATTTATTGGGTATCCACATCAGCCAAACCCTAAGTACACAAAGCTAAGTAATTTGCAATCCCTGCCCTCAGGGAGCTCTCATGGTCCAGTTGGGGAAGCAGATCCAAAGGGAAATCAGTGCAGTCTTGAGGGAAAGGCGCCCTGATTGGTGTCCTTCCAAACAACATGGCCAGGGAACAGGTGTCCATCCAAACAACATGGCCTGTTGGGGAACAGGACACGGAAAAGTTGATGGATGAGATACAGTACCAGGGACCATCAGTGGGTGCCAATGGGGCAGATGACAGAGGGAGGATATCCTGGCAGAGAGAACAGCCAGCCTGGCTCTCCTCTTCTCAGAGCTAAGTAGATAGGATTAGGAAGTCAGTATGAAAAAGCGGGAGTGGGGGGGTGGGGAGGGTGGGAGGGTGGGGCGAGACACACCCGGGTGGCTTAGTGGTTGAGGGTCTGCCTTCAGCTCAGGGTGTGATCTCAGATCCAAGGATCCAGTCCTGCATCGGGCTCCCTAATGGGAGCCTGCTTCTCCCTCTATCCGTGTCTCTGTCTCTCTCTGTGTGTCCCTCATGAATAGATAAAATCTAGAAAGAAAGAAAGAAAGAAAGAAAGAAAGAAAGAAAGAAAGAAAGAAAGAAAGAAAGAAAGAAAAGAAAAAAAATAAAAGAAAAAGGGGGAGGGGCAGGTCAATACTCAAAGAGGAGGGGCCTGAAGATGACTCTATGGTTTTGGATGATACAGACTACTGCGCTTTTAACTGCTGGCTACACAGGAATCCAAAACGATCCTAGTAGCAAAAGGCTGAGATGATTTTCCAAGGAGTCAGCTTCTTGCAGTCTCACCCGGAAGTGTGCAGATGGCCTGCTCAGGGGTCCAAGCAAACAAAGCGAAGATGCAAATCTTCGGATTCGGCCAGGTGTGAGGCAGTAGGGAGTGGTGGGGTCTGTGCACATTGACCTGCCTGAACTGCCCACAGGTTTTCAGATTTTGTTGTTTTCAGAATGTGGTACAGGCTGAACAGAACAATCTGGTCCCTGAGTCTCATTCAGCACTTCACTGTCACTGCAGCCTCTGGACAAACTTACCTCCAAGGTGTCTCCAGATATGATGAGTGATCTCTGTAATTTAGTGTGTGGGTGATGAGGGCATTGCTCAAGATCCGCAGTCACATGAGGTGAAGTGTCCTCTGAGTTCCTTCCTTTCCTGACAGGATCTCTCAGTGGACAGGGCAGCCCTGTGAGCCTTCTCGAAGCTTTCCGTGACTCTCAGGGGCAGAACTCAGAGAGATTGGTTTTTCACCATGGAAAAATACTGGCGATCATAACAGATCTTGATCCAGGTTCTGGAAAATCCCAGAGGCCAAGAGCCCTGGATGCATAGATGTCCCATGACCAGGGTAGGAAGACTTTGGGAGTATGCATGATGAGGCACCTTCTTCTCTGGGAGGACCTACTATGTGCCAAGTACTGGGCTGATCCCTGAGCTCATGGCATTCACATAATGGTATCTTAGGATATGTATTTTTATTATGCCTCTTTTACAGAGGGGAAAACCAAGGGGCAGAGAAATTAAGTGACTTGCCCAAGGTCTCACCATAGCCAGTTTCAGAGCCACTGTAGCTGGAACGCTGAGCAACTAGAGAATGGTCTAAGATGACCATATCCTTGAGGATATCCCTGTGTCTCTGGTCCTAGATTCAGAGAGGGGAAGTGACTCATTTAATGTCACACAGCTGGTAAGCAGTATATTAGCCATTATTCATCCTCCATTTATTCTTTCAAAAATTGTTCTAGGGGAATTGGGTGACTTAGTTAAGCGTCTGAATCTTAATTTCAGCTCAGGTCTTGATCTCAGGGTCTTGAGTTCAAGCCCCGCACTGGGCTCCATGCTGGGTGTGGAGCTTACTTTAAAAAAAAAAAAAATTGTTCTTGAGAATCTGCTATTTCATCAGGTACTTCCTGGGATGCCTGGGTTGCTCAGTGGCTAGAGTGCCTGCATTCGGCTCAGGGTGTGATCCTGGAGTCCCAGGATCGAGTCCCACATTGGGCTCTCTGCATGAAGCCTGCTTCTCCCTCTGCCTGTATTTCTGCCTCTCTCTCTCTCTCTCTGTGTCTCTCATGAATAAATAAATAAAATCTTTTTTAAAAAAATCAGGTACTTTCTGAGCACCTGCCAACCGCTGCCCTGGGCTCTTTGGACACAACAGTGAACAAACAGTCTCAGCCCTCATTCAGCCAAAGGGGGAAATAGTGAACAGATAAACAACTAAGGTAATGGATAGGGAAATGTGAAGTACAGTGGAAGAACATAAATCAGGGAAGACAGATGGGACATATAGAGGTGTGAGGGTTGCTGGGTTGAATAGGGGAGTGAGGCAAGACCCCCTGAGAAGGTGATATTTGACATAAAACCTGAGGAAGTGAGCCCTGGCTGTTTCTGAAGGAAGTACCCTAGAAGGGAAGAGTAGAGGTGCTAACATGGGATGGGTCTGATGTGTCGCAGAGGCCAGTGTGTCTCAGGGGAGGGAGGGACAGAGGGGACAGGTGTGGTTGGTGAGGGCATGAAGGTGGGGGATCTGATGGTACAGAGCCTTGTAGGCCACTGCAGAGACTGTTTTTTCTCTGAGTCAGTGGGAGCCATTGCAGGAGTCTGAGCAAAGGAGTGATAGGACCTTACCGGCTTTTAACAGGATCACTCAGGCTGCCATGTAGAGAGACAGACAGGAGACAGTCACAGTCAGGAGGCAATCACAGTCACCCAGGCAGGAAAGAATGGGGCGCTGCCCAGAGGGCAGTAGCAGAGGTGGTGAGAAGTAGGTGGACCTCAGATCTGCTTGAAAATAGAGCTAGCAGGGGATCCCTGGGTGGCTCAGCGGTTTGGCGCCTGCCTTCAGCCCAGGGTGTGATCCTGGAGTCCCGGGATCGAGTCCTGCTTCGGGCTCCCTGCATGGAGCCTGCTCCTCCCTCTGCCTGTGTCTCTGCCTCTCTCTCTCTCTCTCATGAATAAATAAGTGAAATCTAAATAAATAAATAAATAAATAAATAAATAAATAAATAAATAAATAGGTCTCCTGCTAGGTGGGAAGGCTGGGCACCTGATAAAGCTCCTTGGGGCCTCTTGATTTCAGCAGTACCCTGGCGTCCCTCATGGTAGCCAGCCTCCAAGCGAGCCCCAGTGACCCCCACTCCCTGGTATTCATGCTCTTCCTTGGGTCTCTCTCACACAGATCAGGGCTGAACTACAACAAATAAGAGATTGCAGAAATGGTGGTTCATGAAGACCATGGGTTTCTCTTGGATCACTTGCTCTGGGGGCCGTACATTGCCATGTCATGAGGTCATTCAAGCAGCCCAGAGGAGAGGTCCATGTGGCAAGGAGCGAGGGCTCCAGGGTATAGTCATGAGAGTGACTCATGGTGGAAGTCGGTTCCTCCAGCCCCAGCCAAGCCTACAGCTGACTGCAAGCCTGGCTGAGGGCTTGACTGTGACCTCATGAGAGATGGGAGCCACCATCACCCAACAGACTCACTGCCACATTCCTGCCCCGCAGAAACTGTGTGAGATAATAAATTTATGTTGTTTTAACCTGCTGGATTTGGGGGTAATTTGTTATACAGCAATAGATAACTAATACAAACTTTTGTCGTTGCTGTTTTTTAAATGCCCAGGGAGGCAGGAGCAGATACTTCTGTAGCTTACATATTATCTCTTACTTACTGATGGGCAGGCAGCTGCCCAGTCTGCCACTGCTCTGACTTCTTGGGATCCTCCCGCTGCTTCTCAGACTCCTGGGGTGGCTGTGCACTCGGCATCTCAACAAAGAACATCAGCTTCTCCTGCTGAACACCTCCACCATCAAGATCAGAGGCAAGAACTAGTGTGGGTTGCAGGCCATCCTCATGGGTTCCAGCTTGCCCTCAGCCTCCCTCACTTTACATCCATCTCTTTCCAAATGCCTGCCCTGCATAGACATGAAAACAACAGTTTTACAGAGACTGTTCACACAATTAACTACGTGCTATCAAAGGCCCTAACAAATCCCTTTATAGAAAGTGGTTCTGAAAAAAAAAAAAAAAGAAAGAAAAAAGAAAGTGGTTCTACTCCTCTGATACAAGTCTGGGAGCTTCAGAGGAGGCAGAGGCAGAGCTTCAGGCACAATTCAAGTTTGGAGAAGATGAACACATAGGCCCAAGGGGCCCTTGCCCCCAGTCTGGTCATGGTGTTTAGCCCAAACCCTGCCCAGAAGAAGCAACTGGCCTCATCCCCCCAGTGGAGAGTGTCAGGACACCAGAGTCCACTGGCAGTGGCTTTGGCATCCTCAGATCTGGGTCTGGAATCCTTGGTCAGCAGTTTATTGGTTCCATGATCTTGATCCACTTCACCACCTGACTTCTGTTTCCTCAGCTATCACATGGGGATTTCATGCTGACCTAAGGGGACTACTGACACTGGGTAAACTGTGTGAGTCCTCGGCACTTAGGGGCCATCCGTTAAGTAGTGGTGATTATTATGATGGGGTTTTGTGGCTCCAGAATGGCCGATTGGGGCTTGGAAGGGGAAACCCCAGTGCTTTCCATGTTTTTCTGGTTCCCTTTCTTGAAATTCAGTGACTAATATTTATTCCTACCATCTTCCCAGGCTGTTGGAAGAACACAAATAGTGTTTGCAAGTGAAAATGTCTTAAAAGATGCTACTACCACAAAGGAGGGGTCTCCAGGGCTGACAGCCAGATGGGTGGATTGAGCTGGAACCATCTCTGTCAGTATCTTCAACTTCTCTGCGAAGAAGAACCTTCTTTCATGGCCCTGAAGCCTTGAGTCCATTGGTGTGGCCAGAGGAAGTGGGGGCCAGAACCGGGAGGGGCAGAGTTTGGCAGCAAAGTTTTCCAGAATAGTGGGAGGAGAGGTTTAGGAAAGGAAGGCTTCATCTAGCTGCGATCTCCGATCTATTTATGCATCTATCTATTTACATATGTCTCTTTTAATCCATCTACATTTCTAGTGACTTAGTAAACATTTATACAGCACTCACTGTTCAACTCTCCCAGCAACCCTGCAAAGCAGCTGTCATTGTCCTCATCTGAGGTTAGAAAACTGTGACTCAGAGACTTCCCAATGTCACAAAACAAGCAAATGGGGGGAGTAGGGGTTCTAATTGAGTTTTGGAAGATACGAGAGCCCACCACCTCCCATCACTGTTGGCATGCTAGAAATCCAGGTGGGGCTCAGGGGTGGAAAGACTCAACTGGTTTGGAGAACAAAAGATAAGATGTGACCTCCAGCATCCATGGCTTGCAATGCTCTTTCACATCTAGGAAAGTCTACCTATGAGCTGGAGTTGGAGAACCCCCTTCCCACTTCCCTCGTTTTAAAAAGGAATAGGCTGGGACTGGGGAAGTTAAGGGAGTTGCTCAAGATCCCACTTAAACCTTTTAGCTTTCAACATTCTTTTCAAGAATGATCTCATCTCTCCCCAAGAAGGCAAAGCCTGGCCCCTGGGCTGAAGCAAGTCAGAGAGGATGGATGTTCTTTAAGCTCTTACTATGTACCAGGCATTGAGAACACATCATCTTGCAACAACTTTGAATAGTAAATATTTTCATTCTCATTTCATAGCTGACAAAATTGAGGTTCAGAGAAGTAAGAGGATTTGCTGAGGAAGTGGAGGAGGTGGGATTTGAACCCAGACCTGGCGACTCCAGACTCTGCGAGGCTTCCTCCCTGACGGTTCACTGTCTCATCAAGGGCAAGCAGGCCACCAGGTGGAAAGGCCAGGTTCGGTCAGAGCTAACCTGTCCTTCCGGAAGAAGTGCAGACCAGTCAGGAATAATTCATGGCAAACTCCATTTCCCATGAGCTGCTTACTCCCAAGGCATCACGGTGGCAGAACCAGGACCGGGTGGTCTCAGAGATGCCCTCTGCTTCACTGTTCACTATTTCTTTCTTCCTTCCTTCTTTTTTTTCTCCTTTTCTTCTCTCTCTCTCTCTTTCTTTCAGGCTCTATGCTCAACATGAGGCTTGAACTCATGACCCTGAGATTGAAAGTCACAAGCTCTACCAACTGAGCCAGCCAGGCACCCCTCTGCTTCACTATCTCTGCTTCAGAGCAGCAACCTTGAGGTCCATGTAGCCCAAGCTCTCATCCTTTGGTGGACCTCCACTGTGCTATCTCTTAGAGAGGTAGTTCAGCCTCTGCTTGAACATTTCCACAGACAGCGGGCCCACTCCCCACTAAGGCAGCTCTGACAGGGCTACCCTTCCGAGTTGTGTTGGCCCAAGCCCTCCAAACCCCCATCAGTCTATTGACAGAAATATGACCACATATAACAGTAATTGGCTTTCTCTGGCTCTGTCCCTGCAGACGTTCTTGGGAATGCCCTGCAAGTGCTCTGCCTTTGGAGATATGCTTCCCAGAAGTAAACCACCCACATTAAAGGTGCTGACTTTTTTTTTTTTTTAAGATTTTATTTATTTATTCATGAGAGACACACAGAGAGAGGCAGAGACCTAGGCAGAGGGAGAAGCAGGCTCCATGCAAGGAGTCGGATGTGGGACTCGATCCCGGGAACCCGGGATCACACCCTGAGCAGAAGGTAGACGCTCACCGCTGAGCCACCCAGGCGTCCCAAGTGCTGACTTTTTAAAAACCAAATCCTCATTGTCCAAACTGTCAAGAAGCTGCCATTGACAAATCATGCTGACGTTCCTTCTGGCATGTTCGTGAAAGTGTCCACTCCTTTATGCAGTGCTCCTGGGACTCAGGGGTGAGCACTGAGGATCCTTGTCCCTGAATCACCTTCTCCTCCTCACCCTGTCCTTGAACCTCTTTTATCCTCTTCAACTCTCTTTCCTTAGGATGACTCCTTTCCAGGGAGCCCTCTATCCCTTGTGCAAGCAGATGCTCAAGAATCCTCCCGTCCTGTCCTCTAGGCCTGCGCGGACAGGCCTAAATTCTAGAGTAAAATCAGCTTAGGCAGTAATAACAGCTAACATTCATTCGCTGGACAAGTATTTACCACGCTCCTACTGTGTACCACGGAGTGCTCTAAGGGTTGGAGACACAGCAGTGCACAAAGCAAGACAACAGGAGCATCCCTTCCTTCCTGGAGCCCTGGTCCCCGAAGGCTGTAGGTGCTTCTCAGGCCCCCCGGGCACTGCTACGGGCACCTTCCGTGTATGAGCTCATTCAATTCTACAAGAATTTTCCTGGTAGCGAGACAGGACCGGCAGGCAGGTGACTGGCCGCGGGACAGCGCCAGGGGCCCCCGGGGAGGGAGTCCTTTCCTGCGTCCGAGGCTGGGCCGCCCACGCGGCGCCCCGCGAGCCCCAAGCGGCCAGGTGCGAGGCGGGGAGCTCGCAGGACTCCGTGTTTCCTAGACCAAGGCGCCCTCAGGTGGCTCCGGGTCTTGTGAAACCAGCCCGGACTGGAGTGAGTTTCCCGGGTCCCCGGAACCTGGGAGCCGGCTGGGGGAAGGAGCGGGTCCAGGGGCCCCTGCGAGCGGAGAGCCGGGCAGCGCAGGTGGGCGAGGGGCAGCCGGCGCCAGGTGGGGCAGCGGGGGGGGGGGGGGGGGGCTCCGGCTGCCCAGCTCAGCGCGCACCCCGGCGCCAGGTCTCAGTTTCCCCATCTGTGGCTCTCGGCTGGTGGCTCCCACGAGCCGGGCAGGTGGTGGTGGTGGTGGTGGTTGCGGCGGGCCCCTGGTCCCCTTCCTCCGCGCCCGGGGTGCGGGCTCGGGCGGCGGGGGAGGGCGCTGCGGGCTCTGGCGCCCCCTGCAGGCCGACGGCGCCCGCGCCCCGGTCAGGCCCCGGAGGGCGGGCGGCGCTGCGCAGGCTGATGTCACCGCGGAGAACGGACGTGAGTCACCGCTCCTCGGGGCCAGGGGGCGGCGGGGCAGCGCGGAGCCGCGGCCGCAGGAACTCGGGACAATGGCGGGAAGTGAGAGGAACGTGGGCCTGGCCGCGGCAGCGCTGCCCCCCGGCGCCCGCGACCCCGCGGGGGGGACGGGGCGGGGCGCCCCCGAGGCGCAGCCCGGGCGGTCTCTGCAGCTCCCGAGCCCCCTCGGGGCCCGCCTCTGCGCGGTGCTCAAGCTCGAATGAACGTCCGAAAAATCCCAGAGCCTTATTAGAACCCGGGCCCCACCCCGGAGTCGAGCAGAGCTGGGGCGACACGGGTGTGCATCTTCACAAACTCCCAGCGCGGGCTGCTGGGGCAGGGGTCCCCGGACGGCTCCTTGAACCTGGCACCACGTTAGAGCAAAGTCCACGCTGCTTAGCGGGCCTACTGTGCTGGGGTCGCTCCGCCTCACCTCTCCCACACGTGTTCTAGCAAGCCTCGACTACTTACATTTTGCTTACATTTTCTTTCCCCTGTGTGTTTGCACAGGCTGTTTCCTGTGCCCCGAGCACCTTTCCCCTCATCCTGCTGCTGCCCAAACAGGCTGACTTCCATGACCCTTTCAAATCTCCATGGTGTGCATCAAAGGGCACAGTCAACGGAGACAGAAAGCCACCCCACATAATAGGAGAAGAATAAGGGGTTAATACCCAGAATACATAAAGAACTCCTATAATTCAGCAACAAAAACCACACACAACCCAATTTAAGAATGAGCAAAGAACTTGAATAGCCATTTCTCCAAAAAAGATAGGTGAATGGCCAATAAGCATATAAAAACATGCTCACTATACTCATCGTTAAAGGAATGCAAATCAAAGCCACAAGGTCAGAGGGGTGGGCAACTCTTGATCCCGGCCTCACATGGGGTGTAGAGATTACATACATACGTATACGCATACATCAATAAATATTAAAAAGAACAAAAATAACAAGTGTTGATAAGGCTGTGGGGAAATTGGAACCCTTGTGTACCATTGGTGGGAAGGTAAAGCGGCATGGGTGCTGTCAAAAACATATGGCAGTTCCTAAAAAAATTAAAAATAGGATTACCATATGATCCAGCAATCTACCAGAAAGAATCAAAAGCGGAAACTCAAACAGATACTTGTACACCCATGTTCATAGCATCATTATTCACAATAGCCATTTCTCCAAAGAAGATATATGAATGGCCAATAAGTACGGAAAGATACGCTCAGTGTACTAATCATTAAAGGAATGCAAATCAAAACCACAATGAACGGGTGTGATGGCTGCACAACAATGTGAGTGTACCTAATGCCACTAAACTGTATACTTAAAAATGTTGGAGATGATAAATTTTAGATTATGTGTATTTTATCACAATTAAAATTAAAAAAAAATCCACAGCAGCCTCTGACTGCCTGCTTCCCCTTCTCCTCTAGAATAGATCAGACTTCCTTATTTGCTCCCATTATACCCAATATCTCCAGGAAAACATTTGCCATACAGTGGAGGTTCGGGCATTTGTTTGTTTCTTTTAATTCACGCCTTTATTGTTCTAATGGACAGCGGGCTCCTTGGGGCTGGGAAACCACTCAGTGTTATTATTCTGTGCCCTCTGCACATAATCAGGGTAAGCCCTCAATAAAACTTTGGCCCATGAGTGGATGGAGGATGAGAGTCAAAGAAAGGGAGAGTGGGTGTGTAGGTGGGTGGATGGATGAATTAACACATGTATGAGTAGATGGATGGACGTCCCCAGAGTGTAAGGGGCCACTGCAGTAACCCAGGCTTTTTGCAGTGGAGAGGAGCCTGTCCTAAGAGGCTGTGCCCACTGACCTGGCATAGCACAGTGAACAGCTCAGCACAGCTTTCCAAATCTGGACGTGAGTGTCAAGCACGAGCCTGAGGCCACGGATACCACACACACCCTTTGGCAAACGTCACGATGAAAGTGCACCAGTCTGGAGACCTACATTCTTTTCCCAGCTCTGCACTCATTCTGTGACCTTGGACAAATGGCTTGCTCTCCCCACCTATAAAGTGGGGAAGGGGCAAAGTGCTAAGGTCTACCTGCTCTAAATCTTCATCCGTTTGTTTTTCTTTCATCGATTGTGATCAAAGTTAATGATGAAGTATTTCCAATAAAAAAGGGACACCTGGGTGGCCCAGTCAGTTACATGTTGGACTCTTGATTAGAGCTTGGGTCATGATCTCAGAGTGGTGAGATGGAGCCTGCAGCAGGCTCTGCGCTCAGAAGGGAGTCTGCTTGAGATTCTCCCTCTCCCTCTCCCCTTTGCCCCTCCCTCTGCTCATGCTCTTTTTCTAAAAATAAATAAAATATTTTCTAAAGAAAGGTACAAAAAATGGGCACCTGAGTGGCTCACTCAGTTGAGTGACTGACTCTTGGTTTCAGCTCAGGTCATGATCTCGGGGTTGTGGGATCTGGTCATGCATCTGGCTCTGTGCTTGGTGGGAAGTTCACTTGGACTCTCTCAGCACCTCCCCTCTGCTCGCTCTCTCTCTCTCAAATGAATAAATAGAACTTTTTTTTTAAAAAAAGGTACAAAAGATATTATGACAGACACCCATGTACTTGCCTACACAGATTTAACAAATATTAACATCATGCTGTATTTGCTCCATATTTCTTAAAAATAAAAAGACTCTGATAAATCCAAAGCTCTTCCTTATTTCCCCTGTTAAGATAACCATTATTCTCAAGTTGCTATAGATCCTTCTTGGGACACCTGGGTGGCTCTGTGGTTGTGCGTCTGCCTTTGGCTCAGGGCGTGATCCTGAGGTCCTAGGATCGAGTCCTGTGTTGGGCTCCCCTGCATGGAGCCTGCTTCTCCCTCTGCCTGTGTCTCTGCCTCTCTCTCTGTGTCTCTCATGAATAAATAAATAAAATCTTTTTTTTTTAATAAATAAAATCTTAAAAAAAAATCCTTCTTGTCCACCCATAGATGCTTTTACCATGTGACTAATCATCAAAATGTACAATATTATATTAATATGTGTATAGATAAATACTACACATATGTAATATATAATACATATATTAACAATATGTGTTTATAAATAGTAAGATACCATGTAAATTCCTTTGAAATTTGAAAAGTGAATCTTGCTTTTACACTCCTGTTTCTGAGATTCATCCATGTTGATACATTCTAATCCATTATTTTAAGATTCTGTCTGTTGTTGTTGTTTTAAAGATTTTATTTATTTATTCATGAGAGAGAGAGGCAGAGATATAGGCAGAGGGAGAAGCAGGCTTCATGCAGGGAGTCCGATGTGAGACTCGATCCCAGGACTCCAGGATCACACCCTGGGCCAAAGACAAGCTTTAAACCGCTGAGCCACCCAGGGATGGTGTTTAAGATGCTGTTTGTATAGTTTTCAGTTGTGACAGTAAACCTCAGTTTATTTATCCATTCTCTTACTGATAGACTGTTTACTGTTTCCTTTTTTGTTATGTGTAGCACTGCTATGAAGATTCTTGTACATGTCCCTCCCACAAACATGTGGGGAGGTTTTTAGGCAAATAGTTGCATATCTTCTGCTCTCTGAATACTTGGGACCATTTTGTTTCCAATTTTAGAATGGTTCTGATCTTAAAAATGTAATATGCTAAAGGATTCTATTTCCTCTTGAAAAGACAAGCAGATGGAAAACAGATCAATGGGTGCCAGGTGTAGGGGTTGTTGAGGGGAGGGTGTGATTATAAAAGAGAGAAATAAGGATTGTTTGGGGTTGCTCTATATCCTGATTGTGGTGGTAGTTACACAAATCTATACATGTGTTACAATTAGGACTGTATGGAAAGGAAAGAAAATCCATCTTAAATTTAAGAATATTTTTAAAATAAAAACGTTTAAATGTAATATGGTGGATATGCCACATATTGCCTAAAACAGCCAGTGGAGCACCCCATAACCAAACAATAATATTTCTTCAGGAAAATATATGAACAATCACATGGTTTTTCTTATTTTTAAATTTATCTTACTATTATTTTTTAAGATTTTATTTATTTATTTGACACAGAGAGAGAGAGAACCTGTGTTATGAGGGAGAGGGACAGGGAGAAGCAGGCTCCTCACTGAGCAGGGATCATGACCTGAGCTGAAGGCAAACGTTTAACTGACTGAGCCACCCAGCTGCCCTAAATAATCACATTAAATGGGACAAATTAAGACTTTAAAAAACTCAAATTAATTCAGTTTTTTTTATTGTGGTAAAATGCACATAACAAAATTTACCATCTTAACCATTTTTAAGTGCACAGTTGGTTCAGTGGTATGAAATACAATTAATCACATTATGCAATCATCACCATCATCCATCCACTCAATGTTTTTTATCTTATAAAACTGAAACTCAGGACCCTGGGTGGCTCAGAGGTTTAGTGCCTGCCTTCGGCACAGGGCATGATCCTGGAGTCCTGGGATCGAGTCCTGCATTAGGCTCCCTGCATCGAGCCTGCTTCTCCCTCTGCCTGTGTCTCTGCCTCTCTCTCTCTTTTTCTCTCTCTGTGTCTCTCATGAATAAATAAAATCTTTAAAAGAAAAACTAAAACTCTGTACCTGTTTAACAATAATTCCCCATTCTGCTTTCTTCCTAATCCCTGAAAACGCTGTTTCTGTCTTTATGATTTTGACTACCCTAAGTACCTCATATAAGTGGAATTATACAGTATTTGTCTCTTTGCTACTGGCTCATTTCATTTAGTACAATATCCTCAAGATTCATCCATGTTGTAGTGCATGTGTCAGAATTTCCCCTTTTATTTAATTAAATTAAAGATTATATTTTTCATTATTATTTTTTAATTTTATTTTTAAAGATTTTACATATTCATTCATGAGAGAGACACACACACAGAGAGACAGAGAGAGAGAGAGGCAGAGACACAGGCAGGGGGAGAAGCAGGCTCCATGCAGGCAGCCCGATGTGGGACTCAATCCAGGGTCTCTAAGATCACGTCCCGGGCCAAAGAGAGGCTCAACCACTGAACCACCCAGGTGTCCCTTCCTTCCAATTCTAGATCAAGTTTTGTCCTAAAGTGCATTTAAGGCAAACAAACTTAGGGGTGAAAAAAACTTGCAGTTTTCAGAGTTTTTTAATTTGGGAATTGCAGATAAGGAACTGTAGACTTGTACCAGCTTACATTCCCACCACAGATGTATGAGTTCTCCTTCACCCCCATCTATAGCAACATGGTATTATCAGGTTTTTTCAATTTTGGCCAATCTGATCAGCCTGAAACAAGGTCTCTTTTTTTTTTTTTTAATTTTTATTTATTTATGATAGTCACACAGAGAGAGAGAGAATGGGGCAGAGACACAGGCAGAGGGAGAAGCAGGCTCCATGCACCGGGAGCCCGACGTGGGACTCGATCCCAGGTCTCCAGGATCGCGCCCTGGGCCAAAGGCAGGCGCTAAACCGCTGCGCCACCCAGGGATCCCAAGGTCTCATTATTAATATTTGAATTCCCACGATTACTAATGAGGTTGAACATTTTTTTGTTTATGACCATTTGATAGCTTGTATGTTCATAAGAATATGTCCATATCTTCCAGGTTTCCCAATTTGTTGGCACATAAATTTTCGTAATATTCTCTTCTAATTGTATGTCTGTGGTGCCGGTTGTGGTCTCTCCTTTTTCATTGGTGATTTTATTTATTTGGGTCCCTTCTCGTTTCTTTTTGATAAGTGTAGCTAGCGGTTTATCCATTTTATTAATTCTTTCGAAGAATCAACTCTTAGTTTTGTTGATCTGTTCTACTGGTTGGTTGGTTTGTATATTTGTTTCTGCTCTATTCTTTATTATTTCCCTTCTTCTGCTGGCTGTAGGCTGTATTTGCTGTTCCTTTTCTAGATCCTTTATGTGTAAGGTTAGGCTGTGTATTTGAGACTTCTCTTGCTTCTTGAGGTGGGCTGGTAATGCCAGTTATTTCCCTCTTAGGACCACCTTTGCTGTGTCCCAAAGGTTTTAGACTGTCATGTTTTCATTTTCATTTGCTTCCATGTACTTTTTAAATTTCTTCTTTAATTTCCTGGTTAAGGGCAGCCCTGGTGACTCAGCGGGTTAGCGCCGTCTCCAGCCCAGGGTGTGATCCTGGAGACCCAGGATCGAGTCCCACGTCGGGCTCCCTGCATGGAGCCTGCTTCTCCCTCTGCCTGTGTCTCTGCCTCTCTCTCTGTGTGTCTCTTGTGAATAAATAAATAAAATCTTTAAAAAATAAAATCTTTAGGGGTTCCTGGATGTGGCTCAGTCTGTTGAGTGTCTGTCTTTGACTCAGGTCACCATCTCAGGGTCCTGGGATCCAGCCCCACATCAGGCTCTTTGCTCCTTGGGAAGTCTGCTTTTCTCTCTCCTTCTGTGTCCTCCCCACTGCTCATGCTCTGTCTCTTTCTCTCTCTCAAACAAAGCAATAAAATATTTTTTAAAAATAATAAAATCTTTTAAAAATAAATAAATAAAAATTAAAAATATCTGAATAGAGCCTGAGGAAGAGATCTGATGTTATATTTTGCATATATTAGCCACTTACTCTGCTAGCATGATCTATTGATACCTTCTTTTTTCACTGATTCATAGTAACACCCCCTCTGTCACAGCCCAAGTTCCCATCAACATGTGATCCTTCTCTGGGTCTTCCACTCAGTTCCATGCTCTCTTTGTCTACCTTTGCTAATATGAAGTGTTTATACATGGCAGGACAACCCCCTCCCTCCTTATTCTTCTACAACAGTGTCTTAATGATTCCTGACCCTTTAGTCCTCTACTTTTTTACAAAAATTAAAGGAAAATATTTCTGTTTCTGTAGAGAAAAATGCTGGATTTTGTTGAGTATTATCCATGGGCCACAATTCTGTTAGTAAAGAGCGAGGACAACATTGTTGTTTTTTTTCCTCGGAGAGAGGGCAGTCATACCTCATTCAGTCTGAGGTTACCTTTCAGTAACCTCCAACGTCTAGAAAACACAAGAAAACAAGAGAAGACTACAGGAGGTCTCTGAGAAGCTACAGACAGAGCCTATGCACTAAATCACATGCTTTGCCACAGGAGAACCTCTCAGGCCTCCCTCAGCACCCGTTCACTTTTACCCTAGTCACTATTCTAAGAAACTTGATTATCTGGTTTCCTAGCCTACAGTGAAGTAAAAGCTTCAGCTTAGAAGAGGATATCCAAGGGAAAAAAAAAAACAAAAACCAACAAAAAAAAAAAACAAATGTTGATGACTAAGCATGTCAACAAAAATAAATAAATAAGAAGTCCAAATCCTCAAAAATAGATGAGGGAATATAAGAGGGCAACAGAGTGTGGCCTCTCACTTCCGGCTTGGAGGCACTGCTGTGCATTTTGTTTAAAAAAAAAAAAAAAAAAAAGGGCAGCTCTGCTCCTCAGGTCCAGTCATTCAAGAGCCACCTTTACCTTGTGGCTTCCAGGCTGCTCTGGCTGTGGCCATTCCCCTCAGAGGTGAGGAGGGGAAGTGGAGAAAGTCGAATCCAGCATTTCCTCGTAGGCAAGTGGGGTGGGCTGGGCTGGGCACCCGCCACCAGGTCTCACGGCTGAAAGGCTGGCCTAGTGACCCTACCCAGCCACACGGGGACTGAGAGACAGCCCCTTCCTGAGGAAGCAGGTCACATAGGGCCCCCGTAGGACTTTGACTCACATTCTGAGTGAGACAGGGCACCATCTGTATGTTTGAGCCCAGCAACGATGTGATTTGACTTGTGAAATATCCTTCCAGCTGTCCATGTTAAGAAAGCCAAGGGGGGGTGAGGGTTGGAGTCAAGGGCCAAAGCAGGGAACTCAGTCTGGTGACCTGCTACTCAGGTGGAGCTGACATCTTCCTCCCTGTTCGGCTTCCACGACATTCCTCACACTCCAGCACCTGGCCCCTCCAGGTCGGCGCCTCCACAGCCCCCCGCCTGGAGCAGGTGCTCAGCTGTCTGTTTGGAGCATGTTGGAGATGCCTGAGGTAACAGCTGGAATCCAGCCTGTGGGCCGGGGTTCTCTGGTTACATGTAGCACAGACCAGTCCTGGCTGTCAAAGGGACAGGGAAGGGAAGGGAAGAGAAAGAAACTTGGGAGGAGCCCCAAACCCACAGGAAGCCTGGAGCACGAGGCTCAGAAGAAGAACGGGAAGCAGAAGAGAAGTTTCTTCAGCAGTCGGGTTCTGATGCTGGGCTAAGGAAGCCACCTGCCCCTCTGGACCTGGTTTCCAAGTCCTGGGAGGGGCTCACTGGAAGGATGATGGTGCTGTGATGTGGCTTTGGTCTCATGGGGACATGGAGAGGCAGAACCGTAGTCCAGAAAACCTTCAGACACCCCTTTGGCTTCCACGAGGAGAGGGCAAATTGCCTGATTCATTGTCTCAGCTCAGGGACAGGAGTGGCAGGTCATGGGAAAGGAAACCAGAGAGCTGTTAGGGGAAGTGAGTGCTGGGTGGCCGAGAGCCAGCAAATGTCCACTACGATGTCCTGGAGCTAGGGGAGCACAGAGGCAAGACCTGTAGCCTGTGAAGAAGCATCTTGCTCACCTTCGCGTCCCTGTAGGTAACACAGCACCTGGCGCTCAGTAGGTGCTCACCTAACATTTACCCAGCGACCTAATGATGGGCTGACCAGCCATGGAAGCCCAAGGACTATCAGTGTCTCTTGAAACATCCATTTTATGAATGAAAGGGGATGAAATGGCAGCAGTCTCAATGAAAAGATTTGCAAAAAAGAAAAAAAATAGTCTCCAGGGAGAAATTATAGCCCTGTTCCTTCTAACCCTTCCTAAAAGCCCTGCCAATCTAGCTCTGAGCAGGATTAACATTTATTTAAAGCAATTGACCCCATGCAGCCTGGCTGATTGCATTGGACGCAGTGGAGAGATTGGGCAGTAGGGGGTGGGCTGGCCTCCAAACTCTCAGAAACTAAGGATCTGGCCCTGACAGGGCATCCAGGAGTGGAGCCCAGTGGCCTCTAGGGAAGAGCCACACTGTGTGTGATGTGAAGCCAGGGTCTTCCAAGGAAATCCACAAGACCGGGCACCAAGAATGTCATCATCTGGGTCTAGGGGCTTGGCTAGAGAGCAAACCTGGAGGTCCACATGAAGACCAGGGATCTCTGAATGTGCTTTGGGGCCTCGAACATCACAGAAGTGCCCAGGAGCCTGCAACCGGAGCAGAAACACACCTTCAAGTTTTTCATGGAAGATTCTATTTGAATAAGGCGTTCTTCTCATAATAACAAGAAATGTGGGGTCTAGTTCACTGACCCAGGGCACACTCATTTTATACAGTGCTTTGGTTTTGTATGTGGGAAGGATTCTTGTTATGTGACATTTTTTTTAGATTTATTTATTTTAGAAAGAGAGAGTGTGGGGAGGGGCAGAGGGAGAGGGAGAGAGAATCTCATGTAGACTCCCTGCTGAGCACAGAGCCTGACGTGGGGCTCCTTCCCACGACCCTGAAATCATGACCCCAGCTGAAATGAAAAGTCGGACATTTAACCGACTGATCCACCCAGGTGCCCCAGTTATGTGACATCATTAAGCCTTAGTTTCGTAGAATGAGGAGAGCACTGGGGATTGTGGTGAGATTAAACAGGCTGGGGCATGTGGCCAGGCATTATTTTGGTATACTCACCAATGTTCATTTTTCTCTGTGTTCCATTCCTCTTTCCCTCATACAGGCAGCTTTGAGGACTGAGGCAGAGCAGAGAAGAAGAGGAGGGAAACAGAAGTAGCCTAAAACTCTTAATTGTCAACTATACTTCAATCAATCAGTCAATAGCAAAAAAAAATTAAGTTGAAAATGTTTTTATTTTTTTAAAGATTTTATTTATTCATGAGAGACACAGAGAGAGCGAGAGGCAGAGACAGAAGCAGGCTCCATGCAATGCAGGGAGCCCGACGTGGGACTTGATCCTAGGCTCCACAATCACATCCTGGGCCAAAGGCAGGTGCTAAACCGCTGAGCCACCCAAGAATCCCCTGAAAATGTTTTTAAAATGAAGCTCTTTTAAGAGCCTAAGCCCTCAGGAGAATTGAGATGGTTTCTGGAGGTGATAAAGGGAGAAAAGTGCATGCAAGTTTCGAGTCCCGCTGGCTGGAAGCTGTGGGGAGAGGAGACCACCCCACCCCCTCAACTCCTGAACCAGGAACAGGTGCTCTGGCCTGAAGAAGAATGACAGAGGGCAAGAGATCTGTGGGCCCCAGAGCTGTTTTTAGGGAGGTGGCAGGAGTTTGGGGCAAATGGGTTGGGGATGCACCTAAACTGGGACTGTGACCATAACAAAGAGGGAAACATTGGGCCTATGGGGGCCCTGTGGACCAGGCAAGGACAGCCTCAGAAGTGACTTGGCGACTGTTGTATGAGGACCACACACCATGCTTCTATCATGCAGCATTGCATTAAGGCTTCAGAACTACAACATAACTCCTGGAAGAAGTTATATATTTTCCCCACCAGCCTGATGGAAAACAAACTAGAAGTCAAAAATGAGGCTCAGTGATAGAAAACAAAGAAAGTTCTATCTCTTGTCTCCTTGGGGTTCCTGGGCACTGAGAGAAAGTTCAAGCCTATGGATGTAAGGCCTGGATCCAGAGGAGGGGCTGCACACACACTCTCCATCCCTCCTCGGCTTTCCTTCCAGACCTTGTACATAATGCTTCCTCCTCCTTAGGCCCCAGCTGCTCTGTGGTCACAGCTAGCTCTGGCTTCCTCTTGAGGGTGGAGCCACATTTTATGACCTCTGTGAAACATCGTGGGGCTACTTCTTCCTCTGGGTCAGTTAGACTCTTGCAGGCACTGGAAAGGATGGTACAGGCTGGTCTTTCTCTTTTTAGGAAAGATTTTATTTATTTTTCATGATAGACACAGAAGGAGAGAGACAGAGATTTAGCCAGAAGGAGAAGCAGGCTCAATGCAGGGAGCCTGATGTGGAACTCAATCCCGGGACCCCGGGATCACGCCCTGAGCCGAAGGCAGATGCTCAACCACTGAGCCACCCAGGCGTCCCCAGGCTGGTCTTTCAAAGGCTCCCCATGCCCCCCTCAACTCAGCCCTCGAGAGGGCCATGTGGCTTGATCCCAAGACTTGGCGAGACAGCCACAGACATCTGCAAAGTGATGAAAGGAGAGGAGGAGCCTAAGAAGAAAACAGCTTTCACACATGAAAATGCCTGGAAATGTTTTCCAGACACATTCTTCTTCTCTGGGGTGAAGGCCCCCAGAGCCTGGGACCTAGGGCTCCTGGGAGTGACTCAAGGGGCCTGAACAGATATACAATTACTCCCTCTCTGCAGCATGTGTACGAGCATGTGTGTATGTCTGGATGTGTATTTTGTGTGTGTATGTATGCGTGTATGTGAGTGAGTGTGGGTGTGGGTGGGTGTGTCCATCCCAGGACAGGGCCTCTCCCTAGATCTCTGGAGCTGGTAAGGCATTAGCAATCCCCTAAACCCAACCACTTCTTTCCCGGGATGCAGAGACCACGGCCTGAGAGACACGGCCTGGCTGAGGCCACACCGTTCTCCAGAAATAAAGCAGGAAGTAGCCCAGGACTGTGAAGTGGTTTTACCTGCACCCCCGCACTGGCCTCTCTTGCTTGGTGGTGGTCACAGCCACTGGATGAAGATGGCCCAATTGGCATGCCCAGCACTGGCCCTCACCTCAGGCAGGCCCATGCTTTATAATTTTCCCAGGTTATGTCAATCCATTCACTCCTTACAGTCATCTTTCAAAGGGACATTTTATTTTCTTCTTCTTCTTCTTCTTTTTAAAGATCTATTTATTTATTTGAAAGAGAGAGCACATGCAAGAGTAGGGTAGGGGGAGAGGGCAGAGAGAGAGAGAAAGCCTCAAGCAGACTCTACGCTGAGCATGGAGCCTGACACAGGGCTTGATCCCAGGACCCTGAGATCATGACCTGAGCCAAATCCAAGAGTCAGATGCCTAACCAACTGAGCCACCCAGGCAGGCGCCCCTCATGAGGACGTTTAAACCTGTACTTCTCAGATGAGGAAACTGGACCCAGTTGTGGTTTACTTCCCACAGCTAATGCTCATTCTATTTATAAAGCGTGATTGACATTTCTGAGCACGTACTCTGCACCAGACACTGTTTTGTTTTTTTTTTTTAATTTTTATTTATTTATGATAGTCACAGAGAGAGAGAGAGAGAGAGAGAGAGGCAGAGACATAGGCAGAGGGAGAAGCAGGCTCCATGCACCGGGAGCCCGACGTGGGATTCGATCCCGGGTCTCTAGGATCGGGCCCTGGGCCAAAGGCAGGCGCCAAACCGCTGCGCCACTCAGGGATCCCCAGACACTGTTTTAAACACTTCATACGTGTTAACTCATTTTGTCCTAATTGTGGCAGGTACTATGATTAGCGTGGTATAAATGAGGCCTCTAAAGCACAGGGCTTAAATAATTCACTACGATTTAAAAACAGGGGTGCCTGGGTGGCTAAGTGGTTGAGCATGTGCCTTTGGCTCAGGGTGTGATCCTGGGTCCTGGGATTGGGCTCCCCGCATGGAGCCTGCTTCTCCCTCTGCCTGTGTCTCTGTCTCTCTCCCTCTTTCTCTGTGTCTCTCCTGAATAAAACAAATAAATAAAAATCTTTAGAAAAAAGGAAAAGAAGTGAGACAGGGAAGGGAGGAGAGCCTTTGATGTCTGCATAAATAAGCAAGGTGGGCAACCAGGGTTCATTCCCACCAGGGACCGGCTGAGAGGCTGCAGAGACTGCACATCAGGATTCAGCAGGGGAGGGAGAGCACTCCTCATTGGTTGAGGGTCTCACCCAGGGTATTGGCAAATCCCTGGCCCTTCTGAGCTGCCCCCACTCCCGCCATGGGCTTCATATCCAGGGAAGTCACCTTCATAAGGTACCATCAGCAGTTGACTCCAGGTGGCCCAGGGGACACAGGCATGGCCACATCTGCTACCTAGAATTAGGCCTAACATATGGGTGCTCAACAAATGCTCATCTTCTTCCCTACTCGCTATAGGTCCTTTTGTTGTTGTTGGTTTTTGTTTTTTTTACCCAGACATTCCTGAAAATCAATAGCATTGATTTCATTAAGTGTCTGTTGTCCACGTGAGATTTGCCTTCGCAACATCATGAAATTTTCATATTAAAGAAAAAATGCACCAGTTAGAAAACTTGCTTTATCAGATCAGTACCCAATTATTACTTCATAAAAATCATAGTCTCTTTGAATGTTCATAGCAGCACTATTCAATAGCCAAATGGTGGAAGCAACCCAAATGTCCGTCGATGGATGAATGAATTAAAAATGGTGGTGTATCCTTACAGTGGAATATTATTCGGTCATAAAAAGGGTTGAAGTACTGATACATGCTGTAGCATGGATGAACCTCAAAACATTATGCTATTCTTTCGAAGTCAGGCACAAAAGGCCACATAATGTATTATTCCATTTCTATGAAATGCCCTGAATTGTTAAATCACAGCAGACTGTGGTTGTCAGGCTATGGTCTCCAGGATCACACCCTGGGCTGAAGGTGGCGCTAAACCACTGAGCCACCAGGGCTGCCAGAATTTTTTTTTTTGTTTTAAATGGTTAACTATATGTTATGTGAATTTCACTCATATTTAAAAAAAAGATCTCTTCCGATGCAGCTCTCAGGTGAGCTGCATAGGAAGCAGGAAAGTGACCTCCCCTGCCCAGAAAGTCCTGCCAAAGGGATCCTGGGGTCAATCACAAATTAAAAGAGAACAATGAAATGGTATTTTTTTGTCTTTCAATCTGGGATATGTTTTCACAAATAATAATCCAATTTGGCATGAGTATATTCAAAAGGGCATTCTGACACATTTCTGGTGAGATAAAAATGAGTCTAGCCACTCTGGAGGTAAGTTTGCCATTTTGTATTATAAGCGTTTAAATTGTTCAGGTCTTTTTATTCTTTTAATTTTTAATTTTTTTTTACAGATTTATTTATTTAACACGCAGAGAGAGAGAGAGAGCACAAGCAGGAAAGAAGCAGAGAGAGAGAGGGAGAAGCAAGCTCTCCACTGAGCAGGGAACCTGATCCCAGGACCCCGGGACCATGATCCTAGCCAAAGGGAGACACTTAACCAACTGAGCCACCCAGGCACCCCTGTTCAGGCCTTTTTATTTTTTTATTGTATTTTATTTTTAGATTTTAGATTTTATTTATTTATTCATGAGAGACTCAGAGAGGGGCAGAGACACAGGCAGAGGGAGAAGCAGGCTTCTTGTGGGGAGCTGGATGTGGGACTTGATTGCAGGACCCCAGGATCATGACCTGAGAGGAAGGCAGTTCACCCAGGCATCCCCTACCTCCTACCTTATATCAAAACAAATTCCAGAGGGGATTAAGAACTAGTTGTTGAAGAAGAGGAAGGAGGAGGAGGGGAATGAGGAGGAAGCTGAGGTGGAAGAGAACTAGGGAAATCTTTGGTACTCAAACGGGAACAGTCCTACAAGCAAAAAGCAAAGGGAAAAAGAATACAAGAAAACATCAAAAGGTCGGACCGCATCGAAATGTAAAGCACTATGTGTTAAAAATGACCAAAAACAAGGACGTCTGGGTGGCTCAGTGGTTTAGCGCCTGCCTTTAGCCCAGGGTGAGATCCTGGAGTCCCAGGATCAAGTCCCACGTCGGGCTCCCTCCGTGGAGCCTGCTTCTCCCTCTGCCTGTGCCTCTGCCTCTCTCTTTCTCGTCTCTCATTAATAAATTTTCATGAGTAAATAAATAAAACCTAAGAAAAAATGACCAAAACAAAACGAAGAGGTTGCAACGCATCTGAGAGTCTTGACATTTTTTTTAAAGATTTTATTTATTTAAAAAAAAAAGATTTTATTTATTTATTCATGAGAGACAGAGAGAGAGACAGAGAGAGAGAGAGAGAGAGGCGCGGCGGCCTGTCCCCAGTCGCCCTCCCTCCCTCCCGGCCGGGCCGCAGACCTGGGGCAGGCCCCTCGGGCCTGGTTTGGATTCACCCACGTGGGCCTCTCGATTTCCTAACTGGCTCACTCAGGGGACAGGTGTCTGAAGAGTCCCCACTAAGTGCCAGGCAGGTCAGGAGACACTGACAGAAGCCGGGGCCGTGGGAGTTCAGGGTGTGTCACCGCGGGGCCCTGGATGCTGGGCTGGCCTGGGCAGGTCCCCAGATCCCTGGGCTCCCTGTCGCGTATCAAGTTTAGCTGATCAAATTGGACCGTCTAGTCCTGGCATTAGATTCCCTTGGGATTTAACCCTATCACCTCTCCCCGCGGCTGCACTAGGTGCCCTGGCTCTGGTGTCCCGAGCACCCCCCACCCTCCACCCCGGACCTGCCCATTGAGCCTGGGGCCCAGCTGGGGCTGGGATTCCAGCCCAAGGTGGCCTTCCGCCTCCTACTCCTCCCCCCCTGCCCGCCCTGTCTTCTCTCTACTTCTCATCCTGCCTTGGGGTGTCCCAGGGCTGCATTTCCTTTTCACTTGTTAAAAAACAAAATTCAACAGAGTAAATTTAAAAATCTGGTGAATCCATGATTCCAAAATTCATGAATGAGGCAGCATCCCAACTAGCAAGTAGAGAGGAGGTCCGAGCAATGGTACTAAATGGAAGATTTTGTTTGCTTGTTTGTTTTGTTTGTTTGTTTTTTAAAGATTTGATTTATTTATTCATGAGAGACACACACACACAGAGAGAGAGAGGCAGAGACACAGGCAGAGGGAGAAGCAGGCTCCACGCAGGAAGCCCAATGCAGGGACTTGACCCAGGGACCCTGGGATCACGCCCTGAGCCAAAGGTAGATGCCCAACCGCTGAGCCACCCAGGTGTCCCAAATGGAAGGTTTTTATAGGAAGGAGCCTGGAGCAAGAAAGTTATTAGCCTCCCCCCGCCCCCACCCCCAAAAAATAAGAAGAAATAAAAAGGATTGTGCCAGGCACAGTGGCTTTCCCTTAGCGGCAATCACAAGGGGTCTTATCAGCAGCTGATCTCATCTTCCTTTAGAGAACGAGGTGCCCACTCACCCCTAGCAGACTCCTTGGTGCTGGTCGGAAGATCCTAAATGACGGGTTCTGACTGCATTTCTTGGGAAGGCCGAAACTGCCCTTGGATTCAGTACTGAGCCCCTGTTTGGGGACCAGCCTAAGTGATGCCATTTGGGGCCTGTGGGTTTCTTTTTGACATTCTCCAAAATTTTCACTTTTGGCTAATAAAGAGGATGCTTTTGTCACCTGGTTCTAAAATGTGTGCTGCTGGACCTCAGTGAAGCTAGAAGCACCCTGCATAGACCGGATCTGTTCAGAGGGAGGCCGGGGGTGTGGCTGGGGAGACCCAGAAACCAAGGGCCTCTCTGGGGGAGGAGGAAGCGGCGTGGAAGGAAGAAGCCGTGGGCCAGAGCAGCACAAAGACGGTCTGTGCCAGCAGGGAGGTCAGCGAGTCACGTGGAGGAGGGGCTGAGGCCAGAAGAAACCAAGCTGTTCCTCTCCTTCTCTTCTTCCTTCCTCTTTCCTGCAGCCCCCCAGCCCCCCCAGCTTGAGCTTGGGTCTGACACTGAAGCCACCCTGACACTGCTGCTGCCTGGGCCTGAGTTTTGCTGACGCTGCCAACTCATTCACCCCCTCTGTCCCCTGCCCGGCTTCCTGGCAGCCCCCGAGCTTCAGAGATGGCTCTGCCTGCTTCATGGGTGGACACAGGCTGAGAAGGGCTAAATGACTTGCCAGGAAACACTGGGAGGGGGCGGGGGGGGTTACCTGAGGCCCCAAGCTCCCCACTCCAGAGGCCCCAACAATTGGGAAGCAGGTGCACTGTGCCTTTGCTGGATGGCTTGTTCGTAGGTTTGCAGGGCTCCATTTGTTTTTAACCTTTTAAAAATTATTTTTTTAATGTTTGCTGTACAATGTCCAAGTAACACAAAAGCATCTAAAATAGAATCTGGGAGCACCTGGGTGACTCAGTGGTTGAGTGTCTGCCTTTGACTCGGGTCATGATCCCGGGATCGAGTCCCGTATCAGGCTCCCTGCAGGAAGCCTGCTTCTCCCTCTGCCTGTGTCTCTGCCTCTCTGTGTGTGTCTCTCATGGATAAATAAATAAAATCTTAAATAAAATAATAAAATAAAATAAAATAGAATCCAGTGAAAGTCTAATTCCCTGCCCCCCTTCATATCTCACTGTTAACATCTTGGTATAAATGCTTCCAAGCTTTTCCAACAATAAACAACAGACAGGCAAACAAATATAATTGAGCATACCAGTCTTGGACTTTCTCTGTTCTCTCCCCATAGCTTTATCTCTTTCTTAGAAAGCCTCCTGATATCCCGGCGTGTGGCTAACCCGGCCCTCCCAGATGCACAAGTAAGTCGTTTCCTGGTTTTGTCTTTACAGGTACACATCCTTGTGCACCGTGGGAACATCTCTGGGTAGAATGTTTTTTTTTTTAAGATTTATTTATTTATTCATTCATTCAGAGAGAGAGAGGCAGAGACACAGGCAGAGGGAGAAGCGGGCTCCATGCAGGGAGCCCGATGCAGGACTGGATCCGGGGTCTCCAGGATCACGCCCTGGGCTACAGGCGGCGCTAAACCACTGCGCCACCAGGGCTGCCCGGTAGAATGTTTTTAAAAGTGGAATTGTGAGACAAAGGAAATTCATGTTTCTGTTAGTCCCTTTAAAAGCTCATGATTGGGGCAGCCCGGGTGGCTCAGCAGTTTAGCACCGCCTTCAGCCCAGGGCCTGATCCTGGAGACCCGGGATCGAGTCCCATGTCGGGCTCCCTGCATAGATCCTGCTTCTCCCTCTGCCTATGTCCCTGCCTCTCTCTCTCTCTCTCTCTCATGAATAAATAAATGAAATCTTAAAAAAATTTTTTTTTAATTTAAAAAAAAAAAAAAAAAGCTCGTGATTGCAAGGAGCTGACAGGGGCAGGGCTGTACGGAGCCAGCAGACAGCAGAGAGCAGTTCCGCAGTTCCGAGGTCAGCCTCCAGTGATTCCCTCCCTCACCGCCTGCTTCCTTGCTGTCTGCCTGTCCCCCGCCCCCAGCCAGGAAGCAGCTCAGGCTAAAGCTGCCTTTGTGCACAAGCCCTGGGCTCCTTCTGTCACCCCGACCCCTTCCTCCCTGCCACACAACCTTCTTATTTACCATCAAACACTTCCCTGACCCTACAGCTGTCAGCACCACCAACTGTCCCACCAGGGGCGCCACCAATCCAGCCGTGGACTCCAAAGGCTTCCCTTTGCAGCCTGGTAGCTCTGCCCACTAGCTTTGGTGACAAATCCCCGTTCCCCCCCTTTTAAGGCAGTGACAAAGACGGAGAAACTGGCTCAGAGCTGGACCTGGATCTGCCTGTAGTGTGTCTGCTTATTGTCTTGTTACGGGGTCTGGGGTCCACTCCAGGGGCATTGGGTGAGTGGTGTGGGCCAGTGGAACAGTAGGGTCTCATGGAACCAGTCTACATGCTCAGCTCCAAGCCAGGCACTAGGGGTGCCCAGCCTACCATCTTTCCTTCAAGGAAATATTTTTATATTGGACAGCAGAAAAGATAGTAACCTTCCCCACTGAAATGCAAAACCCCCACAACTCTGGCCTGCTTCACAGGCCTGCATGAATCCTCTGTCCTTTCCATACCTTAATATTTCATCCACCTTTCATGAGCTGGACTGGGCTATGGATGTGAACCCCAAAGAAGCAGCAGCTGCCTGTTTTTCAAGCTGGATGCCAAACCATTTTTGGTAGAATAATACCTGGTGCTGGCGAGGCTATGGGGAGATTATTAGATCCACCCATGCTGCTGCCTGTGGCTTACACAGACTCTGCACTTCAGGAAAGCCATCAGGCAGGTGCACAAGAGCTATGAGGTGTTAACTTTTGACTCACAGCCCGTCTTTGGCATTACAAGTTTCCTTCTTCAGGGAGCTATTTTTAACAGGAGAAAAGAGGGAGCAACCTCCAATGTCTAGCCAGAGCCAGCTTGTTCCTTAGATAGAAAGCGCCTTAGATCTGGGGCCTTTTCTCTGTGCATATGGGCTGCCAGAGGCTGGAGCAGCCCGAGCTGGCTGTCAGGAAATGTTTTTGAGGAGAGCTGCAGTGAGGTGTGGTGGTCAGAGGTGCAGCTCTGAGAGCCAGCCTGCCTGATTCAAGTCCCATCTCTGGGGCCGCCTGGGTGGTGGAGTTCCTTAAGCATCTGCTTTCAGCTTGGGTCATGATCCCAGGGTCCTCGGATTGAGCCCCACATTGGGCTCCCTGCTCAGTGGGGATCCTGCTTCTCCCTCTCCCCCTACCCCTACCCTTGCTTGTGTGTTTTCTCTTTCTGTGTCAAATAAATAACATCTTTTTTTTTTTTTTTTAAGATTTTATTTATTCATGAGAGACACAGAGAAGCAGAGACACAGGCAGAAGGAGAAGTGGGCTCCCTGCAGGAGCCCAATGCAGCACTTGATCTTGGGATCCCAGGATCACACTCTGAGCCAAACGCAGATGCTCAACCACTGAGCCACTCAGACATCCCAAATAAATAAAATCTTAAAAAAAAAAAAAAGTCCCATCTCTTCCACTAAGTTGCTGCGCAGCCTAAAAATTTCTATCACCTCTCTGTGCCTTAGTTTCTTCTGTAAAACGAGGATGGTGATTAGAGCAGGACCAATCTCATGGGATTATTATAAGCATAAAGAAGGTAAAATATGGGATGCCTGGGTGATTCAGTGGTTAAGCATCTGCCTTTGGCTCAGAGCGTGATCCTGGAGTCCCAGGATCGAGTCCTGCATCAGGTTCCTTGAGGAGCCTGCTTCTCCCTCTGCCTATCTCTGTGTCTCTCATGAATAAATAAATAAAATCTTTTTTTAAAGGTAAAATATGTGAAGAAGTGTATAAAATTATTAGCTATCATTATCACTGAACAAACCAAAACATTCTGAAATATGTGGCGAATATAAATGGTAACTATGAAAAGTTAAAAAAAAAAAAAAAAAAAAGATAACCGGGGCACCTGGCTGGCTCAGTTGGAAGAGCAGAAATTCTTGATCTCTGAGGCCTTGCTCTGCCCAAGGGCAGGTACCACTGCTATCTAAGGAATGAGCCTGGGGAGGCAGGAGCTCCTGGGGCGGGGAGCAGAAGGTATTCTTTGAAATGGAACAGGCTGCGGAGTAGGAAGGCCACAGGGAAGTTCCCCAAGGTTCTCCCTGGTTTCTGGTGGTCCCCAAGGCCCCTCCTTTTGAGTCTATGGAGACTACTGGAGCACTGGTTCCAACTAGAAGTGTGAAAGGAAACAGCACCAGTTTCCCAGTCTGGGCTCTGCTGTGAATTTCACCTTGTCTTGATCCAGTTGATTGATTTCGGTAAAATGAAGAGTTTGAACCAGATCGGTGGTTTTCAACAGGGAACTCACTTCTGTGTGGCCTGGGCTGTGGTTCAGACTCAGAATCTCCAGGGACAGGGCCTGGCACGTATGTTTTCAGAAATTCCACAAGTAGCTCTCTCTCATGGTCAACACTGGTCTTAACTTATCCATTGCCTGGTGAAGGCCACAGGGCACACTTGCTGAGAGCTCTGGTGGGGTGGGTACAGAACCCCAGGGTATCCCGAGAACTGGCAGCTTAAAGAAAAACAATACTCATCTTGTGCTGTGGGCCAGGCCCTACTCCAGTCTTAGAACTACTGAGTCCTTTAATGCTGATAACAACTCTGTGAGGATATAATTATTATCACCACATTTTACAGCCAGAGGCCCACAGAAGCTCTGCTCCTGCTTGAGGTCCCACAGCTAGTTCTTACAGAGCCGGGGTACCCAGCTGACGGTGTGGCTGCAGACTCTGCTGTCAACCCACTTTCTGTTTCTCCTGTGCTAAGCCCAGCAAATGAGGTGGTGAAAAGTGATCCTGTGTGTAGCCCTTTATAGTAATTATGAGGGCGGCTTTTCCATAGCTCGGTAGTGGTTTGCAGGTTTGTTTCCAACTACTTTCTAGACTGGGGTTCTTTGAGGGCTAGGCGCTCTGTCTAGTATCCCTGGCTCCCAGTATGGTCCGCCACGTGGCAAGGGCTCAGGTGCTACTGAGTGGATGAATTGTAATTGAACTCAAGGGGCTCCCCGGGTGGGGTGCATGCGATTGAACACACCCCAAGGAAGTTGAAAGCAAAGACTTTTTATTACCTGGTGCAAGTAAGGAGATAGCAAAGAGCTCTCAAAGCTTTGTCTCCCCGCGGGGTTAGTACAGGAAGCTTTGATGCTATGTGTTGGGGGGCGGGGCAGGGAGCTTGCACATATGTTACAGGACTTACACAGACTCTGTTACTTAGGCAGTGTGACTCAATTGCACATGCCTAGCATGTCAACAGTGCATATGTGACATGTTCAAAAATTGGCAGCGAACCCCTCCCGTGGGAGGTGATCTTAGTATTCAGATGAGCTTAACTTAAGGTAACTTTAGAATAGCTCAGTGCAGGTCCTCAGCTCACACCACCTGAAACTGGTTCCCGTAAAGGGCAATCCGGTGAAACACCAATGGAACACCTACCTGGGTGGTGATGTTGTCTCTTTAGGGGGAAGTGCTGGTCCTGCCCTGGTGTCTCCCTTCCCCCTCTTCCCGTCTCCTGATAGCTTTCAGCCCTCTGATTGGAGTAACTTCCCTTGCCTCCTAGCTAACAGAATGAATGCAGTTAAGACAGGCAGGAATGAATGAATGAATGAATGAATGAATGAATGAACGAATGAATGAATGAACGAACGAACGAAGGAACGAACAAATGTATGGGTGAGTGCATGAATGACAGGCAAGTGCCGGAATAGAGGGAGGCCCAGATGCCAAGGAAGCCAGGGGAAGACAACCACTGCCTGGACAGAGCTGGGGCAGGCCTGAGAGGGGGGCTGTGTCCGGACGGGTGCATACCCAGTGAGCAGCTGAACAGTGTCCTCTGACAGTTAATCTGCACACAGCCCGCCTCAGGGAGGTGGCCCCAGCGCTGGTTCCTGTGAAAACCTCTGCCGGCCTGGGGCTGCAGGGCTGTGTTCAATCTGATCCAGTTCCCCAGCTCCCTGTCCATCCCTCCTCGATCCCTCCTGCACACAGGAGGCCTAGGCCGAGGTGTGGGTTTTTAAGGCCTTTAGCATTTACTTCAGAAACAACAAAACACTTAAAACAGTGGCTGATATGCTAAAAAAAAAGTCTCCGGCTTGCCTCGAATTTATTTGGGGAAGGGGATAATAAGCCCCCTGTTGCTATGGAGATGTGCTCCCTCAGGAGGCGTGGAAACAGCTTCCTACTTTAGGCCACGCCCTATGCTAAGTGCTTCTGGGGCTAGGTTTTACTTAACCATGGATCACCCCGGGGTTTGGGTACTAGGATGATGTCTAATTTCATAGGCGAGGAAGAGGAGGTTCTGGAGGCTAAGGACCTTGTTCAAGGCCACACAGCTAAAGTAGAGCAAAGATTTTTTTTTTTAAAGATTTAATTTATTCATGAGAGACACAGAGAGAGAGGCAGAGACACAGGCAGAGGGAGAAGTAGGCTTCTTGTGGGACTTGATCCCAGGACCCTGGGATCATGCCCTGAGTCAAAGGCAGAGGCTCAACCACTGAGCCACCCAGGTGCCCAAAAGAAAAATTTGAAGACACCATCAATTCTAAAATATATCCCAATTTTGGAGTTGATAAAATGCAGAGGGAGGACAGTATTTAACCCATGAATATGTTAGGAGTATTCTGATCCTTTATTTTTGACTTGGGCCCTTCCTGGCTATGAACTGCCCTGGCTCCTTTGACGGCATCTATAGCAATTGACCTGGATAAGTCTCCAACCTGGCGCACTGCCATCCTAGTAGCTGGTACTCCTGTTGGGTGAGCTTGTGAGTCTAAGCTTGTCCATGCAGCTGGTGCAAGGGGCTAAGGTTTCCCCCCTGGACTTGGTGACTTGTAACCAGACCTGGTGTTGATCTTTTGAGCCAGTGGCTGTGAGCTCAGCTGACTTTTTCATCTGTAGTGACTGCTCTGTTGCTTCCCGTTTTGGCCCTGTGGCTGTTCACATGGGTAATAAAAATGATTTGAGATAAGCTCCTAAGGGGAGCAGCGTGGAGGAAGAAACTGACCAACACCCAGTGTAATTTCGCCCAGGCAGTGGGCAAAGGACAGAGCCCAAAGGCCATTTTCTCATCTGTGTGGGTTTCAATCTCCAAATTAAATTTGGAGTCAGTCCTTCCATGTTCAAAATTTCCGTGATTCAGTGAAAAGCAGGGCATGTTGGGAAGAGGTTATACCGGACAGCATGCTGACCCGGGGGGTGGGCAGACACAGGCAGGGACTAGCACAGTCTATGTTGACTGAATACCTTACCTATTGTGCCCATCTGTGGCCACCATGGAGACCTGGAGATAAGCAACTGGAATTCAAATCCTGGATGTCATTTCACTTCTTTCCTTTCTCCCCCAGGAATGTCTGCTGTTTCTCTTCTAAGCTCAACTATTATCATTCAGGCCTGAAACCTGTCATTCCTGCCAAATTATCTTATGGACCTTATGGGTGGGGAGACAGTTGGGCAACACAAAGAAACAGATACCCATGTGCTTGCTCTAGCAGAGCTGCTACTGATTTAAGAGGTACTAAGGAGGTATTCCTGCCAGTCCTATAGAAAGCTTTAACTAAAAAAAAAAGAAAGCAAGCTTTAACTGTGCTCACCTTCAACAATTAAGGACCGAATGATGGTATGAGACACTCAGGGAATCATGTGACTCACTGGGGGAGCTTCCCATTTTGCCTTAGAGCCCATCAGGCTGAGTGCAAACTTGAGGTTCTTTACGGTTTCCATTTTCTAGTAGCATCATCCCTGGGCTGTTCTCACGAGCTTTCTCAGCTAGCTTTTAAATCTTTATTTTCCTGCAAGAACATTTCATTATTAATTAGCAGTTGGGAAACATGCAAAACCACTCATTGGAGTCACCACTTCATCTGTCATTGCAAGTCCTTTTAATTCTATTTCCTGATCTACACTAGCGGTTCTTTTCTATGGTTCACACTTTATTTTTGGAGAAAAAAATTTAAAGCATCATTAGTGCTTCAGCCTCATTTAAAACAAAACAAAACAAAATGATCACGGTCATCACTGTTACACGTTTTCAAAACAGTCTAGGGTTTATTTTCAGACCAGAAGAGCGACTCCCAGTGGTATTATATATAGGCAGATAAGTTCCTAGATTTCTATCACTTCTGAAAGAGAAATCACAAGGATAATCATGGTTGTCTCCAATAGGGAAAATGCCAGTTAATAAAAATTGAATGAGATTGCTCTTCCTTCCCCAATTCTAGCCTCAATATTTTTTTCCTGACTCAACTCTTAAACCTATATAAAATGCCAAATCACAACCACAAAGCTACTCAACTACCCATAATATAAATAAATTTATACCTTGTTTAAACCAGGTATTTTGCTTTTGGCTAAAAGCAAGCTTTACAGAGCAAAGGGTAGGATGAAACTGTCTACTAATCTTTATTCCTCCTAAACATCTTACCATAAACATAAATAAATGTAAACATAAACGGTTATGATGACCGTTTCTCCAGGTTGCACTTTACTGCTCACAGCTATTACTTCCAAAGCGATTAAACAAAACTCCAGTATACTCCAAATTGATACTTTATTGGATTTTGAAATGGACATGTAACTAACTGGTGTTTAACTTTACTGTAGAAATTTTTTATAATCTATAGTCTATAGTTAAAATGCATTCTTAGGCCAGAACCTGGTCAGAATTACATAGATAAAAGATAACCCACAAACCTTCATTTGATTCATATGACGGATTCATTCCGATTTCTGGCTTGGAGAAGAAAACATCTTCTTCCCAAGTATACTTTCCAAGCATTTTCTCATACTTGGGACTTTCTCATCTCTGTGCAGGCTGGCTAATAGCCAAGTCCCCTGCACCCATTAGCCACTGCCTCAACCCACAGGCATGCTAGAGTGGTCCAGCCTTTTTTGGTCTTGCTGCCCAGAGGTTAGTGCAAACCTGTTGAATCCAACTTCACTCTGCCACAAGTAGGCAGGGGACTTCAAGGATCATAAAGTTAAGATTTGCCAACCTAAGATCAAGTTACAGATCTTAAAATCATTTGAGGTCATTTAAATCATGTGACATTGTGAAAGACAGCTTGGGTGCTGAGTGTGAGGTACCCCGGTGGGGCACTACAATAGGAAATTGAATCTGAACATAAATGATCTCACCAGTTCTCCAAATGGCATGCCTCTGGCAAATCGGATAAAGTGTCATTTTGATAAAATCCTCTAGCTAGAATCTGACCCGACCACATCTCTACCTTCCTCTGTCACTCTGAAGTAGCATATCCTATATTTCCTTCTCCATAAACAAATGGAAAATTTAAGCATGTTTCTACTTGACTTCACTAGAGGTTCTTTTCTATGGTTCACACTTTAGTCATCAGACACAGAGAGAGGAAGAGACACAGGCAGAGGAAGAAGCAGCTCCATGCAGGGAGCCTGAAGTGGGACTCAATCCCATGACTCCAGGATCACACCCTGAGCCAAAGGCAGATGCTCAACCGCTGAGCCACCCAGGCATCCCATATTCCACAGTTTTCCATTCACCTTGGCACTATGATTTTCATACGAAAAGGTATCAAGCCATCTGGCCTCAGAGAATGCATCTTCCAAATAGGCAATTTTTACCCGATCAGGTATGTTGGTTAGAGAGTAATTTCATGGTGTGAGAATAAGTAATGGGATCTTATCATTTTCAAACTATAAAGCAGACATTACAAAGTAAAATGCAAAAAGAAAAATCACAAGTTTAAAGATAAGATGCTTTTGTGCTTTTTGTAAAATAGGTGATTCTCAAGAAGTAACTTGGGCACATTTCCTACTGGTTATCAAACTTATAACTTACATCCTTCATAGAGCCAACTCTAAGAACTTTCAGATAATTTCAGTGGCAACAATCAAGGCTTCAAGAGCACACAGGACTAATAAACGTTTTGCTGATTTTACCTCCTCAAAAGGCCCACCTCGCTAGACTTTCCTTTGATAGACTTCCATAAGCCTGTTGGTTCCTCTAAAAGGTTGTATTTTTCTTTCACTCAACAGTTATTTTCCCTTGTTCTAGAGCTTTCCTATGCCTTTTTTTTTTTTAGTTTATTTAAGTAATCTTTATTATTTTTTTTTAAAGATTTTATTTATTTATTTATTCATGAGAGAGACAGAGAGGCAGAGACACAGGCAGAGGGAGAAGCAGGCCCGATGTGGGACCTGATCCCAGACTCCGGGATCACGCCCTGAGCGGAAGGTAGGCACTAAAACAGCGGAGCCACCCAGGCATTCCGGTAATCTCTACTCTCAATGTGGGGCTTCAACTCATGACCCCGAGATCAAGAGTCATCTGCTCCACTGCCTGAGCCAGCCAGTAAGCATTAAGTACTACAGCAGTGCTCCCAGAACAAATCAATATAAAAATTGCTGCATTCATGAAGTATCAACTCTATAAAGTAGTAGTGCTTATGCTATTCATTACCTTTATTGCTTAATTTGCTGTGGTGCTGCATTGGTCCTACACTGGAGACACACAAAAGCACTAAACCGTCCAACATACTTAAGAAACATTTGTGATGGTGGTTTTTCACAAGTCTTTAATTAAAAAACTCAAAAATATATATAATCAAGCATTTTACATAATGCATACATTCTTAATATCTGCAGGTAAGACAAAAAACAGAAGGCAAAAGCAGATATACTGTATTGCTTCTCTTTGGCAAATCACCAATATTACCCTCTGCAGAACCATATGATACATGTAAAAAAAAACATAAAAAAACAAGCAAAACCATGGTCTTAAAATTGTCCCTTAGTACAAGTAACAAAATATTTAGCAATAATACAGTAGACGGATTTTGCAAAATAACTAAAATTTATAATACTTTATACCACGGGGTTGAAGTAGCAAGTTGCTTTCCAAAATTAAAGCCCGCAGCAACAGTTATAGTTATGGGCGAGGGTGGGGGTGGGGAGAAATGATGAGAAAAAGACAGACACACACACACCCCTTTCCTAGTTAAACCTTGGCTCTGCTTTTTATTTAATAATGTCACATTCAAATTCTACCCCTTGGATGCCATTTCTAAAGAAAAAAATCCTTTCCTCAGAGGTTTTACTTGCAGGTCAGATGTCTGACTCCACCCCTGACCAAATCTGCATTTTTTTTAAATCAGGAAATTCAGGTTCCTTTAGCCAATATTTACCATCAAACTCAGCGGCCCAGAATCAAAAACAAACAAAAAACAAAAAACAAAACTTCCTTCCACTTTACAGTGAAGATACATATTGAGGCTCTACTGAAGTAATATATACACGTTGTAACTAAGTTAAAAAAGCAAAAGGATCTATTCAACACATAGCAGCTTATATCTAAATATATACATTTATGTATATGTTTTCACAGTTAAATTTTAGGAAAAAAAATTACATTTGATATGTCCGCAAACAGTTCTTCTATAGTCTATAAATAATATTTTTAAATGCTCAAACGATCAAAATGCACTACAAGAATGCATCAAATTAAATAAATCTTCTAAACCTTGAAAAAGATACTTGAAGTCAGTCAAGCTTGAGGTTTGTGTCAAGTGTGCTCTGTCAGCCCCTAGTACCAGGAAGAGAGAGCCCTCTAAATACGATAGGAAAGAAACTCCAAAACTTTGGAAGGAATAGGCAGCTCCTGGACCTCTTGGGTGGGCATCACTCTCCGGATTGACATGCGACATAAATGTTGAAGGCTAGGGACTTGCCTTGGAGTGGCCCAAAAATACACACTTCCATCATGTGTCCTAAACAGAAACAAAACAAAAAAAATCATAAGCTCAGTCATCTACATACATGTAATCTCAATATCCCACCATTCAAACAACTAACATCCAAGGCTGTGTATCAAGAGTCACAAATACACATTAAAACCTAATAAAGGAGCCCTAATCAATGACCTTCTCTATGACAAAGCAGCAGAATTATAAAGAGCCCTTATAGAAGATTTAGTGACAATAAAATACTGGCTACTTTGACTAAAAGCCACCTTAAATTGCCTCTTAAAGAAAATAGAAAAATCAATTTACCCAGCAGCTAAAACACTGCCATCAGTAGAAAAGGCACAGCAAAGACCATTGCTCAAAGGTGCAACTTGAACTGGATAATCCTCATCAATTCTCCAGAACCTCACCATTCTAGAAAGAAAATAAATTGTCCAGTGAGTATCTAACCCAAAATTAAAGGTAAAAGCAACATCTATACTTCAGATAAAAAAAATGCCACTCTAAGTCACAAAATATACACCATACCTGCAATTGTGTGTGGGCACATGCGTGCACAACACACACACACACACACACACACACACAACCATTGCAGCCAAGTGATTACTCTAATTTGCTTTATAAAATATTTTCTAGGGATTCCCTGGGTGGCGCAGCGGTTTAGGCCTGCCTTTGGCCCAGGGCGCGATCCTGCAGACCCGGGATCGAATCCCACGTCAGGCTCCCGGTGCATGGAGCCTGCTTCTCCCTCTGCCTATGTCTCTGCCCCTCTGTGTGACTATCATAAGTAAATGAAAAAAAAATTAAAAAAAAAAAAAAAGAAATCTTCCAATAATTAAAAAAAAAAATATTTTCTAGCCTATACCAATCAGTAATTTGGATCAACTCACACTTAAGAGACTATAATGCTTAGCTGCCTTCCCTTCCTAGTGTTCAGATCCATAATGGTCACAACCAGGATCTTTCTCCTTACACTCAATATCTGATCTGTTTTACTCTTTCCAAGGATTTAAAAAGCCTTTCACATAGGTAGAATGTGTCTAGAAACAGCAGAGACCTGATATTCAAAATCTGCACAAACAGAAAAACCATGACTGTTGGCAAAAAAAAAAAAAACTCCTCTTTGTTCTTGAAAGATGATAATGAGTTGCTTTTTGAATTAATGTGACCAAACTACTTAATACTGTATCCATGCACATGGCATGATAAAAGCTGAGCAAATGGATTGGCTATCCAGTTCTGCATACCAGTAAGCAGCACAGCTCACTCGTGCAACATTTCATCTTGTAGCCTCAACTGCAGTGGACACAAGTGACTCTGCTTTTACCATGTTTCACTTTGAAAATGTCCTTCTGTTTCAACCTTTACAAGGTATTACTGAAGAATAAATCTGTGAGCTAAAAGCTAATTAAAAATCTACCCAGTCTCCCTACACCAGTTAACAAACAAGAAACACAGAGAAAGGCATACATTATCTTTAGTTTACATGGATACTTGTCAGGTCAATTTTCTTTAAGACACACATCTCCCAAAGTCTTATCTAGAGAAAGAGAAATTAAAACCCACATGGCAGAAAAGCTTTTTTTTTTTTTTTTTTTTTTTTTAAGGCTTGAAAAGGTTTCTAGTAAGTAGAAAGATGAAAGGAAATCTTTAAAAGATAGTAATAGGTCAAACTGTAATTCCCACACTTACTTATCATCAGCAAGGCTTGCAACATGCAGTCCATCATGACTAAAGGACACAGATCGTACCCATCGATCATTTGCTCCTCCAGCAAATATTGGAGTAGGTGGGGGAAACAGGTGCCTGAGGTCAAGTACATGTTTTCAGTGAAAATGTGAGTCACTTCAAGAAGCAAAATTGCCCAGGTACAAAGTACATCTGACTTTGAATAATGTTTAAAGTGGCTTTAATGAACACAATCAAGGAGACTGAGTGGAGCTGATCCAAATTAAATGAAAGGAACCTTGAAAGAATTACCAATCTCCTTTTTACAATGTGACTCCAACATGTTTCAATGGTTTTTCAAAAACCTTGGCCCGAAACTGTAATTAGAGTCCTATACTATTCGAACGACAATAACACAATCTGTATCAAGAGAGCCAAATTTGTTTAGAATTTATATTTAAAGCTTTGATTTATTCAAGGATTTAAATAATACTGAAATTTACAACTATGATATACTACAATTTTAAGTCTTGCATGTTAGTGATTGTAATCATTCATATAGTTTCTTAAACGTTATACTAATAGCCAGACATGAATCCCAGACTACAATTAATTCATGCTGTACCTACCCAAATTCCATCAGAATGTCTCCATTATGCGGATCCCAGATATATACTCGAGTATCATAAGATGCAGTAGCCAGTAATGCTCCATCAGGAGAAAAGTCACAAGCTACAACATCATGGTGGTGTCCTTCTAATTTCCGTATCATGGTATATTTATCCATATTCCAAAGGAAAACCTGCAATAAAAAGGCAAATGTTATAGCTTCATTCAGGCACACAAAGGACAAAATGGCACAACTTAATCTAAAACTGCTAAATTTAATTAACATTATATTAAACATTACAAATTATGAATAATTAAGAGAATATGCTCAGTGTCATAGTCAGATTAAAATCAGTCTTTAAGTTAATTAAAGTAAACATGCAAATTCTATTTCAAATGTTTCTGTTAAATGTTAATTTAAAAATAAGCCTAAACATAAAAAAGGCAATGCAATTTAACCACAAAGTTATACTGAAATCCATTTATTCCAAAAACTAATTAACTAAAATATACAGAAATAAATAGGGTTAAATACTACAAACCCCCTTTTTTTTTCCAGAAACTACCAAATTTTTAAAAAATATACAGACAGAAAATGTAATGTTAACAAATTGTTACTCCATTGGCATCTCCCTTTGAGATAATCACTTGTTTACAATAGGCTTGGGTCACCAACGTGAGCCTAGGAAGAGAAACAGATACTGCAAGCAAAGAGAAATTTTCACAGCCAAATGAAATTTCTTTGGCAAACAACAAGGATGTTAAACCACATTACAAAACGAAAAGACTACTTTATAAAAATATTACAATTAACACGTCTGTGAATCAAGATTTGCCAATCTTATTTTTCCCAAACCGACCACAATCATTAGTCATTTTAAGCATAAAATATTTAAATTACTTTAGTACAAGTTTATACATAGTTTGATTCTATAAGATCAGTACTTAGACTGTGCAGAATAGTTCTGAATAGGATTCAAATGTTTATTACTTCAGTCTAGTTATAGTAAATGCAAGCTTGGAGGTTTACAACAATCCTAGTTAAGACAATCTCTCCTCTTGGAGTAAAGCAATCCTTTTTGCTACTTTTTTTTCTGCACAGACACAATATTATTACTACCAAAGAAAAATAAATACAAATTTCAAGTTGGATCAAAGTCTTAAGGTATCTCTAACATCTCAAAGAATTCCAAAAAAACAGCACAGAGAAACCATCTGAAAGCCAATTACATTACATTAAATTGGTTTCACATCTCAGACTCCCAATTCCATGAGACTGGAAGAACAATTTACTTGGAGTCATCAGTCGGTTTCACTGTGGGGGAAATTACTTTAAAAAAGAAAGAAAGAAAAGCAGAAAGTGGACATCGACCAGCACCTGTGTACGTACAGTACACCTTGCAGCCGAATGCAAGGTTACTTCATCCTATGGTAAAGGTCGCCCCCAGCCCGGTAGCCAGAGATGCCACTCTTTCTGCCCAGCTAACACCATTGTGCGCCTGTGTGCGAGTGGTGCCAGCATAACCTCAATCACACCAATATTGCTGCCACCACCTGTGACAGGGAAAGCAAGAAGCATATGGAAAACACACAGCCTAAAATAGCAATGTCAATATCTAGAGCTTTGTTCTTCTTATGATTTTTAAAGAACTAAATACTTTTTTTCTAAACTTCCAACATTTGCTACTATCATTTTAACATACTTCTTGGCTAAATAAAATGCATTTAAAACCAGTCTCCCACCCCCAATAATTCAGAGTGTATTGTGAATATCACATGTATTTGGACTTCCAACATTTTTCATAAACATCTGAAGCTAATAAGATCTCTTTAACTACACTAAGAGCTGGTAGGCAACTAAAAGAGAGCTCATTAATCAGCATAAACATCTCAAGAATCACTTTATACTTAATCTGTCCACAGGTATGCTATGCAAGACAGACCATATCAATTTTATCTATAATTCACTCTAGACATCATGAGTGCTGTTTTTAGTATTAGATTTTTAAGTTACTTTTTTTTCAGTTAAATGTCCAGGACCAGCTGGGAATCAAAACTTTTTAAACAGCAAACTGGACAAAAAAAAATAGAACAACAGAGAAGAAGATAATTAGCGGGAATGTCTTAACATTTGGACTAGATCTCTTCTATAGCACATAACCTTTCCTAGATCTTAAAAAAAGTCAATTTGACATACCCCTTACTTTATGAGTATTATCTAACTATAGGCAATCCAATTTCTCACTCCACAATCAATAACTATATTTAATTTCCCTCATGCAAATTCTCCCCCATCATGAAATAAAACATTTAAGATATTCATGACACCGAGCACAGATTTAATAGGTTTCTTAGATTTAAAATGATTATGCACACATTATTATAATCCAGTTCACAATGAATGTACAAGAACTTTGATACATACTGCTTTACTGGCTCCCACTGAACACAGCATAGAAGAGTCAGGAGAGAATGCACAGCTATACACCCAGTTCTGATGGCCCCTCAATACTTTCATCATGTTTCCTGAACAGAAAGAAATACCTGTGTTAACTCTAAAGTTCACTTCAAATGAGCAGCATTTCAAAAATGGGAGAATCACAAACTTCTATAGCAAGGGTTGGATATAAACCAGTTGCTAAAAAAAAATAAAAATAAATAAAAAAAAATAAACCAGTTGCTTATTTTTGTAAAGTTTTATTGAAACAACCATGCCCGTTTGTTTATGCTGTGCTACAATGGGAGAGCTGTAACTACAGCAGAGACAGCATGGTCCACAAGCCTAAAATATTTACCATCTGACCTCCCCTTTTTTATTTTATTTTTAATAATAAATTTATTTTTTATTGGTGTTCAATTTGCCAACATACAGAATAACACGCAGTGCTCATCCCGTCAAGTGCCCCCCTCAGTGCCCATCACCCATTCACCCCCACCCCCCGCCCTCCTCCCCTTCCACCACCCCTAGTTCGTTTCCCAGAGTTAGGAGTCTTTATGTTCTGTCTCCCTTTCTGATATGACCTCCCCCTTTAAAAAAGATATTTTATTTATTTATTCATGAGAAACAGAGACAGGCAGAGACACAGGCAGAGGGAGAAGCAGGCTCCATGCAGGGAGATGCGGGACTCAATCCCAGAACTCCGGGATCACGCTCTGAGACAAAGGTAGATGCTCAACCGCTGAGCCACCCAAGCATCCCAAATAAAATCTTTAAGATGAAGGAAATAAACTAATGCAGACCAATTCATATAAAACCTTAAAATTGACCCAGGTTTTGCCCTCATATAGTTGATACAGATCTGTGTGGTTAGTTTCTGAATATTATCAGATTGTTCAAAGTAATGGCTGGCTCCTATTCTGGGTCACATTTATAGTTTCATCTACATGGGTCAAGGTACCAAATGATTAAGCAGAGAAAAAGGAAACTTTGATCATACATCACTTTTAAAGTCAAATGCCCCAATAATCAACACTTCTTGACATCTCTCAGTAGTAACATCAAGAAAATCATTCTGTTTCCCAGCCTGGAAAAAAGACATACCATCATCTTTCAGGTCCCATACTCTCAGAGTTTTGTCTCTTGAAGCTGATACTAGGATCAAGCTCCCATCTGGAGCAAAAGTTAAATCTCTGACCACTTCAGTATGATCTACTAAGTTAAGGAGGAGTTTTCCTAAATGCAATGGAAAAGCAGAAAAAAAAATGTTAATTTTTATCAGCTTCCCATTTTAAAAAACATAAGGTTCTTCATTAAAAAAATTTAAGCAGAAACACTTGGCACCTCCTTAGTTTCCCAAGTTAAAGTGACTTTACTGTCATTTTTCTTTCTCTTTTTCTTTCTTTCTCTCTCAAGTTAAAGGGACTTCACTGTCACTTTTCTTTCTTTCTTTCTTTCTTTCTTTCTTTCTTTCTTTCTTTCTTTCTTTCTTTTCTTTTCTTTTCTCTCTCTCTCTCTCTCTCTGATTTTATTTATTTATTCATGAGAGACACAGAGAGAGGCAGAGACACAGGCAGACTACGAAGCAGGCTCCATATAGGGAGCCCGATGCAGGACTCGATGCTGGAACTCCGGGATCACGCCCTGAGCTGAAGGCAGGCACTCAAGTGCTGAGCCACTCGGGCGTCCCTTACTGTCACCTTTAAAGATTCTCTATTTACAATGTTTTAAAATGGATTGTTTCCTGAAGAGCTAAGCCTAAATTTTTTAGATAACTTTAAAGAGAATTCCTGAAATGTAAATAAGTCATTTTACTATGAGGAATACCTAGATTATAATTTTTAATCTTTGTATAATGATTTTAAATATAAAACCAAATTTTCCCTTTTCTTTTCCTTGGCCTTGGATTACTAATGGACTGTTAAATTCCCCAAAGATTCATGTCACTCCACAAAATCCTAAATTTTCAAAAATAAGTGAAAAATGTATTTTATTTAATTTTGTGAGTTTTCTATGAAAATCTAATGTGCTTTCCTTAAATTTTTTTCAAGAATCCAATCAAATTTACCAACTCATTATCCTCACTCAATAGTAATATCACTTGCTGTGTTCTACTGTACATAGTTTAATGGTCATTTTTAAAAAATCCTTCAAATTTTTGAGTATATATCAGCCAGAAACTGTTTTAGTCAATGAACACAGTCATTTTTTTTAATTGCCCAAAGAATTTAACTTCTCAACCTATCTAGTTAAACCTTAGATAAAATATCACTAAAACCTCCCAAAGGTTAGACAATTATTGAAAATCAGATTTGCCTTGAAAGCTGCCAAGCTCTCATCGAAAAAGTATATAAAAAGTACCTTGGGGGCAGCCTGAGTGGCTCAGCGGTTTAACATGGCCTTCAGCTCAGGGCCCAATCCTGGAGACCCGGGACAGAGTCCCACATTGGGCTCCCTGCATAGAACTTGTTTCTCCCTCTGCCTGTGTCTCTCTGCCTCTCTCTCTCTCTGGGTCTCTCGTGAATAAATAAAATCTTAAAAAAAAAAAAAAAAAAAAAGTACCTTGCCATTTAAACCGTAAACTAAACTAATTTATAAATTATTTTATAAATAAGAATTAAACATTACTTAGTCATGCCCTTCTTGCTGTAGTATTCTCTGAAGAGTATCAAACAATGAGAACTCTATTTTCTTAAAGTAAAACCATGAGCTGAAGATGCTCTGCAGGCCACGATTAAAAAGATACACTCATAACACCAATTCTTGCTTTTCAGTACGTTAAAATCCTCAAATCACATATTCTAGTGCCTATGAGAGATGCCCTGCATCACAAAAAAATCAAGTTTGCTTTTAAAACCATGGCTCCAAAAAAAAAAAAAATAAAAAAAAATAAAAAAAAATAAAACTATGGCTCCGTACCTGTATATACATCCCATATTTTGATACGCCCATTGTTTAACCCTGTGGCAAGGAGCAGCTGATCTTGTCCAAATCTGAATCGATGCCATTCTATATTGACACAGCGACTCTGTTTTTCTGGAACTGAAGATCCAAAAGCAAGACTCCAGACTATGTCACCACAGTCTATAATATGCTCACGAGGCTTATTTTTCTGACCACCATCACTGTTTTGTCTTGACAATCTCAAACTGCTTGAATTGGTGATATTCTTGGTGCCATGCAAGAGACTGAGGGGAGAAAAAAGGTCAGACTGACATCTAGTTATTACTTACTTACTCTGGACTCCACTTATACTCTTATTGCTAGAGCAAATAGATAAATGAAACAATGATAAAGGTTAAAATAACCTCACTATTATCATAGTGATACTGAGTAACAATAGAATTCTATGGATGGGAAGGGGAAAAGTTGCTATTAGCTATGAGGGTATAACCAAATAAATTCAAAGCCTGATTTACTTAAGATATTATAAAACTGACACCAGAAAATTACCTCAAAAATAACCCACAATAATTAGTAGTTTCCCATACTTTCTAGACCTAAAATAATATGTAATAAGGACATTAACTAATACAACCATGAAAGTCAACTAGACACAAAAGGGAGGGATTCAATTTAGTATATGATACATTTTAGAAAAAATTCCAACAAATACTCAAATCCAAGCAGAGGAACAGTAAGTACATAAAAAATAATTATACGATCACTGTTATCACTATAAAATGTTGTAAAATCCAAAAGGCATCACATAACAAAGGTCACCTGCTTTGGCACAATATACATACTACCAAGGAACCATTAACCCACTTTTTAATACAAAAGCATAAAAGTATCTGAGAAAGTATTCTATAACATATAAAGCTAAGCAATTCTTCCCACAAATTTTCCAATAAATATATTCAGCTTATGATTAAAATACATTTACAATAGTCTACAAAGGAAAAACTTAAATATCAAAATCTTTTTATTACTCCACATAAAGAAAATGGTAAATTCTACAAAGAGATACAAAATACAAAAAAAGAAGAGTGTCTTACAAGTTCTTAAGGCACTGGGACCACGGAACAAGCTTTACTGTACGATGTCCTTGTGACCAAGCAAAGTACGAACCATCTGGAGCAAAAGCAACAGTCCAATTTTCACGACCACATTTCTTGTCAAAAGGAGCTGCTGGAGCTAAAAGTTCTCCTATAGTACGTGATCTCACTAGAAGAAGAAAAAAAAAAATACACAGGATGCCATATATAACCAATAATGAATTTGAGACTGCCTCCGTATTAATTTGGAACTCTTAACTCCATTGAGTTTCTATGCAGACAAGGTATAAGGAGTTCTGCTTTCTACTCTCTTAAGGGATGTATGTGAAGACCCTTTAATGATAACTATCTTCAAGTTTAGATAAAGTGATTTTCCAACTTCTCTCCACCCAAGAGTTTTAGAAAGCTTCAATTAAACTAGTTAAGTGATAATAATATAATGATATATATCAGGGCCAGCAATGAGTAAGTCTTGATTTGCATTGTCTTATCTCCTCATCAAATTACTAACATTTAAAATGCAACAGGCTAAACTTATTTTGTAAAAGTAGCTTCCAAAAATTCGTAGCTTTCAGGGGCAACTGGATGGCTCAGTGGTTGAGCATCTGCCTTCAGCTCAGGGCATGATCCCGGGGTCCTGGGATCGAGACCCACATCGAGCTCCCTGTAGGGAGCCTGCCTCTGCCTCTGCCTCTCTGTGTTTCTCATGAATAAATAGAATCTTAAAAGAAAAAAAATTTGTCGTTTTCAAAAACCACAAATCACTGTAATACAATATCATTACTCAAAGAAAAGCACTATTAAATGGTTTATTTAGGGATCCCTGGGTGGCACAGCGGTTTGGCGCCTGCCTTTGGCCCAGGGCACGATCCTGGAGACCCGGGATCGAATCCCACGTTGGGCTCCCAGTGCATGGAGCCTGCTTCTCCCTCTGCCTGTGTCTCTGCCTCTCTCTCTCTCTCTCTCTGTGACTATCATAAATAAATTAAATTTAAAAAAATAAATAAATAGTTTATTTAAACATGAATATTAAAGAGATCATTTTCTTTTTCTAAAGATTTCTTAAAAATAATTTAACTCACAACCCCAAGATAAAGAGGCATATACTCCACTAACTGAGCAAGCCAGGTACCCCACATGAATATTCTTTAAAAAAAAAAAAAAAAATTCTTTTTTTTTTTTTTTCCAGGCCCAGGTCACAAAAATCACAAGCCCCCCAGAACTAGAAGGGACTTAAAAGTTATTTATTACAATCTCCCAACCAGTGCTTTAAAATGCATTACATTTGTGATCCTCAAATAGGGGTCCTCAAGCAGCTTACTAGTGGACCACAAGCTGACCCAAAATGGAATTCTTTTGGTTTTTAAGGACAGAGAATGGAAAAATTTCATACATTTTAAAATTTAGTCAAAAATAAAAAATAAAAATAAAATTTAGTCAATAAATTTATCATTCATACAAAAACTGGCATATTACCAGAGTATACAGAGACTTTTTGTTGTGCATTTATCAAGAAGCATGATCAATAAGCTCCTACTGTACATGTGTGCATGCAAACTTGACCAGAGTTTCCTCAATTTGGGAAAAGAATCTTTATCAGTGCATCACTACCACTGCTTTCTTGGGTTCGTCTTGATTTCAAATTTTGCTACTCTTCCTTTTTAGGTATAAACTAATTATCATTTTAGTTTTCCTATTATCTATTTTGTGATTAGTTGTGTGATCAACATCTAGCGTATTTTTTGTTTTTGGCTTAAACTTACCAACAATTAAATTACATATATCCTATATATTGCACTTTAAATAAGAACCACTTGTTCGGGCAGCCTGGGTGGCTCAGCGGTTTAGCACCGCCTTGGGCCCAGGGTGTGATCCTGGAGACCTAGGATGAGTCTGTGTTGGGCTCCCTGCATGGAGCCTGCTTCTCCTTCTGCCTGTGTCTCCTCCTCTATCATGAATAAATAAATAAGATCTTAAAAAAAAAAAAAGAACCACTTATACTCTTATTGCTAGAGCAGATAGATAAAACCCCCCTGCCCCCCACATATTCATTCAGGTGATGACACTTCAAGTCTCAATGTGTGTTCTGTCAACAGCCAGTGGAGCACCTGGGATATAATGGGTGATCAGTAAATATTTATTGAATGAATATGAAAGCACATGTATAAGCTCCCATTCTTGAATGATTTCAATATTTCCTTGCCCAAGTTTTTGATACATTACCAAATGAGCTATGGTTTAAAAAGTAAAAGGAGTGCCTGGCTGGCTAGGTCAGCAGAACACGTGACTGATCTCAAGGCTGTAGGTTCAAACCTGATGTTGGGTAAAGAGATTACTTAAAAGTAAAACCTAAAACCAAAATTAAAAAAAAAAAAAAAAAAGGGAAAACAAAACTGAGACCTATTTTTCTACGATCTTCATAAATATGAATACCTAATAAGGCTTATTCTATTTTTATGCAGCTGACATTATCAAAAATTTCCCTTCTGACGGCTCAAAAATCTCCTCCTTGCCCACTCTACCCACTCAGTCCCAATTTTGACCTAAGAGAATAAACTTAAAACCGTTCTCACCTGATAGTCACATACTGAAGTCAGCTGTGACATCAGCAACTAAATCTTTTCACCAGACTAAACTCCGTAGGCCTGTCAATCAATCCTTAGATTACATGGTTTCAAGTCCATTCCCCACCTTTGCCACCATCACTTTTCTGGATAAATTCTAGTTAGTAATGGTCCTCGTAAAAGTGGCATCCAGAAATAAACACAGTATTTCAGGTGTGGTTTAATTAAAGCAGCAGAATCCCATCCCCACTCCCACCCCTACCCCAACTGTATCAATACGACATAAGGGGACATTAATCTCACCAGCAGTTACAGGACTTTCTTTTTTTAATTTTTAATTTTTAAAAGATTTTATTTATTCATTCATGAGAGACACAGAGAGAGGGGCAGAGGCACAGGCAGAAAGAGAACAGGCTCCCCAGAGGAGCCTGATGCGGGACTTGATCCCAGGACCCCAGGGACCACGCCCTGGGCAGAAAAGAGAGGCGCTCAACTGCTGAGTCACCCAGGCATCCCTACAGGACTTTCTTAATATAAAATCCACAAATCAGCAACCCTCATATGCCTGCAAAATGATTTTTTTTGAAACATATAAATGATTTTTGAAAGGCCTTGGTATATCTTACATTGCTTTTCCTTATATTCTTCCAAGTCCATAGTGTCACACAGTCATCTCACTACGGTAGTTCATGGGCCTGGCTCCTGAATTTGCAACTCCTGCCTAAATCTTTTTTTTTTTTTTTTAATAATTTGGGTTTCTGTTTAATCATACCTTTTATTTTATTTTTTTAAAGATTGTATTTATTTATTCATGAGAGACACACACAGAGAGGCAGAGACACAGGCAGAGGGAGAAGCAGGATCCATGCAGGGAGCCTGATGCGGGACTCGATCCTAGGACTCCAGGATCACGCCCTGCCAAAGGCAGGCGCTAAATCCCTGAACCACCCAGGGATCCCCCTTACCTATCTTTTAAAATCCATAAATTCTAAGAGAAAAAAAGCAAAGTTCACAAGTCAGAGAAGCAAGTTTTAAAATTCAACTGGGAAAAAAAATAAAAATAAAATGAAATTCAACTGGGAAAAAAAATCTTTTCAACTGAAAAATCCAAGCATTATCTTAAAGAGAAAGCCCCTAGCTAAACTTGATGAGTATATTCATATAAACTTTGTGTCAAAAAAACAGAGGACTAGCCCTTGCATTCAACTTCAAAAACATCTGGCTAATTAGACTAGAACTCATCACTCCTTTAGCATGCATAAACTTTCCCACAAAAGACTCTTTTTAGTCTGTATTTTAGGATCATTCTATTTTTCTTTTAGCGTGACCACAATCACAAAACTCCTCTGTATAAAGGTTGGAAAGTAACTAGAAAACTGGTTCAAATAACAAAAACCATGAAATAATAAGCTGATTCATTCTTAAATATATAGAAATTCAAGGTCATTATTTTGAAACTACCAAATAAATAGATGCTATACTGTCAAAGTATTGTATTAATAATTAGCTTTGTGTTTCCTTGCTTGTACAGTCATAGCAAGTGATTTTTTTTCAAATGATTTTTGCATCAAATGATCCAAGCACTCCTTTAGATACTTACTGGTACAATATTATCAGTAGCACAGGGTTATAATGAAGTGCTTTGAAAAAAAAAATTGTTACACCTTTATTATCTGCAGCTGTTTAATGTTAGTATCCTAAGAAATATATGATTTAATGACATTTTATTTTTTTATTTTTTAAATGACTTTTTAATAAGGGGAAAGCTGCCTGCCATGGGAACTCAGCCATAAAATTTAACACTACATTATCTGTACAGTAGTAACACACCGAGTCACTGCTGAACCAAGTGAACCAGATTTAGCTACTTCTTCACATTCCTCTCTGCAATTTCATAACCAGAAAGGGAGGATCTTCCGTAGTGCCTTGTGAAAGAGGGCAGCAGCCTCAGGCAGTACTCCCTGTCACACAGGACTCCTTTAATCATTCTAGGAATCTTGCCTCTCTTCTTTCAGTACTTGAGAAACCAAAGAGCTATAATTAATACCGAGAAAAAAGGGGAAAACTTAAGTCCTCACTGAAAGATAAAAAGCTACAAAGATATTACTGTTTAACTCTGTATCCAAATGGTACTTCCAAAGAAAAAAGAAACAAAGAAACTCTTTTTTTTTTTAAAGCTTAAGAAAGGCCAAAGTTCTTTTAGATATGTGGGACTTGGCTAGAAATTTTATACTATAGCCAGCAAATAACACAGAGATCTACTATGCAAAAATTTTCAATTGAAAAGGCTACTTAGTGGATGGTTCTTCTACCTCATGCAGGTATGCTCAGAAACTATCCAGCCCTTAAAAGACAGGACTGGAAAGTTTTCAAAATAGTTCATCAAGATCAAGTAAAACAGATAAATGAAAGGCAGATCACTTATCTGTGATATTATTGTGCAGCAGAGGGAGGAAAAAAAGCCCACTGGACTAAGATTAAGAACTTCTGAGTTCTACGTTCCACTTTAGTAGGACTTAAAGTCTTTAAATAGCTATAATAAAAATTGGGCATGAATTTTGTTTTATAGTTATTAAGACCAGGGTTAAAGTCCCCTCCTAACCTGTCATTCATCCTTATCCTTCAGAAAACAAAAGTTCAGAATTCCTTTTTTTTTTTTTTTTTTTTTATTCATGAGAGGCAGAGAGAGAGAGGCAGAGACACAGGCAGAGGGAGAAGCAGGCTCCACGTAGGGAGCCTGACGTGGGACCTGATCCCAGCACCCAGGCTGGGATCACGACCTGAGCTGAAAGGAGACGCTCAACCGCTGAGCCACCCAGGTCCCCCAAAAGTCAGAATTCTAAAATTACTGTCTCTAGATATAAAAACTCAACCCGCATATAGGATAGAGGGCCTTTTGGATACTTCAGCTTTTCCCTCTCTCTAGAAATACCTCCTCCACATATTTAAAGGCATACATTTAGCCGAAGAACAGGAAAATGCAAAGGTTCTGCTCTGGAGCCACCAACAATTTTCATTTAATTAACACAGTAAATTCAGTGTTGGATTTGTTGTGTGTGTGTGTTTTTTTTTTTTCTGGAGAAGGGGCCTGCTAAATCCTTTTTTTTTTTTTTAAGATTTTGTTTATTTAAAAAAAAAAAGATTTTGTTTATTTATTAGAGAGAGAGAGAGAGAGAGAGGGAGGCGCAGAGACACAGCCAGAGGGAGAAGCAGGCCCCACGCAAGGAGCCCGACGTGGGACTCGATCCTGGATCCTGGGATCACTCCCTGAGCCAAAGGCAGACGCTCATCCGCTGAGCCACCCAGGCGACCCTATTTTACTAATTTTTATTTTGTTTTTTTTTTTCTATTTTAATTTTTTAAATGAAAACCGTACATATTTAAGATGCGTAACATGACTTGGTAAGTCCAATGTCGACTCAGCCTCTCCATCAACGCACAGCACCAACCCCCCCCCCCCCAAAGTCGTCCCACGGATTCCACCGTCAAGGCAGAATTCAAACGTGGGGCGAAACGCGGGGCGCTCTCACGGAGCCACGGAGGCGGTCCCGCCGCTTTCCAGAGGCCTTTCCACAGTGCGCTCTCATACCACCGCTGCCCTCCGTCGCTCCACCCAGCCGCTCCGCTCCTCCCCGCTCCTCTGTGTAGGCGAGATACCGAGTCTCCTCCCCTGAACCCCGGCCGTTCTGAACGCCATACCGTTCTCCAGAACACCGCTTCCCTCAGGCTGCCGGCGCCCCTCCGGCCGAGGTGCACGAGGACCCCTCCCCTTCGAGCACCCTCGGAACACACAAGTTCGCCTCCCCGTCGTGAGATTAGAGTCCCCGAGACTTGGCCGGCACTCGCCTACCCACTGGACGCCCCAGACGTGGGGCCCGGAGGACCCCAGGACCCTGGCGGTGTGCGGACCTGCTTAGAGAAAGCCGGGCTCCCCGGGCTCCCCGGACCCGAGGATCCGCCGCTTGCCTGCCGCCGAGCCAGGCGCCCGGCAGGCGCCGCATCAGCGCTGCCCACGTACCCCTCGGCGGCACCCGCTTCCTTCCTCCTGGCTCCAGCGCTCGGCCCCGGCTCACCCCCCACCGTTCAGACTCAGTCGCTTCCTCCTCCGGGGACTCCCCGCTCCCCAGCAGCCCCCACCCACCGTCCCATTCCTCACCGATCTCTTTCTCGTTGACCCTCGGGGGAAAGCTGGCCATCTATGGGGCACCGTCTGATTCCGGGGGCGCGATGCGGACGCAACGACAGAGAAGGGACCGGTGAGCGCTGAGGGGCGTGACGCGGGCTCGGTCCCTCCCGGACCGGGGACGGAGGGGCGGGGCGGGGGCGGTGGCGGCAGCCTCTGCCGACTGCCCCGGGACAGCTCCGGAAGGCCCGGGACCAAACCACGGAGTCAAACACAGACAATAGACGCCGGTCCCTGCCTCAAGCCTACGGACCGAGACACTGCCTCCGACACCGCCGACCGCAAACCAGACACTGGAGACAAAATGGCGGGCAGCGCGGGAGATAGCAGGGCGGCGTGGGCGGGGCCTGATGACGCCGCCGCCCGAGGCCCCGCCCCCCGACGCTCCGGACGTGCCGGCCGGGGCTGGGCGCCCCTTCCCCCCGCCGGGGGCGCGCGGGCGTTTCCGCGAGGACCCGACGGGCTGGGGCGGAAAGCGCGGGGAGGCGGAGGCGGGGGCGGGGCTGCGGCCGGAGCCCGGCGGAGGCCGGGAGCGCGGGCTACGACCTGTGCGCCCACTTCGGGGTTCGCCCCAGTCCTCGCTCCCCGCCCCCAGGGGCCGCAGCCTGGGCTGCATTTCTAAGGCAAAAGGAGAATGAATGTGTCACACGGACTAGCCCACCGCCCAAAGATGGCGTGGGATTTAAACTGGCTGAACCGGGGCACCTGGGTGGCCCAGTGGTTGAGCATCCGCCTTTAGCCCACGGCGTGATCCTGGAGTCCTCTGTCGGGTTCCCCACAGGGAGCCTGCTTCTCCCTCTGCCTGTGTCTCTGCCTCGCGGTGTGTGTCTGTCATGAACAAATTAATAAAATATTCTAAATAAATAAAGAAATAAATAATAAATAAACTGGCTGAACCAAAGACCAAAAAAGACATTGCAGGTTTTACCCCGACTTGGCCACAGCCCCCACGTGCTTGATGCTAAAATAAAATAAAATAAAATAAAATAAAATAAAATATAAAATAAATAAAATAAAATAAAATAAATAAAATAAATAAATAAAATAAAATAAATAAAATAAAATAAAATAATAAAAAAATAAAATAAAATAAATAAAATAAAATAAAATAAAAAATAAAATAAATAAAATAAAATAAATAAAATAAAATAAAATAATAAAAAAATAAAATAAAATAAAATAGATAAAATAAAATAAATAATAAAATAAAATAGAATGAACGTGTATCGCTTGGCCCCAGCCTTGCGCGGCGGCCGCCCTGCCCCGGGGTGGAGAGGCGGGGTCTGCAAGGGTCGAGGTGCCCGGGCGAGCCGGCGGCCCACACCCGCCGCGGGACCTCCCTTTGTGCTGCCGCTCCCGCTCGGGGCGCCCTCCCGAGACCAGGGGGGACGGGGGGAGCCCGCGGCGTCCTGGCCTCGGCCCGGGCGGACCAGGCCCCCGGGAGGCAGCTGGGCAGTGTCTGTCTGCCGGGGCCACGTTGGTTCCCCATCGCAGATGATCGCGGATGACGTCCTTGCATTTTCAGGGGCCCTTCAGCGGCTTCCAAGCCGTCTTCCAAAGGAGGACATCTAAAGACTGGGAATTTCAAGTATGTGAGATACTGATGGGAGAGGGGTTGGATTAGTCAAACTCTCCTGAGAGTTCTCAGATGACATCACGTAGGGCATGTGTTTTCTTTGCCTGTCAATTATTCCAATAGTGAAATGTTTAATAGAAGGTAAAAGAAAACCCCTCTCTTTTCTTTTTTTAAAGATTTCATTTATTTATTCATGAGAGACACAGAGAGAGAGGCAGAGACACAGGCAGAGGGAGAAGCAGGGTGCCTGATGTGGAGGGACTCGATCCCAGAACCCCCCTATCTCGACCTGAGCCAAAGACAGACACTCAACCACTGAGCCACCCAGGTGTCCGAAATTAAACTTTTCTTAACTTCATTGGAAGTGAACTTTTCCCCTTCCTCTGCCAGAATGTGTAACAGCACAGAAAGGTTGCCTTCTTCTATAATTAACTCTTCATTACTGGTATAGACACTGTAGGTGTATTTTTCTCAATGTCATCATGAATGTATCTAGTTCACAACTGCGAACTGTTTTTGGAAAATACATCTCATCTCAAGTTAGAGTAATTCAAATGGGTTGCTGCTATGCATTTAACAAATCTCCAAAGTTACAGGCAAACCTTTTGAATAAGTAAATAAATAATAAACCTCTTAAACTGGGAGGGATTCCCGCTGGATTCCATTTCAGAACTTATATCTTGGTGACAGTAAAAGTAAGTGTCCTCTTCCTATAACAAAAAGGAAGCAATATTTACTTAAAGCAACAACAAAATATGACCAAGATTAAAAGAAAAAAAAGAGCTAATAAATTGTACAATAGGGGCTTGAAGCTTACCACCACAACCACCAGGAAAAAGGAAAAAAAAAAAAAAAACAGCAACAACAACATCAAAATGCCACATATTAAAAAAAAAAAAAACACAAATATTTATTGTCCTCTAATGGACAATAACCTCTAACGGTTAAATCTTAAAGATGAAAAAGATTACCATAGTTTTTTGACTCTGTAATTATCAAGACCAAACAAACAAACAGTTAAAAGCAATTTGGAAAGCTGGCATTGGGGGGATCCCTGGATGGCTCAGCAGTTAAGTGTCTGATTTCGGCTCAGGGCAGATCCTGGAGTTCTGGGATGGAGTCCCACATTGGGCTCCCTGCATGGAGCCTGCCTCTCTCTCTGCCTATGTCTCTGCCTCTCTCTCTCTGTCTCTCATGAATAAATAAATAAAATCTTAAAAAAAAAGGAAAGAAAGAAAGAAAGAAAGAAAGAAAGAAAGAAAGAAAGAAAGAAAGAAAGAAAGAAAAAGAAAGAAAGAAAGCTGGCATTGTTTAAGCAGTAGGAGAGTTGCTCTTTTGCATGTTTTTGCTCTTTGGACCTTTTTACTATTATGGCTACTACAACTCTCCTAGGCTAAACCTAAGAATTCATCCAAGTTTATTCAGTGATTGCATGCTAGGTTAGGAGTTTTAAATCACATGATTCTAGACTGAGAGTTTGGAATTTGCTCTAGATTTAGCTAGACAAGCATAATTTATACACATAAACATATATATTAATAAGTAGTAATACTTCTATAACAGAAAACCTCTATAATTGTGTAACATGCTGGAAAGAAATAGGACCAAGAGGAAAAGCCTGGAGGCAATTCCTTTTGGTTGTGGTAGTCTTGCTGGGGATTAAATGTCTATTGGTGTTCCCAGTTTTACCCTGCTATCTTTTAAAAAAGTTTTTTTAAAGATTTTATTTTATTTATTTATTATGAGAGACACACACACAGAGAGGCAGAGACACAGGCAGAGGGAGAAGCAGGCTCCATGCAAGGAACCCAATGTGGGACTTGATCCCAAGACCCCAAGATCATGCCCTGGGCCGAAGGCAGGCACTAAACCGCTGAGCCATCCAGGGATCCCTTTTTAAAAGATTTTACTCATTTATTCATGAGAGACACACAGAGAGAGAGAGAAGTGGAGACATAGGCAGAGGGAGAAGCAGGCTCCCTACTTGGGAGCCCAATGTGGGACTCAATCCCAGGCCCCTGAATCATGATCTGAGTCGAAGGCAGATGCTCAACAAGTGAGCCACCCAGGTGCCCCACCCTGCTATCTTATTTTTCACTTCTCTTCCTGATTTCACATTTTTTGTGGGCTCTTTGGCAGTGTGGTGTGAGCAGAATATTAGAATAGTAGTTTTTAAAGATGTATAATTTGATCTTAGTTTACAGCTATACTATACCCAGAATGGCTCAAAAGTGTGAAAATGTACAGCCATCTAGATGTTTCTACATCTGTGTCTGAGCCAGAATGCTCCTGGCAGCGCATAGGCAATTATTGTGTTATATCTAAAAGAATAATCGAGAGGCCCCTGGCTCCATTGTTCTGTAGGATTCCCTACTCTTGTTGCTGAGCCAGCCTAGCTCCATCCATGTCCTCTTCCTACCCTCAAACTCCAAACTTCGGGCACTTAACATGCAGGCTGTGTCCTTTAGCTCAGTCCTTGACTTTCAGGAGAAATCTGTATAAAATGGAATATTCCATGCTAGGATGGAGATTTCCCCCCATATCAGTTGTTTTTCTCTTCCTCTGAGACAGCTGTGCATTTTCATTTTTCTGAATGTTTCTGCCTGTGACCATCCTATAAAGATTATGGAGGGGGAAGAAAATTATCCTTCATCAACTGTACAAAATGCAAGGATTTCTCTCACTTGTCCACCTCTCTGTTTTTTGGCTTCTTTCTTGGGGAACCCTTTCTGAGTCTTCCTGTCTCCAGTTGCCTGGCTTTGGGGCAGACTAATTTTTAGGCAGCTGTTTCCCCTGCCTAGTGGAAGGCAACCACATGGGCTGGAGCGTGTCTTTCCCTGGAACCCAGAGAGTCCTGCAGACAGCTCACAGGCTCTCTTCACCGAAGCTTCTGACTCAAGCCTGCCAGTCTTGCCTCGTGTAATGGATTTGAATGTGGGACCTTCCTATGGATGCCTTTACTTGCTGGCTAATAGGTCAGAGCATTTTTTAGCATTTTGAGGCCAAGGAACTTCTGACTGATTTCTGACACACTGCCACATCGTTGCCTTTTTATCTTTTTTTAACTTTCTGAATTTGTTTTTTCCTTTCTATGAAATGAATGTTCTTGATATAATGGAAACGTTTCATTTTCTCTACCTGGTTGTAGGTTCCTTAGGACATGACCTGTCCATATCTTAGAGTCATTTTCAGGACTTGGCACATAATTGATATTCAATAAATGTTTGTCGAATAGAATCGAGTTGTATCTTTCATCTACCTTCCTCCTAGATTATTTGAGATTAATTAATTTTTAAAAATATTTTATTTATGTATCTTTTTGAGTAATCTCCATACCCAAAGTGGGGCTCCAGTCTCACAACCCTGAGATCAAGAGTCACACGCACCACTGACTGAGCCAACCCTGAAATCAAGAGCCAGGTGCCCTATTTGAGATTACTTAGAAAGCAATTGTTACTATTAGTGCCTTTACAAAAATAAAAAGAAAATTATCAAATTAGAAAGTTAATTATCAAATTAGAAAGTTTGCCAGTAGGAGGGTTGATGTCTTGAAGCATTGCAGATGGAGACTGATAAAGAAAAACGTATTGTGTGACTTTGCTTATTAGTTTATTAGTTTTACATGGAAAAATAAGCGTATTGAAGAGCTCATCTCCAAAGGAAAAAATAAAAAAAGAGCTCATCTTCAATATATACTTAGAGGTCTTCAAGACTAAGCATTTAAACTAATATTTCAGGGACACTTGGCTGGCTCAGTCAGAAGAGTACATGACTCTTGATCTCAGGGTTGTGAGTTCCAGCACCATGTTAGGTATAGAGATTGCTTATATAAATAAAACCTAATGGGATCCCTGGGTGGCGCAGCGGTTTAGCGCTTGCCTTTGGCCCAGGGCGTGATCCTGGAGACCCGGAATCGAATCCCACGTCGGGCTCCGGGTGCATGGAGCCTGCTTCTCCCTCTGCCTATGTCTCTGCCTCTCTCTCTCTCTGTGTGACTATCATAAATAAATAAATAAATAAATAAATAAATAAATAAGACCTAAAAAAGAAAGAAAGAGAAATAAAAACTGAGTGGCTCAGTTGGTTGAACATCTGACTCTTGGTTTCAGCTCAGGTCATGATCTCAGGTTGTGAGAAAGAGCCCCGCATCAGGCTCCCCACTCAGCCTTGAGACTGCTTCTCCTTCTCCCTCTGCCCCTCCTCCCTTGCTTGCACACCTCTAATTCAAATAAATAAATAACTCTTTAAAAAAAAAAAAACCTATTTTTTCGGAGGCATAGAATCATTTTCAGACTCTTAGCTGCAGGGGACCTTAGAGATCATATGGTATAATCTTATTGTACTGGTGATGAAACTGGTGGTCAATTGTACAAATGACTTTTTCACATTCAGACAGCTAGGTAGTGGAAAAATGAGAATAAGATATAGTTCTTCCCATAAGAACCCAGCACTTTTTTTATTGCACTTTAGCTCTTTTAGCAGGATATAGTTATTTGTATAGATGTCATCTCCCCCCAAAGGGTCCTAAATTAATGGAAGACAGAGGTCATGGTCTTTTTCATTTTGCTCTTTATGAAAGATAAAAGGTATAATGCCTGGCAATTGTGGTTACCAAGTGGTAGGTGCTCAATTAGCTCCCTTTGTTGTTGTTGTTGTTTTAAGATTTTACTTATTTGAAAGAGAGAGGGAGCACGTGCACGCACACACGAGTTGGGGGAGGGGTAAAGGGAGAGGGAGAAGCAGGCTCCCAGTAGAGCATGGAGCATGATGTGGGGCTGGATTCCAGGACCCTGAGATCATGACCTGAGCTGAAGGCAGAGGCTTAGCCTACGGAGCCACCCAGGCACCCCTCAATTAACTCCCTTTTGATCAAATTCTTATCTGATGATATGATCCTTCTTGGCCTCATGTTCACAGGATGCCACTCTTTATTTATTCATTAAATATTTGTTGTCTGCCTGCTTATGTACCAAATGCCATACTAGTATCAAAATGAGAGTTAAAATGAAGATCTCCATTTTGCTTTGAGTCTATATTAAAATATTACTGTGAGGTGTTAAATATCTCACTTAGAAAGGAAAGGAAATGAATTTTCAACTGATATATTTCCTTCCTATAGGTTCATTTGCATTTCATAGAATTTTAGTGCTAAAGAGAACTTAAGGTTTTCATCATCAGGGAATGGCAAAGCAATGACCAGAATGTATGTCATCTCCCTCAAAATCCAATATTTTTTTCTGTTACAAAGATTTCTTTTCTTCCTTTTGCATTTGTGGAATAACATATGCATTAATTAAATTTATGAATGTTAATCAAACGGAGATCCACATTTCTTCTGGATTAGATATCAAAATGCCTGAAGGGGAAGTGTGGAGTGAAAATAGAGTAGGAAGACAGAGCACTTGATTCTTAGCCAAAAGAACAGAAAATGCCCTAATTATGCGCTTTAAATCATAGGATAATTAGAGCCACAAGGATCCTTAGAGCCCACTTACGCAAGCCCTGTTTGTTTCCAGATGAAGATGCTGAGGCTCTAAGAGGTTAAAATGAATTCACCAAGGCCACACAGTAAATTGCTACCAGAGATGGGACTAGAATACCTGTATCCTAATTTCCAATCCACAAGGCCAGTGTTTCTACATTTCAGTCATTTGCAAACTACATTTTCCATTTGTCTGAATCCACATACCATCGGTATTAGTACTTACTATTTTTGACAGTTTGTTCTTTTTAATTAAAAATTTTCTAATATGTAATATATTTTCAAACGCCAATTTATTTTAAAAAGAAATTCTTTTTGCCATTATTGTAAGTGGGAAACCAGTATTGTTTGCTATGATTAGAAGATAAACATAAAAATAACAACTTTGGAAATATTTCTAAATTCTGTTTAATTACTCCTCTTGCCAAAGGCTCCTCTTTTTTTATTCTCTTTTTCAAGAGAGGAGTAAGCAAGTGTTAAAGACCCAAAATGAAAATTACTTCTTGATGTGATCAAAGAAAATTGCAAAGGTAATGGTGTCTTCCCTTGATATTTTGTCATTTTGTGCTACAGCTGATTCTCACCTGAAATAATTTTGTGTGCCACCAGCAATTCACATCCCCATTTTCAGAAACACCACTTTATTCAATAGTAGCACTTACTGAAAAGCGTGTTTTGATTATGCACTTTCATCCCTGGGTAATGTATTTTATAAGTGTTACCTGGCTCTTACCTCATCTGTGTCTTAAGGGCATAGATTGTTATTTCTTCATCCCACAGAAGAATGTTCTGAATTCCAAAGAGGTTTCAAGAATTATCCCAGCACAGTGATAAGTATGACTGAGCCAGAGGCAAATAAGTTGGGAGCTCAAATTCCTGATAGGATTTGACCACCTTCCTCCCTGCAAAGTCATCTGGGAGTCTAAGCATTGTGCAACCCAGGCCTACTCCAGCGGTCAAGCAAAGAGCTAAGAGAGTGGAGAGAAGGCTAACTCTCATCAAACTCTGGCTCTTGCCAGGTTAGCTCATTTAATCCTCCCAGCAAATGTATCCCCATTTCACAGATAGAGAGACAGTTTCAAAGATGCTAAATAACCTTGGCAAGTTCACACACTTATAGTAAGAGGCAGAGCCAGGATTCAAACTCCTCTTCCTGTTGTTGTTTTTGTCTAAGATTTTATTTATTTATTTAGAGAGAGAGAGCATGGGGAGGGGAAGAGGGAAAGGAAGAGAGAGAGAGAATTTCAAGAAGATTCTGCACTGGGAGGTGGGGGATGAGTGTGGGGCTCCAACGCTGGGCTTGATCTTTCAATCCTGAGACCTGTGTCCAAATCAAGAGTCAGTCCCTCAACCAGCTAAACCACCCGGGTGCCCCTCCTCTTCCTGATTTCTTAAGCTCCTGTGCTTCACTGACATCATGAGATTATAAATTTTGAGACCTGGATTCTAGGCTGATTTTGCCACCAAATTGAAACATGATACTGCTCAAAAGATCAAAAGATCCTGAGACATTATCATCGCTACTCCTTTTCACCCAGTCTTGGGCTTGCATGGTTCTTTTGTCACCTCACACAGGTGCATGAGTAGATTCACGTAGTAGGCCTCTTGCTCCATCTCTCTTCCCTGCACAAGTGTCTATGCAAGTATCATTTGGCCCTTATTTTACATTGTATCCTATGGTTACATTCTTTGAGCAATGCCAAATTTGAGAAATTGGTCTAAAAATGGAAATTCATTCCAAAATTAATGCCATTAAGAATCAACATAAACAAGACTAATTTTTTTCATTTGTCGACATAATCCACTCAGAGAGATAGTATAGAAATCGTGAGATGTGGCTATCTCTTGAATCTCATCAGAAAGGCTTTGGTGAACAGGTGAGGGGATGCTGAGCAGAAATGCTTGGAGAGAGGTCATTTAAAGGGAAATGAGGGCAGCCTTGGTGGCTCAGCAATTTAGTGCCACCTTCAGCCCCGGGTGTGGTCCTGGAGACCCAGGATCCAGTCCCTTGCCTGGCTCCCTGCATGGAGCCTGCTTCTTCCTCTGCCTGTGTCTCTGCCTCTCTCTCTCTCTTTCTCTCTCTCTCTCTGTCTCTTTCTCTCTGTCTCTTTCATGAATAAATAAATAAAATCTTTAAAAAAATAAATAAATGGAAGTGAAAAGAGCCTGAGCTTGGGGAAGGGATTTTTTTTTTTTAAGATTTTATTTAGTGGGATCCCTGGGTGGCGCAGCGGTTTAGCGGCTGCCTTTGGCCCAGGGCGCGATCCTGGAGACCCGGGATTGAATCCGACGTCAGGCTCCCGGTGCATGGAGCCTGCTTCTCCCTCTGCCTGTGTCTCTGCCTCTCTCTCTCTCTCTGTGACTATCATAAATAAATAAAAAAAAAAAAAAAAAAAAAAAAAAATAAATAAATAAATAAAAATAAAAAAAAAGATTTATTTATTTGAGATAGAGTGAGAGAGAGAGAGAGCACAATCAGGGAAGCAGCAGGCAAAGGGAGAGGAAGAAGCAGGCTCCTCATTGAGCAGGGAGCCTGACGCAGGCTCCTGACGTCAGGACCCTGGGATCATGACCTGAGCCGAAGGCAGATGCCCAACTGTTTGAGCCACCCAGGTGCCCCTGGGTGAGGGGTTTTAATAACCAGGAATTCAGAGCGACTTGGGGATGAGGAGAAAAGTATGGGGAGCTAGAGATAAGGATGGTGGGGAGTAGGGGGACTGGAGATGACATAGGAGGAAGAGTAGAGATGGTTTTCTCCTTTCTTCGGTTCTTAGCCTGGCTGCTCTGTTCACAGCAGCCCTTGTGTATTTCTTTCTTCCTTCCTTTTAAAAATGTTTTTATTTATTTATTCATGAGAGACACACAGAGAGAGGCAGAGACACAGGCAGAGAGAGAAGTAGGCTCCATGCAGGGAGCCTGATGCAGGACTTGATCCCAGGATCCTGGGATCACGACCTGGACCAAAGGCAAATGCTCAACCACTGAGCCACCCAGACATCCCAGCCCTGTGTATTTCTTAGGGCCTTTTCACATCCCCTGGGCTGGTCATGCCCTTAGCAAGGTAGAAGATACAGCCTCATTTTGCTCAATTTTGGGCAGCGACTCCTTTAGCAGCCTGATGCCTTTGGAGAACATCATCATCTTTATTTCATCCATAGACACTGCCTCATTCAGTCTCTGTGGTCGCCTGCACTCTGCAGTTCTCACACCCCAAAGCCATGATCTGCTGTCTCCATGGCCTACTGCATCATACTTTTTTATTTTTATTTTTACTTATTTATTTATTTTTAAAGACTTTATTTATTTATTCATGAGAGACACAGAGAGAGAGAGGCAGAGACATAGGCAGAAAGAGAGGCAGGCTCCATGCAGGGAGCCTGATGTGGGACTCGATCCCAGGACCCCAAGATCACGCCCTGGGCCGAAGGCAGGGGCTCAACCGCTGAGCCACCCAGGCGTCCCTGCATCATACTTTTTAATGCGTAAGTATTATAGAGCATCTGGGGAATACTCTCTACTGGGGAAGAAAGGTTCTCTTTCAATTGTATTTACTGAGATTTAGTTAAAAGTTAACAGACCCATATCACATGAAGAACCAGTAAGTGACATATCCCTCTTATTTCTCAATGTCTTGTCTGATGCAATCATTGATTTTGGATAATTCACCTACCATTCATTTCACTCTCAACACAACTTATTATACATAAACACACACACAATTCTAATCATTTTCTTTTTTCTTTTCTTTCTTTTTTGGTCAATAAACATAAGGATTGTGGGTAGGAAATGGCATTTAAGAAGCATGGGCTCCCTCGTATCAATGTCTTATAATATTTTTAAACTGGAAAATCATCGCCATTGGAGAGATTCAAGTTTTATTGATATGCAATAAATGCATGTTTTTAAAAAAATATTTTATTTATTTATTTGAAAGAGAGTGAGAGAGAGCACACATGAGTGGGATGGGGGGATGCAGAGGGAGAGGGAGAAGGAAACTCCATGCTGAGCTGGGAGCCTGACTTGGGGCTGGATCCCAGGAGCTGGATCCCAGGAGCTGGATCCCAGGGTCATGACCTGAGCAGAAAGCAAATGCATAACTGACTGAGCCACCCAGGTGCCCCTTGATATGCAATTGGAAAGCCCTGAAATTATTTTCAGAGTCATAGAGCAAGGAATATAGTAGAAATCCTTGAGTCAGCGACAAAGACAACAGTCAAAATCTTTCATTGTTGGCTGAACTCGACTTGCTCTCTTGGAAAAAGTGATTTCAAACAAACATCTCTAAAAGGGAGTTAAAGCTCAAGATACTCAGCCATAAAAAGGAATGAGATCTTGCCATTTGCCACAGCTTGGATAGACCTAGTGAGTATAATTCTAAGTGAAATAAGTCAGACAGAGAAAGACAAATGCCGTATGATTTCACTTATATGTGGAATCTAAAAAACAAAATAAGTATATAAACAAACAAACAAACAAACAGTAACGACAGGCTCATAAACAGAGAGAACAAACTGATGGTTGCCAGAAGGGAAAGGAGTGGGTGAGGGGAATGGACAAAATGGGTAAAGGGGAGTGAGAGATACAGATTTCCACTTATGAAATGAATAAGTCAAAGGGATGAAAGGTACAGGATAGGGAATATAGTCAGTGATATTGTGATAATGTTGTATGGTGACAGATGGCAGCTACATTTGTGGTGAGCATAGCCTAATATATAGATTTGTTGAATCACTGTTGTACACCTGAAACGAATGCAATGTTGTATATCAACTGTATCTAAATTAAAAAAAAAAGTCAAGATAAGTGAAAAGAAATGAAGAGAGTATATGGTCCCATAAATGAGCTTGTGTTCAGGCCCAGACAATTTCCAGCCCAGGGTTCTAAAAGAACCTACAAATGTGATCATAAAGCCAGAGTAGAAACTCCTTGATGAGGTATCAAGAGCAATAGGTGTTAACTGAATCTGTAATTGGTTGAGGAATTGTACCCAAAGGCATTGATGAATGGAATAAAACCAACCTAGAGGAAACTCTATTAGAGACTCCATGGGGAATTAGAAACCAGGAAGATGAACAGTCATCAGAAGGGGTTAGAGTCTGGCAAGCACATCCTTAGGTCTAGAGAAGTGGCAAAGTCGAGGGTGAAACGTCAGAGCTTGAAGTCTGGAAGCTGTCTCTCTTCCCAACAATCTGCATGGCTTTGGGTACACAGCCTTCTGTTGTAGTCTTAGAAATGCTTTGCGAATAAAAGAGAAAGTATCTGTAAAATGCTTTATGTTTCTAGAAGGGAAAATTGTGTATAAGGTAGGATATTATATTATTCATTTAGCTCCCAGGCTTCATTGGATTCATTAGAAATTTGTGTAGCTGGAATTACCAAATGATTTGAGGAAGAGGTACAAATGAAGGAAGAGGCAGTTCTAAAATGGATATAAATGGCCTAGTAAGAGAACACCTAGCTACTTTATTGCTTTGAAATGGGTCTAGCAACACTACTGAATATATGATTTGTTTTTCTTCTGCCAAAGTAGAACCACTTCCCCAGGACTTTTTCTTAGGTCTTTCTTGATGTTTTCCTCTGCACCTTGTCTTTTCTGTTTGTTTGTTTTTCTTTTCTTTTCTTTTCTTTTCTTTTCTTTTCTTTTTTTTTTTTTTTTTGTTGTTTTTTCCAATCTCTCATCCATCTACTTTTTTGGGGCAGAGTGTTATTTAAGGACTAACTACCTACTTCTTCTCAGTGTTGGCTTGGCTTAAAATAGCAAAATATTTTCACGTCATATTTTTGTGAAACATAAACCTGAAAGGAACTGCTTCAATGTATTCTCTTGTTTCATTAATGTCTTAGGTTTGGATTCACTTAGTACGCTACAAATAGATGACAGAAGGCAGAGAGGTGAGGAGGAGAGAGAAGCCCAAGAATATGTTGCCAAGATTTGTATTGCAAATGACTCTTGAGGAAGAGCTCATTCTCTTATCCCTTTAAATCTTACTGTTTCATATTCCTTCCCAAACTTGATCTTCCTTTCAACTTGTATGGGAATCTTTCCAGAACTAAATTCTATTGTCTAACTCAAATGATAACTTTTCCTATTTCCTTTCTTCTTGCCTGCACTATTACAAATAAGTAGCACGGATTTGCTTTTTATTAAAACTTTCTTGTAGCCAATATTTATTTTTATCAAAACATTCCATGCAATTAGTTCAGGGGGACAAATGATGCCAAAAAAACAAAGGCTTATGCCAAAAGCAACAACTTTTTGATAGCTCAGGTGGTTAAATTGAACTTTTCTGACTTCTGACATTTACCTCCTTATTTCTTAGAAGTATGTGTATCATTTTCATTTTGTCACATAGCAATTTTTATAAATTAGGCAATTGTGAAGAGCTTAGGGAAACTGGTCATCTGAGCAAGCTTATTGTTCTTCAAAATTCAGGAATTGAGTTTGTTAGCCTTCAAAGTACAAAATGTACAGAACCAAGCTACAATACATCATCCTGAATGATGAAGGTTTTGGAAGAGCAAGTCCAAAGAAGATAGTGGATTTATCCAACTATAAAATCAATAGAATACAGTCAGGATTCGATCACAGATGCAGAACCCACTAGGAGCTCTCTCTGCATGTGTGTGTGTGTGTGTGTGTGTGTGTATCATAGCTTATATATCATATCCAATCTCACACAATTGTAGGAACTGTTTAAACTGTCTTTGTAGGGACGCCTTGGTGGCTCAGCGGTTGAGTGTCGCCTTTAGCTCAGGGCGTGATCCTGGAGTCCTGGGATGGAGTCCCACATCAGGTTCCCTGCATGGAGCCTGCTTCTCCCTCTGCCTGTCTCTGCCTCTCTCTCTCTGTCTCTGTCTCTCATGAATAAATAAGCAAAATCTTAAAAAAAAACAAAAACAAAAAAACTGGAACTTGCAGGTGTGAGCTAGAACGAACCCAGGAGGACAGACTGAAACCTTGTCACTTCTCACTGCCTCTGACCTTGATGGTATAGATCCAGCAGGAGAAACTGTCCCCCTTCATTATGTATCTAATCTAGCTCAGGAGTTGGAAAAGCTGGAGAAGGATTCACAGGGAAGGTGGAGAAGATGTAGGTCCCTTGCCTTGCCAGTTGGCTGTCCCTTGCCAGTGAGGTAAGAAAGTTGATAAGTAATAACATGAGTTACAAAATGGCTGCTTGCTTCACTTCCAAGCTCCAAATCTGTGCAAGAATGTCTCTTGTGGTCAGTCTTAGTCAGAAACATATGGGGAGGGAATTCTGGGAAATGTAGTTCAGTGTAGCCAAGTTGACACACAATGCAAAACAATTAGTCTGCTCCTTATCAGTTTGTCATATGTATATATACACATATATTTTTTAAAAATATTTTATTTATTTAAAAAAATATTTTATTTATTTATTTGAGAGAGTGAGAGAGCACAAGCTGGGGGAGGGGCAGAGGGAAAAGGAGAAGCCGACTTCTTGATGAGCGTGGAGCCCTGCACCGGGCTTGATCCCAGGACCCTGAGATCATGACCGGAGTGGAAATCAGATGCTTCAATGACTGAGGCACCCCGATATATTTTTTCTCTTGCAAAAAAATAGTTAAGGATTCAAGTGTCCATTCTGCCCCCTTACTAATAGAACAATGAAAAAGCCACTTAACATTTCTAGGGCTATGTGTACTTAGGGAAGAATTATTTGTAAGGGAAAAAAAGAATAATGATATCTAATCCCTGGAAATTACCTAGAAGTCCATCATCATGGATATTTGGCCAGCTTCTTTTTTCTACTGCCCAAATATAACTGCTGGATAAGGTTATATTTGTCAAGGTTTCTGAAATAGTATTCCCTAGTCCATAAAGCAATAGAATATAACAGAGCTAGGCTTGTAATTCAGAGCCCTTTCATTTCCAATCAACAACTTATTTTAAAGAAAACAAAAGTCTTCCAAATGAATCATCTCTGTATCCTGCATTTATTTTCTTATGTCTTAGCAATTATTTGAATTTTGTTTTTTCCTTTTTTTTTTTAAGTAGGTAGGCTTAACTTTATTTCTCATCATCACAGTGGAATCTAAAAACTGCTTTTTATATTAATAAGCAACAGCAATACATACTGTTCAGTAGATAATCAATTTTTAGTATTAAGGAAAGTGTTCTGAAGGAGCCAAATATTTTAATGTTTTTAGATGAGCAAATCATTTCCATTTAGTATAGGTCTTTTTTCACAGAGAGTTATATAAAAGGTCAGACAATAGCTAAATTTTAACTATAAATTATAAATCTAAAAAATTATCATTTGGGGGGGCATCTGGGTGGCTCAGTCGGGTAAGTATCTGACTTTTGATTTCAGCTCAGGTCATAATCTCAGGGTCATGAAATTGAGCTCTGCATTGGGCTCAGCACTGGGTGTGGAGCCTGATTAAGATTCTCTCTCTCGGGGCGCCTGGGTGGCTCAGTGGTTGAGTGTCTGCCTTTGGCGTGATCCTGGAATCCCAGGATTGAGTCCCACAGCAGGCTTCCTGCATGGAGCCTGCTTCTCCCCCTGCCTATGTCTCTGCCTCTCTCTCTCTCTTTCTCTCTCTTTCATGAATAAATAAATAAAATCTTAAAAAAAAAAAAAAGATTCTCTCTCTCCCTTTCCCTCTGTCCCACCCCTCATCCCTCTGTCTCTCGCTCCCTTAAAAAAATAAAAAATTTCCCTAAGCTGTCTATAGATAAAATTTATCATTCTTTCCACTGTAAAGACATGACATATAAGCAACAGACCTGAAACAAACAAAACAAAAGCCCCTGACAAAAACAATCTGTTTCTTCTCAACTTTCTCCATGTGATAGTCATAAAAATCTCCACTAAAGGAAAACTCTTCAGAAATAAATCATGTCTTTTTAAAAATGAACTTAGCTGAAGTTGATCGTATCAACTGAAGAATAAGCAAAGCTGTAAACTGTATAAAGGAAATCAATCTAATTGGTAAAATGGTATTCTCCTAGTCCAGTACTTCATATCAAAATTCAGTAACAAAGAATTGCGGTAATTGTGTCCCAAAGGCAGAGGCAGATGTTTAAAATCCAGGAAGTTTTAAAAATAGCTTTTAAATGTTTCTGCTGCTGACAAACAGGAACTATCATGCGCTCTTCACTTTTCTCTAGATCCTAAGATATGCCCCATTTTTCTTGCCTTCCAGGTTTGTTTGGGGTTTGGGGGCAGGGGAGTGTGGTCTGTCAGGGCTCAGCCACTTGCCTCAGTTTCTCGGTGAGCTTCATCTTGCCCTGTTAATGCATTGCCTCAATCATCCTGTGCCTGTAAGATCTGCTTCTGCAGACCCCACAGCTCTGAGTCTTTCTACTCCCCCCCCCCAGATGTCTTTCTTTCTTTCTTTCTTTCTTTCTTTCTTTCTTTCTTTCTTTCTGAGAGAGAGAACATAAGCAGGGAAGAAGGGCAGAGGGAGACCACCCCCTCCCCCAACACCCCACTGAGCAGGGAGCTTGATCCCAGGACCTGAGCCAAAGGCAGACCACTTAATCCACTGAGTCGCTCAGGCACCCCTGAGTCTTTCTACTTTTTACAATGAATAACATAGAGGATTCATCTGTGTTGGGCACAGGGAAATTCCTTTTACCACTTCTTTACTGTGTAGGTTTTCTAGCATCAGCAAGACATTCCTTAAGAATCAGTGCCTTCGGGGTGCCTGGGTGGCTCACTGGGTGAGTGTCTGACTTCGGCTCAGGGCGTGATCCTGGAGTCCCAGGATTGAGTCCCACATTGGGCTCCCTGTGAGGAGTCTGCTTCTCCCTCTGTTTGTGTCTCTGCCTCTCTCTATGTCTCTGATGAATAAATAAATAAAATCTTAAAAAAAAAAAAAAAAGATTCAGTGTCTTCATTTATCCATGGATGTGAGCCAAGCTACTCATGCTGTTTGACAAAGTCCAGGCATGAGGGCTAATCCTGAAAAATCGAGAGAAGCTACAGCTGGCTCCCACTGATTCCTTTCACTTTGTTCTTGGCCATCTTCAGCATCATTATAATATTATTGGGGAATTTTCATAAAATAAATATGGAGTCTAAAAATAATCAAAACCTCTAACATGCTTCTTAGAATAAAACCCAATGCCCCCCCCAAAAAAAACCCCAAAAAACAAAACAAAACAAAACAAAAAACCAATGCGCCCGGCCCTGTAATTTCTCTAATATGAGAAATGTTGAGTTTTTTATCAGTTAGGGGTAAAAGATCTGGAAACCTAGCCTAGTTAAAGCTGTCATGGAAGAAGTCCTTCAGGCACCTCTTAAGTGTCAAGACAAGGAGACGACAGTCAATTAACCAATGGAAGAAATATTTTGATAAGATAGATTGTGGGTAGGTTGTAGGTATTGTAAACTGACAAAAGAAAGTTAAACATTTCTGCATATAACCTTTAGACTATAATAACCCATTTCGTGTAACCATAGTACCATAGACTTGTTCTTCCACTAGAGTAGGTCACACTCTGTCTAGCACCTTTATCTTCTGTGTCGCATTCACTGCTTTCTCAAGAAATCAGTAAAGGTCGTGTTAATTATAGCAGTAGAAGCTGAAAGGAAAAACATTTCGTATGAAAAAGATGTTTAGAATGATCTAAGATGCTTGTGATAAAATGTAAAACGTAATTACCTACTAACTGGAAAAACAAGGCAATGTAAAATGATATAAATAAAGTCCCTCCAAAATGGTCTGGAGAAGACGTATGCACCCTGACTCTGTGTGTGTGCGTCTCCTCATTCACCGACTCCGTCCTTTCCTTCCAGAGACCCACCCCAGCTGGAGCTGGACTCCGGCCATCCATGTACTCTGCACCTTATGGAATATGAGGATCACGAACTGCAGACTGACCCTAGACTCCTAAGTTTAAAGAGCTCACCTTTCAAAGGTACTGATTTGCCCCTCTTTGTCATGTTGAAAATTAGTAGTGTTTTTGTGATTTTTTTCAATTTGCAATGCCTAAAAGTGTGCAGATGACTTTTTAAAAAGCCAAACTTAGTAGACAAATTAGCTGTGTTATTAAATAGCAAAGGGTATATAATTTCACTGTGAACTAGGAAACATATTACTGATAAAATTTATGAATATCCCACAAATATTGACATAGAATCTTAAATATTCTACAGAAGTTTACCGTGTCTCTCTGACATCTCAAAGGTCAGAGCAGTTTGCAGGTGTGGTCTCAGTGGGAAGATGCCAGATCACCTTTGGAATTAATGGTCAGAACTGGTCTCCTAGGCTAGCTGGCCTGCCTTGCTTTCTTTAGGCAATAAGAGTCAAAATGGTAGTCTCAGTTAGTTGGGAAGGGGGAGAGGGAAGAAGATTGGCAAGCACTTATGGAAAACCTAGAAATTCTATCATAGCCAGAATTTCCATTTATCCCTAACTTGGGATGGGGATGGAGGTGGGGTGGGGTGGGGGAGGCAAAAGAGTAGCAAACATTTTCTGCATATGTTTCTCAGTTGTTTCATTGTCCTCATTAAAACCAACTTCTGTTTAAAGTTCTTATCCAGGATGTAATGAATCAGCAAATTGTTTTCTTTTCAATACGTGGTACTGGCTTGCTTTTGCAGAAGCAGTGCCTTATATGCCTGCTGTGTTTCAGCGTGATACAAAGGACATGTTTCTCTGCTCCGAAGTTTTAGACTTTCTAAATGCAAGATGCTTCTTTAGAAGAGCATGCCGTGTAATTACGTTTAAATATTTACCTTGGCACCTTTAAAATATGGTACCGTCTTTAGGGGCTTTGTTAATAGGGACTTGGAAAATCAAGGCAATACAGGGACTGTTCTCACTTACTAGTATTCTCTTGCTATGATGCATAAAAGTTGCAATGTATACAGCAAGGAGGACTCAGCAAGTGAAGCAAACTTGGGTGTTGATTTTAAACAAATTATTTGGTTTTAGATAGTGAGAGGAGGCTGCCCCTTTCCCCCCTGCTCCATTATTACATTATTTACCAAGCAGCTGTGTCCCTGAGCCAAGAAACTGCTGGCTAGAGACTGCCTCTGTTGCTACAGTCTTCCCAGTGGACACTGTTTGGAGCTAGGAATGAAGCTTACTAAGAGCTTTCTTGTATGTTCTCTGCTGCCCTGGCATAGCATTAAAAGGGTGTGGATGGTCTTCCTACAACAGCTTATATTGAGGCAAAAAGTAACCCTGAAGTAATCCTTACCACTACCAACTGCCTCAAAAATTCACTAAGGGCTAAGACTTAAGAAATAAGAAAGAATGAAGCTACTCACAGGAGTCCCAGCACCCTTCTTCTGCAAATTCAATGGTTTAGCCTCCTCCACCGACAGTATTTTAACCAGCAAGAGGATATTACTTTATGATCTTGCTTGTGTTAGATCAGTGTAAAGAGAAGTATTGGATGACCTCTCAGTAGTTATTTCTGAGTGAAGAAATCATTCTTTTTCTTTTTGTTTATTTCATGGCCCTAGTGAATCTCAAGATGCAACCTCAAGTGTTAAAGGCAGACAGAAAGAGATGCTTCTCAATGCTGTCTGCCAGGAGGTTGTCCCAGGTAAGTTGTCTTTTTGGGGGCAGCTCCCCGGTGATCTCAGTTGGAGTATCAGGAATCTTCTTAGTCTCATGATATCTCTTCTGGGTGCTATAGTGGCTCTTTCTTTGTTTTGTGGTTTGAGTTTCAGCAGAATTCAAAATGGCAGGGCACCTGGGTGGGGGAGTCGCTTAAGCCTCCAACTCTTGGTTTCAGCTCAGGTCATAGTCTCAGGGTCCCAAGACTGAACCCCATGTTGGGCTCCCCACTCAGCAGGGAGACTGCTTGTCTCCCTTCCCTCTGCCCCTCCCCCCACTCTTGTGCAAGTGCTCTCTCTCAAATACATAAATCTTAAAAAAAAAAAAAAGAATTCAAAATGGCTGAAGGTAAAGCAGAAGAGGTTTCTAGAAGGGCCAATACAGACAAGGATTCCTGTGGTAGAAAGTTGGCTTGTAATTGCCAGTCCATTATGTTCATTGGCATCTGAAACTCCCCGACACCAGCCTTGGATGTGTGGGACAGCTGCTGCCAAGCCAACCAGGAGTCACTCAGCATGGAGACTCTTGAAGGGACCAGATATATATCAAAACACTTAAACTGAAAAAATGTACTGCACACAGAGACTCAGGACTCATGAAGGCCAGAATTGCCAATGGTGGTGTAATTTTTTCACAAATCTCTATCTAGGAAGAACAACAGGAAACCTGTCCAAAATATGCTTAGATTTCTTGTTACTTCATGGTCAAGATGGTTATTTTACTCCCAGGACTGGTGACTGGGCTGGGATGGCTGCAGCAGCTAGGAGTCGGGCAGCATCACCATCTCTCTTGCTTCCTTACTACAAGGCTGTCTCAGGGGAGTTAAGTTGCTTACATGGTGGCTCATTTGCCCCAGAGGGAGCATTTGAAGAGACCTGGGGAGAAGTGCAAAGCTTCTTATCACTTGTTCTTGAAAGTTTTCAGAATTTCACTTCTGCCAAATTTTATTGTTCCAGAAGTCTTGAAGGCCAGCCAAGATTTACGGGGAGGAGAATTTGACAATACCTCTTGAAGGGGGAGGGGCATGGTCACATTGCAGAAGTGTGGAAGGGGGAGATACTGTGTGGCCATTTTGAAAAATCCAATCTGCCATACCTCAGGACTCAAAATTTTTTTTCTTTCTTTTTTCTTTTCTTTTCTTTTCTTTTCTTTTTTCTTTCTTTTCTTTTCTTTTCTTTCTTTCCTTTCTTTTCTTTTCTTTCTTTTCTTTTCTCTTCTCTTTTTTCTATCTTTCTTTCTTTCTTTCTTTCTTTCTTTCTTTCTTTCTTTCGATTGTATCTGTTTATTTGACAGAGAGAGACAGAGAAAGCACAATCAGGGTGATGAGTTGCAGGCAGAGGAGAGGGAGAAGCAGGCTCTCCACTGAACAGGGAGCCCAACATGGGATTCCATCCCAGGACCCTAGGATCAGGACCTGAGCCAAAAGCAGACACTTAACCAACTGAGTCACCCAGGCACCCCAGCCCTCAAAATTTTCTAACAACTTTCTATAATGGTAATTCTAGTGTGCTGTATTGCTGTAGGAAAAAACCTAAATTTTGCCCTTGGTAATTTTATTTGGGCAAGTTGGAAATTTACAAAGCTTTCCAACCAACAAAATTTCTACACTTGAGTTTTTTGTTTTTTTTAAGATTTTGTTTATTTATTTGAGAGAGAGAGAGAGAGTGAGCAAGAATAAGCAAGGGAGGGGCAGAGGGAGAAGCAGACTCCTCAATAAGCAGGGAACCAGATGCAGGGCTTGATCCAAGGACCCTAAGATCATGACCTGAGCCAAAACAGATACTCAACCAACTGAGCCACCCAGGCACCCCACATTTGAGGGTTTTTTTTTTTTAAGATTTTATTTATTTATTCATGAGAGATAGAGAGAGAGAGAGAGAGAGGCAAAGACATAGGCAGAGGGAGAAGCAGGCTCCATGCAGGGAGCCCAATGTGAAACTTGATCCCAGGACTCTGGGATCATGCCCTGAGCCAAAGGCAGACACTCAACCGCTGAGCCACTCAGGCTGCTCCCCCCATATCAGTTTTAACCATATTTAAGTGTTACTATGATTTTAAAGAAGCTATTGATTCCAAAATAGTAGGCTTTGATTGAATTGACTTTAAAAAAAATTATTTACTTACTCATGAGACACACACACACACAGAAGAGGGGGAGAGGCAGAGACACAGGCAGAGGGAGAAGCAGGCTCCATGCAGGGAGCCTGAAGTGGGACTTGATCTCAGGGCTCTAGGATCAGGCCTTGGGCTGAAAGCAGTGCTAAACCACTGAGCCACCTGGGCTGCCCTGAATTGACTTTTAAAACAAAACACACACTGTTTGGATTTTCAGTGTGATTATAGACACTAGAGTAATTAAATCATTGTTTTTCTGCTGATTATTTCTATTCTGGAGGATAAATTCAATGAATGTAATAGTCAAAATTTTATAAGAGATTAGGATAAGGGGGATCCCTGGGTGGCGCAGCGGTTTGGCGCCTGCCTTTGGCCCAGGGCACGATCCTGGAGACCCGGGATCGAATCCCATGTCGGGCTCCCAGTGCATGGAGCCTGCTTCTCCCTCTGCCTGTGTCTCTGCCTCTCTCTCTCTCTCTGTGACTATCATAAATAAATAAAAATTTAAAAGAAAAAGAAAAGAAACTTTAAAAAAAAAGAGAGAGAGATGAGGATAGGATAAATACAGATAAAGCAACACCCCCCAAAAAATCCCCTTCCTTTTTCCCCCCAGTAAATTGTCTTCTAAGACCAATTAGAGACAACTTCAAAAGATTCAATAAGTCTCAATGAGTTCAACCTGAATTGTTGAACTTGGAGAAATAAGCCCCAAAGCAACCTAAGTCATTATAGCCAGTCTCCTTCACACCATCTTTGGGGATCCAGTCATCAGAATGGGACTTGGATCTAGAAATAAACCCAGTCACCAGCATAGAACAAAGTCCATGTGTAAGTGGATGGGTAGGGAAGGGGCAGGGAAGCTCTGCATATGAGCACAGATAAAGAAGGTTTAGTCTGGAGGGCAGTTGTCAAATTAGCAGTCTCCGAAGAGACAGGCAATGAATGCAAAACAATAGGACCCTAGGATAGGATCTAACAGGGTAGGCATTAAAGAGTCCCCAGATAGTGGGGACGCCAGGAAGGCCCAAGATTCAGGGGCAGTACTCAGATTCCCAAGAGAGACTACACTTGCAAAACAAAGGATGTGTAGTTCTTTGGAACAAAGTAAGGTTAATACCAGCTGAATACCGGTTCTGTTCTCTTGTGTCCAAGGTTATGACCAGTCCTGGGAGCAAGGTGGAGCTGAGGTGAAGATCAGCTGGTTAGATGTGGGGGTCCTAGGAGGCCTGTACAGGGCAGGAGCTAAGCATATTTGGCCAGAAACAACAACACCCTGACTCTCCAAGATGAGTGTGTCCCAGAATTGCCTAGTTGGGTTGTTTAAAAATCCTATTCTGGACTCTACCCCTAGAGACTCTGAATCAATATATCTGGGATGCCGCTCAGGATTCTGCGATTTTACAACCGATCCAAGTGATTCTGTTGGCCCACATTTTGTGAACGACGGGAAAAGCAATCTTTCCTGCTTGTTTGGAGGCTCATGGATGCCCAGGAAAACTGGATGAAGGTTTTAGCCCACAAGTGGAACTGTTAGAATTCGAGAGGACTTAAGAGGGCCTTCGGCATAATTGGGCTTCATGAATAATTCGTCAAAAATGACCTTATCTCACAAGTTTTTTTTTTGGGGGGGAGGTTGGGTTTTTTTCACACATCTGTAGCTGACTCTGCCACCTCATAGCTTTGAAATGTAACTGGGAACATTTTCACATCATTTAAAAATGATGGAGCGTTTGAGAAGTTGCCCAGCCTGATTTTAAAGGCTGCACACTTGAAAACAAAAATGCTTTTTTTCCCTTAAACTAACTTCATTGATGGTAGAAAACGAAAAATTTAGATAAGCAAAAATAATATTTTTAAACATCTGTAATCCCACTACTCAGAGATAACCACAATTAACTCTTGCTGTGTATCTTTCCAGCCTTTGCCTAGACAAATATAGTGATATACGGGCTTGTTTTTCTTCCCTTTGTTTTGATAAACGGGATAGTACTGTACATGCCTGGGTAGTGATGGCTGTTTTTAAAAACTTGGTTTAGGACCAGGCTCTGATGTCACACTCTCTACCTCCTCGACCCCGTGGGCTTCCATTTCTACTTCCTTCAGTAGAAAGGGAAGTAGTTTTTCTTTCTTTCTTCCTCTTTCTTTCTTTCTTTTTTTAAATATTTTATTTATTTATTGGAGACAGAGCAGGAGCACGAGCCAGAGGTGGGGGGTGGCAGAGGGAGAGAGAGAAGCAGGCTCCCAAACCAGGGCTTAATCCCAGGATTCTGAGATCATGACCTGAACCCAAGGCAGACGCTTAACTGACTGATCCACCCAGGTGCCCCTGTTCTTCTATATCTACTGGTTGGTTCTTACTTTGTGACCAACACTGGGTGCTCTACGAATTATTGATAGATGCAACAAACTGCATAAATCTCACAGACATTGTGGCAAATGATGGAGGGAATACACGCTGTGTGATTCCATCCGTACAAAATACTAGAAAAGGCCCAACTCCTCCATAATGGTGGGAAACTGATGAGTAGTTGCCTGGGTATGGGGTAAAGGAGTTGATTGCAAAGGGGTATAAGACAACTTTTGGGGGTAATTAAAATATTTTATATCTTGATTATGGTGGTGAGTCCATGGATGTATACATTTATCAAAACTCATTGACCTAATATGGGTGCATTTGGCACCCACTCTGAATCCTATCAGGCAAGGCTAGAGAGCCACTGGAAAGACAAATGGGAGTAGGTTCCCAGCTGACAAGTCTCCCTTCTCCAGAAACAGCCTTGAGTCCCAGGAGTGGACCCCAGGGGTCATGCCTGTGCTGTCCACCTGCCAGAGCTGCCACATGACACAAGCCAGGTTTGTCCTCTCCTAGGAGTTTTTTCGAATGGGAACTTAGAAGAGAGAATCAGCATCTCTCTGGTGGTGGCTTCTGTGGATGTGAGGCCCAGGTGCTGCCAGTAACCAGGCCTGCTCTCTTGGAGACCGGAGTCAACATGCAGAGAATGGCAAAACAGAGCAAAGTGCTGGCAGAAAGGATTTCTCTGCAGAGTCAAATGTATGTGGAACAGGAAGCAATACTTTCAATCGCCAAAAGTCTAAATACAGAGTCAACATCCATTAGCTTTCCTCTTCTGGGGCTAGAGAAGATTCCAGGGATAGAATTCACCTGAGCAATTCATCAGAATGGCCAGAAGCAAGTGTAAGTGAAGAGGGGGTCGCCCACAGCCAGAGGAGCAAAGGCAGGCATACAGTCTCAGCAGCCAGCGGGAAATCAGACGGGAGGGAGTTCACTTATTTGTGCTTTGAAGGCGTATTTATTGCCCTCGTCCTGCATCCACAAAACTCGTTCGAGGTACTGGCAATACAGCAGCAAATGAGGCCTGTGCTGTCATGAAGTTTTCATTGTACTGAACAGAGACAGGCAATAAACAAGCAAGAAACAGACACATGGAAATTTTAGTGAGACATTTGATGAAAAAATAAAACAGTGATGTAATAGAAAGTGGTTTTAGCAGAGAGCAGGCCACTTTACACGGGTCACAAGAAGCTTAACAGTAGAAAGTAGGATTTGGGGGCACCTGGGTGACTCAGGGGTTGAGTGTCTGCCTTCTGCTCAGGTCTGTGATCCTGGGGTCCTAGGATCGAGTCCTGCATCTGGCTCCCCTCAGGGAGCCTACTTCTCCACTTGCCTATGTCTCTGCCTCTCTGTGTCTCTTATGAATAAATGAATAAAATCTTAAAAAAGAAAAAGAAAAAGAAAGTAGGATTTGAGTTGCCATAAGGAGCCCAGGCAGCCAGACCAGCTTCCACAAGGGGACTGAGAGCAGGAGAGAGAGCTCAGGGCATTTGAGAAAAAGAAGGAAAGCCCATATAGATGGAGTGAAACCAGCAAGGAGAGCTGAAGTGGGTGATGTCAGAGAGCTCGGCAGAGGCCAGACGCTCTGGGGCTTAGAGACTAGGGTAACGTCTGTGGTTCCTGCTAAGGACCACAGGAAGACATTGGAATATTAAGGAGAGATTATTATTTCTCCTTCTTCTTCTTTTCTTCTTCTTCTTCTTTTCTTCTTCTTCTCCTCCTCCTTTTTCTTCTTCTTCTTTTTTTTTTAATTTTTATTTATTTATGATAGGCACACAGTGAGAGAGAGAGAGGCCAAGACACAGGCAGAGGGAGAAGCAGGCTCCATGCACCAGGAGCCCAACATGGGATTTGATCCCCGGTCTCCAGGATCATGCCCTGGGCCAAAGGCAGGCGCTAAACCGCTGAGCCACCCAGGGATCCCTCTTCTTCTTCTTTTCTTCTTCTTCTTTTCTTCTTCTTCTCCTCCTCCTCCTTCTCCTCCTCCTTTTTCTTCTTCTTCTTCTTTTTTTTTTAATTTTTATTTATTTATGATAGGCACACAGTGAGAGAGAGAGAGGCCGAGACACAGGCAGAGGGAGAAGCAGGCTCCATGCACCAGGAGCCCAACGTGGGATTTGATCCCCGGTCTCCAGGATCATGCCCTGGGCCAAAGGCAGGCGCTAAACCGCTGAGCCACCCAGGGATCCCTCTTCTTCTTCTTCTTCTTAAGTAGACTCCACACTGGGCTTGAACTCACCACCCTGAGATCAAAACCTGAGTTAAGATCAAAAGTCGGATGCTTAACCCACTGAGCCACCCAGGCATCTCTAGAGATTTCCATTTTGAAAAGTTCCTGCTGGTTATTATTGTGAACACGGGGTGTGGCAAGGTGTGAATGGCAGCAGGGAGGCAGGTAAGAGGTCACAGCAGTAAGTCCTGTTGGAGAAAATAGAGAAGTAACACCTTAGGGATGTGTGACATCAGGAGCTGAAAATAATTTTAAAAAACAAGTTGGACAAGAATCTAAATGTGGAGACTGTGAACAAAGTGAGGTCATGTGACACAGGCTGGTGAACCAGCCCAGAACAAAACCTGACAGCCCATGAGCCCACCTTGGGGTGCCCTCAGTGCCCAGAGGCCCATGTGAGGCTCTGCTGCCGTTGGTGGGGGACCCTCCACCATTTTGGGTCACATTTCTCTGTCACCTGGGCATCAAAACAATGGGCCTATGCCCTGAGGGTTCAGACTTGTTACAGACAACAGCTGAGTATCTTTGGGAAGTGCATCTCTCCCTAGTGCTCAGATTATCAATGCCCTTCCAAAACCCTGTCCTCAGGGATGGGCAAATGTATGTGCCTCATCTGCAATAACTGTCCTATTAATGGAGTCTCAGGAACAGGCTCCCTTGGAGCCCCTCCTCGGACCACCCCACACTCCATGGTCAAACTTGTCTCAGTAGCCCAGTGCTGGACACAGGTTCAAGCCAAGACTGCTTCAGCAGTGTTATTTTAAACCTCCCTAATTAATCTTCTCTAACTTGTTAAAATATTAAGATCCTATTAGCAAAATTGATTTGGATAATCTAAACTTGAAATAAGTAATTGGCCATTGATACCTCTAATCTAAGCTTTCTGGATTTTGAATGTTTTCCTCCAATTAAAAAATAATAGGGATCCCTGGGTGGCGCAGCGGTTTAGCGCCTGCCTTTGGCCCAGGGCGCGATCCTGGAGACCCGGGATCGAATCCCATGTCGGGCTCCTGGTGCATGGAGCCTGCTTCTCCCTCTGCCTATGTCTCTGCCTCTCTCTCTCTGTGTGACTATCATAAATAAATAAAAATTAAAAATAATAATAATAATAAAAAACAGGGAGACAAATCAAAGAATGAGAAATAAGACACGCTTTTATAATTTCTAGACCAAATTTGAGTACTAAACCAAGTGCCCAGACACCAGATGTTAATCCTCAGAGATACATCTTCTCTTCCCACCGAAATTCATTCCTCCCGATTTCTGAGCCAATACAAATAGAAGATAGAAGAGTTATACATCATTAGTCTCAGAGTATTCAGGGTTAGATTATGAGGAATTAACATACATGCTCTTCTAGTCAAGGCTCCATCAGTCACTAGTAACAAAAGGCTTCTCCCTGGAGAAAAACTAAGGATTGATTTGAGGAAGAACAGAGACTGGGGCTGCTCCCTGTCAGCCTTTCTCTTTCTCAGCTCCAACCCCTGTGTCTGTGCATCCCTCTCTCACTCTCTTTTTTCAGCTGGCAGGCTTCCTCTGCTTACTCACTGTGTCTATTCCTTCATACCTCAGGCATGCCCAGGGCCCCCTGGGAGCCACCCAACCTTAACCCTTTATAACTTGCCAGAACCACCACCTCCACCCACCTTAGCCATCCTACATTCCTCAAAGAGATTCTGATGGCCTGGCTCATAGTTTCAAGCCACAAGTTGAGGGTCACTGGCCAGGCCAAGAATTAGATGACTCTCTGACTATGGTCAGGGGGCTCAGGGTCACATCGTATGGCATGGATCACTCAGCAGCAGCTACATCTAAGGACAGGAGGCCCCCAGAGGAGGAAATAGGTGGGCTCACATGCCAAAAATACCTTTTAGTATGACCCCCCCATTCTGGGATCCAGGGGCCCGCTCACAACTGCTAGGCTAATGTGTTGCTACCCAAGTCTCCTTGCTAGCAATAATACCAAGGACCCGGTGCTTCTGTGGGTGTCTCTCCTGGGCCTCTAGTTGACCTTGAGTCACCATCATCCCCCTCATGCTCATCTCTTTTACTCCTGTAATTGCCTCGGTCCAGAGTTTTGAAAGTGTCTCTCATTGGGGTACCTGGTGGCTCAGTCAGTTAAGCATCTGCCTTCAGTTCAGGTCATTATCCCAGGGTCCTGGGATCAAGCCCTGCTTTGAGCTCCCTGCTGAGCAAGCTGAGCAAGGAGTCTGCTTCTCCCTCTACCTTTGCCCCTTCTCATGCTCTCTCTTTCATGCTCTCCTCTTTCAAATAAATAAATAAAATCTAAAAAAAAAAAAAGTGAGAGAGGAAGAGAAAGTGCCAACCAACACCTTAATTTTAAAAAAACAAAGTGCTTCTCACATTTGAACAAGCATACCGATCACATGGAGATTTTGTTACAATGCATATTCTTATTCAGTAGGCCTGGGCTGAGACCAAGTGTCCAGGTAGCATCAGTGCTTCTGCTCCAAGGACCTCACTTGGAGTAACGTGGCTTCGTAGAACTCGCCCTGGATCCAGCTCTTTAGCTCTACTTGGGTTTTGTTCTTAAGCAGTATGTCGTTTCTAAGGCCTTTGTCCTGGCACGATAGGAGAGAGAGCATCAAGCTGAAAGTGGAAATTATGTGCCAGTTGGAACCTGATGCCAGGAGACGTGAAATAAACTGTTCTTTATATGTAAGTAGCTGGAGAAGAATATAAAAATAAAAAAGATTTTATTTATTTATTTGAGAGAGAGAGGAAGAGAGAGAGGAAGAGAGAGTGGCAGGCAGAGGAAGAGGGAAAAGCAGGCTCCTGGCTGAGCTGGGAGCCTGACTTGCGCCTCGATCCCAGGAAGTATATTTCTTTGAATTCCAGAAGAGCTCCTCTCAGAACAGCTGTCAGTGCAGAAGACTGGGCCACATTCCCCAGGAAGCTCCCAGCAGGGCCCCTCCCAACAGTGGCAGGCTAAAGTGCTAGTGGAAGCCCACAGACAGTTTGCCTAAACATATGAAAATCATAAACCAGCTCAACAAACTACTGAATAAAATGTGCTCCACCCTCCCACCTTGACAAATGTATCTTCAAAATGACAATATTTAAAAATGCATGTAAAGTTATGGTTTATCAGTAAATTATCAAAGATTGCTCACATGCTGGTGTTCAGGAGATGGATCAAGGACATTTGGAAGAGTAATAAAATAAAGGAGGCATAATTTGAATTTATAAGTGATTTGTTTTTCATATCTTCATTTCAGCAACATTACTAAACAGTCATAATACTCAATATTTTTCACAAAATTGTGTTTCGTGTTTTTTTTTTTCTTTTTAAAGATTTTATTTATTTATTTATTTGAGAGAGAGAGAGCACAAGCAGTGGGGAGGAGCCTAGGGAGAAGCAGGCTCCCCAGTGAGTAGGGAGCCCAACATGAGGCTCAATCCTAAGACCCTGGGATCATGACCTGAGCCAAAGGCAGACATTTAACCAACTAAACCGCCCAGACACCCCCATAATTATGTTCTGTCAACGTTAATGGATCTAAAGGATTAAAAAATATGTTTTAGTTATATTCAGAGTGTAAAAACTTGAATTAAGTTTTTATTTTTAATTTTATTTTTAAATAATCTCTGTCCCCAACATGGAGCTCAAACTTACAACTCTGAGATCAAGAGTCACATGCCCTACCAACAGAGCCAGCCAGGTGCCCCCTGAATAGAGTTTATCAAAAGATAAACTAAATGTAAAATCAAAATAATAACTTTTCATATGTTTTCAAAATAATTTTACTTTAAAAATATTTAACACTATCTATTACAGTTAAAGGGCAATACAATGTTTTTTGTTTGTTTGTTTAAGACTTTACTTTTAAGTAATCTCTACACCCAACATCACACTGGAGCTCACAACCCTGAGATCAAGAGCCGCATGCTCCACCAACTTGAACCAGCCAGGTACCCAGGAAATACTTACATGGAAATACTTAAGTGAAGCCAGAATGTTTCTTCTTACAAATTTAACTCAATTTTGTTACCTATTTTTATTTTTAAAAAATCTATGCATATCTAGAATGATGCCATGTAGTGCCTTTGTAAAGAAGCGATACTATACTTCACACACGTTCGGTATATAGGTGTAACTGAAGAGTTAATTGCTTCCTATTGCAAAATGCTTCCCAGTCAGCATGCACAACTGTCTTGAGTGATGTGCTATTTTATTAATTTGTGGGTGCCTCCAGGACCACAAGTTAGAAGACAAAGAAGAAGCAAAAAACTGGAGTTCAGCACTCCTGAGAAATGATAGCTCGCTAGGCAGGAATCTGTGGCACTCACCACTGTCTGAGAGGGAAGACCTGACTAACCAGCATGGTGTCTCTCCTACCTAAATCTACTCCCTGCACACTAGGATGCAACTGTCTTTAGTGTGGGCTCCTGCCCAGCTCCCACACTTCAAGGCATTGTTCTCAGTCATCTTTTGTGTTGAGAACGAAGGACGAGAGCACAAGGGCTTAACCAGCATTGGTGGATGTTGAGAATTACAGACGGCTTTCTGCCATGCTGAGCACCAGATCCTGGGTGATAGAGGCACCAATTATCTTCTTTGGGTGACTCACATCGTCCAGGAAGTCTGGGGGAAATGATAAGGAAGAGCAACCCTATTTAACAGAGATCTTACAACCCAGTAGCTCAGACAGCTGGAATTTGCAAAACTTAGTGATGATTTTGCTAAAGAAATCGTGATGAAGGCTGTTATAAGATCACTTAATTTTTGTATGGACAGGATTGATTTCAGTTATATTTTCAAGTTTCAGTTTTAGCCTTCAGTTTTAGATAAATGCTTATTTTAGTAACATGTCGGTATTATTATGATGCTTTTTATTAATGTTATAATGCAGGCAAAACAAAATATTCTTGTTTATGCATTGGGTTGGGGGAAACTTTACACTGGACCCATTTAGACCAGTTTTGCCACTCATCCAGGGTGACACAGCTCTCTCACACGGAGAGGCAGGGAACATAGGCAGAGGGAGAAGCAGGGAGCCCGAGGTAGGTAGAACTCCCAGGACCCCGGGATCACGCCCTGAGCTGAAGCAGATGCTCAACCACTGAGCCACCCAGGTGCCCAGACACATTTCTCCTTTGACGGTCTTTTGGGGGGGAGAGCTTGGATTTTTTGTTATCTGATGTGCACATGCGCACGCATGCACACTCGTCCTCTCTCCCTCCCTCCTCCTCCCCTCAGTTTTCCAAATTGTTCAATAACAGGAAGCAGAAATGACCAGAGCTCGCAATTCCAGCTTTTGCTTTAGTAGATTTACAGAAGGAAGAAAACAGGTGGGACCAGTCGAGGAACTGAGGCATACAAAGGTTAAGTGACAGTGCTCGGAAGGAGCATCAGGGGAAATCATGAGAAAGCTGCTTTAGACTAAGCCGCAGACCGCTCTGAAGGCTGCGGCAGGCCCAGTTCTGGAACTCTACAGTCCACACGTGCAGCCACATGTGCCACCCCATCATGGACTCTGCCTGAAGCTGGGTCCTTGGCTTACCAAATGGAACCTCATCTTATCTCTATCTTTTTGCCAATGCCACTTAAAAAAAATATTTATTTCTTCATGAGAGACACACAGAGAGAGGCAGAGACAGGCAGAGGGAGAAGCAGGCTCTCAGGACCCCAAGGATCATGACCTGAGCTGAAGGCGGACACTCGACCACTGAGCCACCCAGGTGGCCCTCTACCAATGCCACTTAATTTGACTTTGCTGAGAGCAGTTTATTCCCCCTACCCCCACCCCGGATTTTGGTTGCTAAACAGATGAAACTTTTCAAGCTCCAAACGGCAACCTGGTGCAGAGCAGACCCAAGGTCAGTGTTCTGGTTGCAGTGTGTCCTGTCTACAAGGTGCCTGCCATTTCTTCCACTCCGTAGATTATTTTGCTTAGTAGAGTCTGGTGTTCCCAGGGGCAGCTGAGGGCTAGTGAGAACAAAAGCAAACAAGATGCCCTTAAAAACATTCCCTGTTCTTTTGACCCTTGAGGGACCCGCTAGGAAATGGAAAGGCTTGACTGTTTCCTGAGAAAACTGTAGCAAAAGGAATTTTCAGCTGGATATTATTTTTGGGAAGCATTCAGATTTTTTTCTGGTTTTTGAGCTGGTTTTTTCCCCTAACAGAACAGGAGTAGAGAAATCCAAAGATTATCTTTTTGTTTTGTTTTGTTTTGTTTTGTTTTGAGAGAGAGAGAGCATATGAACAGGGGTGGGAGCAGGGGTAGAGTGAGAGGGACAGAGAGAATCAAGCAGATTCCACACTGAGCACAGAGCCTGACATGGGGCTGGATCCCACAACCCTGAGATCAAGACCTAAGCCAAAATCAAGAATTGGACATCCAACCAACTGAGCCACCCAGGCGCCCAAGAAACCCAAGGATTATCTTAATGAAAATACAGGCAATGCTGCTGTCTCCCTGAGTGGTAAAGCAGTTAGGTTATGATAGTGTATTTATTTGAGTGAGCCCTTCTTCTAGACATGTTGAAAACTCAGAACCTTATGAATATCATTAATGCTTTGATTTAAACCTAAAGAGCTTTTCTATAAATGAGAGAAAAAAAAAGAAGAAATTATTAGTACTTTTGGATAAGATGGTGACTTTGAATGCTAACATCTAATCCCCCCCAACCTTGCATCCCCAGTTCCTGAAAGAAAGGAATAACACACAGTAAAAGAGCATCAGTGCTACATTCCAGAAACAGTGAGGAATTTCTACTGGGCTACATCAAGTAGTCCACATTGAGGGAAGAGCTCTAGGACATCCTGACCCTCTTTCTCTAGGAAGCAGAGTTGTAGAAGAATTAATGAAGATCCTGGATCCCACTAATATCTCCTAATTTAGAAGAACAGAAATGAAAGGTAAAAATAGGCCCAGGGTAATGGGATTACCCTCCATTTGCAATCTTCCTTTACCTATGAAGGATGCTCAGAGTTATAAGTCATTACCCCATGGGGAAGGTGGGTATAACATTAAACTAGGCTATTCTTAGGACTTAGGGCCCCCAGACTAGTCACATGGCCCTCAGAGAAAGCTGGCCCAGGTGCATCATCAAACACCTGGAATCACAGCCTCTGCTCATCAGCTGAGAGCTCTGGAGACCTTCCTTCCTCCCTGAGGATGAGGATCAAAGAGGCCTTCAAATTAGATTAGTAGAAGAACACCATAGCACCTGGGAAAGGTGGGGAGATGGTGATGGGATCTCAAGAGAATCATCATTTACATTGTTTCAGGGCCTGAATGTTTATCTCTCAATTTTCCAGGGTGGAAGGTAGCAAAAACTCAACATGGGAACCATTGACATGTACATTCAAGGAAAACCTCACTGTGGAATAGGATGTAGTATATTGCACTGGGGAGGAAAAAATATTATTTTATGAACCGAATGCATAATTCCTCATAGGGGACAAAAAATCTTTAAGGACACATCTTACAGAGCATGACTAGCTTTGAAGATGAGGCCTTCTAGGCATAGCCAAGAAGGTCTGGTGAGCGAAAAGATGAGAAGAGATCAGAACATGAGCCAGAACTGGGAGAGTTGGAGCAGATCGGAGGAGGGCACAAGGTGAGGGGGAGTCTGAGGTGAAGAGTAGAAGTTCAACAGCCTTGAGGAGAAAGTAGGCCGTAAGCAGAGAAGAGAACAAGCATGACACAAAAGAAATAGATGAGCGCTAGAAGAGCTGGACTAGCAAACTGCAGCGAGGAGTGCCCGCCCGGATCCTGCGGAAATCTCATGTGCATGACTGGACTACCCACAGGACCTATGGAGGAGGTTGACCCAAGCTCGTCTGGATCTCCAGGGACAGACTGATTGCAGCTGACATCAAAGCTATAGTAGAACCTGGTAAAGTTCAGGTGATACATTGGACCATGATCCCAACAAAATTGAAACCTGGACTCTGAGGCTGAAAAATGATGTTTTCAAACAGTGGACTGACACAAAGAGATGACTAGATGAGAGGCAGAGGCTAATAAAATTCCTCCAAAAAGGGAATTGGATACAACAAAAAATGAAAAAAATACACCACAGCAATACAAATGGAATTTGAAAATACATAAGAAGCCGTATATCTCTAGGCTCAACAAGATAGAAAATTGGATCCACAATACGGAGGCCAAAAGTCCTCTGAAAGTGCCAAGGAAAAAGATGAAAATTCCAAATCATGAGAAAATTCTAATTATGCAAATGTAGAAAACAGAAGAAAGGTAACAATGAAGAATTAAAGGTGTGGCTGAGGACAAAACAAGAACAAGTAAAATAGACCTGATAGTGAGGATGTAATGAAACTTTCCTGAATTGCAAAAGCAGAGGAAGAGAAGAAGAGGAAGAGGAAGAAGGCCTACATGTGTACATTTACAGGGCATTCCAGGCAAAATCAATAGAATGATACCAATATTTAAACCCATCCTGAAAGCCACTCGTGATTTTATTTTATATTATTTATTTTTAAGTAACCTCTACATCCAATGTGGAGCTCTAACTTATGACCCGGAGATCAAGAGTCACATGCTCTACTGACTGAGCCAGCCAGACATCCCAGCCATCCCTGATTTTATTTTTATTTTTTTTAGAGAAGGAGGGGTAGAAGGAAAAGAAGAGAATCTTAAGCAGGCTCCATGCCCAGCACAGAGCCTGATGTGAGGCTCGATCTCACAATGCTGAGGTCATGATCTGAGCCGAAACCAAGTGTTAGATGCTTAATCAACTGAGCCACCCAGGTGCCCCACCATTCCTGATTTTAAAAAGCAAACAGGGGCACCTGGGTGGCTCAGTTGATTAAGCATCTAACACTTGGTTAAGCAGCTGCCTTTGGCTCAGGCCATGATCCCAGGGTCCTGGGACTGAGTCCTGCAACGGGCTTCCTGCTCAGCAGGGAGTCTGCTTCTCCCTCTCCTTCTGCCCTTCCCCCTACTTGTGTGCTCCCTCCCTCTCTCTTTCTCTCTCAAATGAATAAGTAGAATCTTAAAAAAAAAAAAAAAAAAAGCATATGCAAAGATAAACCAATATTCCTTGAGGGGAGGACTGGATATTGTCAAGATGCTGTTCTCCTAAAATACATTTATAAATTTAATATTATTCCAATCAGATTTTTATTTCGGAATTTGGCAAGATAGCTGGACAAATAAACAAATTTAAAAATTGACAAAAAATAAAAATAAAAAAATAAAAGAATTGACAGTCATCATCAAGAGCAGGACTTGCGCTGCACTCCTTTTTTTTTTTTTTAAGATTTCATTTTTTTTAAAGTAATCTCTACACCCAACACAGGGCTCGAACTCACAACCCAGAGTAGAGTCACATCCTCCACCAACTGAGCCAGCCAGGTGCCCCTAAGAGTTAAAAACTCTTTTTTTTTTTTTTTTAAGATTTTATTTATCGAGAGAGAGGTTGAGAGACGCAGAGACACAGGCAGAGGGAGAAACAGGCTCCATGCAGGGACCCCGACGTGGGACTCGATCCCGGGATTCCAGGATCACACCCCGGGCTACAGGCAGCCCTAAACTGCTGCGCCACCAGGGCTGCCCTGTGCTGCAGACCTTAAAATACGTTCCAAAACCACAGCGACTCAGGTAGAGCTGCATAGGCAACTCTGGAAGCTCACACAGATTCTTGTGTGTGACTCTTGACACACCGGCACACACTAAAAAATCAGTATGAAAAGGGGATGGCACTAATTGTTTTAAATAAGCAGTTCACAGAAGGAAGATTGCAAACTGGCCAATAAACAGAAATAGTTGGTTTTTGCTTTTTGGTTTTTTTAAGTAGGCTCCACACCCAGGGTGGAGCACAACTCAGGCTTGAACTCAAGACCCTGAGATCAAGACCCTGAGCTGAGAGGTCAGTACTCGAAAATTTAACCGACAGAGCCACCCAGGCACCCCAGCACACAGAAATAGTTTTTAATGCAATATAAAACAGGATGTCATTTTTATATGTCTAACTGGAAAACAGGAAAGACTGTTGGTGAGGGTTCAGGGAGATGAGCCTTTCTGGACAATGCTGGCAGGAGTGACAATGCTTGCCTGGCATCCTTGCCCTCTTCTTTTGATCATGGTACCGTGATTTCTCCATGACAGACCACCACCCCTTCTCTCATAGTCCGTGTGCTTCAGGTGAGGCTGATCTCACTCCCCTACCTCCACCCCAGGGATAAGCCAAATCCTCTGTACAAGGATTGAATCTTTGCTTTAGCCATGGGGAAAGAAAGCTCCCCTTCTACTGTGGTTGCTAAGGTGGTGTGGACTGTAGTCCAAGCTTAGCTGGAGACAGCATAGCTCAGAGACGGAGCAAGACGGTGTTCAGATTGGACCATTTGAGCCCCTGGATTGAGTCATTCCTGAAACAAGATGTGCCTTCCTCCCCTGTGGAGTCCTGGCCATGGGGGCCGCCAGTTCATTCCTTTTGATATTGCTGTTGCTCTGTCAAGGTCATGTTCCACTTAGCTTTTCAGTCACTTGCAACATTCTGACTAGTGCACCTATTGGGCCTGCACTTCCCTTTCTAGGAAATGGGCTGAGGTAAATGATCAGATTTGTGCTCAGAGTTTAATGTCTAAAGGGTGTTTATCATGGAGTGATTTGTAAAAATGAAAAATTGGAAACAACGGGACATTGGCCAAATAAATTATAGTATATCCACAAAGGGAGAGATGTGATAATTTAAAATAATGATTTAAAAATTAGTTAAGGAAAATACTTTTGTGATCTTATGGCCAATAATTCTTTTCTTTGTGCTTGTATGTTTATCTCAATTTTTTCATAATGAACAAATATTTCTATAACTAGGGGGGGAAACAAAAATATGTATGTTTTTTAAAATCTGTCATTAGAGAAAACTATACATGCCACTGGTTTTTTTTAAGATTTTATTTATTTATTCATGATAGACATAGAGAGAGAGAGACAGAGAGAGGCAGAGACACAGGAGGAGGGAGAAGCAGGCTCCATGCCGGGAGTCCAACATGGGACTCGATTCCAGGACTCCAGGATTGCGCCCTGGGCCAAAGGCAGGCGTTAAACCGCTGAGCCACCCAGGGATCCCCAGCCACCCAGGGATCCCCCATGCCACTGGTTTATCCTTCTTTCTCTCCCCATCATGATATCTCTATTACCTTACTCAATCTCCCTGGTGATTTTTTTTTAACCCACCTTACCATATTATACAGTCCTGAAGCATGGGGACTGTTATATCTATGTTCAATGCAGTTGCTAGCTCATTGTGAACATTTAACAAAATAATTGTACCTGGCAAGTACTCCCTTCAATAATTCTGTTGTAAAATAATAATAATAATAATAATAATAATAATAATAATAATAATTCTGTTGTGATATTAGGGCCAAAGTGGCAAAGTGAAACACATCGAGGACATCCAAGAAATCTCAGACCCTCCACCTCCCTCACCTCTCCTACTGAACTTCACCCTTCCCAGCAAGGTGTTTTATCTCAACCCAAAACTTGATTTTGTTTGTGTATATTCAGCCCCATGGGTAGGGTGGACATGAGGTGACAATAGAGGCCAAGTGTCCTCTACTCTTTTCATTTTATTTATTTTTATTTATATGAAAATCTGAAGCTATACAATCCTGTTTTTTATCAGCAATAACCCCAGCTGTGTCCATAGGTTGCAGTGACAGGCATCCATGTCCAGTAGACCTTGGGCATCTCTCGTAACAAAAGAACCCTCTAATCTCTCACAAATGTGCTGTCCAATAGGGTATCCATTAGATATATTCAGTATTTAAATTTAAACTAAGTAAAATTAGGGGCACTTGGGTGGCTCAGTCGGTTAAATATCTACCTTCAGCTCAGGTCGTGATCCCAGGGTATTGGGATCAAGCCCCACCCCGTTGGGAGGGAGCCTGCTTCTCCCTCTCCCTATGCCTGCCGCTCTGCCTACGTGTTCACTCTCTCTCTCTCTCTGTCAAATAAATAAATAAATAAAATCTTAAAAAACAAATTAAATAAAATTAAATGAAAATGAGAAAAAAATTAAATAAAAAAATTCAATGCTTCAGTCACACTAGCCAAGGGCTCCAAAGCCCCACCTGGTTAGAGGGTTCCATTTGAGAAAGCTTAGACACAAAACGTTTTCAGCACCCCAGAAAAATCTATGGAACAGCACTGATCTAGAAAATCCCTTATGCTTTCCCACCTAATGGAATTTAAAACAAAGAAACCCTAGAGAAGCCCCAGGCAGTTAAGCACCCAACTCTTGGTTTAGGCTCGGGTCATGATCTTGGGGGTCTGGGATCAAGCCCAGCTTTGGGTTCAGTGCTCAATGGGGAGTCCTCTTCTCTCTCTTTTTATTTGCCCCTCTCCCTGCTCTCTCTCTCTCTCAAAATAAAATCTTTAAAAAAACAAAACTAGTTTTCTTTTTTAAAAAATAGTCTCCATGCGCAACATGGAGCTTGAACTTACAACCTCATGATCAAAAGTTACGTGCTCTATCTACCAACTGAGCCAAATAGCCACCCTGAAACTAGTTCTTAGGATAGCTATGTTAGCCATGAGCAGAGATTATAAATATTCCTCTTCCTGGAAAGATAACAGGGACATTCCTTTGCATGTAACTTTCTGTATTCAGTTGGCTTTGGAGGCTTAGGGGTCTTTATCAGAATTTGTTTTAGGAAGGAAGACAAGAACTTGAAAAAAAAAATCTTTTAAGTCAGAGAGGTTTCTTTGCCAAGATTCTTTGCTATTTCCAATTTTAATCCAGTCTGTTTGGAGATCCCAAAAGTTGATTTGGTGGATTTTCTTTCTAGGTCACCAAGGGTCACAGTATTTTCTCAGGCCCTTTGACTACTAGTTACTTCATCAGAGAATCAACAAACTTCTTATTTATTAGATACTGTTTTTAACTTATCACATCCACAAAGATAAAAAATTTAGTAGGATGCTTTGTCCCTTATATGTTGATGATGAAGGTATAAACTGTTACAACCTCTATGGAGAGCAATCTGGTACCCTCTATCAAAATTACAAATGCACATGCTCTTTGACCCCACAATTCCCCTTCATGAATTTATGCTACAGATATACTCATATGTGCCAGGTTATTCATTGCACATAATTAGAAGCTTGAGAATAGCCTAAATGTCCATTAATAGGGGTCTCTGCTTAAATAATTCATATCATCCATATAAAGAGTACTATGAACATGTATACCATACAAAAGGATGGAAAAGCTCTTTAAAAAATCTTTCTTTCTTTCTTTCTTTCTTTCTTTCTTTCTTTCTTTCTTTCTTTCAGAGAGAGAGAGAACACTAGCTGGGAGAGAGGGACAGAGGAAGAGGAAAGGGGGAGAAGCAGATTCCCCCCTTCCCCAGCAGGGAACCCAACTCAGGACTCCATCCCAGGACCCTGAGATCATGACCTGTGAAGACACCCAACCAACACAGCCACTCAGGCGCCCCTAGCAAAGTTTTTTTTTTTTTTTTAAATAACTAAAGAGAACTAGCAAAAGTAAAATATATTTACTTCGTGTATGCATGAATTCCAGTGGAAGAGTTTGTTGTCCTCAAACAGCCTATGAGGCATGTGAAACACCCACCAGAGATCTGCGTGTGGCAAACACTGTAAGTTGCCTGCTCAACAGAACCAAGCTATAACGGGACACCAGGTGGTCATAGCTTCAGGGGAGGCTGGCCTCAGGGGCTGAATTCTGATTGGTCGAACTCTAAACCAATCATGGCAAGTGTATGATTGATTGATAGGCAAGCATGTGTGAAGCCATTCTAGGCTTTGAGACGTGAGGGAGAGTGTGCTGGGTGCTTTTGAGAAAAACTTGTTTGCCTCTGGAAAGAGGTAAATGGAGAAAACCAGTACTTTTCTAACTCTAGTCATTGCTTTCTGCAGTGTGAAGCATGGAGCTGCAGCAACCATCTTGAGACCATGAGGGGAGTTGGCTGAGGAGAACAATCCAGTACACTGAGGAGATGGCAAGCACTTGAGTCCTTAGTGACCCAGTTTTGCTGGTAAATTAACTGGAATCGTCTGAGCTCCAGAATTCTTGCTATATGAGAAGGTACCTTTTGTTGCTGTAAGCCATTTTGAGTTGGGCTCTCAGTGACTTGCATTAGGAGCCTTCTTGAGAGAGAGACCACGCTCTCACACTGCAGTACACACCTGGGGCAACAGGTCAAACCCAAACAAGAGGAGCAGGGACAAAATTCACAACCAGTTGGCAGCTCCCCTGGAGCTTCTAGGAAAACTGGTTGGCCTTTGTCCAGCTTCCAGAGGGCAAGGGTCCAGGGACAATGGGATGTGTTCTGGCACTTAGCAACTGGGGAAGAGTATCTGTTTTACACCAAGAGTTCAGCTTTTGACGTCATTCATTTAGTTACTTATTACAAGTCTGTAGACATTGAGTAAGATGTAAGGCTAAATAGTGGTGTAGAACAGAGTACATCTTCTGGGTACCCTCCCTTCCACTCTCACCAATCCCTTTTTTTGGCGCCATCCCCACCCCTCTCTACAGATACTGGTCTCTCTTGCTGCATCTTTGGCAGGAGGTAGAATTATGTAACATCTGAGAGTTTCTGTATGGGCTGGATCAGACCCAGTGTGGGCCTTGAGAACTAATAAATCAGACTGAACTCTCATACAGCACCCTTCTGCTTTGAGGTGAACTTTATTCCCTGGCCTACTCAGAACCTAAAGATAGGCTAGAATGAGCCTATTCTACAGAAATCCACTGATTCATTCAAAAGCCATCTATTATAAAGGCACCGGAGGAGCTCACCATGCTCTGTTTAAACCTCTCTGATTTTTAAAAAGTTTTTATTTAAATTCCAGTGAGTTAATATACAGTGTAATATTAGTTTCAAGTGTACAATATAGTGCTTCAATAATTCTATACATGACTCATTACAACAAGTGCCTACCTCCTATTTCCCCCAGCCTCCCACTTCCCCTCTGGTCACCATCAGTTTGTTCTCTATAGTTAAGAGCGAACAAACTGGGGACACCTGGGTGGCTCAGCGGTTGAGCGGTTGAGCGTCTGCCTTCAGCTCAGGGCATGATCATGGAGTCCCGGGATCGAGTCTCACATCAGGCTCCCTGCATGAAGTCTGCTTCTTCCTCTGCCTGTGTCTCTGTCCCTCTCTATGTATCTCTTATGAATAAAAAAAAAAAAAAAAAAAAAAAAACAGATTAGAAACTGATGGCTTGTCTCTCTCTCTTTTTTCCCTTTCCTCATTTTAAAGCTTTATTTTTAAAAAATATTTTATTTATTTATTAGAGAGAGAGATAGAGCACAAGCAAGGGAGGAAAGGGAGAAGCAGATTCCTCACTGAGCAGGGAGCCTGATGTGCGGCTCTATCCCAGGATCTTGAGATCATGACCTCACCCAAAGGCAGACACTTAACCAAGTGAGCCACCCAGGCACCCCTATTTCCTTGTTTTAAACATCTCTGATTTTTCACATGCCGTTTACTCTCCTTCATCTGACAAGCTCGTAGTCAGTCTTCAAGGCCCGCTGAAATATCGTCTCCTCCATAAAGCCACTATAATTTCCCAATCTCACTTAACACCATTGCCCTTTCTTGATAAAAAAAGATTGCCTCTTTCTCTACATTCCCAACATGCTTTGGACACATCTCTGTTCACTTGGTATTGAAAGTCATTTGCTTGTGTGTCTATTTCTCCCTCCATGACTTATTCATTAGTCTTTGAATCTCTATATATGACATATAAGAAGTCCTCATTTAATGTTTATTGAAATGAAATGAGAAAAAATGAATAATGAAACTCGTTGTGGGGTCATGATGTTCACTGCACCATGGAATGTCCTCTAGCTTCTACTCTGCTGTTGCCTACAGATTTACTTTTCCCAGGGGTATGGACTTGAAGTTGTAAAATAGTCTGTTTCCTTCTATCTAAAGAAAGCACAGAGACAAGCCAATGAGATAAATTTACCAAGCTTGAAGTGATTTTTAAAAAGTTGCTAGTTGGATCTCCTGGATTCCAGGGGTCTCTAGGGCCTCCATAATGTTGTGTCAGCACTTTTACCTCCTGATAAACCCATCTATTGTGTTGTTTGGATTCAAACACATTGCTACTCTAATATGAGTATACATGTGACCAAGTAAACGGTAATTTCAAAAAGAGTAAAATAAGCCCCCACTAGAATATATAAAGAACTCTTACAATCAACAATAAAAATAACAACTACCCAACTAAAAATGTGCAAAGGACCTAAATAGACATTTCTCCAAAGGAGATAAACAAATGGCCAATAGCACATGAAAAGATCCTCAATATCATTAGTCATCAGCAAAACCACAATGAGATATAGCTTCATATTCAGTAGGATGGCTAGAATGGAAAAGACTGACAATAGCAGATGTTGGTGAGGATGTGTAGGGACTGGAACCCTTATATACTGCCAGTGGGAATGTAAAACAGTGTAGCCACTTGGGAAACAGTCTGGCATTCCTCCAAAGCTTAAACATAGAGTTACCACATGAACCAGCAATTCCATTCTTAGATATGTACCCACTAGAAAGGAAAACATATGTCTACACAAAAATTTGTACATGAATAGTCACAGCATCATTACTCATAACAGCCAAAAAGTAGAAACAGCCCAAATGTCCATTAACTGGATAAATGGATAAACAAAATGTAATATATCCATATAATGGGATATTATTTGGCAATAAAAAGGAATGAAGGGATCCCTGGGTGGCGCAGTGGTTTGGCGCCTGCCTTTGGCCCAGGGCGCGATCCTGGAGACCCAGTATCGAGTCCCACGTCGGGCTCCCGGTGCATGGAGCCTGCTTCTCCCTCTGCCTGTGTCTCTGCCTCTCTCTCTCTCTCTCTATGTCTATCATGAATGAATAAATAAAATCTTAAAAAAAAAAAGAAAAAAAAAGGAATGAAGTACTGATTCATGCTACACCATGGATGAACCTTGAAAACTATGCTTAGGTGAAAGCAGCTCATCACATGAAATCACATATTATAGGATTCCATTTATATGAAATGTCCAGAATAGGCAAATCCATAGAGACTGGAAATACATTGGTAGTTGCCTAGGACTGAAGAGATGGGGGAGGGAACAGGAGAGGGACTGCTAATGGACTTGGGTTTCTTTTCTGAATGATGAAATTGTTCCAAAATTGATCAAAATCATGGTTGCACAACTCTTAAATATAGTAAAAAACATTGAACTCTACATTTCAAATGGGGAGATGGGCATATTTGCATGGTATCTGTATTCTTTATCCATAAAGCTGTTTTATATATCAAAGAAATAAAATAAAACCAAAACAAGACAAAAAATATCTCCAAACAGAGCCAGCATCCAGCTTTCTTCCTGTTTCCAGGGCAGGGGTTTCTCTCCTATTTGCCTTTAATTCATTTATCTTTCTACTGACTAGGATCCACCCTGCCAGCAAACTCCTGTTTGCTCTGCATTAATATCCCGAGGATGCACCAGGCCCAGTGCGGTCCATGGTGCTTGCCAACTAGGTCAGTGTTAGGAAAGGCAAACAGCCCAGGCTGGCCCTGTGGCTATTTCAAAATATGACAACATGAGGGTGTGAGAAGCAGTAGAGAGGCCCCTCCACATGATCCAGAGGATAGGACACAGGAGCCTTTCTTCCGATAGAAACCTCCCTTTTTTTTTTTTTTTTAAGATTTTATTTATTCATAGAGACAGAGGGAGAGAGGGGCAGAGACACAGGCAGAGGGAGAAGCAGGCTCCATACAGGAAGCCTGATGTGGGACTCGATCCCGGGTCTCCAGGATCACACCTGGCTGCAGGCGGCGCTAAACCTCTGTGTCACCAGGGCTGCCCAGAAACCTCCCATTGATGACCTAGAAGGTAAAGCTGGATACCAGCACATAGGGCTGGAAATAGGAAAGCACTTCCTGATGGCAGGGGCCAGCTCTGGGGAGTCATTACAGTGGGAAGGAAGGGCACAAACACTGACCAGCACTACCCCATGAAGAACGCTAATTGCTTTACACACTGATCACATTATCTTCCCAATGACCCTGTGAAGTATGAGGGAGGGACTCCCATCATTCTTGCTTTGCAAATGATGAAACCCCAGTTCAAAGAGATTAAGTAACTTCCCTCAAGTTGCATGGTTAGAAGTGCCTGAGCCAGATTCTAGTCTGGCTCAGAAAAAAAAAAAAAAAAAAAAAAGATTCACAGATAGATATTCCACAATAGTGGACTGGTTAAATTAATTATGCTTCATTCATACATTGGGACAGTAAGCAAATGCTAAAAAGAATTAGGCATGCATTAAATACTGATATGGAATGATCTCCAAGATGTACTGTTGAGTGAAAAATACAAGGTGCTGAAGAGTGGCTATACTACGCTACCACTTGTCAGAAAGAAGGAGGCCAAGAATACAGAGATTTGTAATTGCCTATGTCTGAATAAAATGTCTCTGAAAAGGACACCTAAGAGACTAGTGGCATTGTTTGCTTCTGAGGTATTATGGTTGTCAGGCTCTAAGACCTCGAGAGTCTAGCCTCCTGGTAGTCACACCCTGTGCGGGCTACGTTGCACTGACTTGTCAGGTACACCAGTAGGACATCACAGACGCGACGGTGTGCGACTGCCAAAGCCAGGGCAGTGAGGCATTATGGATTGTTTCTTTTGGATGATTTATTGACGTGTCATGAGGATGCTCAAGAAGCCCTATAGAGAGGTCTGGGTGGCAAGAAACAGGCCTCCCGCCAACAGCTCTGTGAGGGAGCCGTCTTGGAAGTGGACCGTCCAGTCCCACTCAGGCTTTCAGATGACTGTCACCCCAGGTAACATTTCACTGTGGCTTCATGACAGATCCAGAGACAGGACCATCCAGTTAGGGTATGCTCAAATTCCTGACCCTCTGAAAGTATGGAAGCTAATAAACATTTATTGTTTTCCTACGCTGCTAAATTTTGGGTTAATTAGTTATACAGCTATTGATAACTAATATAGATTTTGTGGGGGGTACTGCTGTCACAAATATCTAAAAATATGGGAGTGGCCTTGAGACAGGGGAGTGGCTGAAAAGCTGGAAAGACTGAGTGTTCATGAAAGCCTAAGATGGCTTGAACAGAGTATTTGTATAAGCCTGATGGCATTTGGAGGCACTCTGGACTTACAGGAAATGTTACTAGAAACTGAGGGAAAGAGGATCCAGTTAGCGGAACTGGAGAGCTAGGGGATGGGGGTGCAAAGGAGACTTTTTACTTTGAACCTTTTGAATGTTTAATGTGGTACCCACGTGAAAGAATAAGTTGACAATATTTAAATAATAACTTTTAAATGAGGTCTAGAGGGTGATACCCATAATTCAAGATGACTTCTAGGGCTTTTGGGCACAGCTGGGTCCCCTTCCTACCACTATCACGCACAGGTTATTCCTGCTCTGAATGGTCCCCATTTTTAGAAGGGCTAAAAAGCTCCATATGTCCCCATCTCCCAGATCGATGACCAGGGCTCCCCCTGCACTTCAGGGGACCGAGGAAGCTTTGGGATATTTGGATTGGACGGACACTTAACCGACTGAGCCGCCCAGGGCCCTTCTGCAAGCACTTTAGTTGACACTTCCTGTGCCCTGCAAGATCAGTTATCATTGCTCTGCCTTCCCAAAACACCTTGAAATCTCTCATTTGACTGTCTTCTCCCCTGTTCTCTTTGTCCTAAATTTTGTTTATTTTTGCGATAACATTTTAGTTGTGTCTCTGTAAGAAGAGGTAAAAATCTCTTGTAATCAATTTGGTCTGTTTAACTAGAAGGAGCTCCTATTTTCTTAAGATGGCACAGCCTCAACAAAACACACCTATGGGCAAGAATCAGGTCATATATCCCCAGTTGAAACCGAGATGCTGTCATTGTGGGCTCCAATAAGTGGGTCGAAGCTAGCTGCCAACCAGCGAAAGAGCATGCCTGGAGTGGGGAGGCAGGTCCCAGGGACTTGGGGAAACCGTGAGGAGGCCAATAACACCCTAAAAGGATCAACAATTGAGCATTAAATTCAAATAAGTTTGGGGATCCCTGGGTGGCTCGGCGGTTTGGCGCCTGCCTTTGGCCCAGGGCGCGATCCTGGAGTCCCAGGATCGAGTCCTGCGTCAGGCTCCCTGCATGGAGCCTGCTTCTCCCTCTGCCTGTGTCTCTGCCTCTCTCTCTCTCTGTGTCTATCATAAATAAACAAATAAATCTTTAAAAAAATTTCAAATAAGTTTATTTGGCAACTGTAATCTTGTTAGAATGATCTGATAGTGACCTGGACTGATTTTGTTATGTTTCGTTTTGTTTTGTTAGATTCCTGTCTAACTAGACAACCATTTGATCGGGCATGTAAATGTCCTTTATTTTATCATTAAGAATATTTCTTGGGAAAAAAAAAGAAAGAATATTTCTTGGGGCACTTGGCTGGCTCCATCGAAGGATGTGTGACTTTTTATCTCCGGGTCATTTGTTCAAGCCTTATGTTGGGTATAGAGATTATTAAAACAAACAAAACAAAACAAAAGAATATTTCTTTTTTAAACATTTCCTTTCCTACAGCTCTTTCTTTCTTTCTTTCTTTCTTTCTTTCTTTCTTTCTGATTTTATTTATTTATTCATGAGAGACACAGAGAGAGAGGCAGAGACACAGGCAGAGGGAGAAGCAGGCTCCATGCAGGAACCCAACACGGGACTCGATCCCAGGACTCCAGGATCATGCCCTGAACCGAAGGCAGACGCTCAACCACTAAGCCACCCAGGCATTCCAAAAGAATATTTCTTAATTGAGAAAATATGTAATATAATTTCCTGTTAAGCACAAATAGGTGAGGATACCAAAAATAGTATAGCATTCACAAGGCATACATTTAGATGTTAGCTGAACTTACTCCAGTCTCCAGGAAAGGCACAAAAAGAATTTTCAAATAAATGAATAATGTGGGGACCCACAGAGGGGACACCGAGTGCTTAAAAGCATGTAAAAGTAACCTTTCATGTTTCTTCCATTTTCTGTAGAATTGTTCCTCCCAAAAGGTAACCATTTCTAAAAGAAAATTATAATAAAGCCAACAAAGCAATGTATATAAATTGTCAACTGAAATGTGCAAATATTTTCTGTAATTACTTTGCACAATGCTGTTCTCTCTTGGGGCTTGGGCCACCATTTTGTGGAGGGCCCCTGGGAACCCATGGTCCAGTCACACAAAGGTATCAAGTACAGGGCTCTGAATGGGTGTGAAGGAGCAGATTGAGAGGAGTGGGGAGCCAGGGCATATTTGGGGAGATTTCCCCCCAGAAGAAGGAGTAAAATCAGGAACAAGACTCAGAACTAAGAGATGCAGCTGCCTAGAGTGAGGCAGAGAAATAGGCCATGTGGTCATTTGAGGTATAATCAGTAATCCTCCCACTACTTAGGAAAGGGGACGTCTTGGACAACAGAAAAGTCCTGTGCAACCAAGGTATCATACCAGGGACTCTCAGGGTGTGAGAGAGACTTAAGCTATTTCTGTTTTTTGACAGTCCTACTATATTCAAGAATAAAGAAGGGTTAGGGCACCTGGCTGGCTCAGCTGGGAGGAGCATGGGACTCTTGATCTCAGGGTCGTGAGTTCGAGTCCCATATTGGGTATAGAGATTACTTAAGTAAATAAATATTTAAAAGAAAAAAAGTGCCAAAATAGAAAGCACTGGGCAGAAATACTTTGGGCTGCAAATACCTTAAAACCTGCCTTTTCGATAAAGAAATGAATTTGGTTTTGAGGCATAATGAGAAGTCTAGAGATAAGCAGATGCTGGTATTGGTTCAATCGCTTGGCAAGGCCACCAAAAGCCCAGACAGTTTCTATCTTTCACCTCCATCATCTTTGACAAGCTGGATTTGGGGCCCTTGTCCTGCCTTCTACCTCCAAGACCACCACCACGGCTCTGAGCATCTTGGCCACTTGTCAGTAACCTGACAAGTCAGGAAGTTACCCTGAATGGGGGTAGTACCAGCAGCTTTAGTTCCTTTACCAAGGAAGCAAAAGTTTTCCTAGAAGCTCCTAGAATTCTTCAGCTGCTACTTCATTGGCCAAAACCACATCACCTGACAGTCTTTGCTGCATAGAAGTCTGGGAAAGTGAGTATTCCCACCCTACCCTCACCCAAGACTTTATGATGGAGAAGCCAAGGAGAAGGGAGCTGGGAACTGATGTTTGCCTAGTCTACCTGCAGGGTCTGGTGCTCTGGCTTACAAAAGTTGTGGTATATTCTTGATGTCCCCATTAACCAAATTACTGGTATAATGTTATATATATATATATATATATATATATATAGAGAGAGAGAGAGAGAGAGAGAGAGAGAGAGAGAGAGAGAGAGAGAGACGCAGGCTCCATGCAGGGAGCCCGATGTGGGACTCAATCCAGGACTGCAGGATCACGTCCTGAGCCGAAGGCAGACACTTAACTGCTGAGCCACCCAGGCGTCCCTGTAATTCTATATATTGATACAGATATACCTAAAATGAGCTATAATTGTGCTGCTTGGAATGTAATTAGAAACTTATGTTTTGGGGCGCTGGGGTGGCTCAGTTGGTTAAGCGTCTGCCTTCAGCTCAGGTCATGATCCTGGGATCCTGAGATCTAGTCCCACATTGGGCTCCCTGCTCTGCGAAGAGTCTGCTTCTCCCTTTCCCTCTGCCATTCCCTCCGCTTGTCCTCTCTGTCAAATAAATAAACAAAAATCTTAAAAAGAAAGGAAAGAAAGAAAGAAGAAAGAAAGAAAGAAAGAAAGAAAGAAAGAAAGAAAGAAACTTATACTTTAAAACTTTAATTTGTGGGCAGCCTGGGTGGCTCAGCGGTTTGGCGCCGCTTCAGCCCAGAGCATGATCCTGGAGGCACAGGATCGGGTCCCACGTCGGGCTCCCTGCATGGAGCCTGCTTCTCCCTCCTCCTGTGTCTCTGCCTCTCTCTCTCTCTCTCTCTCTCTCTGTATCTCATGAATGAATGAATGAATGAATAAATAAATAAATAAATAAATAAATAAATAAATAAATACAACTTTAATTTGAAGTGCTCTGCTGCCAGTGGAGTCTAGTAATGAGAAACAAATTTTTTTAATTAATTTTTTTTTTTTTTAATGATAGTCACAGAGACAGAGAGAGGCAGAGACACAGGCAGAGGGAGAAGCAGGCTCCATGCACTGGGAGCCCGACGTGGGATTCGACCCCAGGTCTCCAGGATCGCGCCCTGGGCCAAAGGCAGGCGCCAAACTTCTGCGCACCCAGGGATCCCGAGAAACAAATTTAAAGAATTCTTTCAATACCATCAGCAAGTCTCTGACTCTGTATTCAGTTCCAAACCCATAAAACCAACAAAACCTAAAACTAAGGTCTCTTCTGTTTGAGGTATATTTGTGTATTGTCTCTCTTGCCCCCACTAAAATATGAGCTCCACAAGGGTGGGGACTGTCACTTTTGGCACTGTGGATAAATGAACAATGGGTGCTCTGAAAAGAAAGGAAAGAAAGGAAAGAAAGGTGCTTTCTTTCCCCGGGCCTCAAGGCAAGAGCTCTGCTTCCTAGGATGATTCAAAAGTGAATTCTTAAATATTTGAGAAGCTCTGTGTTAATGGTATATCAGAAATTACTGGTGGGATTGATTGGGGGTATAGTAAGGAGCGCCCCTTTTCTCCATTTGCGTTCTGAATTAGTGAGACAGAGAAGAGTAAAGCAGGTGTAGACTGCAGTGTCACCTTCACTGCTGACCAAGTCCAGGATTCAGGGTGCGGGTGAACAAGGCAACAACTTAATTTCCTGATGCCATATCCAGAATTAGATCCATCTTGCTGGTCATAAAAAGTCTGAAAGCCCCAGGCCTTGCTCCAGGGCTGAGGCTTCACAGCTGAGCTCCAAGCTGGAAAGCAGGACAGGGCAGAGTCAGGCTTAGGCTGTCGTCTCTAGCTTACCACTGGAACACTCTGCCCCCGTGCACCCACCTGCTCCAGGAGAGGCTGAGAGAGAGAGAGAGGACGAGAGAACGAGAGAGCGTGCCACATGGAACAGTCTTTTCCCAACCACCACCACCACCCGGCTGCCCCAACTTATGGAGATTGTTCTGTTTCCCCTTCTTGTTCCTTTCTCCATACTAAAGGACATTATGTCAGCCACAGTCCAGTGTCTGTCTGGCACTCGGAGATACTAGGCACTTAATATGAGTTGGCCTCCCTTCCTCCTCTTCCCCGCATAGATGATCCCTCAACCAAGGTAGAGAGAAATGAGCCTTCCCTTCCTCCCGGAACATATTTAGACTTCATTTCTCCTTGAGATTGCTCAATTTCCCTTCCTGTTTGCAATTTCCCCCAGCATGTGACTCGCATTTGGCAAATCTTCCCCTGTGGCTGTGGGACAGTGTACCACAAAGTCAAATTGCACTTACTGGATAGACTCACATACCCCCCATCTCTGCTGAGGGTTCTTCTCGCCTGAACCAGCTTTGGGATCCATCTGGTCTTCCTCAGGTCCCAATTCCAATAGGTGAAGGGCATTTCCTTTTCTTTTTTCTTGCCATCCAGCATTTGAAGCCCTTTCTTATGTTTGGAGGACTCTCAACGTTATAATTTTATTAGGAGGAGGCCCCTATCTCTCACTAGAGAAGTTGAAAATGCTAGATTTACCATTCTCCCTCCTCCCTTTGCTCCTGAGGCCAGGACATGTGCTCTAGGCTCACCCAAGCAGAGGAGTCTACACCTAACTTTGCTAGGTAGCTGGTGGTAACTGGGCAAGCAGGAACCCCAGACCATGCCTGTGTTTGGTGGTGGACAGCCCAGCAGGCACACACAGGAGGGTTCCATTTGGGGCTGTGTCCCTGGCAGCTTTGAACCTAGTTCTTGGGTCTCCTGATGGTTCTGTGAGCTGCCCATTAACTGAGACATTTTCTCTTAATTCAGTCATTCAGTTTCCATGGTTAATAGACACAGTATCCAAGTCCCTAATCTTTCTAAGCCTACTTTTTCAACAGTCCTCACTTTAAGGAAGAGAAAGGAGACATGGGGGTTCCTGACGGGCTCCATCAGTGGAGAGTGTGACTCTTGATGTTAGGGTTGTAGTTTCAAGGCCCATGTTGGGTATAGAGATTATTTAAAAATAAAATCTTTAGGGCACCTGGGTGGCTCAGTGGTTGAGCGTCTTCCTTTGGCTCAGGTCGGGATCCCAGGATCTTGGGATCAAGTCCCACATCAGGCTCCCCACAGGGAGCCTGCTTCTCCCTCTGCCTGTGTCTCTGCCTCTCTCTCTCTCTGTCTCTCTCACTCTGTCTCATGAATAAATAAAATCTTTAAAAACGAGAGAGAGAGAGAGAGAGATGCACAGAATGCAACTCGGGAAAAATATGATTTTGCTCACATTGTCCTTTTGCTGCTCCCCCACAGGCTTTGTGTTGGGAAGGGCAATGTTGTGGAAAGTACACAGAGTAAGAACCATGTGCTTTATTTATTTATTTTAAGACTTTATTTGTGGGATCCCTGGGTGGTTCAGCGGTTTAGCGCATGCCTTTAGCCCAGGGCGAGATCCTGGAGTCCCGGGATCGAGTCCCGCGTCGGGCTCCCTGCATGGAGCCTGCTTCTCCCTCTGCCTGTGTCTCTGCCTCTCTCTCTCTCTCTCTCTCTCTCTCTCTGTGTGTGTGTGTCTCTCATGAATAAATAAATAAAATCTTAAAAAAAAAGACTTTATTTGTGTATTTATTTGACAGAAAGAGAGCTAGAGGGAGCACAAACAGGGAGAGCAGCAGAGAGAAGGAGAAGCAGGCTCCCCAATGCAGGACTCTATCCCAGGACCCCAAGACTGTGACCTGAGCCAAAGGCAGACACTCAACCACTGAGCCACCCAGGTGCCCAAAACCATGTGCTTTAGATTTCATTTTGTCAAAGCTATCCCAGTGACCTGAGGTGAGTCACCTCACCTCTCTAGTTTGTTTGTTTGTTTGTTTGTTTGTTTGTTTGTTTGTTTTTTAATGTGCACAGGTGGGGGGCTTTAATTCCTTTTGCCTTTCCCTCTAAGTGCCAAGATGGCAATTCCAGCCATTGCAGCCATGTAGGAAGAAGAAAGGTGGCAGCCTCAGGGTGGAGAAAGCTAACTAAGGCTTTCCAGAAATCCATAGTGGGCTGGTGCTTATTCAACATTGGCCAAAGGTATACCCCATCACCCCCAGCCGCAAGAGAGATGAGAAGGCATGTTTTCAACAGAGTAGAGAACCAAGCCAAGACAAGGTTGGAAGGGTACTAGGTCCAACCTACAGTGTCTACACAGGTTCCGAGTAGGAAATACACGGAACTCTGTTGGGGCAGAAGAGGACACGCCTACCTCCATCAGGGGCGGGAAAGGGCTTCCCAGGCTGAAGGCCCAGCCTTAGCAGCATTTCAGGCAGAGTCAACCACAGGAAGCACAGGGAGCAAACTCATGGGCTGGAAAGGGCCTGATGCTCGCAAGTTTGGTTTTCTTGTGTGCATGTGTGTTGTCAGCAGTTTATTTATGCATCCTATGAGTTTGGTTTTCATCAGCTATTGATGAATCATCTGGGGAGCTTTGGAAATAGATGTCAGGGTGGCCCCAGATCTACCTAACTGAAACCTTGATGGGATGCTGCAAGGTTGGGACAGTCAGCTCCTGTCTCCACCGGAGGGGTCCATGGGGTAGAGGTGCTGGCCAAAGCTGCCCACAGGGGACCCACGCTGACCACAGAAGCAGAAGGGAAGTCCAGCAAGTGGGAAGCTGCTTGCTGAGGGATGGTCACAGGGCACTGCTAACCTGTCAGCTTCCTGGGGTGAGGAATGAAGGAGGACCAGTTTTGGGCAGTAAAACCCAAACCTGGGGAAATAGCCACAGAGTTCTCTAGATTCTTTCTGGGTGTGACAGAGGCTGCACCTCCTCCATTTCTGGCTTTTCTTGGAGCCAGCCCAGCAGGGCCCCTGTCCTTCCCAGGGGGCCAGAGGGAAGTGGAGGAAAGATGAGGTCACACTGGAGTCTGAGCTCCCAGCAGTGCTCTCCCACCCCTCAGAGCTTCCCCTATTCCCCTGCTGCTCAGCCAGTCCCTCTGCAAACCCCAGCTTCCTGCTCTCTGCCAGAGGCTGCGCTAGCCTCTTGCCCCTCCGCCCCACAGAAAAGAATCTTCCAGATTGGAGTAGGTAGAGCCAGGTGAAGACGTGATGACCCTGGAGGGGGCTGTGACTGCCCTGGGGCCCCACAAGCTGGGGCACTGGACCGGGAATAGGATGGCCGCAGGAAGGGCGCGTAGGCAACCACAGGTTTGAGCCACATTCTGAAAAGCTCAAGCTGATAGATCAAAAGGAAGTTTATTCCTGCTCAGATGAACTAGTCAGAGGGAAGAGGTCATGGTGGGATTTCAGGGATGAAACTGGGAGTGTAGGACGCCTGGGTGGCTCAGCGGTTGAGCGTCTGCCTTCAGCTCAGGTAGTGATCCCAGGGTCCCAGGATCGAGTCCCACATCAGGCTTCCTGTGTGGAGCCTGCTTCTCCCTCTGTCTGTGTCTCTGCCTCTCTCTCTCTCTGTCTCTCGTGAATAAATAAATAAAATATATAAAAAAAAAAAAGAAAGAAACTGGGAGTGTTTATAGATGGCCCCCCACCTCCACCCCAGATTCTTACACCAGCCAGCAACTGTCCTGCTCTCACTCCCATCCCTACTTAGACTAGCCTTTAGAACCTGTGATCCAGACAGTGGGCAGGATGGTCCAAAGGGGAGTTCTTAGGGGTGGAGGAGGTTCAGGGGAGGAGTAAGCCAATCTTCTGATAAAGAGTGGAATGGAGAAGAGGGAGGCAGGGCGGGTGGTATCATTCTTGGCTATCAAACCGTGCTTCTAGAACTGGGCGCTGCTGGAAGTTACATCAGTGGTGAAACAATGAGGGCTTTCCCTCAAATCTTGACATCTAGACCACTGCTGCTCTGCCCGTCAGTCATACTAGTCCCAATAGCCATTCATTCATTCGCTCACTCATTGATAGAGAAGATACAGCCATGGAGAAAGCAAGCACCTCTGACTTCAGGGAGGACTCTGTCCTCGTGGAGGAGACAGGCAAAGAACAATCAAACCAGTCAGGGTTAGAGAGGAACCAGGAGGATGAAGAAGAGGTAAACTGTCTCATTTTGGGGGGAAGGCCTTAATGATAAGGTGACAGGTAGGCAGAGAATTGATGGAAGGGCAGCACCTGCAAAGGTCCTGAAGCAGGACTGCCAGACGGCCTGCAAGGCCGCCAGTGCTGTGAACGGGGTGAGCAAAGCGGGGAATTCTTCGTAAGAAAAGAGACCGAGAAGAAATGTAAGTGTATCAGCTTTGCAGTCATGCACCCCTGGGACCAACTGTTAACCAGCTGTCAACATTTGGGCAAATCGCTTAATCTTCCTACTGCTCATTCTCCTGGTCTATAAAAGTGGGAGAAACAGTGTTATTGTACTTACGGTGCCCTACAAACTTTCTTTCTTTCTTTTTTTTAACATTTTATTTATTCATGAGAGACACACACAGAGACAGGCAGAGACACAGGCAGAGGGAGAAGCAGGCTCCATGCAGGGAGCCCGACGCGGGACTCGATCCCTGGACCCGGGATCACGATCTGAGCCAAAGGCAGATGTTCAACCGCTGAACCCCCCAGGTGCCCCTCTACAGACTTTCTTAAATAAGTGGTGACTATTACTGAGGTTATTATAAGTGCCTGAATACATGTTCAATATTTAGTATCACCGCTTTCCCAGAGAGGTTTTCCAACAACACATGCTAGATTTTGTTCTTTTTTTCCTTTTTTTTTTTTTTAATTGTGGAAAAATATACGAAATGTACAATTTACCATCTTAACTGTGTTGAAGTGTGCAGGTCACTGGTGCTAAGTACCTTGGCTCACTAGTGTGCAACCATCCATACCTTTTATCCCCTCAACTTCTTTCATTTTGTAAAACTGAAACTCTGTGTCCATCACCCACTAACCCCACATCCCCCTCCCCGGGCCCCTAGCCAACCACCATTCTTTCTGTCTCTATGAATAAAGGGAAGCCCGTGATATTTGTCTTTTTATGACAGGCTTCTTTCACTTAGCATGCTGTCCTCGAGGTTCATGCACATTGTGGCATTTGACCGAATATCCCTCCTTTTTAAGACTGAATACAATGCCAGTGTATGTACACAGAAGGTTGTGTTTATCCATTTAACCAAAGATGGGCAGTGGGATTGCCTCTGCCTTTTGGCTCTTTGAATAACTGCTATGAACACGGGTGAACAAGTATCTCTTCAAGTTTCTGCTTTCAACTCTTTTGGGTTCATACTGCCAAGTGGAATTGCTGGGTCACAGGGCACTTCTATTTTTAATTTTTTTGAGGAACCTTCGTATACTTTTCCATAGCAGCTGCACCATTTTACATTCCCACCAACCGTGCTCCAATTTCTCCACATTCTTGCCAACTCTTGTTATTTCACCTTTCTTTCTTTGTTTCTTTCTTCTTTCTTTCTTTCTTTCTTTCTTTCTTTCTTTCTTTCTTTCTTTCTTTTCTTTCTTTCTTTCTTTCTTTCTTTCTTTCTTTTTCTTTCTTTCTTTGTTTCTTTCTGCTGAAGATTTCTTTCAAAAAGATTTTACTCATTTACTAATGAGAGACAGAGAGAGAGAGAGAGAGAGGCAGAGACACAGGCAGAGGGAGAAGCAGGCTCCACGCAGGGAACCCCATCTGGGACTCGATCCCAGGTCTCCAGGATCACGCCGGGGCTCAAGGCGGCACTAAACCAGTGAGCCACCGGGGGTGCCCTCTTTATTTCTTCTTTCTTTTTTGGTAGTAGCTCTCCTACTGTGTGTGAAGTGTTTTTTCTTTTTTCTTTTTTGGTTGTATAGAAACATCTTAAAATATATTGGCAATAACCTGCCTTCTGTGCTATTTGGAGTATGTGGGCAACAGTTACCAGAAATCACAAGTTATACTCACTGCCTCCCCCATCCCTCAAGATGGGGGCTGGCCATCTTTACTCCAGTACTCCATACAGGAGGGCAGAAGAGCAAAGAGCTTGGCTGGGTGTAGGCAAGACCATCACCAGAATCAGAATTGGGATCTAGTCATTTTCAGACGGAAGCAGAAAGTTTCTCTTTGAATCAACACTTCCTTCCACTTTCTTTTTATTTGAGTAAACAGAAACCCTAAGAATTTAAACCCTTTCCAGGGAGTTCTGAGCTATGGTCAGAGGGAAGGAATAAAGCAACATAAGGAAATGGCCATCTTGCTTGCAATTTTTAGTTTTGCACATGGGTCATTGCGAGGTCCCTCAGCAACTGGCCTGGGTCCTCGGAATGGCCTCTGGAATGTGGGCAGAATGTAGCAGGTCCTGGTCTGCCCAGCCCTGCTCAACCCCTGTCCTGCCAGCAGTACATGCCATATCCAATCTGGAGTGTCCTGTTCATCCATGCCTTCTCACAGTCCCCCTTCTGGCTTTTGAGGAGCCCCATACCCTGGTCTGCCCCTGCTTGCTGCACTGCTTATACCCCTTAGCATAGAAGCAGAGCATGACACAGTTTCTTTATCCTGCAGGACATACAGGGGCCTCCCTGCTCTTACTGGTCCCCATGCTTTGGGCTCTTCTCATGACACAGCCTATCCTCCCTGGCTGGGCCATGGGTCTGTGATAGGGACGCATGGGGTATAGGCCTTGCCTGGAAGAGTTAGTCATAGCAGAGGAAAAAACAGTAATGACAATCAGCTAATAGAGTGCTGTATAAAAGAAAAACTAAGTGCTCTATTGGATAAAAAAATAAAGGCCCAGAGGCCCTGGGTGGAGTGCTGGGAGGAACAGTTTACCTCAGCCTTGGCTTTGCCGGGGAGGTTTGGAAGGAGGAAAAGGCCACTGACATCCTGCTCCACAGGAAGGCAAGGTCTCCAATTGCTGCTGCTGAGCTGGCCAGGGGTGTCATGGGCATTGGACATCTAGCCACCTCGGCCACACCTGCGAACTGCCTGAGACAGGGATGGTGGCACCAAGCAGCAGGGTAGGCGGCCAGGTTGGGGCCTCTCCGCTGTGAAGAATGAGGCACGTAAGAGGGACATCAAATCTAGTCAGAGAGAGTCAGGATGAAGGTGTGGTACTTTTCTACTGCATTTGTTTTTTCTAAAAGCACTGACTCCTCCCAAATAACACAGGACAACAATTGCTCCTATCGATCATTTGTGATGGGGCATTTGTTTGTATGCTTGGCTACATTTTTCTTGTGTATTATCTCGTTTCATCCTCATAACAACCTTATGAGTCTTTATCATTATCTTCATTTTGTAGGTAAAGAAATTGAAGAGGCACCTGGGTGGCTCAGTGGTTGAGCGTCTGCCTTTGGCTCAGGGCGTGATCCCAGGATCCCCGGTCCCCGCATAGGACTCCCAGCATGGAGCCTGCTTCTCCTCTCTCTTCCTATGTCTCTGCCTCTCTGTGTGTCTCTCGTGAATAAATAAATAAAATCTTTTTAAAAATGCTTATCATATTAAAATATGAGCAGCCTCTATCTCTGTGATGTGTATTTCCCAAATAATTCTTCTGATGAAACCAGGAGAGAGAAATATTGGTTAAACCCCACTGTGACCAAAGTTTTTCAAGTTTTAGACTCTGTGGGGTCCTGGATGTGTTAACTAACCTCATTGTGATAATCATGTCACATATACATGTATCAGTTCTTTAACTTAGAGGTCTTACACATTCACAATGTTACATGTCAATTCTATCTCAATAAAGCTGGGGAAAAGAAAAAATAAAAAAAGAAGTTTGCCTAGGTAAATAATTATCAAGATAAATAGGTCATTAGGTAGGGCGTAGAAGTCTTTTGTTATAAAGAGAGTTTTTGATGACGTAAATTTTCTGTAGCAAGTTGACTGTTCACACTCTAAGTATAAAACTGTCCCTAGCTCTTCAGGCAAGTTACCTTCACTCACGAAGCATTAACCAGTTGAAAGATGCTTTACAATCTGACAAGTAAGCCCCAAGCAGGCAATGCATCTCTGCTTTAATCTTTTAGGAAAAATACCTGCTTTTATGACTGACCTACCTGTAAAAATCAGATAAGTAACATGGAGAATAGGGACTACCATGAAACTATTTTTTTTTTCTTAATTAAAAATACTTTATTACTATTTGAGCTTTTGGGGAGTCAATCTTTTTTTTAATATTTTATTTATTTATTCATGAGAGACACAGAAAGAGACACAGGCAGAGGGAGAAGCAGGCTCCAAGCAGGGAGCCCAATGTGGGACTCAATCCCGGGACCCCAGGATCATGCCCTGAGCTGAAGGCGACGCTCTAACCGCGGAGCCATCCAGGCGTACCACCTTCGGGGAGGGAAAACTAAAGCACTTAGCCCTAGGCCTGGTAGACTGTTTACACTCATCGCCCACCATCTTTATCATAAAAATTCCAGCATCTTGGGGTGTCTGGGGGGGGCTCAGCTGGTTAAGTATCTACCTTCAGCTCAGGTCCCAATCTCAGGGTCCTGGGATCAAGCCCCACATCAGGTTCCCTGCTCTCTGTCTCAAATAAATAAAATCTTAAAAAAAAAATCCCAATATCTTACAGTCATTGAAATCAATTCTTTTTTTTTTTTTTTTAATCTTATTTATTTATTCATGAGAGACACAGAGAGAGAGAGGCAGAGACGCAGGCAGAGGGAGAAGCAGGCTCCATGCAGGGAGCCCGATGTGGGACTTGATCCCGGGTCTCCAGGAACACGCTCTGGGCTGAAGGCGGCGCTAAACCGCTGAGCCCCCTGGGCTGCCCGAAACTATTTTTTAAAAAAAGAAAAAAAAGAAGAAAAGAAAAGAAAGAAAAGAAAGAAAGAAAGAAAGAAAGAAAGAAAGAAAGAAAGAAAGAAAGAAAGAAAGAAAGAAAGAAAGAAAGAAAGAAAGAAAGAAAGAGAAAGAAAGAGAAAGAAAGAGAAAAAGAAAAGAAATTTACAATGCTAACCCAGATTATTGGAGACCTCAGAGCTTTTGGTGACATCTTCTGACCTCTGCTGGACACATATGAGATTGCATGGCCCTCAGGTCCAAAGCAACCCGCAGAACTTGAATTTTAGAGTTGAAGTTTACAGTGTCTCAGCTAAAGCCCTCACTTCAGGGACGCCTAGGTGGCTCAGTGGCTGAGTGTCTGCCTTTGGCTCAGGTCGTGATCCTAGAATCCTAGGATCGAGTCCCACGTCAGGCTCCCTGCATGGAGCCTGCTTCTCCCTCTGCCTGTGTCTCTGCCTCTCTCTCTGTGTCTCTCATGAATAAATAAGTAAAATCTTGTCTCTCATAAATAAATAAATAAAATCTTAAATAAATAAATCTCTGACTTCACAAAGAAGCATCTTCAAAACAACAACAACAACAAAGAAGCATCTTCCATAAAACAGGGATGTGCACACATTGATGAATTCTACGGGGGCAAATACCCTTTGGATTATCCTTAGAGAACCATCATTATTAGAAATAGTAACAGCTGGGCAGCCCCGGTGGCTCAGCGGGTTTGGCGCCGCCTCCAGCCCAGGGCGTGATCCCGGAGACCGAGGATCGAGTCGCATGTCGGGCTCCCTGCATGGAGCCTGCTTCTCCCTCTGCCTGTGTCTCTGCCTCTCTCTCTCTGTCTCTCACGAATAAATAAATAAACAAAATTAAAAAAAAAAGTAACAGCTGACATAGACAACGTGGTCAATAATCAATAAAATAAATCAAAGATTATTTGTGCAAAGTCATAATCATCTTCATGTCTCATATCCCATAATCCAATAATTACCTTCAGTCACTGATGATACATGTAGAGTAACAGAGAAGAGATTCAGAGAATTCATTTTCACTAAAGGTCTTTCTTGGTTGCAAATTCCTCTTCCTGGTTATGATTGTTAAGACTAGTTTGCTTTAGGGTGCCTGGGTGGCTCAGTCTGTTGGGCATCTGACTCTTTTTTTTTTTTTAAGATTTTATTTATTAGCTTTGCACAGTAATGGTATTGTAGCCAATAAGATTTATCCGAGGCATGATTATTGCTAATTAAAGATTTTATTTATTTATTAATGAGAGACACAGAAAGAGAAAGAGGCAGAGACATAGGCAGAGGGAAAAGGAGGCTACCCACAAGGAGTCCAATGCAGGACTCAATTTCGGGACTTCGGATCACGAACTGAGTCCAAGGCAGATGCCCAACTGCTGAGCCATCCAGGTGACCCACGGGCATCTGCCTCTTGATTTTAGTTGAAGTTATGATTTCAGGGCTGTGGGATCAAGCTCTGCGTCGGATTCTGCACTCAAAGAGGAGTCGGCTTGAGATTCTCTCTCCTCCTCTGCCTCTGTCTCTGTATCTAAGATAAATAAATTTTTAAAACTTAAAAAAAAAGTTTTCATTCTCAGAGAAAATTTCAATGGGCAAGAGAAGACTGCCTACTGTTAACAGGATTGCTCCTTGTAATAACTACATCTGCGAGGGTCCCTGCAAAGGCCCTTGGGAGACAGGAGAGGTGTCCAGAGGTCTCTGGTATTTCTTCAGCCAGGAGTCAAAGGTCTTCCCTTTGAGGCGTTTCCGGATCAGAAAGCTGAACAACCACTGAAATATATGGTCAACTTACTCCACATTTTAAAAGATCAACATGCACGGTATTATCTAAATGTCATATTTGACAGAACATAAGCTTTGGAGCCACATAGTCAGTGGTTCTTTACTAGCTGCGTGAACTTACATAAGTTATTTAACCTCTCTGAGCCTCATTGACCCCAGCTATGAAACATAAATCATAAATGATATTTTTCCAGAGAGTCATTTGAAAATATCTGAGACTGGGGGCACCTGGGTGGCTCAGTTGGTTAAGTGTGTACCTTTGGCTCAGATCATGGTCCCTAGGTCCTAGGATCCAGCCCCGAGTCAGGCTCTCTGCTCAGTGGGAGCCTGTTTCTTCCTTTTCCTCTGCCTGTCCCTCTACCTGCTTGTGCTCTCTATCAAATAAATAAATAAAATCTTTTAAAAAGAGAGAGAGAGAAAATATCTGAGACTGTGCAAATCCTTAGCACTATACCTGGACAAGAGGAAGGATAGTGTTTAAATACATTACATGCTATTAAATACATCAGATTTTAATGGTGGAAGATATACTACTTTTGTTTTACAATAAGTACCAAAAAAAAAAAAAACCCTACTAAGTTATGTATTTATCATGAAGGAAGTCTCCATTCTATCCCTCAAAGACCCAATAAAATAATCTAAATTGGACAAGACATATACGCACAAATGCTTTTATGAGGGTAGAAAAGCATCCTCAGTCTCATATTTTTTTGCTGTTTGCGCTCTCTGGTTTTCCTTTGCCTTCTCCATACTAACAATTGCTCTGAAACAAAACAAATGAACAGAGGGGAAAAAAAAAAAAAAAAAAGAGGGCAGCCTGGGTGGCTCAGTGGTTCAGCGCCACCTTCAGCCCAGGGCGTGATTCCGGAGACCCGGGATCGGATCCCACATCGGGCTCCTTGCTTGGAGCCTGCTTCTCCCTCTGCCTGTGTCTCTGCCTCTCTCTCTCTCTGTCTTTCTCTCTCTGTATGTCTTTGATGAATAAATAAATAAAATCTTTAAAAAAACAATATTAAAAAAAAAAGAGACAAACCAGAAAACAGACTCTAAACCCTAGAGAAGGGGCGCCTGAGTGGCTCATTGGTTAAGCATCTGCCTTCAGCTCAGGTCATAATCTCAGGGTCCTGGGATCGAGTCCCATGTCGGGCTCCCTGCTCAGTGGGGAGTCTGCTTCTTCCTCTCCCTCTGCTGCTCCCCCAGCTCCTGCTCTCTGTTGTTATCTGTCTCTCTCAAATAAATAAAGAAAATCTTAAAAAAAAAAAAAAAAAAAAACTCTAGAGAAACAATCTGATGGTGACCAGAGAGGAGGTGAAAACAGGTGATGGGGATTAAGGAGCACACCTGTCACGACGAGCACTGCGTCCCATACAGAACTGCATGGGATCACTGTATCACACACCTGAAATTAATACAACACTGTACGTTAACTACACTAGAATTAAAATAATTTTTTTTTAATGTGAAGTGTTCTGAAAGCTTGGCAGTTGCATCAATTACCTGTGTGTATGTGTGTGCTTAAACATTTCACAGACATTTGCTTAGCAAATTTCTTCAAGAAGAAATGAGTCTGTCAATGAGAAACTGCCGATTTGATGGCTCCCTGAGTTAATGAAGTGGACCCAGTCTATCTTTCATTGCGATGAGAGAGGGGAAGTGCAACCCTTTCCCATTACATACCAGAGCAGAAGTTACAGGGCGAGTACTGTTGAGAAAGAGTGAAGAGCTATCCAGGCTCTTAAAATAAGAATCCTGTCTTTGGATTCTGGAGCTTTGAAACACTTTGGTCAGAGCAGTATCCATCAGTTTTAGGATTTATTTGTTCCCGTAAGGAAGATTGTTTTTGCAAAGCCTTTTGTGGCTGAAGAATATTTGCAGAACACCAGTCTAGTCTTATTCCCTAATTTTACATAAGAGGAAACTAAGGCTTATGGGAAAACAATGAGTTTTTTAAGTAAGTGAGAAGCAGAGTGAAAACCAGAACCTAGACATCTCTTAGGAGTCCGGGGTCTTGGTTGCCAGTTATGGAAGCCAATTCGGGAAAACTTGAACAAAGGCTCACCGGGGCTGTCAGAATGGTTGAGAACCTGAGTGTCAGACTTGAGAATAGCAGGAACAAAGGTTGTCTGGAGGGCCAAGGAGCTCAACGGAGTTCATAATAAGTCCAGAAATGGTTTTCTAACTGGAGAAATCGGTTCGAAATATCAATCAATTCCTCTTCCATCTGGGCTGCAACTGATAGCATCAACCTTCCCCTCATGGTTTTATGTCACTTGTTCAAGCTTCGAAGCCCAGGACAGAGCACCTGGCTGGCGGAGCTGAAGTCACACACTCATATCCTGGCTGAAGCGGAGTCCGGAGAGTCAGCCCTGGCTCCGTGAACTCCCATATGAGAACGTCACCACAAGAACCCACCTCCAATGAGGAAGGAATAATGCCCCAAAAGAGAAAGGGGATAGTGTTTGGGGGGATGGATGTGGGCAGCCCATGGGGTAACCCCAGGGAGCTGGAAGGGAAATAGAGCAGATCCTGACCACGTGGATCAATTGCCCCAAACAGAAAGAGACGGAGGAGGCACAAAGCAACCTTGTTGATGTTTGACACCGGCCTCTGTTCTTCACAGGGCAAGCTGGGTTTTGCTGTTACTTCTCTGTACGGTTGGGCAAATCCCTGACACTATTCTCCATACACTTCACCAACTCATCACCAGTTTGAAACTAGTTATTTATCACCCTATACCCACTGTTTAAACAATGGCTCTTTTAGGATAGTATTTCTTAAAATGAAGCTCTGAGTCAAAGATTACGATAAAAAGTAGGCTGGATCTTTAGAGAAATCACGATGGTGTATCAATTAAGATTCTCCAGAGAGGGATCCCTGGGTGGCGCAGCGGTTTGGCGCCTGCCTTTGGCCCAGGGCACGATCCTGGAGACCCAGGATCGAATCCCATATCAGGCTCCCAGTGCATGGAGCCTGCTTCTCCCTCTGCCTGTGTCTCTGCCTCTGTCTCTCTCCGTGACTATCATAAGTAAATAAATAAAAATTAAAAAAAAAAAAAAGTATAAAAAAAAAAAAAAAAGTGTTTAAGATTCTCCAGAGAGACTGAACCAGTGGGATGTGTGTCGACAGGGGGACTTCTTATAAGGAATTGGCTCATGTGAGTGTGGAGGCTGGTGAGTTCAAAATTTGAAGGGTAGCTGGCAGGCTGGAGACTCAGGGAAGGCAGCATGAGCACAGCATGGTCTGATAGCAGGATTCCCTATTCTGGGAAAGTCAGTCTTTTCTTTTTTTTTTTTTTTTAAGTCAGTCTTTTCTAATAGGACCTTCAAGTGATTGGATGAGGCCCACCTCCCAGAGAGTAATCTGATATACTCAAAGTCTAATGATTAAAAAGTTTAATCTCATCTAAAAAATACCTTCACAGAAAGAAACAACAAGAATAATGTTTGACTAAATATCTAGTACCATGACCTGGTCAAGTTGACACATGAAATTAACAGACAGGTCTCAGAAAAAGAACTGAGAAGGTTTAAATGACCTTACAGCCTGCTATGGCCACAGTGTGACTATGGGCAGCTGCTGTCCTCTCTGAGCCTGTTTCCTTATCTGTAAGGGTACGAGTTGGGTAGGATCTTGGAATTTTGGGGTAAAATAGCAAGATGAACATTAGCCTCAAATTTATACCCTCCCAAATTCTCATGAGAAATTTCCAGCAGAGAATTTTGGGCTTTTTTTTTTTTTTTTTAAGATTTTATTTATTTATTTAAGAGAGAGAGAGAAAGAGAGCCAGAAAGCACAAGCAGGAGGAACAGCAGGAGGAGAGGGAGAAGCAGGCTCCCCGCTTAGCAGGGAGCCCAATGTAGGGCTCAATCCCAGGACCCTGGGATCATGACCTGAGCCGAAGGCAGGTGCTTAACAAACTAAACCACTCAGGTGCCCCTCCAATAGTTTAAAATGGTGAGGACTTATATCAGACTTAGAAACCAGGTATTACACTCTTCATGAGTTTCCTACTCTGTACCCATTTCTTCATTCCCAGTAGCATCTCAGCTTTTCCTCAGGTTCCCATCTTTCCTTACACAGCCCATGAGCTTCAGGAAGAACTGAACATAGCAGGTGTTGACTTGCTTGGCCTAAGGGGATTTTCGTCCTCCTTGCTATTGGTTGGTTCAGGAACCCAGCAAATTAACACACAACATTTCCCTGGACACAGAAATAGATTCACAAAAGAGTTAGTAATTAATTGGAGCTAGAAGATGTAAGGAGAAGTTTGCCAGAAGCTTCTGAAAAAGTTACATTCTTCTGCTTCAGAGATACCTGCCAGAAGAGACCACCTGTCTTCCTCTGGAAGTTGTCAGGTGAGGTTTAGAACTGTTTGCCCAACTTGCTACCAGTATAAGATGAATCCAACTCAAGGGAAAGATGACCCCAGGGAATCCCAAGAACCAAAGCTGAAGCATCGGCTGTGTCTCATCTGATCATCCCTAATGATGGGCTTGGGGATCCAATAAATCCTCTTCATTTTTTAAGGCAGCTGAGTGGGGATTTGGTTATTCATAACAAACAGAAACCTAACAGACACACTATAAAAGCTGCCATTGAGATGCTTCTGGAATTGGTGCTAGGCAAACCCTGACAGAACCCTTCTCCTCTCCTATTATGGAATAACAGGCAGGAAGCTGCACAGCAGGGCTTTCTGAGCAGATAGCTGCACCAGGCTGTGCATTCGTCCAGTGGGCTTTCTCCCAAGTGAGCAAACAGAGAGATATTGCCGTATCTATAAAAAGATGCTGCAAATAAAAAGAGGAGTGCTGCCCTGGAGAATCAAGGGAGATTCTCTAACCTGAAGTAAATTCATGCAACATTTTAGAAAATTTATAAAATTTATGAAATGGATATAATTGTTTAATCTGCTCAGCATCCCTCCCTTACCTCCTCTGATGATTGGCCTCATCCAATGGATACAGGTCTGGGAATGAGACCCTGGCTTGACCAGTAAGTCCGTCCATTCCTGTAAAGATTCTCTGACACCAGGAGAGAGAAATTCTGTTGCTTCTTTGGTTAGGGAGCTGAAAAGATGAGTTTGGTGTTTCTAGTGTTTATGTTTCTAACCAGGGAGCAAAAATCCAACTGCAATAGGAGAAAACAAAGCCAGTGAGGTTAAAGAGGAAGAGAGAGAGAAAGAAGGACAAAGAAGAAAGAAAGAAAGAAAGAAAGAAAGAAAGAAAGAAAGAAAGAAAGAAAGAAAGAAAGAAAGAGAGAAAGAAAGAAAGGAAGGAAGGAAGGAAGGAAGGAAGGAAGGAAGGAAGGAAGGAAGGAAGGAAGGAAGAAAGAAAGAAAGAAAGAAAGAAAGAAAGAAAGAAAGAAAGAAAGAAAGAAAGAAAGAAAGAAAGGAAATAGCCTGGCAGCATGAAGTTCTGGTTCTGGTCTGTCTTCCTGAGGCCCCTGGAGACATCCTAGCTCCCCAGACTTTCTTCAGCCTGTCAGCTTCCCCAGGGTTTTTCATAAAGTCTCCTCTTCCCTCAGGCCACTTCCAGCTGTGTTTCTGTTTCTTGTATGTGAAAAAACTGTGGTGCTCTTATCCAGCCACATGGAAGGAAACATTGGCTGAGACAGAGCAAGAAGTCACACAAGGAGGGATCCGTTTGAGGTCAGGAAATATTTTCCTGGAGAAGCAAACTACAAATGCCAAATGAAACACTGCACAGAGGCAGAACTGCCAAAAAGTTAATGAAGAAGACAAACTTTTATTTTTTTCTTAAGATTTTATTTATTTATTCATGAGAGACACAGAGAGGCAGAGACACAGGCAGAGGGAGAAGCAAGGTCCATGCAGGGAGCCCGACGTGGGACCGGATCCCAGGTCTCCAGGATCACACCCTGGGCCAAAGGCAGCGCTAGACCACTGAGCCACCCGGGCTGCCCTGAAGAAGACAAACTTCAGAAATTACCCTAGAACTCAGAAGATGAATCCGAAAACTGGAAAGCAAGAGTGATGTGGAGGACTTGTCCAGGAGATCCGAGGTAGACATACAGGCCAACAGCCCTATGTCAGCACTTTATAATAAAAAATGCTATGTTTCTGCTGTAAAACATTCAGGGAAATAAAGATGATAAATAGTTTCACATTATGTTGGGTCAGAGTTTACCGCCAAGAAAGTGTTGTTTTTCATAGATTTTAGGATTTTGGAATTACAACTCAAGGAAACTGTAATAGGAATCCCAGAAGGAGAGCACAGAACCCATAAAATAAGGAGACAGCAGCAAAGAATCAAAGGGAAGCAAGAAATATTCAAGAGTTGAAGATAGTAACATTTTGAAGCTCAAATGTCATAAAGTGTCAGATGAAATTAATTTAAACAAGAACTAAATGCAGTCTAGTCACATTTTTAATTTGGAAGAAAAAGAAAAAGATCTATAAGAATATAGAAAATCCTAATAAATAATTCACTACACTGATATAAGCCTCCGTATGAAACTTTCTGCCCTACACACAGTAAGTGTAATTTTCTTCAAACAAATATGTTACATTTATACATATTGATCACACACTAGGCCACAAAGAAAAGCTCAATTATTTCTGAAAGATAATTTGACCAAGGTCACTTAGCTGGTAGGTAGTGGAGGTAGGGATTCAACCCAGAGCTGCACCTCTTTACTTCTCCCAATATCTTAATTCTCTGAGGACAGCAAGTAGATAGCAATTCATGTTCAAGTACTGATCACAGAGATGAGTATTGTAATTTGATGACAAAGACTAAAACTGGCTAACTGCCTAGAACAGTGTAAATATGCAGTAAATGTTAGTTCAATGAATAAATGAGCTAATGAAAACATGAAACAAGGCTCACCAAGGAATGCTGTATTTCACACGAGATATACTCAAAAGCTTTCTAGAACATCTTCTGAGAGTCTGAGACAAGGTTGGGGAAGGCAGCTGTTTCTTTATAATGCAAGTGATGAAGCCAAGCTGCCATTAGGTACCATTAGAGGAGCATTAAAACCAGGATGTATGTGGGACCAACTGCAGAAAGACTTCCCTAGGGTGACAGGGATCAATGGGAGACAGGGCCTAGAGAGCCTTAATGGTCTTCACTTACTCTTCCTCAAAACTTTTTAAGCTTCCCTCATAGTGACCAACCCCAGGGTAATGCACATTTAATTCAACTTCTAATGCAGGGTAATCAATAGCATTGCACCACAGACAGTTTATTACACGTAATCTGAAGTTTAACACATAAATAAATAAGTAATGTACACAAACCATAGCACTTAAGAGTACAATTTGGGGGCTTCTCTTTTCCCACAAATCAAAATACTTCTTACAATTTATTAAATATTTCATGTTAAAACATAATAAAATAATTTAAAGATTTTTTAAAAACGTCTAGGCTGGAATCGTTTGGAAATTTTTCCTTTACAATAATAATTATTATGGCTTTTATGTATTTTTTTAAAGGTTTTATTTTTTTAAAGTAACCTTTACACTCAGTGTGGGGCTTGAACTCACAACCCCGAGATCAAGATTCACTTGTTCCATCCACTGAGCCAGGCAGGTGCGCTGCCCCCCATCTTGATGGCTTTTATTTTTAATAATATCTTGTAAGGTGTTTTAACATACCTTATTCCATTTTAATATTCCTCCCCAAATCTTTGTGAGTTAGATAGGACAAGTAAACCCATTTAGCAGATGAACAAACTGAGCCATGAGAAGAGCCCTGCCGTAAGAAATGGGAGTCCAACATCCATCCAGTTGAGGGTATTTTTATTTTTGTTTTATTATTATTTTCTTTATTAAAGATTTTATTTATTTATTCATGAGAGACATGCAGAGAGATGCAGAGACATAGGCAGAGGGAGAAGCTTCCTGCAGAGAGCCTGATGTGGGACTCGATTCCAAGACCCCAAGATCACAACCTGAGCCAAAGGCAGAGGCTTAACCACTGAACCACCCCGGTGTCCTCGTTGAAGGTATTTTTAGTCTCAAAAGGGACTTGGCTCTATTTGGAGCTGGTGGGGGTGGGGAGATGGAAGTAGTTTGACCCTGGGATTGATTGGAATTCAGACATGTCTAGACCTGGTACACTAGATTCACCAGAAGTCTTTGTTTCCTGTTGATTTGTTTTGTAGGTGTAGACTTTAGGTAGAATGAGGAAGTCAATCATACCCTTTAATTCGTGACACATCAAAATCATCATTAAGGAACTACTCTTGGGCAGCCCCGGTGGCGCAGCGGTTTGGCGCCCCCTGCAGCCCAGGGCGTGATCCTGGAGACCCTGGATTGAGTCCCACGTCGGGCTCCCTGCATGGAGCCTGCTTCTCCCTCTGCCTGTGTCTCTGCCTCTGTGTGTGTGTGTGTGTCTCTATGAATAAATAAAATAAAAAATCTTTAAAAAAAAAAAAAGGAACTACTCTTATTTCTTCAATGTTATTCCTTCCTTCTATACACTATCCTTACTCGATATCTATAAAATTTGAGACAGACAAAGCTATTCTTTAGTTACCAGGGTGACGGGGAAGGGGGGTTGGGAACAGCAGTGTTTCTGAGGTTACTGGTAATGCTTTAGTTTTTATCTGCAACATGGTTATATAGAATTATTCACTTTGCAAAAATTCATTGTGTTACACTTTTGATCGGTGTGGTTTTCTGTATAAATGTTATACTTCCTTTAGAAAAAATCCTGCTGGAATTTTTAATGGAATTGCATACATTTATGGACTAATTTGGGAGAGAACTGCCATCTTAGAATTGCTAAGTCATCTTATCCATGTACATGTTGCTAAATTTTATTAAGAAGGCTATTTGTCATGAGGTCTGTATTTTTTTTTTGTTTGTTTTCCTTGCAAATGTCTGGATTTAGTATCAGGGTAATACTGGCCTCATGAAATGGGGTTCAGAGTACTTACTCCTTAACAATTTTGTTTGTTTTTTCTTTAAGAGTTATAAAGATTTGGTGTTACATCTTCCTTAAGCATGGGAGAATTCACCAATGAAGATACTTGGGCCTGGAGTTTTCTCTGTGGGACAATTTTTAACTTCAGATTCTATTTCTTTTTTTTTTTTTAATTTTTTTTTTTTTTTTTTTTTTTTTATGATAGTCACAGAGAGAGAGAGAGAGAGAGAGGCAGAGACACAGGCAGAGGGAGAAGCAGGCTCCATGCACCGGGAGCCCGACGTGGGATTCGATCCCGGGTCTCCAGGATCGCGCCCTGGGCCAAAGGCAGGCGCTAAACCGCTGCGCCACGCAGGGATCCCTCTATTTCTTTAATAGACATGGAGCCATTCAGGTTATCTATTGTTTCTTTTTTTTTTTAAGATTTTATTTATTTATTCATGAGAGACACACAGAGAGAGGCAGAGACAAAGGCAGAGGGAGAAGCAGGCTCCCCACTGAGCAGGGAGCTCAATATGAGACTCAATCCCATGACCCCGGGATCATGACCTGAGCCAAAGGCAGATGCTCAACCACGGAGCCACCAAGTGTCCCTATCTATTGCTTCTTAAGAGAATTTTGGCAGTCCTCATCTTGCAAGAAATTTGTCCATTTCATCTAAGTTGTCAGATTTATTGGGATATAGTTGTTCAGAGAATCCTCTTACTATCCCCTTAGTATCTGTAGAATCTGTAGAGATGTCAGCTCTCTCACCCCTGATACTGCTAATTTTGATCTTTCTTTTTTTTGCTGATCATGTGGCTGGATCTTCTCAAAGAACCAGAGTTTGGTTTCATTGATTTTTTTTAAAAAGATTTTATTTATTTATTCATGAGAGACACAGAGAGAAAGAGAGAGAAAGAGAGAGGCAGAGACACAGGCAGAGGGAGAAGCAGGCTCCATTCAGGAGCCTGAAGTGGGACTCGATTCCAGGTCTCCAGGATCAGGCCCTGGGCAGCACTAAACCGCTGAACCACCCAGGCTGCCCATTGATTTTTTTTTCTATTGGTTTTCTTTTCTCTTTTTAGTTGATTGCTTTTTTCTCTAACATTTATTATTTTTTCTTCTCATTACTTTGGGCCTAATTTGCTCTTCTTTTTCTAGACTCATAAGGTGGAAGCTAAGAACACTTGTTATGAGACAAATAAATCAATGGAATAGAATGGAGTCTAGAAACAGGCCTGCACATGTATGGACAACCAATTTTTTTTTTTTTTTTAATAAAAATGCTAAGACAACTCCATGGGAAAAGAATTGTCTTTTCAACAAAAGGTGCTAGAACAATCAGATATCCATATGCAGGGATCCCTGGGTGGCGCAGTGGTTTGGCGCCTGCCTTTGGCCCAGGGTGTGATCCTGGAGACCCGGGATCAAATCCCACGTCGGGCTCCCGGTGCATGGAGCCTGCTTCTCCCTCTGCCTGTGTCTCTGCCTCTCTCTCTCTTTCTCTCTCTGTGACTATCATTAAAAAAAAAAAAAAAAAAAAAAGATATCCATATGCAAAAAAAAAAATTTTTTTGGAGGCCTGGGTTGCTCAGTCAGTTAAGTGTCTGCCTTCAGCTCGGGTCATGATCCCCAGGTCCTGGGATAGAGCCCCTGCATCAGGCTCCCTGTTCAGCAGGGAGTCTGCTTCTCCCTCTCCCTCTGCTATTCCCCAGCTTGTGCTCTCTGGCTCTCTCTCTTTGTCAAATAAATTAAAAATCTTAATAAATGAATTTTAATGCATATCTCACAACATATACAAAATTTAACTCAATTGTATCACAGACCTAAATGTAAAACCTAAAACACTAAAATTTCTAGAAGAAAACACAGGAGAAACTACTTATGGCCTTACATTAGGCAAAGATTTCTTAGCAACACCAAAACACTATTCATAATAGGAGAAATTGATAAACTAAGCTTTAGCAAAATTAAGAACTGCTCTTTGAAAGACTTTGTTAAGAAATTAAAAAGTTAAGTCAGAGACTAGGAGAAAATAGTTACAAGTCACATATTTGATAAAATGACTTGCATCCAGAATACATCCAGAACTCCCAAAACTCAGTATCAAGAAAAGAAACAACAATTATTTTTTATTTTTATATTTTTTAAAGATTTTATTTATTTATTTATTGATGAGAGACACAGGCAGAGGGAGAAGCAGGCACACGCGGGGAGCCTGATGTAGGACTCAATTCCAGGACTCTGGGATCACCACCTGAGCCAAAGGCAGATGCTCAACTACTGAGCCACCCAGGTGTCCCAACAACACATTTTTTAAAAAGATGGGCTAAATATTTGAAAATATTTCACTAAAAAAAAAAAAAGAAAGAAAATACTTCACTGAAGAAGATATGTGGATAGCCAATAAAACAGAGACACTCAATGTCATTAGTCATTAGGGGAAATGTAAATTAGAACCACAATTATATATCACTGCATACCTATTAGAATGGCTAAAATTAAAAAAGATTAATCAAATTAAGTCTTGCTGAGGGGGTAGAGCAACTGAAACTTCCATACATTGATGGGAAGGTAAAACCACTTTGGAAAACAATTTGACAGTTTCTTAAAGAGTTAAACATGCACCTACCATATGACCCATCATTCCATTTCTAGGTATTTATCCAAGAGAAATGAAATTATAAGTCCATATAAAATCTTGTATATGAATATTCATAGAGGCTTTGTTTATATTAGCCTCAAACTGGAGACAACCCAAATGCCCATCAACAAGTCAACTGATAAAAATTAAAAATACATACAATGGAATACTTCTCAGAAATTAAAAAAATTAAACTACTGGTATTTGTATCAATATGGATGGGCCTCAAAATTATAAAAAGATTACTGTATGATTCTGTTTATATAAAATCCTAGAAATGCAAATTCAGCTATAGAGACAAGATTAATGATTGCCCTAGGGACTGGGGCAAGGGTGTAGAGAAGGGTGAGAGGGAAGGATTGCAAAGGGATACAAGGAAACTTTTGGAGATGATATGGTGATATGTTTATTATCTTTTTGTGGTGGTAGTTTCACTGGTACATACATATGTCAAAACTTATGAAATTGTATGCTTTAAAATGTGCAGTCAGTTATATATGTTATACTTCAATAAAACTGTTGAAAAGATGGCATGTCTTTGATTATCTGGGCCTTTTTTTTAAGTGGGCCCCACACTCAACATGGGGCTTGAACTCATAAACCTGAGATCAAGAGTCATATGCTCTCCCAACTGAGGCAACCAGGTGCCCCTGGGTCTCCTTTAAATAGTTTAAAATTTTTTCCTCATAAAGACTGCATTTCTGTTAGGCTAATTCCAAGATGCATGATAATTTCTGTTGTTATTGTTATATATCTTCATCCTTATTTTTGCATTACTTATTATATCAGTTATATCAGTTATGTATGGATGTGTGATATACCACCCTAAAACTTAGTGAATGAATACAACCATTTTATTACTCATAATTTTTCTGACTCATAAGTCAGAATTTTAGGCAGTGCTCAGTAGGAAACTGACACGTGATGTCATTTGGGGTGACAATGATTTAGAAGATTTAAGATGGCTTCATTCATGTGTTTGACATCTTGGGGGTGGCAGGGGAGGCGAAATGACATTGCACAGGGATGGAGCCAGAGAGGCATGGTTCATTAGAGATCATTTAAAGTACTTTACCACTCTAGTGAGGAGGAACACTACAAATTTGTTAAGTGATCATTTACCTACTGACCTTGGTGAACATGCTTAAAAGTAAATTTTTCTCTTCTCCAACAATCCTTACATCTCTGATTCATTTTTCTTGCCTTATAATGATGGCCAAGATCTCCAATGCTATGACTGTATCTTTGGCAGTGTGTGATCCTTGTTTTTTTCCCCCTTCTTATAGCAAATGAGTCTGAAATTTCTCTACAAAATACACTGTCTTTCTGTAGGTTTTCAGTAGATGTCAAGTTAGGGATATTTTATTCCTAATTTCTTGATAGTTTTTTGAAAGTCATAAATAGCTATTGAACTTTACCAAATACTTTTCCTGTATGTACTATTGTATGTTTTTCTTTATATTGATGTCAAACTGTCCTAATTACTTCAATAGACCCTACTTTTTGTCCTCTTTTGTATCTTTAATTTTTTTAATACTGTATTTATTTATTTGATTGAGAGAGAGTGCACAAGCAGGGGGAGCCACAGAGAGAGAGAGAGAAGCAGGCTCCACACTGAGCAGGGAGCCAGACTTGGGGCTTGATTCCAGGACCCTGGGATCATGACCTGAACTGAAGGCAGACACTTAACCAACTGAGCCACCCCAGTGCCTCTGTATTTCTTATGTTTTGTTTGAGTTTTCCCATCTTTGTTCATAAGTAAAATGAGCCTATAATTTTATCTTACTATTCTATGTAGTTTTAGAATCAAGTTTTTACCAGTTTCGCAAAATGATTTGAGTAACTTTCTATTTCTATTTTCTGGAACAACTTACATAAGATAGGGGTTATATTCCTTGAGAGTCTGATAAAACCTATGGAATTATCAAGGCCAGAGAATTTTGGGGGTGGAGGAGGATATTTTGATTTCCAATTTATTTTCTTTCATTTTATTGGTACATTCAACTTTTCTGTTGATTCTTATACCAATTTTGGCAGCATAAACTCTTCTAGAAATTTGTCATTATCTGTATTTTAAACTTTACTGGGATATAGTTTTAAATCCCTATTTTATCTATATACTATGCCTTTTTTTGTTCTGTGAAGTAGTGCTTTGAGTTTCCTTGGTCTCTCTAAGAATTAATTGCTTTTGGTTTTGTTAAAATCCTTCATTATAGTCTGTTCTCTATTTCATCGATTATTATTCTATTTCTTGTTTCTTTAGGCTTAATCTACTGTTTCATTCTGTTTTGTTTCTAAATTTTCAGCTAAACACAGCTCATTTGAAAAAACTATTCTGGTTTTATTTTCTTAAGTTTATTTTTAAGTAATCTCGACACCAGTGTGGGACTCAAACCCACATCCTCAAGATCAGCAGTCACACACTCCACCAACAAGCCAGTCATGCACCCCATCTGGTTTTCTTTTTTCTTTTTTTTTTTTTCTTAAGATTTTATTTATTTATTCATGTGAGACATAGAAAGAGAGAGAGGTAGAGACATAGGCAGAGGGAGAAGCAGGCTCCATGCAGGGAACCCGATGGAGGACTCGTCCCGGCACTCCACGATCACACCCTGAGAGGAAGGCAGATGCGCTTAACTGCCGAGCCACCCAGGCGTCCCATGGTTTTCTTATTAATGTATTTATATCTGTAAATTTCTCTCTAATTATAGTTTTAGATACCTTGAAGATTTTCATATATTTATTTTTAAGTAATCTCTACACCCAATGTGGGACTCAAGTTTACAACCCTGAGATAAAAGGTCACATGCTCTACCAATTGAGCCAACAAGGCCCCCCAGCCTTAGATACTCTTTTTTTATTATTATTTTTGCCTTAGATACTTTTAGACACAAAGTACTTTCTTTTTTTTTAAGATTTATTTCTTTATTCTTTTTTAATTTTTATTTATTTATGATAGTCACACAGAGAGAGAGAGAGAAAGAGAAGCAGAGACACAGGCAGAGGGAGAAGCAGGCTCCATGCACCGGGAGCCCGATGTGGGATTCGATCCCGGGTCTCCAGGATCGCGCCCTGGGCCAAAGGCAGGCGCCAAACCGCTGCACCACCCGGGATCCCGGGAGTCTAGAGTCTTAAGCAGACTCCTGGCTAAGCATGGAGTCTGACGAGAGGCTCCATCTCAAGACCCTGAGATTATGACCCGAGCCTAAACGAAGAGTTGAACACTTAACCAACTGAGCCACCCAGGAACTCCAATCATATGTTTTTTTATCCCTCCTCTTATAAATGTGATGTATCATGTTGATTGATTTACCAATACTAAGCCACTCTTGTGTTCCCTGGAATTGTTAAATTATTTTAAAAATCCAATTTGAGAAGCTTTCTATTGGTGAATTATTCCATTTACATAAATTCTAATCACCAGCATATTAAGACTATCTACTATTTAGTTTCATGTTTTCTATTTCATACTTTCATCTTCTTTTTTAGTTTTTTCTTTTCATTAGGAAAGATTTCCTACTGTTGTTTGGAAAAGTCATACATTTTACTTTAAATTTTCTTGGGTTTACTTCTCATACATAATATGTATACTCATCTCCATTTAACTTCTTAGACTTATCAATATCTATTTGTTTTCTTCCAAAGAGATACATACCAGGCATGTTTCACTAGCTCTGGTCTTTTCATTTCTATTTGGGTTGTAGCTTATTATAGTCTTTTTTTTTTTTTTTTTGGTCATCATTTATTTACATAGGAAAGGACTTAGCTAACTTATCTCTATGCCAAATATCTCAAAACATTCTCTGACTTCTTCTCCTTGCTGGAGAACTTCCTCCAACAATGTCTTCAAAATGGGTCTTTGTGTGGGAAATCTTCTGAGGGCCTCCTCGAGTACCTGACACTATCTTCAAGTCACTACCTCATTTAAAAAATAGCTTAACTCGGGGCACCTGGGGGGCTCAGTGGTTGAGCATCTGCCTTTGGCTCAGGGCATGATCCCGGGAGGGGGGGGGGTCCCCAGGAAGGAGTTCCGCAGGGAGCCTGCTTCTCCTTCTGCCTGTGTCTCTGCTTCACTCTCTGTGTCTCTCATGAATAATAAAAAAAAAATAGCTTAGGGCAGCCCTGGTGGCTCATTGGTTTAGCGCCACCTTCAGCCCAGGATGTGATCCTGGAGTCCTGGGATCAAGTCCCACGTTGGGCTCCCTGCATGGAGCCTGCTTCTCCCTCTGCCTCTCTGTCTCTCTCTCTCTCTCTAATGAATAAATAAATAAAATCTTTTAAAAAATAGCTTAGGGATCCCTGGGTGGCGCAGCGGTTTGGCGCCTGCCTTTGGCCCAGGGCGCGATCCTGGAGATCCGGGATCGAATCCCACGTCAGGCTCCCGGTGCATGGAGCCTGCTTCTCCCTCTGCCTGTGTCTCTGCCTCTCTCTCTCTCACTGTGTGCCTATCATGAATAAATAAAAATTTAAAAAAAATAGCTTAGCTGGATGTTAAAATTCCTTTCTTTCAACACTTTGAGAACATCTCTCAAGTGTTTTCTTGAGGATCATATTAAGGATTCTGACATCATGAGATCCCTGGGTGGCGCAGCGGTTTGGCGCCTGCCTTTGGCCCAGGGCGCGATCCTGGAGACCCGGGATCGAATCCCACGTCGGGCTCCCGGTGCATGGAGCCTGCTTCTCTCTCTCTCTCTCTCTCTCTCTCTCTCTTTGTGTGACTATCATAAATAAATAAAAATTTAAAAAAAAAAGGATTCTGACATCAGCCTAATGCCAGTCCCAGTAGAGATGATGTACTTTTCTCTCTGGAGAGCTCCATGAAAACCAACTCTTTTTTTTTTTTTTTTTTTTGAAAACCAACTCTTTGCTTTGTTCACTGCTTCATCTTTAACGTCCCCATCAGTGTCAGGCCCAGACCCTCCATTGGCATTTTCTGATGAATGAACATCATCTTGCCTTCAGGATTAGTGTTAGTAGCAGCTGTGTGCTTACAATGATGAGCAAGGGAGGTAGGTGCAGTGTGATTTCATAGGAGAGCCACATAGAAGCATCAATTAGTCTTCCAGTGCTTATAATGACCAGTGGTTGACCCATGGTTCAACTTAATGGCAATGTCATGTTCAAGACGCAGGTGACAACAACCAAGAATTAATTTAGAAGGAATTATCTTTCTCCCTCCTCCATGGGGACCTCTGGTTCTAGCAACTTTTTGCCCTAGGGCCCTTTCCTGCTTATTCTTTGTATCTGTGTCAAGAAAGGTGTCTCTGACCAAAGTGGACAGTCAATAGGAGCTGGTGATGTGGATAAGGAAGGAGAGAAAATGGTCTGGCAGTTAGAGAAGCTGAGAGAGGACTTCTGTAAAAAGCATCTTGTTAATAATTTATATTCCTGAAATTCTATACTGGCATTAGGTGTCTCCTAAGTCTTTCCTTCTAGCTCCTTCCCAGCCTATTCAACATCTCCTTGCCTTTTTTCTTTTTTTTTTTATTTATTTTTAAATATTTTATTTATTTATTTGAGAGAGAGTGAGCGAGCGAGCAAGAAAGAGAACATGAGCAGGGTGAAGGGAGAGGCAGAGGAGGAAGCAGACTCCCCGCTGAGCAGGGATCCTTTTTTTTTTTTTTTTTTTTTTAGATTTTTTTATTTATTTATGATAGACAGAGAGAGAGAGAGAGGCAGAGACACAGGAGGAGGGAGAAGCAGGCTCCATGCCGGGAGCCCGACATGGGACTCAATCCCAGGACTCCAGGATGGCGCCCTGGGCCAAAGGCAGGCACCAAACCACTGAGCCACCCAGGGATCCCCCTGAGCAGGGATCCCGATGCAGGGCTTGATCCCAGGACTCAGGGCTCGATCCCAGAACTCCAGGATCATGACCTGAGCTGAAGGCAGATGCTTAACCAACTGAGCCACCCAGGCGCCCTTCTCCTTGCCTTTCAGGATAAGCTCAGATCTCTACAGGGCCTAAGATAATTAGGAACTCATCTATACATTATATTTGAGTCCCCAGTTGCTTGGTAATAAGAGTATGTTCCATTTAGCTCAGGTGAAAATATAATACTTGGAAGGAAGGCATGATCTGACTCCCAACCAGTGCTGACAGTTTTCCAACCCTGCATAACAGAATCAAATTAGATCAGAATCCCTGGAGTTTGGGCTCAGGCATCAGGAATTTGTAAAAGCTTCCCCGCTGAGGTTTATGTGCAGCCAGGATTGAGCACCAGTGCTCCAGCATCCCTGACCAGTGGATACCAAAGAGGCAGCACATGAAGTGGAATCTGGCACAAAAAGAAATGACTAGGTTTTTAGGTTTAAACCAAAGCTCAGAGACTTTCCAGGTATGTGAACCTGGACGAGTTAATTAACATCTATGTGTTTTAGTTTCCTTATCAATATAGCGGGAATTTGAAAATACACCATAAGATCTAACCGCAGAGGACAGTTAGGTGTACATGGACACTCAGATTTCCAATAAATAAACTCTAAAATATTTAGGAAATCACTTATACAGCTTATAATCTATATACTAATACATGTATTGTTTCTGTAATGAAGATTAATGAATTCTTTTTTTTTAAAGATTTTATTCATTCATTCATGAGACACAGAGAGAGAGAGAGAGAGAGAGGCAGAGACACAGGCAGAGAGAGAAGCAGGCTCCATGCAGGGACTCGATCCGGGGTCTCCAGGATCACACCCTGGGCCAAAGGCAGCGCTAAACCACTGAGCCACCCGGGCTGCCCGGTATTCTATTTTTTTTTTTTTTTTTTTAAGTAATCTCCATGCCCAACGTGGGGCTTGAACTCATGACCCTGAGATCAAGAGTCATATACTATCCTGACTGAGCCTGCCAGGCACCCCTACTGTGATGAAAATTAAAAACCAAAATAAATAAATAAAATAAAATGAAGATAATAAAATGCCATCCAGGGCACCTGGATGGCTCAGTCAGTTGGGTGCCTGCCTTTGGTTTGGGTAGTGGTCTCAGGGTCCTGGGATTGACCCCCTATCAGGGAGCCTGCTTCACCCTTTCTCTCTCCCCTGCTCGTGATCTCTCTCAAATAAATAAATAAAATCTTTTAAAAAATAAAATAAAATGCCATCCTCCTAAGGTGGTGGTGGTTACATGAGAGTGCCAGCACTAGACAGCCAGCATTATGCCTGTCAGCTAGTGCTCAGTGAGGTAGCCAACCTGCAAGGTGACCACAGTGATTCTCACCATCTAGTAACTGTGCCTATGTATAGTCTTTTCCCACACAGTTTTTTAAAAAGATGTATTTATTTATTTTTTAAAGATTTTATTTATTTATTCATGAGAGACACACAGTGAGACAGAGAAAGGCAGAGACACAGGCAGAGGGAGAAGCAGGCTCCATGCAGGGAGCCCGATGTGGGACTCAATCCCGGGTCTCCAGGATCAGGCCCTGGGCTGAAGGTGTCGCTAAGCCACTGAGCCACCCGGGCTGCCCTTTAAAAAGATTTAATTGTAAGTAATCTCTATACCCATCATGGGGGTCAAATTCATGGCCCTGAGACCAAGAGTCACACACCCCACTGCCTGAGCCAACCCAGTGCCCCCTCACTCACACAGAGTATTATAGAACTGAAAGACTGTGACTTCCAAGGCTAGTTCATAAAAGACATTGCAGCCTCCTCTTTGTTCTCTTTCTCAGATCACTTACTCTGGTGGAAGCCCCCTACCATGTTGTGAGGTCATTTAAATACTCTATGGAGAGGTCCACATTAGGGAACTGAGGCCTCCTGCCAGCAGCCACGTGAGTGTGCTATCTTGAAACAGATCCTCCAGCCCCAGTTAAGCCTTAAGATGAATGCAGCCCCAGTTGGGATCTAGGCTACAAGCTCCTGAGAGACCCCAAGCCAGAACGACTCTTTTCAGCCACCCTGGCATTCCTGACTCACATCAACTCTGTGAGATAATAAATGTTTTTTGTGGCTTCAAGCTGCTAAGTTTTGGAGTAACTTGCTCTGCAGCAATGCGTGACCAAAAGGCTCAGCAAAGCTACCGCTGTTATTATTAAAAAGTACTTCCTAATTTTGAGCTGAAATCCACCTTCTTGTAATCTCCGCCTTCTTTTCCACTTCCGTCTTTTTGTGCCACATAGAAAGTATACAATCTGTCTTCCTTGTGGTCAGAATGTTCGGTGACAGTTTCCCTGCCAAGAGTTTAATCAATCAGACATTAGCTGAAGAACACTCACTGTACCAGGCACTAGTGTGGCAAAGATAAATAGAATGGGGACTCTGTTCAACCAATGTCCTTCCACATGAGTGGGGCCGTAATAAAAGTGCCTGACTCCTAGATGCATAGGAAGGGGGTCCTCATGAGGCATGGGTGGTTCTACTTAGAGATGTGAGGGAAGGTTTCTCAGAAGAAGTGACAGAAGAGGTGATAGCTGAGGCCTAAGGGATGAAGAGGAGTTCATCAGGCAGACAGGAGAAGGCCTTTCAAGCAGAAGTCAGGCAGTGGACCTCCCTCCGCATCCCTCCACCTAAGCCCTTTCCTCTCCAGGTCACTCCTCTCTTCCTCTTGTCCAACTTTAGACACAGTTTCGTCTCTCCCCTGCCCCACCTCCAGCCCCAATCTTAGTAACTGCACTCAGAACACACCCTTTCCCCTCACAATGGGGCATCCAGATGGAGCCAAACCTCCTCCAGGGTGGTCTGACCAGTGTGGAGTAGAGTTAGTCCTTACCTTTCTTTTTCTGGCAGCTCTACTGGGTCCAAGCTTGCCTGAGGTTTTTTTAGCACCCACATCCTCCAGCTGACTCATGGGGAGCCTACAGGCGTCGGGGCTGCTAAATCATTTGTCACACGTGCTCCTGTTAAACCACATCTCCCCAGCTTTGTACTTCTGCTGTTGTTTTGCTTCTACAATTTTCATGGGTATTTTGAAGTCCAATAATTTGATCTGCCCAGACTGCTAATCTCAGCTCCCGGTTGGCAGGGGCCACATGGAAACAAACTGGGCCACAAATAAAACCCACTTTAGAACACACCCTGGAAACAGAAACCCTCTGTCATTCTGAGGCCATTATGGTTAGGGGTGATTCAGACTCACTGCAGCCCCAGCCAGCCTTCAAAGATCTCACCGGGTAAGAGGCTGTCTCGGGTTTGCAGCCGCCTTCTTTGAAGGAAAGGCCTCGGCAGGGGTTGGGGATGCTGGGAGGCTGCACAGGAGCTGAGCACGGATGGAAGGAAATTGGAAGGGGATGTTTGTCTGGTTCCCCACAGTTCCCCCCCCCCCACCCCCAGGGCATGGAGAATCGGCCCATTGTCTCAGTAGAACCCTTGGCTTGTGTATCTTCTTAGGCCCAGCTCGGTACAAGGTTTCACTTAGTTTTTCTTCCACCCCAAAAAATGACCACAGGAAGGAGCTGACCTGCTTTTGGCAGGTGTCCCGGCCATGCTCTCCTGCCCTGTGTCTCTGGCTCTTTCCCCTATCACTGGATTCTAACAGAAAATAAGAGCAACCTTTTCTCTGTGGCCCCCACTGAAGGCAGCAGTTAGTCATTCATTTCTTCAACTCGCATTTAGTGAGTGCCTACTACGTGCCAAGCGTTGTTCTAGGTGCCAGCAATCCTAATGTGAAAGGCGGCCCCTGACATCAAGAGGTCACAGTTCTGGAAGGAAGCTCAGCAATATTAGAGGCAGCACAGGAGGAGATGGGGGCCCAGGGGAGAGGCATCTGACCCAGCCTGGGGAGCAGTTAGAAAAGTCTTCCAGCAGAGGAGACACAGAGGCTAACCTTAAAGGGAGAGTAAAAGGTAGCCATGGGGAATAATAAATATTATTATAGCTTTTATTAAGCTTGGTGTGTCTGGGTGGCTCAGTTGGTTAAGCGTCTGCCTTCAGCTCAGGCCATGATCTCAGGGTCCTGGGATTGAGCCCCGAGTTGGGCTACCTGCTCAGCGGGTAGTCTGCCTCTCCCTCTGCCCCTCCCTCTGCTCATGCTTTCTTTCTTTCTTTCTCTCTCTCTTTCATTCTCTCTCTCAAATAAATAAAATCTTAAAAAAGAGAAAGTATTGGAGGTTTAAAAATTAATAACTTAAAAAGAAATTTATTTATCTAATGGGAACAAGAGTTTCAGTTTGGGATGATGGAAAAAGTTCTGGAGCTGGATAGCAGTGATGATTGTACAAGGTGAGTTGACTAAATGCTGCTGGACTGCACATGCAAAATTTGTTAATATGGTTAATTTTACATTGTGCATATTTTATAGCAATTAAAAAATCATGTCAGTCTCAAGAAAGAGAAAAAGGAAGGAAAGAACTTCCTAAATGCCATGTAGAATCTGAAACAGGAAAAGGACAATAATGCCCAAACCAGTGAAATCTGAATAGAGTCTGCAGTTTATTTTTATTTATTAAAAGATTTTATTTATTTATTCATGAGAGACACGCAGAGAGAGAGAGGCAGAGACACAGGCAGAGGGAGAAGCAGGCTCCACGCAGGAAGCCTGATGTGGGACTCCATCCCGGGTCTCCAGGATCATGCCCTAGGCTGAAGGCAGGCACCAAACCGCTGAGCCACCCAAGGATCCCGGAGTCTGCAGTTTAGTTAATATTTGGGTATCAGTGCTGATATCTTCGTTTTGAGAAATGTACCACAGTTATATATGATTTTAACATTAAGGTAAACTAGCAAAGCATATACGGCCAATCTTTGCAACTTTTCTGTAAATCTAAAGTTATTTCAAAATCAAAAAATCTTTTAAGTTAAATAATAAACTTCATTATGAACAATATTTAATCCCTGACGGTTCCCAACAAGCTAGTTATGGACAAGATGTCCATATTGTTTCATAAAGTGAAAAGAAGGGCAGCCCTAGTGGCCCAGTGGTTTAGCGCCGCCTTCAGCCTAGGGCCTGATCCTGGAGACCCAGGATCGAGTCCCATGTCGGGCTCCCTGCATGGAGCCTGCTTCTCCCTCTGCCTCTCTCTCTTTCTCTCTCTGTCTCCGTGTGTATGTGTGTGTGTTTCTCATGAATAAATAAATTAAAAAAAAAAAAGTGAAAAGAAGTTTATTATCTATTAGGAATCTCACAGTTGGGTCATGTCCTCATCTGAATCTCTAGTTCCCTCTGCATTGGTTATGCAGTCAACAGGATGGTCCCTCTCCAAATCCAGTCTTCTTATTGACTCAGAATCCATAAGAGATCTTTAAAAATGGAGCAATCAGGGCAGCCTGAGTGGCTCAGCGGTTTAGTGCTGCCTTCAGCCCAGGGCCTGATCCTGGAGACCTGGGATCGAGTCCCACATCGGGCTGCCTGCATGGAGCCTGCTTCTGTCTCTGTCTCTCTCTTTGTCTCTATGAATAAATAAATAAATAAAAATATTTTTAAAAATAAATGGAGTAATCAGCCATCACATGCCTCCTGAGATGCTGCAATATGCTACACACTGCTCACATTGAAAGGCCTCTGGTCCAGAACAGGTAGCCTGAGTCTAGTGAAGCTTTCAGGTCCAATTTGGAGGGAATGTAGGAGATAGAAGAACAAGTGATAGGACACAATGGGTGCCAACCAATCCACAACTTGGAGGCACCCCAGAAATGATGGATTTTTTTTTTTTTAATTCATGAGCGACACACAGAGATACAGAGACCTAGGCAGAGGGAGAAGCAGGCTCCCTGTAGGGAGCCTAATGCGGGATTCGATCCCAGGACCCTGGGATCACAACCTGAGGTGAAGGCAGGCACTCAACCACTGAGCCACCCAGGTGCCCCTCCTCAAGTTGTATCCTTTTGAGAATTTGATAATGAGGGGAGTAGAAAAAGGAGGAGGTAGGTGCTAAAAGGAATCACAGGAGGTTTTATTTTTTTTTATTTTTATTTTTTTCTGATCCTAATTTCCAGTCTTAGCTGTGGATCAGTAAGAGCTTCAGCTGGCTGTGGGTGAGGGAGATGTCCTCTGTTTTTCCCTGTTCTGGGTCTGGGTCACATTGTTGCTTCTGTATATTACATTGTCATGTCCAATATTAGAATGCTTCTTCCTTCTATCAGAGGTTTTAATTTTATCTGCAGAAAGTTTTGTCTGGCTGGGTGGCTGGCTGTGTGTTCTATCAATGTTTAATGAAAGAATAAAAAAAGTCAAAGTCAGGAATAAGTAGGGGAGGGCTTTCCTGTGTTAAAACAGGGCCAGGATCAGGGTGGAGTGAGTAAGATGCTTGCCTTGACTGCAAAATTTAAAAGGATGCCAGAAGATTCAGTAATCAAGAACATATTTGAATGCAATATTTTTTAAAAATGAAAATGTGAAAAAATTCCAGGATGAACAAAATATCAAAAGTTTTTTTTTTTTTTCAAAATATCAAAAGTTTAAATGAAGGTCCTGCATCAACGCAGCCCTGCATTGCTTGCTCTAATCCCAGCCCAATAAAACATCATTTACAAAAGCAGGCAGCTGGCCTGTAGGTTATAGTTTGCTACCTTGATTTTTTTTGAATATTGCATTAAGACAGTATCTCACTTGAATACCGAGTTTTCTGGTGTTCCTTTAACTTACCTCACCCTACCCCAGTCCTGCATAAGAGCCTATGACCCTTGATTAGATACTGGCTTAGAAAAATCAGCATCTCTAAATGACTTTTTGAGGATTACCCTGAAAAAAACAGTATAAGATGATATTGGGGAATGGTGTTAATTTTTAGGTGATAATAGCATTGTGGTCATGTAGAAGATGTCCTTATTTTCTGGCGGAGACTTTGGCAAAAAATGTGTAATATATATATGAAATAAATAGAATGTTAGCAATGGTTGAATTCTGGTGGTGGGATATGAGTGTTCTTTGTACTATTCTTGCAGCCTTACATTTGAAATTTTTCACAGTAAGGAGTATCTATTTATTTATTCGAGACAGCATGTAGGCAGGGAGGAGGGGCAGAGAAAGAGGGAGAAGCAAACTCCCTGCTGAGCAGGGAACCCAGTGCGGGACTCAATCCTGGGACCCCAGGATCATGACCTGAGCTGAAGGTAGATGCTCAGCTAACTGAACCACCCAGGCACCCCAACAATGAGGAGTTTTTTTGTTTTTTTTTTTTTAATTCTATACAAGCCTGGGCCTCCTGGGTGGCTCAGCGGTTAAGTGTTGGCCTTCAGCTCAGGGAGTGATCCTGGAGTCCCCAGATTGAGTCCCACATCAGGCTCCCTGCAGGGAGCCTGCTTCTCCCTCTGCCTGTGTCTCTGCCTCTCTCTCTGTGTCTCTCATGAATAAATAAATAAAATCTTAAAAAAAAATTCTATACAAGCCAAACTTTTATAATAACATGATAGATTGAAGATCATCTAGAAGAGGCTGATTACCATATATTGGGGATAGGTGAATGGAGCCCTCACCTTCTCTAAAACTAACCCTATCCGGCTTTGGGGAGCCTCTCTGACAGCAGATGAGTCCAGGGTGCTGTGATCAAGTCTGTGATGTCTTCTGACCTTGAGTGTCTTGTAAGCTTGTCATGTGTGGTCACAGGGAGCTGAGATAGCCATAACATATTATAGTCATTTTCAAGTTTCTCTGAGGCCTTAAAAGATCTTATATTTAAAAAACGAAAGAAAGAAAAGAAAAGAAAGAAAGAAGGAAGGAAGGAAGGAAGGAAGGAAGGAAGGAAGGAAGGAAGGAAGGAAGGAAGAAAGAAAGAAAGAAAGAAAGAAAGAAAGAAAGAAAGAAAGAAAGAAAGAAAGAAAGAAAGAATCAGCAAAGTCTAATGAGATTGTTGGGGGCAGGTTTTGGGGATGGGGTGGTGTACTTTTTCATCAAATGGGGTTGCTAGTTGGCCCCTACTTCCACTTTAGATCCACGCAGGGAGGCCTCCAGCAGCCAATGGGTTATCTCTCCCTACCCACCGCCCCCAACCACTACAGCTTCAATTTGGACTCAAAACATGGAACTCCCACTGTACCCACTTACAGCTGGGCCAGGTGCACTCACAAAGCCCCTTTTGGTCTTTGCATGAAGGTAAACACAGATCTGGCAGGTGAGCATCAGGAAAGCCAGGTGTGCTGAAATTCCACAGAGGCAGGAAGTGTCCATGCTTGCTATGTTGTAATGAGAATTTACCTAACAACCTTCAAAAGGCAACTCGGGACGCCTGGGCGGCTCAGGCAGTTAAATGCCCGACTCTTGGTTTCAGCTCAGGTCATATCTCGCAGTGGGGAGATTGAGCCCCGTATCAAGCTCTGTGCTGAGCATGGAGCCTGCTTAAGATTCTCTCTCTCGGGCAGCCGGGGAGGCTCGGCGGTTTAGCACCACCTTCAGCTCAGGGTGTGATCCTAGGGACCCAGGATCGAGTCCCGTGTCGGGCTCCCTGCATGGAGCCTGCTTCTCCCTCTGCCTGTGTCTCTGCCTCTCTCTGTGTGTCTCTCATGAATAAATAAATAAAATCTTAAAAAAAAAAAAAAAAAAGATTCTCTCTCTCCCAGGGCGCCTGAGTGGCTCACCTGGGGCTCAGTCAGTTAAGCAGCCAACCATTCTTTTTTTTTTTTAAAGATTTATTTATTTATTCATGAGGCCCACACACACACAGAGGCAGAGACACGGGCAGAGGGAGAAGCAGGCTCTTCGCAGGAGCCTGATGTGGGACTCGATACCGGATCCCGGGATCATGACCTGAGCTGAAGGCAGCTGCCCAACCACTGAGCCACCCAGGCGTCCCAAGCAGCCAACTCTTGATTTCTGCCCAGGTCATTATTTCAGAGTTGCGAGATTGAACCCCACTTCGGGAGTCTGCTTGAGATTCTTTCTCCCTCTCCCTCTGCCCCTCCCACTCCTGCTCTTTCTCTCTCTAAAATAAATTATTTTTATTTTTTTTAAAGATTTGTTTATTTATGATAGACATAGAGAGAGAGAGAGAGAGAGAGAGAGGCAGAGACACAGGCAGAGGGAGAAGCAGGCTCCATGCAGGGAGCTCGACGTGGGATTCGATCCCGGGACTCCAGGATCGCGCCTTGGGCCAAAGGCAGGCGCCAAACCACTGAGCCACCCAGGGATCCCCAAATAAATTAAAAAAAAAAAAAAAAAAAAAAAAAAAGATTCTCCTGGGTGGCGCAGCGGTTTAGTCGATGTGGGACTCGATCCTGGTCCCGGGATCACGTCCTGAGCCAAAGGCTAATTCTCAGCCACTGAGCCACCCAGGTGTCCCTCTCTTAAAAATTATTTAAAAAAAAAAAAAAGACAACTCTTTAAAACTGGATCTGGACCCTTCACTCAGGGAGACGGTTCTCCACAACCTGGATCTGATGTGGTTACATGAATGGGGTCTTTTAATCAAAGGCATGAAGCTGTAGGCTCCTCGTTAGGGAGCATTCTCATATCATTAAATGTCACCTAAAACCAAAGTGAAATTAATCATGTGTAGAAATTATGCTAAATGGTAACTTGTTTCTGGGGTTTCTCTGATATCAGCAAGGGGACTAAAATATAACATTAATTGTGATTCAGTCATTGTTACAGGCCTGAATTAATTCCACCCATGGTACAGAGGACAATCAATGTTTGTGACTGTCTAGCATCCAAAGCTCTATTTAGGGTAACTTCCCACTGGGTGAGTCAAAGCCAGTCTCACCTCCCGCTAGGGAAATAGAAAGGTCTAGAGACAAACCTCTTCCCAAATGCACCCTTAGTTAGGACAAGGGCAAATGATTCTGGTTGGTCAATTAAGACACTCTTATCCTGGGTTTTAAGTTGTGAATAAATGAAGTATGGATGAATGAAAAGTCAGGATCCATGTGCATTGGAATGATTTGGCTGAGGCATCATCATTGGTTGGATTGTTCCTGCTGAAAGATGATCATCTGGTATTCTGTTCCTTGGGTTCCTGTCCCTATCTTAACTAAAAAAAAAAAAAAAAATTATTTATCTATTTTAGAGAGAGAGAGTAAGAGAGAGGGGAGGAAAGGGGGCAGAGGAAGAGGGGAAAAAGAGTCCTAAGCAGACTTCACGCTGAGCACAGAGCCTGACGTGGGGCTGGATCTCACGACACTCGGACCATGACCCATGCCAAAACCAAGAGTTCCCCACTTAACGGACTGCACCACCCAAACAGCCTCCATCTTAATTTTTATCTGGTTCTCTAGCTTCTTCTTCTTCTTCTTTTTGTTTTTTTTTAAAAAGATTATTTATTTATTTGTTTATTCATTCAGAAGAGGCACACACAGAGAGAGAGGCAGAGATATAGGCAGAGGGAGAAGCAGGCTCCATGCAGGGAGCCTGATATGGGACTCAGTCCTGGGACTATGGGATCATGCCCCCAGCGGAAGGCAGGAGCCAAACCGCTGAGCCACCCAGGCATCCCCAGTTGTCTAGCTTCTTATAAATTTTTGGTAGCATTGTTAATCTCTTTTCTGTTTATGATAACTGAAATTGTTTTCTGCTACTCATGACGAAGAATTGACTATGCACACTTTTGAAATGCTCAGTTCCAAGTCCAATTCCAAGTGTTGTAGGGACACCAAGATGACCACAGTACAGGATGCACTGCACATGGCACATGACAATACAGATTCTGCAGTGAAGCAGGCTTGCATTCAAATCTTGACTCTACCATTTACTAGCTGGGTCATTTTCCACATGTTCCTTGTCCTCTCTGGGCAGCATTTTCTCATCTATGAAATGAGGATGCTACTTATAATGCTGTTATGAGGATTAAATTAAATAATAGAGTGAAGAGCTCAGCATCATGCCTGGTATGGAAAAGCACATGATAAATGTTGGCCATGATGCTGATGATAATGCTTCTTTATTTTTTAAAGTTTTGATGATGATGATTCATAACTTTAAGGAATTTATAGTCTTGTGGGTCTGGCTCACAGTCACTTGTTCTTCCCAAATATCCATGATACAGATACAGGGGCAGGTAAAGTCAAAACAAAAGGTAATCATGTACATGGGAGTCTAGAAAATAGGGAGCCAAAACATAAGTACATTTATTAGTCTCAAAATACAAGATACACAGATATATATTCAGATATTTGTTGAGCTCCTATTTTGTGCCATGGCTTCAATGGGATCTAATGGAGGAAAAAAAGCTCTAGCTGGAAAAAAAAAAGGAAGAACACCATTAAGAGAGCAGAATCTAGCAAGGAGCCTAAAAGAAGTCAATTCCTCTCAAAATCATCTTTCTTTCTTTCTTTCTTTCTTTCTTTCTTTCTTTCTTTCTTTCTTTCTTTCTTTTCTTTCTTTCTTTCTTCCTTTCTCTTTCAGATGGGCTTCTGAATATTAACTAGTTTACTTCTCTAGGGACTTTTAGGCCAGGAAGTAGATACCCTATAAGTGTGTTTTTTCCTTTTTTTTTTAATTGTTATTTTTTTGTTTTTGTTTTTGTTTTTTTGTGTTTTTTTTTAGATTTATTTATTCATTCATGAGAGAAAGATGGGGGGTGGAGAGGCAAAGACACAGGCAGAGGGAGAAGCAGGCTCCATGCAGGGAGCCTGATATGGGACTCCATCCCAGGTCTCCAGGATCACACCCTGGTCAGAAGGCAGCGCTAAACCGCTAGGCCATTATTGGGGCTGCCCAAAAATTAAGTTTCTAAACTTACAAAGATGAAGACCAGACTCAACACTGATATTTGACCCCACTAAGAGGAAGACAGTCTATGAAACCTACCCTGTGCAGATAATGTACAACTCAAGTATTTTTTGAGCTCGTACTGTGTGCCAGACACTGAGCTGGGTATAAGGAATACAACTGTCAATCAAGTAGGATGGTGCTTCCTCTATGGTGGGGAAAAAAGACATTCACCAAAGAATTACATAAATAGTCATGCAATGAAAAATTGTGATAAATACCCTGTAGGAAAAATTTCGGAGTCTATGAGATCATGTAATGGGGGCACTGACTCAGTCTAGGGAGTTAGGGAAGGTTTTTGTGAGTAAGCCCACATTTGAGCTGTGATCTTAAGGATGAGTAGTGGTTGACTGTGTGAAGAAGGGAGGAAGAGCAGGTCAGGCAGAGCAAAGAATGTAGATAAAAGCCCAAAGGAGTGAGGGGACAAGAACCCACCTCCTAAGATGTTGTGAGAAATATATGAGCTAATACCTGTAATAGTCAATAAATATTAGCTGATTACCCAATTAATAAAAACTAGCATTTATTAAGCCCTTATTATGCTTTAGGAACTTTTAAAATGTGTTAATAAGGTTAATGAACACTAGCAGCTTCTAGCACAGGACTCCCAAATCTCTGTAGCTCGATACAACAAAGATTCATTTCTCCCTCACCTCTCAGTGGGTTAGGCAGCTGTCCTGGGTGGTCTCTTCCAAGCAGTGACTTAGGGATCCAGGCTCCTTCTAGCTTGTAGCTCCATAACCAACCTCCCCTCCCCCCCACCAAGGCCTCCTTGAAATTCTCCCTTAGATCTTTTCTATACAAGTGCTATATAAGTGCCCAATGAAGGAAGTGCCTGTCTGGGTGGCTCAGTTGGTAAAGTGTCTGACTTGGGCTCAGGTCATGATCTTGAGGTCGGATGGAGCCCTGCACTAAACAGGGAGTCTGCTTCTTCTTCTCCCTCTCCCTCTGCCCTTCTCCCCTCTTGTACTCTCTCTCAAATAAATAAAATCTTAAAAAAAAAAAAAAAAAAAAGAAAGAAAAAAGGAAGAAGCCAGGTGCTCAACTAGGAAGGAAAGAGTGTGGATGGTTATATAAAGCATTTTGGGGCTTGGAAGGGGTATACATCACATCCCCCCCTCACTCACCTGGCCAGAATCCTGTCACCGGTTGTTCCAGTCATGTTGAAATGTGGAGTAAGCTGGGGGGTGGGGTGTAGAAGGAAATAGTTGTATTGTTCAATGGGAGTTAAAAGAAGGTTGAGAAACTGAATAAGGGTAGGGAGTAATTTACAAAGGTGTGAATTTACATGGGAAAAAAAAACAAAGGAACAGGCAGGATTCTTTCCCCATCTTCTTCCCCCAAGCTGACCACATGTCACATTTTCTAAACTTGATGGAAATTTCCTCTCTAATCTAGACTTTGGCCTAGATAGGGAATGAGAGGATCAGGAATGAGGAATTGGAGGCAAAGAGAGGAGGATCTTAAATCATAGAAAGTTGCTTAGGATAGGGGAGGAGAAGTCCTCAAAAGCCAAACAGAGTGCTTCAGGCAATGCCCCGATTTATGTTTAAATGTTAGAAATTGCTACTGGGTGGTTGGAGAGCCCAAATAAGCAATCGCAGATTCCAGAGCTGAGTTTCAAAGTAGGGAGAAATAGCTGGGTGGTTTGAGGAGTGAGACATGACCCTGGACAGGACACAGAAGTTCCCAGGGAAAAGAGTGGACAATGAGTAACAAATGTAGATGGGCTTTGAGAACTTTTTTAGTAAGCCCTCATGGACTGAGGGAGCTCTCAATAATGAGAGCTAATGCTCACACACACAGACTACAATACACATTTTACCTGCTTTTAATCACCGCAAGATTCCAATGGAACATGTTGGTCCCATCTGCCAAAAGGTCACACTGCCCGGTAAATGGCCAGGCTGGGATTTGAATGGTCCTTTTGGCCCCAGGGTGCAAACTAGAGTAGGTGTGCCTAAGAGGCATGAAAGTTTGGGCAGCCTGGGTGGCTCAGCAGTTTAGCGCTGCCTTCAGCCCAGGGTGTGATCCTGGAGACCCAGGATAGAGTCCTATGTCCAGCTCCCTGCATGGAGCCTGCTTCTCCCTCTGCCTGTGTCTCTGCCTCTCTCTGTGTGTCTCTCATGAACGAGTAAATAAAATATTTAAGAAAAAAAAAAAAGAAAGGTCTAAAAAAAAAGAGGCATGAAAGTTTAATTAAATGTTAATACTTACGCAATGGAAATGCACACACAGCATAGTTAGTTACCTCTCTTAGCAGTCTGGGCATTAAATACTTTCCCCCTTACCTCTGTGGGCTCCCATTCGGAAAGAGAAACTTTGTATCTTTGAGGATGATCTGCTTGTCTCACTTGGACAGTTTGGGGAGGAAGAGTGCTAAATCCTAGAAAGCTCCTCCTCACAGCCAAGGTGAGCCAAATGAAAAGTTGGTTCCATTTTCCCCAGAGAGTGACAGTTCATTTAATTCCAGCAGTAAACCAGCTTCCAGGGAGAAAGGACTGTTTGAAGGTCTGTGTCAATTACACAGTGATTATGAAATTCATGATATGACTAATCCAGTGGCTGAACCTATCATTATCTGACATAATCCAAGTATATACAGTTTAACAGGCTCCTTGCCTCCATTAAAGAGAAGTCAGTTTGTGTCTGTGCTACACTACAGAAGACTTTTCTCATTTCCTTAGATCTCCTCTCTCTATGAAAGGGAGTAAACATGTATCAGTTTCTGAATTAAACTCAGCATCCTGGAAGCTACATGGGCTATTTTTCTCTGATGGCTCAAGGTTTGGGAATTCCAGTGTGTTACTTGATACAATTTGGAATATCACAAAGGACTTTGACCTTGAAGACTTCCCTTTAGTGATTTGCATATCCTTTCTTATACTTAGTGTCTATGATTAGATTGCACGCCATCATAACAAGCCCATAACTTCCTGAAGCATTCCTCCTTTATTTGTTTTTGGACACTTTACAATTTCTTTTCCTTTAAGAGTCCTCTGTAAATGGTAACTAAAACCTATTGGTAGGGGTGCCTGGGTGGCTCAGTCAGTTAAGCATCTGCCTTCGGCTCAGGTCATGATCCTAGGGTCCTAGGATTGAGCCCTGCGTTGGGCTCCCTGCCGGGGTGGGGAGTCTGCTTTTCTCTGCCCCCTCCCTGCTCATGCTCTCTCTCTCTCTTAAATAAATAATTTAAAAAAAAAGATTTGATTCATTTATTCATGAGAAACACAGAGAGGAGGCAGAGACACAGGCAGAGGGAGAAGCAGGCTCCATGCAGGGAGCCCGATGCGGGAATCAATCCCAGAACTCCAGGATCCAGAACCCCTGCCCTGAGTCAAAGGCCGATGCTCAACTACTGAGCCACCCAGGGATCCCTCAAATAAATAAATTAAATCTTAAAAAAGAAAAAGAAAAAAGAGAACCTATTGGTAATAAGCACCTGTAAATGTATCCATTTTTATAATCAGAAAGCAAAAAATTTTTGCCCCAATTCTGTCACTGACATTGTTTTTGGATAGAAGTCTGAAAAATCTCTGAAAGCTCTCAGCCCCTTTCAGAGAAAAATGTCTGTGGTTCCTATGCACTAGGGGCTGTTAAGTTTTTTTAGTAACTAGACGGAAATGAGACCGCCAAGGCAAGCGAGGGTCCAAGAACAGATTTTATTGCAGGCACCCTCGGGCGAGGTTCCACGACTCACGGGGGAAAGAGAGTGAGTCGAGGAAGTCGCGCCAAGACAAGGTGGTCGGGGGTTTACATAACGTTGTAAGGCAGAACGGTTTCCTATTGGTTGGCTCATATGCAAAGGAAGGATTGCAATTCGACCAGTCAGAGTGACCCTCACTATGCAAAGGAAGGATTGCAATTCGACCAGTCAAAGGTGACTTCCTCCTCTGGGGTTTGAAGGGCATTGGGTTCGGTTGAGGAAGTCCAAAGGAGAGGTGTAAGGGTCTGCTCAAGCTGTCATCCCAAGTGGAGGTGGTGACAGGAACTTCAGCCATTTTGGCGTATCCGCCATCTTGAGGAGTTTCCCTTCCCGCCTGGCCCCAACAGGGGCCATGTTTTGTGTCCCCCGTCCATGCTTCCCTGCCCAAAGCTGATTGGACTGGCTCTGGATTCAAAAGCTGTCCTCTAGGGGATCCCTGGGTGGCTCAGCGGTTTGGCTCCTGCCTTCGGCCCAGGGCATGATCCTGGAGTCCCGGGATCGAGTCCCACATCGGGCTCCCTGCATGGAGCCTGCTCCTCCCTCTGCCTGTGTCTCTGCCTCTCCCTCTCTCTCTCTCTCTCTCGCTCTTGCTCTCACTCTCTCTCTCATGAATAAATAAATAAAATCTTTAAAAAACAAACAAACAAAAAAAGCTGTCCTCTATAGGCTAGAGAGCAGCCAATTAAATGTCCTGATACAAGAGCTTGGCAGAAAAGGAGAGCCTTCTGCAGGGTGGGCCTCGCTGACTCAGTCTGACTGCCGGAGATACTAAGGTAATCAGAAAAAAGAGGAGGTAGAAACAGTCATGATAAATGTGGAAATCTAGAGGCTGGTGCAAAAGGCACCTGCTGAGAGGCCAGAGAGATAACCAGGTATCTGTGTTGTATCCCAAATGCCAGTTAGTTTTCTTGACTTCCTTATTCTTTCCTTTCTCCATGTAACCTGATAGTAAGCCCCCTTGCCTGAGGAGGCACAGCAGAACTGTCTTACCACCTGTGGGAGGCTGAATAAGCTCTTCCCACCCCGCCCCAATATGTCCATATCCAAATCCCCAAAACTGTGAAAGTTACTTTCTATGGCAAAAGGGACTTTGAAGAAGTGATGAAACACTTAAGATGGAGAAACTATCCTGGATTATGCACTTGGGCCCCATGTAATCCCAAATTCTTATAAGAAGCAGGAGGAGCAGAGCCGGTGGTAGGAAATGTGGCCACGGAATCAAAGGGTTGAAGTGATGTGGAGAAGAGGCCAGGAGGCAAGGAATGTGGACCGCCTGGAACAGCTGACAAGGCAAGGAAATGGATTCTCCCCTGTAGCCTCCAGACGGAACCAGCCCTTTGAACACTTGGCTATATCCCAGTGAACTCTAAGATAACAAATTAGTACTGTTTAGTGGCGCCTGGGCGGCTCAGTCAGTTAAACGCCTGCCTTTGGCTCAGGTCATGATCCCAGGGTCCTGCTTGGCAGGGAGTCTGCTTCTCTCTCTACCCACCCCCTTCCCCCTTCCTCGTGCTCTCTCTCTCTCATAAATAAATACAATTTTTAAAAAGAATAACAAATTAGTTCTGCTTTAAGTCACTAAATTTGTGTTAATTTGTTATAGCGGCAAAAAAATTTATATACCACTTGACTGACTGAGCAAGGGTTCCAGCATTTGTGCGCTCTCTTATTACTATTATTTTTTTGTCAAATGATCCTTCATTGAAATATTTTCTTAATTAGCAGGGCATTCCACGGCACCACTATTGATGTCATCTGTGATGTTATGAGGGTGGCGGCATCAACATTGCAGCCCACAGACTGGGCAGTCCCCACAATCTCTTCAACGGTTCCAGAGAGTTCTCTGACAAAAGATTGCTGCTGTATCTCTCAGGCAATATTGACAACCTCAGCAAAAGTGATATTTCCACTGTGCTTAACGTTTTCCTTTCTGTGTCTTGGCGGGTCTGAGAGGGCTTTGCTAAGCAGGGCAGAGGCAGATGGTCCCATTTCAATCCAGGTCTGTCTGTTCTGAATAGTTTCACCGTCAGCCTCAGACCCTTCCAATCACTGGTTGCCTGGGCAATGTCATCACCAACTTTTTTGGAGACAGCCCTACTGGGCCCATCTTTGAGGCCAGGGCAGATGTGGCACCAACTTTGACTTTGCCACTGGTGCACCTCAGGTACACGACTGTGATCTCCTTGGGCTCAAACTTAGGCAGCATGGTGGAGGCATCTGGTGTGGGATCAATGTGGATTCCAGATGGACCACTGAAACAGTTTGTGTGCTCTATTTTTTTTAAGATTTTATTATTTATTCACGAGAGAGAGAGAGAGAGAGAGAGGCAGAGACACAGTGACACAGTCAGAGGGAAAAGCAGGCTCCACACAAGGAGCCCAACTCGGGACTCAATCCTGGGACTCGATCCTGGGACTCCGGGATCACACACTCAGCCCAAGGCAGATGCCCAACCGCTGAGCCACCCAGGCATCCCTTGTGTGCTCTATTCTTGAGGAAGAAGGGAAGTACCTTAAACACTTGACAGTTCCACCTATTAGCTGAGTACTGAGGGAAGTTCCCCGATCTGTTCCAAAGAGGTCATTTCATTTTGCCAGGAGAACAGAAGAGGAAGTAGAGAATATTAGGTAATTAAATAAAAATGACAAGAGAATTAGGTTGGGGCCACGGTCACTCAGAGAACGTGCCAGACCAATATTTGTAGGGAGAAAGAACTTGATGTTATGACAAAAACCCAACAAGAACAAAGACAGATGAGAACCAGGTAAAACTGACAGCCATCTCAGCCAGGCCTTTGCCTTCACAGTCATTCCTCATTAATTCAAAATGTGACCGGAGCTAGATCTCAATGCTCTTGTTAATTATTTTTTTTAAGGTAATTTCATCATTGTAATTGAGCACACCGCTAGGGGCCATCCTATAAGTAAGTGTGTTAATGACCACATAAAATACACTGATCCAAACGTTTACCCATACTAACTGCCCCCCCACACACCTTTTGACTCTCCCATTATAATTTATGGAGAACAGTCTGCCAGGTAGGCTCACCTGTCATCCTCCATAAAGACTCAAATGAGAATTCTTTCCTGTGAAGCTTCATGTTTAATCAGTTCCTTCTGCCCGTTTCTCACAAAAGTCCTTCTGCTGCCAAAAAGAAAATTAAGCCTTGGGATGGGAGGTGGGTAGTGGGGGGAAGAAAAGAAAACCCAAACAGGTTTCCATTTATGTGGTATCTTTCAGGATGATTGCATTTTGAAAGCAAGGACAAGGTTTTATATATGCTGTTCTTTTTCCCTTAGTAGCCTGGGTATACTTAATCTTTTTTGACTGAAGTATTTAGGATCATCCTGATGATTCTAATATTGATCACTTTGATAATTACTGTGTTCTCAGTTGCAGATATCAGAATCCACTCTAGTTAGTTTTCACAGAATAGGATTAGAGCAGACTATTAGGTAGTTTAGAGGATTTCTAGCAGTGCCAAGGAAACAGGCTAGGATACTGCACAGCCAGAAGAGTTCCAGAAGAAATACCCAATCATAAACTGGACTGTTCCCATGGAAACCCCATTGCTGCTCCTCACCACTCAATACCTATGTTGCTAGAGGCAGGACATTGGAACTTCTACCAAAGCTTCTCTATCATCATAGTTACAAAAAGATGGATCCACCCACAGGCAGTTGTCACTCCATTTGAATCACTTCTGCTGCTGGGGCACATGGGCATTGGTTTGCCAGGAGCTGGGTCATATGCTGAACTCTGGGCACAAGAGAGAGTCCAGGCACTGGAGTGAATGTTGTGTGGGTCAATCTGTGGCATCCGTCATAATGGTCGTATCTACTTCAAGTAATTTGTGTGACAGAATGGTGATAATCATGAGGTCATAATGAGAGTAATAGCTCTTTTGGCATGCTTTCTGTGTCCAGCACTGTGCTAAATATTTTATGTCCTTTTATGTACATATTCCTCAAACCAACACTAGGAAGTAGGTACTATTTGTATCCTTGCATTATAAGTGAAGGCACTGAAGTACAGAGAGTTAATTAACTTGCCCCAAGTCTAACGGTAAGTAGAGTCAGGATTCAAACTCAGGCCTGTCTAAACTCAAAGTCTGTGTTTTCAGTTAGTGTTTAATGATACTTTATTTATTATCATCTTTTTAGTCCATCTGTGAAGGCCAGCTTGACAAACGAATCTGCATTTCCCAAGTTTCTAGAAGGCTTTGCAAACACTGGGTCTCTGATACTGATGCAACCAGAAAAAGAAATTGAAATTCTGAACGTAAAATGTAAAGTAAGGGGTACATCCGACCTGCCCTGGGTTATATTACCTTTGTGTCAGATCTAAGGTGATCAGCCAGTGATAGGAAATGCACCAGATGGAAAAAGTCATCTGCAAGAATTTACCTCTGAAGAGGATGGAAAAAGTATTAAATTTCTATATCAGATACAGCCTATGTAGGTTACTTTATCTGAAGCAAGGTGGGGGGAGCTTAAAAAGACTGACCTTAACTCTAGGCAAAACTTAAATGATTTTCTTCTCCTCCTTAATTTCCAATCCAGGCAGACAAGACAGGACATGTAGTTACACAAGGATCCTGCTGCGTTTTGAGCCTCGAGGCTGGGGAGCAAGTGCAATTAACATTCCAAGGTGTGAATTATTTCCCGCCATCAGAGCCCCACAGTATCTGACTGTGATTACAAAGGCTGAACTGCAGATTTCTTAATGTACAGTGTACACATTAAAGATATACAGAAAACTTCAAAGTTATAAATCCAAACATTGCATAGTGTGCAGAACCACTGAATTACAGAATGGGGGGTAGTTTCAAAAGAGCATGGAGTTCAGTGTGTGCCACTTGTTTCTAAGTTAAAACACAGAAAATAAAAAACTAATCAAACAGTATTTGATAATGTATTTAATCAGAGGGGCGCTTGGGTGGCTCAGTTGGTTTAGTGTCTGCCTTTGGCTCAGGTCATGATCCCCAGGGTCCTAGGATTGAGCCCTGCGTTGGGCTCCCCATGGGGAGCCTGCTTCTCCCTCTCCCTCTGCTCCTTCCCCTGCTCCTTCTCTCTCTCTCAAATAAATAAATAAAAACAAAAAAACTAAGACTCAAACTAACTCCACTGTAGTCAAGCTTTTATTTCATTCTAAATTTGTGTCATCCTGTCGAACTGAGACCCACAGAGAATAAGGTCCTGCAAATCCCTGGACCTCCTGGTACCTGGGGTAGACCCAGTTGCTGCCCTGAACTGGCCTCCTTCAAGCAAAGGTCTCTTCTGCACACAGCAGAAATATGTTCTGGGCAGCCCTGGTGGTTTAGCGCCACCTTCAGCCTGGGGCCTGATCCTGGAGACCCAGGATCGAGTCCTACGTTGGGTTCACTGCATGGGGCCTGCTTCTCCCTCTGCCTTTGTGTCTGCCTCTCTCTCTCTCTCTCAGGAATAAATAAATAAAATACTTAAAAAAATATATGTTCCAAAGAGTAGTATGGAAATCACTAGTGGGAGGGGTGTGCATAAATGGACTGTGAATGATATATGAACAAATATTTTTCATTTTCATACTTGTTAGTTTAAATATGTACTAAGAAAAATGTATAACATCAAATGTGAGATTCACGGGTACTGCTTATAACAAGTCTAGGAGTTGTTATAAGAGGAGGGAATCACTGCAAGGAACTGTATTAACCAAGTCGTTGTTAAATAAATAAATCTAATGGTGCTCTGGTTAGCAAAACCAAAAATTGTTCAGGTTGTCCTATGGTGAGGGTGTGTGGGGAAACTGTCAAAGGGGATAATAGCTAGATTCAGGTGCCTACTCTCCTGTTGTTGAGCTGGGGAGACCTTGAACAAGTTGATTCTCCCTGGAAAACTTCAGACTGTAGAATAAGAGGGGACATTAAGGGACATGTTGGACAGTGGGAGTGTCCTTGTTCCAGGAGCCAGGGCTCCCCATGGTATTTCAGGGGCTGGCTCAGGAAGGAGGGTGAGGCTAAAGCTAGGGTAGTGGTTTGGGAAGAGTAGGAGCTCGACAATCTAGACTCCTACTCTTCTCAAACCACTACCCTAGCTTTAGCCTGAGCAGCTTTCTTTGCTTTGCTTTGCTTTGCTTTGCTTTGCTTTGCTTTGCTTTGCTTTGCTTTGCTTTTTTTTTGACCTGAGCAACTTTCATTGGTTTTTCCATACTGGGCTTTTTTTCTTAAAAGATTTTTAAATTTTTATTTATTTATTTAAGAGAGAGAGACAACAGGTAGAGGGGCAGAGGGAGAGGGAGAAGCAGATTCCCCACTGAGTACTGAGCCTGATGAGGGACTTGATCCTAGGACCCTGGGATCATGATCTGAGCTAATGGCAGAGGCAGAGGCTTAACCGACTGAGCCACCCAGGCACCCCTCCATATTGGGCTTTTAACGGAAAAATAGAAGGCACTGAGAAAAAAAGAAGGCAGATTTTAAAATTTCTTTGGGCAGCTTTTTAAACACAACTGGCCTATTCAACCATCCTAAAAGTTTTTCTGAAGTCTAAGGGGGAATACAAAATTACCTTTAGTTAGCTATTTATTGTAGCTCATATATTAACATCAGGTCAAATTTATAGTAGGTAGATTTTGAATAGAGCTGTATTTATTACTATGTTGTATGTACATTTTTAAATGCTTTGAAGCCCCTTGAGTGTATATTGATGTTATGGAGCATAATCTTACTTCTATTTTACAAGATAGTTTATAGTTGTCGTATCTGTTTATCTGATGCATTGCTGATCATGTCAAAAATATATTAGCTTCATAGTTCTAAATTAAGAATGTGATTTCCAATTACTACATTATTTTTCTTTAAAGATTTTATTTAAAAAAAATTAAAAAAATAAAAAAATAAATAAAGATTTTATTTAGGGATGCCTAGGTGGTTCAGTGGTTGAGCGTCTGCCTTCAGTTCAGTCGTGATCCCAGGTAGAGTCCCGCATCGGGCTCACTGCAGGGAGACTGTTTCTCCCTCTGCCTATGTCTCTGCCTCTCTCTATGTGTCTCTCATGAATAAATAAAATCTTTAAAACAGTATTTGATAATGTATTTAATAAGGTAATGATACAAAGTTTCATGGCCTCTAGACTTAGAGTGTCCATGTTACTTTGCCAGGCAAGTATAACATGAGGGGTATAATAAATACCGAGACTGACCTAAGAAATTCACCTCAATTCAATGACTGAATCCCTTCCGTGTGTCTAGTGCTGTGCTGGAGAATCATATGTCCTGAGCATAAAGCTACCTACTTTAAAATAGTCCCAATTTTTAGTTCTAAAATACAGTTACCATACCTATGGGAACTTTGCTTTGCTTAGAAGTACATAAGGATCATGAACTTGTTCTTATCACTTTGGGACTCTATTGCATAGCAGTGAAAGGCTTGCTCCCTGGGGACCAAAAATAAGCCATTTACCTTGGTATGGCTATGTCAGCATTTAGCAAAGTGTATTATTAGTGTTTCATGATGGGGGGTTTTGTTCCTTAATGCCATGTTAGAGCAATAGCGTTACACTGGTTCTTTTCCTTCTTCCTGGTGGTGGTTGTTTGTAACACTTCCCAGAGCCTCCAATAAGCTGATCTGCACTGTAATTTCCTAAAAGGAAGATATAGTCATGTTTGCCAAACTTACTTGGCCATAGCACCCTTTCCTGAGAAGCATCTCCTGAATGAGAGCGCAGTGGAACATACTCTGAGAAATGCTGACCTGCTTTTGTCCTCGGACCAGCATGCTGTCAATGATCTGGTCTATTTGGTTATACGTGGAGATTAGCATTTTTCATTAAGTGTCCCTTAGTACTGTCAAGATGATTTTTAAAAACCTAAAAGTTCTCATCACAAGGAAAATCTTTTTTTTTTTTTTTTTTTTTTTTTTTTGTGACTATGAGAGATGAATGAACTAAGCTTATTGTGGTCACTATTTTGCAATCTATATATGTCAACTCATGGTACAGCATGCCTTAAACTTCCACAGAGGTGTATGTCAATTCTATCTCAATAACACTGGAGGAAAGGCAACTTGAAAACATTTTTTGATAGAAGCCCAAAGAATCCCTGCCAGAGATTGAAGCACCAAAGAGAGAATCTTACATGTGGTAAGGATTATAGGGGGAAGTAACTCCTCTTGGGAGGTATTACCTCTCTCCTAACCCATGAGGACCAATAAATAATAATGAAGACTCTTCACTTACCAGGCATTGTGCTAAGCACCTTTCATAAGTTAATTCAATTACTTCTTGCAGCATTGCTATCTGTAGATATCAACATTTTCATTTTGCAATTAAAAAAAACAAAACAAAACAGAGGGTTGGGTCACCTGGGTGGCTCAGTGGCTGAGTGTCTGCCTTTGGCTCAGGGCTTGATCTCAGGGTCCTGGGATCAAGTTCCACATCAGGCTTGGAACAGCAGGGAGCCTGCTTCCTCCTCTGCCTACGTCTCTGCTTCTCTCTCTGTGTCTTTCATTAATAAATAAATAAAACTAAAAACAAACAAACAAACCAGAAAAAAACAAACAAAAAAACCCAGAGGCTTAGAGAAAGTTAAGTAACTTATTTGAGGTGAGTTCTGGATTCAAATCGAAATCTCCAACCCATGGCCTTAACCAATAAAAAGAGGGGGAGACACAAGTCTATATAAACATAAGTATATATGAATGGATATTTGGATATCCATCTACCCTTGTATGCCTCTAGCTGCCAGGACTTTAAGTCAGGCCAGAGCTGCCAACATGTGTGGCCCAAAGTGACCATATTAATGTCTCATACTTTAGGACAAGTCACTCAGTGATAATAATAGCTGATACCTATGGAGTGTTTCCCGGGTGCCATGCATTGTAAGAAATTCATAGGCATTATTTTACTTAAATTTCAAAGTCCAAAGCTGTAAGGCACACACTATAATGGCCCCATTTTACAGATGAGCACAGGCTCAGAGAAGGTAATTTGCTTGCCCATGGCCACACCACTAGGAAACAGAAGATTTGGCCTTCAAATCCAGGTCTGGTCTGAGTGCAAGACATGTACTTAACCCAGTTTCCTACACTGCCTCCCAAAGTACTATAGAGGACAAATTGAATATTCTCAGTGAAATGACCTTTAAAAGTCTACCATGTCTCTGAATTAAAACTCAAAGCACATAGAAAAATTAGTCCTCAAGGATGCCTGGGTGGCTCAGTGTTGAGCATCTGCCTTTAGCTCAGGATGTGATCCTGGGGTCCTGGGATCGAGTCCCACATCCTGTAAGGGAGCCTGCTTCTCCCTCTGCCTATGTCTTTACCTCTCTATGTGTATCTCTCTTGAATAAATAAATAAAATCTTAAAAAAAAATTAGTCCTCTTTTCAGATATTTCTAAACTGTGAACATCTGATTTGTTGCTGTTGATTTTTTTTCCTCTGCAGCATCTAAATCTCATTCCTATGCTGCATTTCCTATGCAGCACCTACATTTCATTTATCCAAAAGTGGGAATTCAAAAAGTGGGAATCCAAAAGTGGGAATTCCGCTTTTGGATGATTTTTTTTGGACCCCCCCACTCCCACCCCCAGCGTGTGGAAGCTAAAAGAGGCTAGACTTTTCTTCCCTGACTCCTGGCTCAGCCAATGGGATGTTCCATCTGTGAGTGGTGATCACGGAGGGAGTGATGATGCAAAGACATGGGAGCCTTTAGGGAGCACTCACAGCAGTGCCTGTAGAGTGGAGAGGCCAGTGGCTGTGGCCATGAGTAATGTTCCTGTGTCATGTCTTTGGCTGAGTTTCCTGCTGACTCACATCCATTGGTTCTTTCCTGTTTTCTGGGGCCAGTCACCCAGTTTACCATCCTATTCTATGACCCACCAATATCCTGCTAGTGTACTTCCTTTCTGTTCAGGTAAACTGCATGTGGCTCCAGATGTGTATAACCAAGAGCCTGATGTACAGAATTATCTCCACACTTGGAATTATACAGTTGGAGCCAAAGATGAACTTTTCTCTTAGAGTTCTACAGCTGATAAAAAGTGTCTTCTTTTTTGAGACCCAAGGTTAAGGACATATCTGTGGCTTTGTACTTGGGTAATAACCACCTTTTGTACTTTGTGGCTATGAGCAGGGAGTTCCCATTTCTCAGCCAGGTCTCCAGGGCTTTGACCAGAATGGCTCCACGTATGGCTCTATTTTCTACTGGTCTCCTAGACTAGACCCGTACTCCAGCCAACCTGGCCCTCTGGCTGCTTGGTAGCCTTGTTTTGCATTTCCTGACCCAGATATTCACCTACCTTCCAGAGGTCAGCCTTTTTTAACATGTGGAGATATATGGAAAGCTTGGTGTTATGCATCTTGAGTTGTCCACTTATGAGTACTTTTTAGTGCCACAGCCTTGTTTCCCACTGCTTCCAGCTCTGCTGAAGACCTCAGTTTGTTTCATGGTCTGCTAATTCCAATTCCTGATTTAGTCCTCTTGATAGAAGAGTCTAGTCCTTTCTTTACAGGCCTCACTGGGGAACGGGTAAGGAATCATGTCTCTTTCTTTTTTGCCACAACCACTGTAGACAGTGCAGAGAGAAAGTTTGCTTTCTTGGCATTTTGGGACAATTGGAAAAGGATTTGAAATTTCTTTTTTTTTTCTTCGGAAAGGGAGAGAGAGCACATGTACACATGCACACACACAAAGGGGGGTGGTGGGAAGAAGCAGAGGGAGAGGGAGAGAGAATCTTAAGCAGGCTGCATGCTTAGGGGGAGCTCCATCTCATGACCCTGAGAGCATGACCTGAGCCAAAATCAAGGATCAGATGCTAAACTGACTGAGCGCCCCAGGCGCCCCAGGAATTGGAATTTCTTAGAGAAAAGGTTAAAGCTTCAGGGGAATTTGATTTTCTAAGAGTTGTAAGGGAAACTAGCACAGGGTTAGGATTTCAAAGGGTGGGGGTAGAGGGTTTTCCTGAGGTCTGGCCCTGAGTGTCCCACTCTTTCAAGCATCTTCTACTATAAGACTCTTGGGGAACCTGTCACTTCACTGGAAAGCAGTGGGAAGGGTCTCCTCCAACCTCTTTCTCTCTCCAGGCAGTTTCTCAGTCTCACTGAGGAATTTAGTAGGACTATCAGCCATGCATGGACAACTATATCTTGCAGACCTGGAAGAGGCAGGAGAAGATGGGGTGGGGGTGGGCTGTAGCTCTGTTTCACCAGAGCCTGCTGCTGAGGATGGGTGTGGATCATCTGAGGCAGAATTCCTTTTTGCTATTCCCTTCAATGTGGGTTGTCATCAGACATGGCTGTGACCGTAACTCTGTAGCTTGTTACATCTGATGTCAGAACATCCCCCAAAGTAATCCTTAATTAAGGAGAAACTTTCTTCAGTATCAAAGTGCTTCTCTTTCCCCTAGAAATCCCTAAATCCCATTATAATGTACAATAAGTTCTGTTCCTTTCTCACTTTGCCTATCAAAACAATGGAGAGTTACTTCGAAAATAACTTAATTTTATTATTTTATTTTAAAGATTGATTTATTTATTCATGATAGACAGAGAGAGAGAGAGAGAGAGGCAGAGACACAGGAGGAGAGAGAAGCAGACTCCATGCAGGGAGCCCGAGCGGGACTCGATCCCGGGACTCCAGGATAGTGCCCTGGGCCAAAGGCAGGTGCTAAACCGCTGAGCCACCCAGGGATCCCCTTGAAAATAACTTTTTAAAAAATAAAGTATAATTAACATTGTGTTATATTAGTTTCGGGTGTACAATGTGATGACTCAACAATTCTATACATTTCTCAGGGCCTGTCAAGATAAGTGTACTCTTTTTTTTTTTTTTTAAGATTTTATTTATTTATTCATGACAGAGAGAGAGAGAGGCAGAGACACAGGCAGAGGGAGAAGCAGGCTCTATACAGGGAGCCCGATGTGGGACTCGCTCCAGGGTCTCTAGGATCACACCCTGAGCGAAAGGCAGGCACCAAACCGCCGAGTCACTCAGGGGTCCCTAGATAAGTGTACTCTTAATCCCCTTTGTCTATTTCTCCCATCCCTTCGCCCACCTCCCCCTCTGGCAACCACCAGTTTGTTCTCTGTATTTCAGAGTTTGGTTTTTTGTTTGCTTTTTTCTTTTTTGTTCATTTGTTTCTTAAATTCCACATATGAGTGAAATCATATGGTGTTTGTCTTTCTCTGACTTGTTTCACTTAGCATTATACCCTCTAGCTCCATCCATGATGTTGCAAATGGCGAGATTTCATTCTCTTTTATGGCTGAATATATTCCATTATATATGTACACCACACCTTCTTTACCCATTCATCCATCAGTGGATACTTAGGCTGTTTCCATAGTTTGGCTATTGTAAACATTGCTGCAATAAACAGAGGGGCTCATATATCCTTTTGAATCAGTGTTTTGTATTTTTTTAAAGATTTATTTATTTATTCATGAGAATACACAGAGAGAGAGAGAGAGAGAGAGAGAGAGGCAGAGACACAGGCAGAGGGAGAAGCAGGCTCCATGCAGGGAGCCTGACGTGGGACTCGATCCCGGGCCTCCAGGATCATGTCCTGGGCTGAAGGCAGCGCTAAACCACTGAGCCACCCGGGCTGCCCATGTTTTTATATTCTTTGGGTAAATACTTGGTAGTGGGATTACTGGGTCATATGGTAATCTATTTTTAATTTTTTCGAGGGACCTTCATACTGTTTTTCACAGTGGCTGTACTGGTTTGCATTCCCACCCACAGTACACAATGATTCCTTTTCTCCACATCCTCACCAACACTTGTTATTTCTTGTCTTTTTTATTTTAGCCATTCTAACAGGTGTAAAGTGATATCTCATTGTGGCTTTAGTTTACATTTCCCTGATGATGAGTGATGTTGAGCATCTTTTCATGTGTCTGTTGGCCATCTGTATGTTTTTTTTTGAGGAGGGAGGAATGTCTATTCAGGTCCTCTGCCCATTTTTTCACTTGATCTTAGAGCCAAAAGGCCGAGAAGCAATCTGCCCACTTTTTAATTGGATTGTTTGGGTTTTTTTTGGTGTTAAGTTATAGAAGTTCTTTATATATTTTGGATTCTAACCCTTTATAAGATATATCATTTGCAAATATCTTCTCCCATTCAGTAGGTTGCCTTTTTGTTTTGTTGTTGGTTTCCTTCACTATGCAGACGCTTTTCACTGTGGCATAGTCCCAGTAATCTAATTTTGCTTTTGTTTCTCTTGCCTGAAGAGACATATCAAGAAAAATGTTTCTGTGGCTGATGTTAGAAAAATTATACTCTGTTTTCTTCTAGGAGTTTTATAGCTTCAGATTTCACATTTAGGTCTTTGATCAATTTGATCAATTTATTTTTGCATATAAGAAAGTGGTCCAGTTTCATTCCTTTACATGTGGCTGTCCAATTTTCCCAGCGCCATTTGTTGAATAAATTGTCTTTTCCATATTGTATATTCTTGCCTCCTTTGTCATAGATTAATTGACAATATAAGCATGGATTTGTTTCTAGACTCTCTATTTTATTCTATTGATCTATGTGTCTATTTTTGTGTCAGTACCATATTGTTTTGATTACTACAGATTTGTAGTATATCCTGAATTTTGGGATTGTGATATCTCCAGCTTTGTTCTACTTTTTCAAGATTGCTTTGGCTATTCAGGGTCTTTTGTTTTTAGGATTATTTGTTCTAGTTCTGTGAAAAATATTGTTGGTATTTTGACAGGGATTGAATTAAATCTGTAGGTTACTTCAGGTAGTATGGCCATTTTAACAATATTGGTTCTTCCATTCCATGAGCATTGAATAACTTTCCATTGTGCTATCTTCAATTTCTGTCATTACGGTTTTTTTTTTTAAAGATTTTATTGGGGATCCCTGGGTGGCGCAGCGGTTTGGCGCCTGCCTTTGGCCCAGGGCGCGATCCTGGAGACCCGGGATCAAATCCCACGTCGGGCTCCCGGTGCATGGAGCCTGCTTCTCCCTCTGCCTGTGTCTCTGCCTCTCTCTGTGACTATCATGAATAAATAAATAAAATCTTTAAAAAAAAAAAATAAAGATTTTATTGATTTATTCATGATTTTATTTAATTTTTTAAAGATTTTATTGATTAATTAATTAATTAATTAAATTAACTAAATTCATGAGAGACACACAGAGAGATACAGAGACATAGGCAGAGGGAGAAGCAAGTTCTCTGTAAGGAGCCTGATTCAGGACTTGATCCCAGGACCCTAGGATCATGACTTGAGCCAAAGGCAGATGCTCAACCACGGAGCCACCCAGATGCCCCACTGTCATTAGTGTTCTATAGATTTTGGAGTATAGGTCTTTCAGTTTCTTGGTTAAGTTTATTCCTAGGTTTTTTATTCTTTCTGGTGCAATTGTAAATGGAGTTGTTTTCTCTTTCTACGACTTCAATATAAGTTTATAGAAATGCAACTGATTTATACATATTAATTTTGTAGCTGGTGACTGTATTGAATTCATTTATCAGTTCTAGTAGTTTTTTGGCAGTCTTTAGGGTAGTCTATATATCATAAAAAAATAAGAGCTTTATTGAGATGTAATTCACGCATGGTATAATTCACTCATATAAAGTGTTTAATTCAATGGTTTTTAGTATATTCAGAGTTGTGAATCCATTACAACACATTTTAGAACATTTTTATTGGCTAAAAATGAAACCCCACACCCTTAGCAATCATTCTTCATTTCTTCCCAACCCCCTCCCCAGCCCTAAGCAACCCCTAATTTACTGTCATATCTCTATGGATTTGCCATTTATGGACATTTGATGTAAGTGGGATCACAATATATGATATTTTGTGACTGACTTCTTTTGCTTAATATCATTTTTTCAATGTCCAGCCATATTGTAGCCAGTATCAGAACTTCATTCCTTTTTTATGGCTGAATAATATTCTGTTATGTGGCTACACCACATTTTGTGTGTTCACTCATTAGTTTATGGATCTTTGAGTTGTTTCTTTTTGCCTATCATAAATAACGTTGCTATAAGAGTTCATGTATAAATCTTGTGTGCAGTGTTTTTTAAATTTCTTTTGGGTATATACCTAGGTGTAGAATTTCTGGGTCACATGATAGCTCTATATTTAATCCTTTGAAAAAATGCCAAAATGTTTTCCACAGTGGCTGCGCTATTTGATACTCCCATAATTAGTGTAGAAAGGTTTCAGCTTCTCCACATCCTTGCCAACATTTGTATTGCATTGTACAAAACTGTCTTTTGCATTACACCTATCCTAATAGGTATAGAATGATACTTCATTGTGGTTTTAATTTGCTTTCCTTTGATGGCTTAAAAACTGATGAGCAGCTTTTCTAGTGCCTAGTAGGCATTTGTGTATCTTACTTGAGAAATGTCTATTCAGATTCTTTGCCCATTTTTTTAAAAAAATTGTTTATTTACGTATAAGTAATCTCTACACCCAATGTGGGGATTGAGGATCAAGAGTTGCATACTTTCCCAATTGAGCCAGCCAGGTGTCCTTGCCCATTTTTTAAATTGGGTTGTTTGTTTTGTTGCTGTTGAGTTCTAAGAGTTTTTTGTATATTCTAGATACAAATCTCTTATCAGATTTGTGATTTGCAAGTATTTCCTCTCATTCTGTAAGTTATCTTTTCATTTTTTTGATGGAATCCTTTTTTTTTTTAGGATTTTATTTAACTTAAAAATTTTTTAAAGATTTTATTTATTTAATCATGAGACATACAGAAAGAGAGAGGCAGAGACATAGGCAGAGGGAGAAGCGGGTCCCTGCTGATGTGGGACTTGATCATGACTTGATCCCAGGACCCCAGGATCATGACCCCAGGGTCATGACCTGAGGCAGATGCTCAACCACTGAGTCACCCAGGTGCCCATAAGATTTTATTTTTGATTAATCTCTACATCCAACATGCGGCTCAAATTCACAACCCTGAGATAAGAGTCACACCCTTACTCACTGAGCCAGCCAGGTGCCCCTTGATAGAATCCTTTGAAGTATAAAAGTTATTTGTTGTTTTTTAATGAGTCCAATTTATCTATTTTTTTTTCTTAATTGCTTTGCTTTGGTGTCATATCTAAGAAACCATAGCCTAGTCCAAGGTCACAGAGATTTACTCCTTTGTTTTATTCTAGGAGTTCTAGAGTTTTAGCTCTTACATTTAGCTCTTTGATCCATTTTGAATTAATTTTTGAATATGGTGTAAGATAGGGATCCGAACTTACTCATTTACATGTGGCTATCCAGTTGTCTTAGCACCATTTGTTGAAAGGAATGTTCTTTACCCATTGAATGGTCTTGGTGTCCTCATTAACAATCATTTGATTCATGGTAAGTGTGATGGTTTATTTTTGGACTCTCAGTTCTATTGCATTACTCTTATGTCTGTCCTAATGCCAGTACCATGAGTTACCTTTTAACCATGGCTGCTTTCTTTCTTACACCAGGAGGAGCACTCAGTTGACTGCTCTCTTGTTAACAGCTCAGTTTCAGAGGGAGGATGTGGTCAGTGAAAGGAGAGGAGGTAGCCAAATCTCCGTTATGTCTGTCTTCTTGTGCTGCTCTCACTTCTTCAAGAATAGAGCCCATGGCATGGAGATGTTTTCAGTGACACCCTTGCTGATTTATCCACTTTCAGGGCATTGTACAGTTTACTTGTCCCTAATTAAGTGGATCTATGGATTATATTATATAGATTTAAATAAAAAAACACGCTGAGCATGACAGCAGAGGCTGTCAACAGTATTCTAAGTATTAAAAAATAAATACACATACACAAGATAAAGGTGTTATTAGACAATGATTGAGGGAGTTTCTTTTGTCAAGAAACCTGCTATGGAAAGGGCATTGTGAAAAAAGATATTTAAATATTTCATGGTTATGTGGTTTGTTGCTAAAAAAATTATAAGGATTCACCTATTTTTTTTTTAATTTTTTATTTATTTATGATAGTCACACAGAGAGAGGAGAGAGGCTGAGACACAGGCAGAGGGAGAAGCAGGCTCCATGCACCGGGAGCCCGATGTGGGATTCGATCCCGAGTCTCCAGGATCGCGCCCTGGGCCAAAGGCAGGCGCCAAACCGCTGCGCCACCCAGGGATCCCGGATTCACCTATTTAAAACTCTCATTACTGCACATTTTAAAAACTTGGAAATAAAAACATCATACCCACTGAAGTTACAAGGAAATGTTTCAGTGGACTTTGAACCCATATGTTAGTTTAAAAAAAAACAACTGATTGACCTCAGGGAAATTAGAAATACACTTACTGCATTATAAGAGCAGTAGTGGCCTTACAGAATTATTGAAAGGGCTGAAAAACTATTATCATTACATAGTAAGCACAGCCAATGACAACTTTGTTCATCTGTGTATATATGAGTTTTAGAGGGAACTTTTCAGTTTTAGTAGCCATTTAAGAGGAATAAAATAAACTCAACTTTAGAACCAGAATTTTAGAAAGATCAATAAATCAAGATGCTGGGAAATAATAAAACAAGTCCAGGGATGCCTGGGTGGCTCAGCGGTTGAGTGTCTGCCTTTGGCTCAGGGCGTGATCCCAGAGTCTTGGGATCGAGTCCCACATCGGGCTCCCTGTGAGGAGCCTGCTTCTCGCTCTGCCTGTGTCTCTGCCTCTCTCTCTCTGTGTCTCTCATGAATAAATAAATAAAATCTTAAAAAAAAAAAGTCCAATCACAATACTTAGTAAAAATATTATTATAAACAATATTAATATTTTATATTTTTAATAAAATACCATTAACAATATTGCTTTTATTGGACATTTTAGCAAGAACAAAAGTAATATATTATTAAAGAAAATTAAGAATAGTTAGAATATGCCTAGAATTTTTAAGTAAATAGATAAACCTGTACTGGGCATAAGTGCTTAAGTTTTTTTTACTGAAAGGAATGTTTTTCCAAAAAGGTTTGGGTACCCCTGGTCTAAACTGTTACATTATAATGCAAAATAACACTGTGAATGGCCAAGAAGGAGCTATTGTGCACAGCATTTCTCAAACTTATCTGGCCATGAAACATTTGGAGAGATGAGTGTTCCAGGAAACCTTCTTTGGGCAATGCTGGATGATGGTGAAGAGGGTGGGGCGGACTGCAGACAGAACTGAATTTAACTATCAGCCTCATCACGTACTACTAGCTGGGTGACCTGAACATATTACTAAATCTTTCTGAGCCTCTGTTTCCTTACCTGTAATATGGGGCTAGTAATATCCACCTCATATATTTGTATGAAATTTAAAAATGATATTGCATATAGGTGCATAGCATAGTGCCTGACATCTTGCAAACACTTCTTGAAAAGAAGCTTTTACTGTTTTGTCACCTATGATAGTTATTTAGAGACTTGTTTTATCTTTCATAACTACGCTTCTTCAGCACAAGGATTGGATCTTCTATTGCAAGTCCTTTGTAACACTTAGCTGCAAAGACATTAATGAATGAATGAAGAAATGAATAATAGAAGCAGAATTCTCTGAAACCAAAGCTGGGGAGATTACCTATATCACCAAAGACTGAAGGAAAAACATTTCATTCTCAATTGCTTATAACTCATCTTTTAATGACTAAACCAGAACACTCATGTAGTCCTCATAGTAAGTAACATTTGTTACCTAGGCAGTTGATAACAATTAGCCAGTAATTAATTGTTTCCAGCTGCTCCCCTTTGATTAATCATGCAAACAAATTTATTATAGTTCCCCAGTGGCTGGGTATTGCTAGGAGCTAAAAGCCTAGCACACCTGAAACGAAGACAAGATGACCATGATTTTTTTTTAAGTTTATTTATTTATTTTTAGTAATCTCTGCACCTAATGTAGGGCTCAAACTCATGACTCCAATATCAAGAGTCGCATGCTCTTGCAACTGAGCCAGGTGCCCCACCATGAGTACTTTAAAGGGGCATAAGGACTGGTGTGGCCAGGGCAAGGTCAGCCATGGGAGGGTACAGTAGGCTTCTCTCACCTCAGCTTTATTCAGGTATAATTGACAAACAAAACTGTAATATATTTTAAGTATACAATGTGATGATTTGATAGATATATAGTGGAATGATTACTGCAATCAAGTTGATTAACACATCTATCACCTCACAAACTTTTTTTGTGAGATGCATAAGATCTACTCTTTTGGCAAATTTCAAGTATACAAAACAGTATTATTAACCGCAGTCACCATGCTGTGACTTAGATCCCCAGAACTCATTCAGCCTAAAACTGAGAGTTTGTACCCTTTGACCAACATCTCCCTGCATTCCCCCCGTCCCTCAACCTCTGGCAACCACCATTTATTTCTATGAGTTTGAGGGTTTTTTTTTTTTTTTTTTCCACATGTGAGTGATACCATGCAGTATTTGTCTTTTTCTATCTGGCCAAAGTGGGCTTTATTATTTTTTAAATTTTTATTTATTTATGATAGTCACACACACAGAGAGAGAGAGAGAGGCAGAGACACAGGCAGAGAGAGAAGCAGGCTCCATGCACCGGGAGCCCGACGTGGGATTCGATCCCGGGTCTCCAGGATCATGCCCTGGGCCAAAGGCAGGCGCCAAACCGCTGCGCCACCCAGGAATCCCCCAAAGTGGGCTTTAAAGGATAGACAGGGCGGCCCCGGGTGGCTCAGTGGTTTAGTGCTGCCTTCAGTCCAGGGCCTGATCCTGGAGACCCAGGGTCTAGTCCCACACCGGGCTTTCTGCATGGAGCCTGCTTCTCCCTCTGCCTGTGTCTCTGCCCCTCTCTCTCTCTATGGCTCTCGTGAATAAATAAATAAAATCTTAAAAAAAAAATAAAGGATAGACAAATTATTTTGGGCTCAGATAAAAAGAGTGGAGGCATGATAGAGTCTGTGTCCATCCCTCATTCTCCCCCGACCTGTTACATGTGTTCCTATTTCAGTATTTCATTATAATAGTTCTAATAATACTATAACTTAAATGACAGACTTATTTTCTTAAGATTTTATTTGAGAGAGTAGGAGCACAAGCAGGGGGAGCCACAGAGGGAGAGGGAGAAGCAAGTTCCTTTCTGAGCAGGGAGCCCTACTTGTGGCTGGATCCCAGGGACGGGGATCATGAGCAGAGCAAAGGCAGCCACTTAACCCACTGAGCCACTGAGATGCCCCAAAGACTTACATAATGATAAATAACCCAAATAAGTCTTGGCTTCATGTGGCCTAGTTTGTAGGTAATAATGCATTCAGAGAGAGAACCTCGCAATTAAAAATGAAGGTAATTCCTATGGATGTTATGCCATATGCAACTCATAGTCACACTTGGGAAAGTCACCTGTGCTTCTGCTCCTCTAGGTCTGTTGCTGACCTCCCCCCCCTTTCTCTCTCTACTCTCTTCGGGGTGCATTCAGCCACATGGCACTGAGCCCTGTATGCACATGTATAACAAAATGGCCTTTCCTTTTCCTCATGGAGCCGGAACTCCAGGGGGCTCAGGCCAGGGCTCGCTGCTCTCAGGAGTGGCAGGGACCTCAGTTGTCTTTAGCTTCTATCTTTTGCAAAATGGCTGCTTCATCTTGAATCTGTGTTCTCAGTGGAGAGACAGAAAAATGAAAAGCAAATGACAAAAGCTCCATCATGCTTGCCAGCTGAGTCTCTCTCTCTTTTTTAAATCAGGAAAACAATAGGGTCTTTTTTTTGAAACTCCATCTAGTAGTTCTGCTTAGATCTCATTGGCAGAATTGCATCAACTGGCCAACTTCAGCAGAAAGAGTCTGAGAAGTTGAGTATTTTTTATTTTATTTAAAGTGGACACATTGTGGGATGCCTGCTTGGCTTGGTGGTTGAGTGTCTGCCTTCTGCTCAGGTCGTGATCCTGAGGTCCTGGGATCCAGTCCTGTATAGGCTCCTTGCAGGGTGCCTGCTTCTCCCTCTGCCTGTGTCTCTGCCTCTCTCTGTCTCTCATGAATAAATAAATAAAATCTTAAGAAAAAAAGTCATTGTTCCCTCAGAACAAAATTGGAGGAGAAAGGAAAGAAAGATGGTGGTGTGTGTAATATCTCTGTCCACCAAAGTGCTCTCTGAACCTTCTCTAACACATGCAAACTTCCCTCTCTTTCCATTGCTGTTCATTTCTTTCAGGAGTCACACTGAATCTTTTCTATTCCAGCTTTTTGGCTGTTCCTCCTCCCAGCTGGGAAACACCTACTGGATGCCATATGCTTCTCCAAGTCCCTTGCAAGTATTATTTTGTTTAACTTTCATGACAGCCAGGTATTTCTATTGTCCCACTTAATGGGAAAGTGAGGCTTGCAGCTGGGAATTTACTTGCCAAGGTCACTAGCTATTAAGAGGTGGTATTGTCAGTTGAACTGGGATGTCCTAGGTGGAAACTGACTCTCAGATGGAGAGTTGTGCCCACGAAGTTCATTGTGAAGTGCTTTCAGGATTAACACCTGGGCAGGAAACAAGAACTCTGGTTCAGCTAGAAGAAGTCAAAGACATAGTTTCAACAAAAGACTTCAGCCAATCCCACAAAGAGCTTTGGAGCTGAGAAGACCCTTTGGAATAATCCCATCTTGAGGCCAACCATTTCAGAGTCCTACAGAAAGGGTGAGTCTCCTAGAATGAAAGTGGGCTCTCTTGGGGAACAGGTATGACCTTGGATGAGGTGGTTCTCTTCAAACTGATGCCAATTTCTGCAGAAGGTCTCGGACAGCCATCAGCTTTTAACACTCCCAGCGGCAGGGGGAGGGTGGGAAATGAGGGTTTGAGGCCTGAAGTGGACACGTTGGTGGCCACTATTGTCCTACCTTTGGACTGCTCAGATCCACTTTCTTCATATAAGAAGTTCTGTGAGTTCTTTTTTTTTTTTTCTTTTCTTCTGTGAACAGTTCTTACAAGATTCTGGTTGTCCCTTTCTCTGGGGAAATGTACATGGGTAAGGTTAGTAGGATTATAGTCCTCCATTGATCATCTCCCTTCACTACCTTTTGTAGATTCCCCTGACCCGAAGGGGGCATCTCTGCTACTCTCAGTGGCTTTTGTGGTAGGTTGATCGAAATCCACATCCTTGAGAGGGCCTAAGGCCCTCATCACCATACCTTTTTCAAATGTGGCTGTTATAGTACTTGTCCATTTATCATCATAATTGAACAAAGGAGAATCGAGATGCCCCTATGGATCCCCAAACATACTCTTCTTTGCTTCCCATTGTGTAATAGCTCTACCTCTTCCTGACAATTGGGGTTAACTATCCCTGATGAGATGCTGACCCCTTTCCTTGCCTGCTGGTCTCTTAGTATGAGCAGCCCAAAGTGACTGGGAGGCAGCCATAGTTCAAAGTTTAGTGGGACTATTGTGTCCCTATTGGTAGTGTTCCCCCTTTGGGAACCAGGACCTTTAGACCTGCAGAGCCCAGAGTTGTGGGGATGAGAAACACAAATTCCCCTAGTGAGTCACAGGGGATAATGTTAGCCAGGGTCACTCCTTTCCAAGATCCATGAATTCTACCTACTGGGGACACAGTATCAAAGAATTGTCACTTGCTAGGGTGCATTCTTCATCCTGGAGGATGATGCCTCATTCTCTCTAAGCTGGGCCTTGGTTGTGGCTTCAAATGGCCATTCCATCACCCTATTGGACCAGCAGTTCCTGGCTAGTATGGTATACTATAGGACCAATAGATTTCATGGTCATGTGCCCACTGCACACCTGTTTCACTTTAAGGAGATTTCTTTGGTCCAATGCTAGGATCTTGTGTCAGTGGATCAAACATTCGTTAGGTCCTTAGAAGTGGTGCTGGCTAAAAACAACAACAAAATTCTGTGGGCAGGAAGAGCAAACTCATACCCTGAATGTGTCTATCCCAGTCCAGACAAATCATTGTTCCTTCAAGCATAGAAGTCATTTTGGCATCAACAGTCCAGTTAGTTTCCCAAGGGATGGTGTCATATTAGGAACTTACTTTTGGTGTCTGTTGCTGGCAGGTTGGTTACTTGGTGGCATCAGTGGCTAGATCAGCCTTGGTAAGTAGGGGCCCATGCTGTTCGCCTCACTACATAGTCTCTACCCTTGCCACTGTGGCCACTCTGGACATGCACTCTTATCTCTGCATTCTCCTAGGGGATACAAATTTTGAAAAGTTTAGTCTTGGCTAGGTTCGGGGGGTTAGTTTCAGAGGCTTTCACTTGGCCTTCTCCACTATGATGGTACTTATCCCATAGGCCAAGGGACAAATGTGAGGCTTTTGCCAACTACCAAGTGTGTCTTTTCTATTTATGCATTCAGGAAAGACCAGACGACTCATTTTTCTATATTCTTGCTGGGAACACAGTCTTCTTTAGTTATCAGGTTCTGGGTCTGAAAACTGGCTAAGGTCCAGAAATTAGGCAAGATACTGTGGCTTCTCATTGGGGCAAGTTCCCTCAGCCTCTTCTTCATCCATCCTTGAGTTTTAAAAGGTGTACTCATTGAACCTTGCTGGCTGCCCATGTCTGTTTCCTTCAGTACATGGTATCCTATTAAATATCTCTGTAGCTCTCTGTGGGTCACATCCTCTAGGTTGCCACTCTAATCGTGCCAATCATGACAATGCTGCTTAATCTTGCTTCTGTTGGTTGCCCACTGGTCTCTATTTCTTCAAGATCCTACCAAGCCTACTACTATCAGGGAACCTAGCTCTGTAATAGTATCATCTGCCACTAGCCCTGGTTTTGAGGGGAGCCACCACTGAGAAGCTCAGTGGTACTGACGTCTCTTCCACTAGCACACTCCTTATTGCTTATGCCAAAGGGCACAATGTAGTCAGCTGGTGGGATGTACATGGTATGTCCACTCTAGCTTGTTTACTTTTCTGAGTTTTTTGCTCCCTTCTTCTATTCCCTGCTATGATGGTTCTGGTCTTTTCTGTTTTACCTAGTGTGGGCCATTGCTTTTGCTAAGCTTCCTGGAAACCTCTTAGCGACCTATTAGCATTATTTCCCTGGGGGCCTGCTAGGATGTAAATACCGTAGTACAGGGACATGCTCATACCAATAAACTCTACTTTGTCCATATCATTTGCCATCAGGGAAATACTAATCAAAACCACAATGAGATACCACCTCACACCAGTGAGAATGGCTAAAATTAACAAGACAGGAAACAACAAATGTTGGAGAGGATGTGGAGAAAGCGGAACCCTCTTGCACTGTTGGTGGGAATGCAAACTGGTACAGCCACTCTGGAAAACAGTGTGGAGTTTCTTCAAGAAGTTAAAAATAGATTTGCCCTATAACCCAGCAATTGTACTACTGGGTATTTACTCCAAAGATACTGATGTAGTGAAACGCCGGGACATCTGCACCCCAATGTTCATAGCAATGTCCACAATAGCCAAACTGGAAGGAGCCATGATGTCCTTCGACAGATGAATGTATAAAGAAGATGTGGTATATATACACAATGGAATATTACTCAGCCATCAGAAAGGACAAATGCCTATCATTTGCTTTGACATGGATGGAACTGGAGGGTATTATGCTAAGTGAAATAAGTCAGTTGGAGAAGGACAATCATCATATGGTTTCACTCATATGTGGAATATAAGAAATAGTGAAAAGGAGGGCAGCCCGGGTGGCTCAGCGCTTTAGCACCACCTCCAGCCCGGGGTGTGATCCTGGAGACCCGGGATTGAGTCCCACGTCGGATTCCCTGCATGGAACCTGCTTCTCCCTCTGCCTGTGTCTCTGCCTCTCTTTCTCTCTGTGTCTCTCATGAATAAATAAGTAAAATCTTAAAAAAATAATAATACAAGAAATAGTGAAAGGGATTATAAGGGAAAAGAGGGAAACTGAGTGGGAAAAATTAGAGAGGAAGACAAACCATGCGAGACTCCTAACTCTGGGAAACAAAGGTTGCAGAAGGGGAGGCAGGTGGGGGGATATGGTAACTGGGTGATAGGCACTAAGGAGGGCACTTGATGGGATTAGCACTGAGTGTTATACTATATGTTGGAAAGTTGAATTTTTTTTTCAAGATTTTATTTATTTATTCATGACAGATGCAGACAGAGAGAGAGGCAGAGATAGGCAGAGGGAGAAGCAGGCTCCTTGCAGGGAGCCCGATGTGGGATTTGATCCCGAATCTTGGGATCACCCTGAGCCAAAGGCAGATGCTCAACCACTAAGCCACCCAGGCATCCTGGAAAATTGAATTTAAACAAAAAAAAATTTTAAAAAGAAAAACATTTCAGAAGATGTGGCACATATATACAGTGGAATATTACTCAGCCATCAGAAAGGATAAATACCTACCATTTGCCTCAACATGGATGGAACTGGAGGATATTATGCTGAGTGAAGGGAGTCAGTCAGAGAAAGACAATGATCATATGGTTTCACTCATATATGGAATATAAGAACTAGTGAAAGGAACCATAAGAGAAGGGGGGGAACTGAGTGGTGAAAAATTAGAGAGGAAGACAAAACATGAGAGATTTCTGACTCTGGAAAACAAATGAAGGGCTGCAGAAGGGGAGGTGAGGAGGAGGAGGGGGTAACTGGGTGACAGGCATTAAGGAGGACACATGATGAGATAAGCACTGGATGTTATACTATATTTTGGAAAATTGAATTTAAATAAAATATTTTTAAAAACCCCAAAAAACAAAACTCTACTTTGTCTAGCCTTATGTTCTCCTCCTCTGTCCTCCTTTCCCAGTTTAGTACCTGGGGACCAATCCTGCGCCTAGGCTCTAGGCTTCTGCAGGTATATACATGTTATTTAGCTCTTTAAGCTCCTCCATGATAGTGCCTCATCTCCTTTGGCAGGTCCAACATCTGCATAGTGGGGTTATTTTGTGACATGATTTCAGTTATTGGTCTGGTAGACAAAAGGAAAGGGCCAAGTAGATCCTAAGGAGGATGTATGTTGCCTTGTAAGGTAGATACTTTTACATTTCAAGCAAGGGGGAGTGGGGCACTTCTACACGCCTGCATGTTCAGGTGATATGGGGTCTTAAGGTTTTTAAGTGTGTCAACCCAGATGCCCCAAAGTGCAGGATACCATTTCTTTCTAACTATGGCACTGACCTTAACATGGAAGACTTGCCAGGGCTGAGAATTCAACCTGTTTGGAGTTCTTCTAGTCTTATCATTAAATTCTGGGCCTGGGGGATCCCCGGGTGGCTCATCGGTTTAGCGCCGCCTTCAGCCCAGGGTGTGATCCTGGAGTCCCGGGATCAAGTCCCACGTCGGGCTCCCTGCATGGAGCCTACTTCTCCCTCTGCCTGTGTCTCTGCCTTTCTCTCTCTCTCTCTCATGAATAAATAAAATCTTAAAAAAAAAAAAAATTCTGGGCCTGATCCTCAGCATTTTATGTCTCTTGCCCTCATATATTCTCAAGGAGGCACTCTAGCTTTGGCCTTTCATTGGTTAACCACCTACAACTTTTCATTGTCTTACCCCATCAATAGCTATCCAATCTTACAATTCTTAAATTTCTATCTCTCCCATATTTTAAAAAAGTGCCTCATAGATTACATCTACCCATGCATTCTCACACGGGTATTATATCCCATCCATCCCATCCCCACTACTGACAGTTTTTTTTTTTTTTCTTTTTTGGTTTTTAATTTACCTATTCATGAGAGACACACACACAGAAAGGCAAAGACAAAGAGGGAGAGGCAGGCTCCTTTTTTTTTTTTTTTTTTTTAACCCACTCTCTCTCCCTGAGAGGCAGGCTCCTTGCAGCGAGACTGATGGGGGACTCAATCCCAGGATCCTGGGATCATGCCATGAGCTGAAGGCAGATGCTCACCTGCTGAGCTACCCAGGCGTCCCACCCACTGCTGACAGTTTTAACAGTTGTATAGCTATAGCATGCCAGGGCCTATCAAGGGCTTCACCTGGGGCCTTACTGCCAGCTGGCTAGCAGATGATTCAGCTCCACTGGATCAGATCACACTCATGGGACTAATTGGTTTAGTTTAGATTCTCTGGAAAATCAACTCCAAAATGGAGATTTCCAAGCAGGAAATTTATTAGGTAATACCCTTGGGATGGACACTGTGAAGAACTAAAGGAGTAGGATGGAGTAGAAAGAGAAGTTGTATAAATGCAGTCACAGCACAGGGCTTATCTGACCACCTGGGAGTTGATCTCTTATGAGTGCTCTGGAGTGCTGCAGGGTGGTCCTACCTGAGGCTTGCGTCTTCCAGCCATTTGTGCAGCCTCTCCTGAGGCTGGTGTGACCTGGCAGGTGGTAGGTCTTTTGCTAAGGGCAGTTTCTGGAAAGGGATTCAAAGGAGAACTGTTGGCCACTAATTTTCCCAGCAGCTAGGGAAATGGGTGCCTTAGTTCTGGGGTGCCCAGCCCTCCTTGGGGTCCTAGGGGTGCGGGGAATGGGTAGAGTGGAGGGAATGCTCCTGGAACAAGACACCTGAAGACAAAATTGGCCTCAGAGACTGCTGTGTGACCAAAAGACAGAGGACAACGGAGAGTGATGCATTTGTTTTACTTTTACTGTTTTTAAAATCTAAGTATAGTTGACAAGAGTGATAAATTTTAAAACTATGCCAAACACTAGTAGTCCCCCTGAATGCTCTTGTGATGGACAGGGCAGAGCTGGGATGTTAGGACACAATCTAATTCTGTTCTACCCTGAAGCCATGTCTTTCCACTAGACTGAAGAGCTAGTCAAACTAGTGCTCTGTGGGCTAAATTCAGATATCAAATGTATTTTGTTTGGCCACACAATGTTTTAAAAAATGTGAATTGGCTGCCACTATATAAAAATTGGAAGAGTTTATATCTAAGTTCAGATTTCCACCTTCTATTGAGTAACAGGAAGATCTAGAAATACTGTGTCAATATTCCTGCATGGCAGTAATTGAATGAAGCTGAGTGATAGCTGCCCCTTTAACTGGGTGGGGCAAGGGGAATGTGCCCCTTAGTTCACCACAGTCTCTATGCATTACCCTCTTTGGCATTTTTGTTTTGAATTCCTGCTGTACTATGCACTGCCTGACACGGTGCATGGTATATCTAATAGGTGCTTGGGTGCTTAATATTAGTTCAGCGGAACTGAATGAATTTTTTTTGGAGAGGAAGTGGGAGTGAATTCTAGTGTTAACACTCCAAGTGTTATGAGAGGCTTGGCAGTCAGTGGGGGCAACAGGACAGGAAGTGCAGATTAGGATGAATTAGTGAATTAATGTTGGCTGGAGCCTGAGTAAAGCAAGAACAGCAGAGGGCCAAGGCTTGAAGTTTGAGTGTTCTTACCCTAGAGTTAGAGAGGAATGGGGAGTCAGGGGAACCAGAGGAAAGGAAAGAAAAGCACAAAGGGACCTCAGGAATGGAATGCCACTGGAGCCAAGGGAGCTGAGGGCTTAGACATTTGCATCCAGGCTAGCTAAGATGAGGGGAATAGACAGACAAAGAGCCATGGCAACAAGAAAGCAATTAGGAACTTTCAGAGGAAGCATGAGAAAAGGAAAGGAAAATTGTGGGCCTGGAGGTTTAGCAGTGAAGCAGAGGCATTGGGATCCTCTCTGGAGGTATGAGGGAGAGCATTTTCTGGGGTCTTAGCTGGGAAAGGCATAGATGAATATTCATTTAATGTTTATCCTTCAACATTTTCACCCTCATTTGACATCCTCTAAAATAAATTAGTTGGTATTCATGTTGCATCCTTAAAGAATGGACTGTAGAACGACTTATCCTCTTGTTCTAGTGGAATGAAATATTAATTTGTGTTTTTGGACAATAACCAGCTAGCAAAGATTGGAAACTTGTCTCCTGGATCTCTCTCTCTCTCTCTCTGTGCATGGAATACTGGCTTAGAGGATTTTTTTGTGGTAAATGTAAAATACTAGTTTTGCTCTGCCTTGTCACCCAATTGGTATCATTCCATGTGGCCTAACTGGCTAATTAGTGTGTGCTCAGAATGTGTAAGCTCATTTTAAGATTACCCTAGGTAAAGTGTATTGAGGAAGATAAAGATAGCTCATTCCAAAGTTCATGTCCAATATTGATAGATCATTGTTTTGGATGTAATCCTCTTCCTGGAAAACCAATTTCGTGACCTATTTCATATGAAATCATTTCAACTGTGTTTTTAGGGCCATAGTGAAAGCCTTTGTTTCTGGAGAGCCGCAGCTGATGTCCTATTGTCTTTGGAGTCAAACCACCTGGGTTTGCATCCGGACTCTGCTACCTACCAACGCTGCGACTTCAGGCGAATCTCAGAACCTCGTGTGACCCAGCCTCATCAGTTAGATGAGAGTAATAACCTATTGGAAAGGCTTAAAGATTTAAATAAGATGATGAATGTTGAATCAATATCGTATGGGAAGCCCTTAGGGGATTACTGAGGATGGTGCAACTTGCATCTATCATCAACCGTGCAGAAGTTTTATTAACTTGGGTGCCTGTCAGTTCAACAGAGGAAGTCCGGACTGCATTTCAGAATCTGAGCACTTTGCCATCGGGTCCAGCACTGGGACTTAAGGGACCGTTGAAAACAAAACAAAACAAAACAAAACAAAACAAAACAATCATTGAATCTCTCTTGGCCTCACTTTTCCACGTTTGCCAACAGTTTATACTAGCTACGAAGGACCTGGAAACCTGGGGCTGTGTGCTTTATTTTTTGTGAGAGCGTAAGGCAGAGAGGGACTCTGCCCAAGTTTCCCCAGATCAGCAGCAGAGATTTGCGCGCTGGGAGAAAACGCTAGCCCTCCGGCGCTCTGACTTCCCACCGGGGGAGCAATCCAAACCCGGAGGCCCGGCGGGGGAGGGGGAGCCTCCTGCGGCAGCCGGGATGCGAGCGGATGCTCCCGGGTCGGCTCGGACTCCCGCTGGGTGAACCCGGAGCCAGAGTGTAGGTGAGCCCGGCGGCGAAGAGGGACGCGCGCCGCCGGGCCCGGAGGAGTTAGGTGACGTCACCTCCAGGAGGACTCGCTTTTTCATTAATGAAACCGGCCGGCGCGGGCGCATGCGCGGCAGGCCCCCTTCCCTCTCGCTTCCCCCTCCCCTTTCCCAGCCGCGCTCTCAATCTCTAGCTCGCTCGCTCGCTCTCCCTCTCCCCGGGCCGTGGAAAGGATCCCACTTCCGGTGGGGTGTCATGGCGGCGTCTCGGACTGTGATGGCTGAGGGGAGACGGCGCTAGTGGGGAGAGCGACCAAGAGGCCCCCTCCCCTCCCCGGGTCCCCCTCCCCCGCCCCCTTCCCCCTGCCTCCTCGCCAACGCCCCCCTCCCCAGTCCCCCTCCCGGCTGGGCGCAGGCCCCCCATCCCCACCCCCGTGGGAACGTCGGGAGCCCGCACTGCTCAGACCCTCTCCTCGCCTCTGCCCTCACCTCGGCCCCCGCTCCCCGCCCTCTTCCCGGCCCTGGGCGCCGGCCGGCCGGTCCCTCCGCCGCCCCCCGGCCGCGGGGAGGACATGGCCGCGCACAGGCCGGTGGAATGGGTCCAGGCCGTGGTCAGCCGCTTCGACGAGCAGGTAACGGGCCCGTGGCGGGCGGGAGGTGGGAGCGGGGTGGGGGCGGGGTGGGGGCGGAGTGGGTGAGGGGAGGAAGGAGCAGCCGCCTCCCCCGCGGCTGCCGGGGGCTCGGGAGGAAGGGAAGGGAAGGGAAAGGAAGGGAAGGGAAGGGGGGAACCGGAGGGGGTGGCCTCGGGGGGAGGTGCGGGAAGGAGGGGACGGCTGGTAGCTCGGACTCCCCTTCCCTCCGAAGTCGGGGGGTGGGGCCTTTTCCCTGACCACCCCTCCGACCCTCCGACCCTCCGACCCTCCGACCCTCCATCCCCTTTATCCCAGCCCTTCCGCTGGCTAATGAGGATGAGTGACCTGGGGGCGCTTTCAGGGGCTCTCCATCTGGATTTAATCATTCCTCCCCCTTACTTTTTTTCTTTTTTTTTTGAACGGAGGTGGTAACGTCTAGGGGTTCTCCTTACCTCAGTGGACCTCCGAAGTGGGGGTGAGTAACGGAAGGAACCCCCAGGCTTGCCTTGTATACCCCCCGGAGGAGAACGATAACATCCCGCCCCTCCCCCAGTTCCTTCAGCTTCCTCTCTTGGACGGGGAAGAGTAGAGGAGAGCAGGGAAAGCACAGGTCTTCTTACTTTCTGCTCCCCTGTCTCTGCCTACCCCGAGAGCTCCAAGTGCATACCGCACATCTTTTTGGTACCCCGTATGGGCGTCCCCCCCCCCCCCCCCCCGCATATACTGATGAGACCAGACTGGCGTTTACTTTGCCGTTGTAGTAGAAACCGT